>NC_092371.1:165786724-166416348 GCF_030028105.1 Mobula birostris
TTAGCACTGCACTTATCCATCCAAACCTAGCACATAGTACTGGGAGTAATCTGGAGATCTCTACTTTTAAGGTAATAAAGTACTTCAGTGCAGAAACAAGCTCTTCAGATTATCTATTCTATGCCAAACTGTTACTCTGCCATCTAATTGAACCACACCTAGACCATAGCCCTCTATACCATTACCCAAACTTATTAGTCAGGTCCTGACTAATCTCTTTCCTAACTCCAAACTGCCTGCAGAACCTCAATCTGTATTCTTCCCACCTCACTTGTAGAGAAGCTTTCCTCTCCAGAATTCTCTCCCTGTACCCACCCACTCACTTTCTAATGTGCATGTCCAGACCTGTACACTGCAGTGACTGACTGAAACAATGTGTTTTATAATTAGGCTTTTCTCCTTTCGAAATCTGACATCGTATACAATCTTATGACCAAGGAACAATTCTGGGTACCATACCGTTAGAGCAGCGGTCCCCAACCACCGGGCCGCGGCGAAACGATACAATTTGGCGACATGAGTCAGCTGCACCTTTCCTCATTCCCTGTCACACCCACTGTTGAGCTTGAATGCACGCGAGATCATGACCCGCGCGTCATCCATGTCAGCGCAGGAAGAACATCAACTCCTCGAGCTTGTAAATGACGGCGGGCTGAAAATTATGTTTGACATAACATCTCTGCCGGCATTCTGGATCAAAGTCAAGGCTGAATATCCTAAGATAGCTACGGAAGCACTGAAAACGTTGCTTCCATTTCCAACGTATCTCTGCAATGAATGCAATGAAAACTAAATTGCGGAATAGACTGGACATAATAAACCCCCTTCGAGTATCGCTGTCTCCCATCACCCCTCGATAGGACTGTCTTGTTGCAGGGAAACAAGCCCAGGGCTCCCACTGATTCAGCGATGTTGGTGTATTCCAATGGTTTTATATGTTCATACGAGGAAAATATGCGCTGTATGTTTGATAGCCAAACGTTACTTAAAATGTTATGATGCTATTATAAGTGACTTATAAAACCATTTAACAATTACAGCACGGAAATAGGCGATCTCGGCCCTTCTAGTCCGTGCCGAAAGCTACTCTCACCTAGTCCCACCGACCTGCACTCAGCCCATAACCAACCATTCCTTTCCAGTCCATATACCTATCCAATTTTTCTTTAAATGATAATATCGAATCTGCCTCTACCACTTCTACTGGAAGTTCTTTCAACACTTACTTCAAGCTCCCCGTCCTCCCCGATGATTGACTTATCACTGTATTCATGCGAGGCAAATAAGTGCTGTGTGTTTAATATTAAATTCGTTAGATAATCCCTTTTAGAAACGAAATTGAGTGTATTAGACACTTATTACCAATATCCCGGTCGTGATTAACACCCCCCCCCCCACTTCCACCCCCGAACAGAATCACCAAAAACGGTTTGCAGAGAATAATATCGGCAGGTACACGCTACGCGGGTCACGCATACGCACTGGTGCCCGCGCAAGGCTTCATGATCATTGTAGTCTTTCTCGGGGTAAACGCTACTCTTGTCCGTTGGCAACCCTACCACCAAATCCCGCCCCCCCCCCCGTGGTCGGCCGGTCCGCAAGAATATTGTCAATATTAAACCGGTCCGCAGCGCAAAAAAGGTTGGGGACCCCTGCTTTAGAGAGTGAAGAACTGAGGATTTCTAGTTGTGTGCAGGAATTGGAAGTTAGGTCTGTTCATCAAATAGAAGCTCAAGAACCAATTTTACAGAGGTGATTAAAATTAAGTATTTTGAGCAAATACATGTTCAGTGGCTTGAGTCATGAGTTTAAAAATGTTGTAGATATTTGGGTTAGCCAGCATCTATGGAGAAATTGAGTTGATTCAAAACACTACAGTGCTGGTTTTCTGACTAAGATAATGACCGACCTGTATTTTCAGCGTTTGATTTCCAACATCTATGTTAAAGATTGGTTTTATTTGTCACATGTACTTCAGAACATACATTGAAGTGCATTGTTTGTGTTAATGACCAACATAGCATGCCTATAAAATTACTAACCCTAATGTCTTTGGAATGTGGGAGGAACAAACAAGCTCCAGGAATTGAACTGAACCTACAGCTAGTGCTGTAAAGTGCGCTAACTTCATGTTACCATAGTGCCCTCAAAAGTCTAAGGCACCGGGTAATCCCAAGGGGTTTCCCATCCAAGTAGTTATCAAGCCTGAGTCACTTCAGCTTCTGAGATGGATGAGAATGGTATTTTCAGGCTAGTATGGCTGTAGTTTTATTCTAAGCATACATGTAATTTTGTTCCAAACATGGATTTATCATTAACAACCAGCAAATGAGAACATATTTACATGCACTGAATATTTTAGGATTTATGGTGGAAATGGATTTGGTTGAAGCTACAGAAAACTGTATAAGTAGTAAAATTGAATAAGTAGAAAAAGATGCAGGCTTATGAAGCAGGAACCAGGTAGTAGGAATTAAATGGAGAGGCTGGGAGAGGAGCTGGCACAGACTTAAGAGCGGCATGGCTTATCGTGCAGCAGTTTTGTAATTATATCAAAACTCTTCCATCTTGTTTTGACTAACTCACACTACCAATTCAGTCCCTCATCTCAACCTCTTCAGAACATATCAAATGTGATCAAAGACTTAATGCCTTTCAGATTGTAAAAGATAAAATGCTGTGAAACTTTGATATGGTACCTGATATTTGCCAAAAATACTTTTCTAAAGTTAATTATAATGATTTGGAGAAACAAATTGCCTCTTGTCGTCAAGATTTCTTTCATTCATCAACCTAGTAGCTGTGTGCTGCAGATTAACAGGGGGAGGAAGTTGTTGCTGTGGGTGAGCTGGCATCCTTTGTATTTAATCCACAAGTTAACTGACCTGGGTTCAAATATAGACTGATTACAAAATTGTCTTATTAATCATGTTGATCAGCAAAGTGCTTAAATTGTATTTAATCTCTACTTCCTCGATATGAAGGAGTTTATAGAAGGTATTCATAATTCAAAAATATTGATATCCACTTAATATTTTTTAAAGACAGCAGTTAGCACATTCATTCAGAAATGATTCTTTGGCTTGGGATAGAATTATCCAATTCTGAAATTCCTAAGACTGATTGAGGATTACCTTTGGGAAGTAAGACCATTAACTGGTCAAGAACAAAAATGATTCTGCAGATGCTGGAAACCCAAAGCAACACAGACAAGTGCCTGCAGTGTTCCTTCAGCATTTTGTGTGTGATGGATTGGTCAAAATGATTTTATTCAAGTGATGACAGAAGTCACTGCTAATCCCAATTATAACAAATTAAGTGTTCCTCACCAGTATGAATTAGGAGCACACACAAAAAACATTTTAAATTAACCAGAAATAAATTAGGCCACTGAAGTATGAGGTGATCTCACATTAGTTAAGGGAAAGAAACACAAAGTACGATTATCAATAAATTTAGGCGTTTAATTGGATTAGCACTGTTATTAAGGAATATTGCAAATATCCAACCACATTTTAATTGTTTTTTAAACAAAATGGTTGGAGCAGGGTTTCATATTACTGATATGGTTGAGTTCCATTACCTGTGAACCAATTCATCTGAATGTTGGCTGTTAAACTAATGTATCGAAGTGACCACTTCTTTAGAGACAATTACTGAGGTAACCATGTGACACTTCATGTCTTCAATAACACATACCCATATTTCAGGAGTGACCCTACTATCAGAGTAACCACAATCTCCATTGTGGGATTGACCCAAATATCTGAACAACCACAATCGCCAGTTTAGAAGTGAAGTGACCCAGATACATATCAGACAAGAACCGTGCACTGTCTGTTCACTTCAGGAGTGATCCAAACATGGCTCAGTTTTAGAACTGAGCCAATCAGCAAAGTGAGGGCACAATTCCCATTTCTGGGGTGGCCCGAACTGACAATGAGTGTATATCAGGAGTAAACCAATTATGAGGCAGGCTGTAAACTCTGCATTTCAGTAGTGACCACACATCCCCACTTCTAGAGAAAGCTAACTAACAGAGTGACCATGTATGAGCTAACAAGCAGAGTGACCATTTTGGAGTGGTTCAATTTCCGGAGTGATTTCCTGGATCCAAATAGAACAAATTAAACAAACCTTCAACTGCCCCTCAGCACGTCCTGGGTGGTTTCAAATCTATTAAATTATCTCTCCCTCAAGTGCAATCGTCACAATATGGAAAAGCCACCTCCAAACTAGACAGCTGCAAAGCTAAAACTTTTTCTGAATTCTGACAATGCTGTCAAGCACACAGCAAGAACAGATGTTAACTGTGTGTGGCCATTTCATTAACATCCATGTACAAAGTAAAAAGTGCTCAACCCTGGCCATTTTTGCTACCTTTCTTAACATTGCAATTCCCACTGTCTGTTGTGCCCTGGATTAGATTAAGTGCTTTTACCCTAGGCATTTTCTGCATTTGCAAAAACTTCTGATTTTGTTGTCCCATCCACAATATAAAAGTTAAAAAAACATTGTTCAATTTTAAGGGACTTTAAGAACAATATAAACCCCACCACCACCTGTGTTTGAGCATGCCACCACCCTTGGCATTTAAGGCTGTATGTGAACTGAAGAGATGAACTTAGGTGAAATTTTGAGTCTGAGGCAAATGCAAACAGGCCTCTCTTGCTCAAAACAGGTCTTACTCCACAGTAGCTATTGCTTGGAAATGGTGACAACAAAAAAAGCCTTGTCCAAGACTAGATTTTGAAGACAGATCCACCGAATCTCCAGATTAAACAAATGCTTCACAGAAATTTATGATAAAACAGCATTGTCCCATTAGAGGCTAAACATTATACTGTAAACTTGACCTTTTAGGCTCTGCTGCACTTTTAACTGAATGCGGTTCTGAAGAACATATTTCAATACTACTATGTATTTACATGAAACAAACTCTCCACTTACATAGATTATAAAAAAAAGACACAGGTGAAAGCAATTTGAAGCATAAACTGAGTAGTTACAGGCATTTCCTGCTTCTGATCAGTGCAGATCATGTTCTTGTGACCTTGCATTCTTGAGTAAGTCGCCAGCCCACTAGATCCATTCGCAGCAACATTTTTTGCCAGCTGCATTTGGTTCCCACTTTCATTGACTTATAAACCTAACAATTTCCACCTTATCCAGGAACAATCATGCATTGTTAGACTGCACTCAGAGTCTGGCTACAGCAGCACTTTTCACTGGCATCCTGGGCACTGCAAAAGAACAGAGAGACAGCTTTTTAAAAATCTTATATACACCTCAGATAACTATTTGGTCCATCATACTCAAATTAACACAACTTACTATGTAAAACAAAATAAAAGTAGAAAGTTCAAAGATCAAAGTACATATATGTCGTCATATACAACCCTGAGATTCATTTTCTTGCAGACATTCACAGTAAATACAAAGAAACACAACAGAATTAATGAAAGGGAGTCCTGCCAAATATTAATGGATTAGGTGTATAAGATGGGGATGAATTTCCTTGAGCAGGTTAGTGTGGTGGTGTGATAAAGCGTAATATTTTACAGCACCAGCAAGTTTAGTCCAATTCCTGCCACTATAAGAAGTTTGTATATTTTCCCTGGGACTGCATAGGTTTCTTCCATGAGTTCTGTTAACTTATATATTTTTTAATTTGCACCTTAAAGTCTATAACCAATCAGAAAATTATAGAGTACAGCTACAAGGCATGACATTGTGTACCCCCAATCTGTTCCAATCACGTAGCAGCAACTCAAAGCATAAAAGCATGCAGACATGGTCAAAAGGTTCAGATGTTGTTCAGGCCAACCATCAAAATGGGGAAGGAATATTATCTAAGTGATTTGACAGTGGAATAAATGTTGGTGCCAGATGGGGTGGTTTGAGTATCTTACACAGCAGTCTCTAGAGTTTACAGAGAATGGTGCAAAAAACAAAAAAAAACACTTAAGAGTGAGTGAAAATGCCTTGTTAAAGAGAAAGGTCAGAGGAGAATGGCCAGACTGGTTCGAGCTGACAGTACTCAAATAACCACATATTACAACAGTGGTGTGCAGAAGAGCATCTCTGAACGCATAACACGTCAAACCTTGGAAGTGGATGGGCAACAGCAGCAGCAGACCGGAAACGTACATTCAAGTAGCCACTCTTTAGCTACAGGAGGTACCTAATAAAGCTGCACTGAATGTATGAAGCAATCTAAACCACAAGGCTGGCAGGGAGTTATAAGGTGTTCATGCAATTATTATGCTGGTGGAAACTGATGATAAGAAAACTTACCCAACATGTCCACCACCCTACTGACAGTCTGTTTATTAACCTTATAGACGATCCCATCAGCTCTGCAATGAAAGAGAAATCAATCAGATGCAAATACCATTTCTGAAACAGAATTGTTCAGATGTGTTTTTTCGATACATACGTCTTAAGTTTTTCCACAGCACCTAGACGGCTTAAAGCAGCCAGTGCATTTTTTTGCATATCCACTGAAAGGACCTCATTGTACTTTATGGCACCTGTAATCAGAAGAGAAAGGGCAAGTCAGCCTCTGATGGAATGACACTGGTACTGTAATAAACCAGGGATATGATGCTGGACAACTGATTATTTTAATCATAGGTCACAAATTCTCACCCAGGTCTGATCAGCAATGGATTCATACTTGTACACTCTGCAGGTCTCTAACATTCAAGTTTAAGTTCATTGTTGTCTGACTGTACATATATAAAAACAAACAAAACAACATTCCTTTGGACCACAGTGCATCTGCAAAACACCGCACTCAGCACATAACCAAAATACTACCACTAGTTAATAAAATTTCATTCCAAAATGCATGCAGTGCACAGCACAGATAAACAGTAAATAGTACAGAACTCGGTGGTGGCAGGGTATTCGTTAGTCTCCCAGCCTGAGGAAAGAAGCTGTTTCCCAGTCTGGCAGTCTTAGTCCTGATGCTCCTGTGCTCCCTTCCTGATGGTGGTAGCTAACAGAGATTGTGGGATGGCTGGTGGGGATAAAGCGTATGGAGGACGAGAGGAGTACACCTGATAATTAGTACAACCCCCCAGCACCTCTAAACACAACAGGTAGACATTTTTTTTAAAGTTATAGCTACTTGGCCCATGTGAATAAGGCCTTAACAATGATGCACTCAGGAAACAGGATAGAAGTACTGTGCTTGAAGTATTGTGAGCAGTTTTGGGCCCCTTATTGAAGAAAGGATGTGCTAGCATTGGAGAGGGTCCAGAGGTGGTTCGCAAGAATGATCCCAGGAATGAAAGGTTTAATGTATGAGGAGCATTGATGGCTCTGAGTCTGTACTCGCTGGAGTTTAGAATTTGGGGGTGGGGGGGGAATCTCATTGAAACTTACCAAATATGGAAACGCATAGACAAGAGTGAGCATGGGGAGGATGTTTCCAATAGTGGGAGAATCTAGGACCAGAGGGTACAGCCTCAGAATACAAGGACATTCTTTTAGAACAGGGATGAGAAGGAATTTCTGGACACAGGGTGATGAATCTGCAATTTGTTGCCACAGTCAGCTGATCAGGGTATACTTAAAGCGGAGGATGATAGGTTCTGCATTCATAAGGGTGTCAAAGGTTATGGAGAGAAGGCAGAAGAAGGGGATTGAAAAGGATAATAAATCAGCCATGGTGGATTGGTGGAGCAGACTCGAGGGTCAGATTGGCCTAATCCTGCTCCTACAGCATGTCCCATGGTCTTAACTGCTCCAGTGAAGGTATACTCAACACCTCACAATCCCAGTTCAAAACAGGCATCATTAAAATCATAATCACAGTTACTTTTATACAGAAGCTCACTGATAATGCAAAATCAAAGCTTCCAGATCCAAATACATCAGGGACACCAAGAAGAAATCAGTGGGAATGGGTACCTGTTAGAATGAGCTCCGCTGCATAGTTTCGGAATGCAGCAATAAACTTCTTCTCGGTAAAATCATCCGTAAATTCAGAGTGTAACAGGTACTTGCAAATAACCTACAAATTCAAACATTTTTGAGAGACTTCTGTAGAGTTTTTTGAAAAATGAAAGCATTTACTTAACCATACATATTTGTAGAGAAAACCAGAGAATTAAAAGGTTTGTTTACAAACAAAATAAAAATCCTGAATTTTAAAAATTAGTGTTCTAAGATGCACCATTAAACACTTAAAAAAATTAGCAGAGGGTGCTTTTTTCATTTCTTAATGTTTGCGAAATATTGAAGCACAATAGAGTAACACAGAAATTAAAATATTATACAGAACTGTAGAGCACAGGAACAGGCCCTTGGGCCCACAACGTTGTGCCGAACCAATTAAATAAATAATCAAATGGCCAACTAAACTAATCCCTCTGCCTATACAATGTCCATATCCTTCCTTTCCCCTCACATTGATGTGCCTATCTACATGTCTCTTAAAAGTCCCTATTGTATCTGCCTCTACCAGACAGCGCATTCTGGGCACCCAACACTCTGGATAAAATACCTGCCTCTCACATTTCCTTTGCACTTATTCCCTCTCTCTTTAAATGCATGCCTTCTGGTATCAGACAATTCAACCACGGGGAAAAGCTACTCTCTGTCTACTCTCATAATCTCATATGCCTCTATGCCTCATAATCTTATGAACCTCTATCAGACCTTCCCTTAGCCTCCGCTGCTCCACAGAAAACAAACCAAGTTTGTCCAACCTCTCATTATAGGCACTTGCCCTGTAACCTAAGCAGCAATCAGGTAAGCATCTTCTGCACCCTCTCCAAAGCCTCCAAATCCTTCCTATGACGGGGCACCAGAACTGTATGCAATATTCCAGATGTGGCCTAACTAGTTTTTTAGAGCTACAACACAACTTCCTGACTTTTCAACTCAATGCCTCGACAAATAAAGACAAGCATGCTATATGTCTTCTTATCCCCTGTCAACCTGTGTAGCCACTTTCACGGAGCTATGAACTTGGACCCCAAGATCCCTCTGTTCATCAACACTGTTAAGGGCTTTGCAACAACATAAAATGAGCCACCTCTGTCAGTATCAAGGGCTACAATTTCAGTCTACCAGCATCAATTAGGCTATTTATACTGCCTTATTGTTGCTGCTGACACCAATGTAGCAGAGTTTGTCAGACAGCTATAGAATTGTTCAGTAAAGCATGGCAAAGACAAAAGCAGTCACTAATCAGAGCTGGTGGGCATCCACAGTTTGGCTTGGTTTAGCAGCATTCAATAATGTCAGCAGATGATCACACTGTACTTGCACAGCTGTATTTTAGGCTGTAGTTATTTGTGATAAAGGGTTTGGGCAATCAGTTGTCACTAGCTGCAACACAACCTATGCAAGTTGTGAAAGATTTTACAAGTCTCATACTGAGGCAACGTGCACAGTGACTCAGGACAAGTGTAAAAAAATGGAGTAATTCTTGAATCTACAACCATTCATGGTGTATATAAAATAAGCTCTGGAGAAACCATACCTAAATTGTGCACTTGTACAGATATACACAAAAACACATAATCAATGCCTTATGCTCAATTATTTGGTATTATGATGTACACTGCCTAACACTACAGGGATGAGGTCTAGGGCACTCTTATTATGATATCAGCCTAATCATTTGTCAGAAATCACATGGGAATATAGTAATACACCAGTCTTGCTACTAAAAGGGGTTGCAATTAATTAATTTTTGAATAACCTAATTTTTAAACAAATGAATCTATGATCAAGGATATTTCCCAAGTTGACTTCACCATGATTGTGCCACATGTGTTCTTAACATTTGCAAAGATAATCCCCTGCACAAACAAGCATGATAATATAGGCAGCAATTCAGTACTTGCATCTATTATATATACTGGAGCATGTCAATTTATCCAGTGGTTATGCTTCAGACACTTCCCATCAATCACTGCCTTCACAGTTAGATCTAGTGGTGCTTCTGTCCGGCCAATATTTAGATTACACCAAAATGGACAGACAATCTTCTTATTATCACACAGCTGCTATTTGTGACAGAGGTTGGGCATAAAAGGCTGCTGCAATTTTAATATTACAGGAATATTAAGAGTTAAGAAACTGTAAAAGACCCTGATGTGAGTTATATACAGGCCCCTGAATGGTAACCAGGATGTGAGCTACAAATTACAATGGGAGACAGAAAAGGAAAGTAAAGAGGGCAATGTTACGATTATCATGTGGATTTCAATATGCAGGTAGATTGGGAAAATCAGGTTGGTACTGGATCCCAAGAGAGGGAATTAGTAGAATGCTACAGGGTGGCTTTTTAAGAGCACCTTGTGGTTGATCCCACTAGAGTAAAGGCAATTCTGGATTAGGTGTTGTGTAATGAACAGAATTTGATTAGGAAGCTTAAGGTAAAGGAACCCCTTTAGGAGGCAGTGATAATATGATAGAATTCACTGCAGTTTGAGAGGAAGAAACTAAAGACAGATGTATCAGTATTACAGTGGAGTAAAAGGAAATTACAGAAGCATGAGAGAGGAGCTGGCCCAAGGTTATTGGAAGGGGAGACTAGCAGAGATGATGGCAGAACATTAATGGCTGGAGATGTAGGCAGATAAAATGTAAAGTGAATGTAAAATATTACATATAGGAAGTAGAAATGTTAGATATAAATATATAATGGGGGAGGGTCTTGAGTTAGAAAGTGCACTGCATGAGAAGGATTTATATGTCCTGGTTGATCTGTCACTGTCAAAATCTAGACAACGTACAGAAGCAATTAGGAAGGCTAATAGAATGTTCAGCTATATAATGCACCCAGTGGATCTCCTTAAGCTGTATAATGTGCTTGTGAGGCCACACCTTGAGCACTGTGCACAATTTTGGTCTCCCTATTTTGTGAGGGATGTGAAGGCACTGGAGAGAGTTCAGAGAAGGGCAACAAGACTCATTCCAGGTCTGCAGGGTATGAGTTATGAAGAAAGATTGAAATAATTAAATCTTTTTAGCCTAAGTAGATGTAGAATGAGAGAAGACATAATAGAAGTGTTCAAAATTATTAAGGATATAAGTAAGGTGGATGCCAGCTGCTACTTCAAAATTAATCCATCAATGAGGACACAGGGCCATAGGTGGAGACTGGTTAAAGGGAGATTTCAGACTAACAGCAGGAAGCATTTCTTTTCAGAGCGAGTTGTGGATACATGGAATAAACTACTCAGTTGTGTAGTTGAGAGTAGTACCTTAGAGACTTTCAATTATAAACTCAATAGTTATTTCAACATAAGACCATAGGAGCAGAATTAGGCCATTCAGCCCATCGAGTCTGCTCTACCGTTCCATCATTGCTGATCCTGGATCCCACTCAACCCCATACACCTGTCTTCTTGCCATATCCTTTGATGCTCTGACCTATCAGGAAACTATCAACTTCCGCCTTAAATATACCCATGGACTTGGCCTCCACTGCAGTCTATGGCAGAGCATTCCATGGATACACTATTCTCTGGCTAAAAAAATTTCTCCTTACCTCTGTTCTAAAAGGTTACCCCTCAATTTTGAGGCTGTGCCCTCTAGTTCTGGATACCCTCACCATAAGAAACATCCTCTTCACATGCACCCTTTCTAGTCCTTTCAACATTCGGTAGGTTTCAATGAGCTCCTCCTTGCATTCCAGCGAGTTTTAGCCCAAAACTGCCAAACATACTATTTGAAAGCCTATGTATGATTCCCATAATGGCTTTTTCACCCTTGCAGTTTATTAACTCCACCCACAAAGATTCAACATTCTCTGACCCTATGTCACCTCTTCCTAAAGATGTAATTCCATCTCTTACCAACAGAGCCACACCACCACCTATGCCTTCCTGCCCGTCCTTCCGATACAAAGTATGTCCTTTGATGTTAGGCTCCCAACTACGGCCTCCTTTCAACCATGACTCAGTGATGTCCACAACCTATCTGTAATTGTGCCAGGAGTTTGTCCATGCTACATGCATTTAAAAACAACACTTCCAGTCCTACATTCTTCACTCTTTTGAACTTTGTCTCTGTGGTACAATGTAACTCTTTGCTCTATCTGTATTTATACCCAATCATTGGCTTGTCCTTCCTTATATTCATGTTACATCCATCATCTACTATGTGAATGTGTGAATAGGAATTTGGCAAGCTTTGCTGGGCGAAATGGCCTGTTCTTCTCCAAAACTTTCTAATGTTCTGATGTTCTGAGAGCAATTCAGAAGGTACTGGACAGATACATCCCAAAGATGAAGTATTCTATTGGAATACAGATATCTAGAAATATTTTCAGCATAGTATTCAAATCAAAATCTTCTAGATTAAAGTAATCCATTTTAAACTATGAAGAAACAATAGTTGGTGTTTGAACAGGAAAATCGCCACATACCTGATAACCTTCTAGAAAAGGTGTAAACATCACTGATAAAAAGGAAATAGTGGCATTCCCCTTCTCAGAGATGTAGAGATCTGCCTGAGATCCCTGAATAGCACCACTCTTCATCAGCAAGTACAAGCCTTCATCAAAATCCTGTGGATAGAAAGAGAGCAAGCCAGTTACACATTAACAATATTTAATGCTGAATGAACTGTGGTTCATGGTCAAGCAAGCAAGGAAGACAGGATGTCAAGTGACACCAGTATTGGCCAATTGTGTGACCAACAAATTCTATATTCACTTACTGATTTAGGATTTGGGTGTAATACAAGTCTAAAAAAAGTACCCATCTTAAAAATGTTTTATTTTTTAAAAATGTTAAGTGCATTATTGGAACCAGGATGTTGTCTAGTCCTTTGAAGAAACTTCTTCCTACTTAGGATAGAAATGTTATGACAAACACTCAACATACATTTCAATTTTCTGATCTTAAAAGTTTAAGTGACTTTATGAAGTGTACCACCTTCTTAGTAACACAGCTGATTTTTTTCCTGTCACAGATCATTATGGGAGTAGAAATATCCATTTCTAACTTTTCTCCAAGGGTTACTTACACTGCACTTGGCTAAGATTTACACATGTTTTACTTTACATTACCTTGACATGATTCCCTGGTGAGAAAACAAACTCGTCAGATAGAACTTCACGCAGGTAGCTGAAGCAGCCGTAAATGTCCTCTGAAAGATGTCAGAAAAGGGAATTAGGTGCAATCTGTAGTTCTGGTTAGAAAACCTGAAGCCTGATATGCTTTATTTTATTTATTTGGAGATACAGCATAGGACAGACCTTTCTGGCCCAACAAATCATACTAACCAGCAACCCACCTATTTAAATTCTAGCTTAATCACAGGACAATTTACAATGACCAGTTAACCTACTAAGTGGTACGTGTTTGGAATGTGGGAGGAAACCCTGCAGTCATGAGGAAACATACGAATTCCTTATAGTCTGCACCCAAACTGAACTCCAATACTCCAAGCTGTAATAGCATCACCCTAACCACCACGCTACATGGTGCCCCTTCTCTTACTGGTATGCAGAACTGGATTATACTTTAAAACATATCTTTACTTGTGTTAGCAAACAAAGGTGCAGTCTCTCATCATCTTATACTGTCAGTTTATTCAGGTCATCTCTTGGTACATTTCATACAACATACACCTTGGTAAAACCCACTATCAGATACCATTCCTTAGTCAGTAGGAAAGGGTAGCAGGAGATGTGCTACATTATTGGAGAATGCTGTAGAAGAGCGACAGAAATTCATCAAAACTTTGTTAGAATCAAGTTTTGTCCCTAGTTGGAATCTCAAATTCAGTGTTTCTTTGTTGGTGTGTTTAAAGTCCACAGACAAATAACAATATGGATACTAAGACTGGCAGATTCAATATATCCAATTTAATTAAAAAAGGCCTGAACAGGATTTTCTTTTGTTGAATTTGAGTTTAAGGTAGCTTTTCAAATTAAGAAACTGAGCCTGGTGCCAGAAGATAACCCCAAGAGCCACCAAAAGGAAAATTAATGACAAGATGGGTGAAGAGAAGATGAAATAAACTGGTAAGTTTTAAAATCTTGCCACAAGGAGGAACTCCTGGCAGGTTGGAGCTTCACAGTTCTGAAAGTCTGGGAAACAATTTATAAAGAATCAGAATCAGGTTTAATATCACTGGCATGTGTCGTGAAATTTAACTTAGCAGCAGCAGTTCAATGCAATATATAATATAGAAGAAAAAAAGGTAAAAATAAATAAGTAAATCAATTACAGTATATGTATATTGATTAGATTAAAATTGTACAAATGCAGAAATAATATATATTAAAAAATGTAATGTTCATGGGTTCAATGTCCATTTAGAAATCAGATGGCAAAAGGGAAGAAGCTGTTCCTGAATCACTAAGTGTGTACCTTCAAGGCTTCTGTACCTACCTGATGATAACAGTGAGAAAAGGGCATGCCCTGGGTGCTGGGGGTCCTTAATAATGGACGCTGCCTTTCTGAGACACCGCTCCCTGAAGGTGCACTGGGTACTTTTGCAGGGTAGTACCCAAGATGGAGCCGACTAAGTTTACAACTCTCTGTAGCTTCTTTCAGTCCTGTGCTGTACACTACCACCCCATACCAGACAGTGATGCAACCTGTCAGAATGCTCTCCACAGTACATCTATAGAAGTTTTTGAGTGTATTTGTTGACATACCAAATCTCTTCAAACTCCTAATGAAGTATAGTCGCTGTCTTGCCTTCTTTATTATTAAGATTATTAAGGGATTGGACAAGATAGAGGCAGGAAATATGTTCCAGATGCTGGGAGAGTCCAGTACCAGAGGGCATGGTTTAAGAATAAGGGGTAGGTCATTTAGGACAGAGTTGAGGAGGAACTTCTTCTCCCAGAGAGTTGTGGAGGTGTGGAACGCGCTGCCTCAGAAGGCACTGGAGGCCAATTCTCTGGATGCTTTCATGAAGGAGCTAGATAGGTATCTTATGGATAGGGGAATCAAGGGTTATGGGGACAAGGCAGGAATCGGGTATTGATAGTAGATGATCAGCCATGATCTCATAGTAGTAGTGCAGGCTTGAAGGGCCGAATGGTCTACTTCTGCACCTGTTGTCTATTGTCTATTTATAACTGCATCGATATGTTGGGACCAGGTTAGATCCTCAGAGATCTTGACACCCTGGAACTTGAAACTGCTCACTCTCTCCACTTCTGATCCCTCTCTGAGGATTGGTATGTGTTCCTTCGTCTTACCCTTTCTGAAGTCCACACTCAGCTCTTTCATCTTACTAATGCTGAGTGCACGATTGTTGCTGTGACACCATTCCACTAGTTGGCATATCTCACTCCTGTATGCCCTCTCATCTCCATCTGGGTTTCTACCAACAATTCTACCAACTATCATCAGCAAATTTATAGATGGCATTTGAGCTATGCCTAGACACATGACTGTGTGGCTATAGACAGTAGAGCAGGGAGCTAAGCACATACCCGAGGTGCACCAGTATTGATCGTCAGCAAGGAGAAAGTATCACAGATTGTGGCCTTCCAGTTAGGGTGTTGAAGATCCAATTGTAGAGGGAGGTACAGAGGCCCAGGTTCTGCAACTTCTCAATCAGGATTGTGGGAATGATAGTGTTAAATGCTGAGCTATTGTCGATGAACAGCATCCTGACATAGCTGTTTGTATTGTCCAGGTGGTCTAAGCCTGTGTGAAGAGCCATTGAGATTACATCTGCCATTGACCTATTGTGGTGATAGGCAAATTGCAATGGATCCAGGTCCTTGCTGGGGCTGGAGTTTACTCTAGTTATGACCAACCTCTCAAAGCATTTCATCACTGTAGATGTGAGTGATACTGGGTGATAGTCATTAAGGCAGCCCACATTATTCTTCTTAGGCACTGGTATAATTGTTGCCTTTTTGAAGCAAGTGGGAACTTCTGCCCGTAGCAGTGAGAGGTTGAAAGTGTCTTTGAATACTCCCACCAGTTGGTTGGCACAAGTTTTCAAAGCCTCACCAGGTACTCCGTTGGGGCCTACCGCCTTGCGAGGGTCACCTTCTTTAAAGCCAGCCTAACAATGGTGTCTGAGACAGAGATAACAGAAATTTGACCTGCTGAGTTCCTCCAGCATTTCATGTATGTGTTAGTCATGAGATATGTTGTTGTGGCAAAAGTACAATGCAATATTTAATAATAAAAGCCATAAATTACGGTAAGCATATATAAAAAATAAATATTTAAGTAATGCAAAAAAATAGATAAAAATACTGATAAAAATTCAAAAATCTGATGGTGGATCTGGAAACACTGAGTATGTGTCTTCAGGCTCCTGTATCTCCTCGACGGGAGCAATAAGAAGAGAGCATGTCTTGGGAGATGGGGATCCTTAACGATGGGTGCCACCTTTTCAAGGCATTGCCTTGCGAAGGTGCCCTGGATGTTCAGGAAACTAGTGTCCACGAAGGTGCTGGCTGAGTTTACCACTTCCCGCAGCCTTTTCCCAATCCTTTACAGTTGCCCTTTCCACTCTGATCCCTTGAGGAGGACTGAAGTGTGTTCTCTCAACTTCCCCTCCAAACAGGCCAGATATCACAATCAATTCCTTGGTTTTACTGACATTGAGTGCAAAGTTGTTGCCTCGACACCACTCAACTAGCAGCGTTACCTTGCTCCCATATGCTTCCTCATCACCACCTGAAATTCTGCAAACAATAGTTGTATCATTGTCAGATCGATAGATGGTGTTTGAGCTGTGCCTAGCCACAACATCGAGGGTGTAGTAAGAGTACAGCAGTGGACTAAACTCACATCCTTGAATGATTGTCAGTGAGGAGGAGATGTTATTTCTGACCCACAGACTGCGGTCACCTATTCAGAAAGTCAAGGATCCAGTTGCAAAGGGAGGTACAGAGACCTAGGTTTTGGAGCTTTTGATTAGAATTGAGGTTATTAATGTGTTGAATGCTGAGCAAAGGTGATCAAATTTGTAAACAATTACTTGGGTTTAAATACAGAAATACATATTTATCACTTTAACCTTTAATTTGTTGTGCTTAGTAAAATATTGGGTAGATTGAATAACAAAATTAACTTCTGTTGACGTTAAGTCTCAGGTCAGGCTCAAGGAAGATCATATTCTCTTTTGACACCTGAACAATACAAGTTTACCCGTACTCTTACATTTCTTGTGGAGTTCAGTATCATTATTTCTATGACCAATGCCTAGAATAGAAAGTCTGCAGAATTTTTTAAACAATGATTCCCACTGCCAGCAGAGAGACAACCTTCACTGAATTTGTCTGGTGTACATTCTGTGGCCACTTTATTAGGTACACCTGCAGATATCTAATCAGCCAATTGTATGGCAGTAACTCAATGCATAAAAGATGAAAACATGGTGAAAAGGTTCAGTTGTAATCCAGGCCAAACATAAGAATTGGGAAGAAATGTGATCTAAATGAGTTTGACCGTGGAATGATTGTTGATGCCAGATGGGATAGTTTGAGTATCTCAGAAGCTGCTGATTTCCTGCGATTTTCATGCACAAATGTCTCTAGAGTTTACAGAGAATAAGTACCCCATAAAGTGGGCACAGTTTGTAGATATAAATCCACATTCCTTAGATGAAAGGAAAACCTACTGTCTCATTTTAGATGAAAGATAGTAGACATATTTCTAGAAAATTGCATATTTACCTCTCCTGCAGCTTTGTGTGCTTTGAAATGCAATTGCTATCAAGGCAGGGCGTACAAAGACATGCAGTATCTGATTTCTGTAGGAAGCACACACTAGCACTGAGACTGTGTGCTTGAAAATCTTTTCCACTGTGAACTTAGCTGGAGTGTCTTCTTGGCAGAGCATGACCTGGTTTTTGATTGTCTTCACTATATTGTGGTGTAAGGCCAGATTAGAACGAATCACTTTGTCAGGTGTTACGTTTTCTGCAACAGATCACAGATTATCAGTGCATTTATTTCACTGTACACATGCAATAGAAACAAAAAAACTGATAGATGTTGAACATATCAATAAGTGTGACTAAAATTTTGAAAAATTAGAATATTTAATAACGACTATGATTTTAATTTTGGTTCAAAATGTTAGTCTAGTCTGTCAGTGGCATCTTTGGATTGTGAGATTAGAGATTTGAAAGAGGCCAGCTTCATATGTCACATCAACATCAAAACAAGCAGTGGAATGCATCTTTTGCATCATGACCAACCCAGTCCAAGAATGTGCTGGGGGACAGCCTGCAAGCGGCACCATGCTTCTGGCACCAATATAGCAGGCCCACAACTTACTAACCCTAACCCATACGTCTTTGGATTGGGAGAGGAAACCAGAGCAACTGGAGGAAACGCACACAGTCACGGGAAGAATGTACAAATTCCTTATATACAGTGGCAGTAACTGAGCCTTCATCTTACAGCTAGGACTGTTAAGTATTACGCTAACTGCTACACTACTGTGCTGCTCCTTTTTTAACAAGGGAGAAAAGACTGCCTTTCAAAAGTCTCAGCTTTTGATCACTGCAAAATATATCATTCCTCCATATGAAGAATGTATGATAGAATGCTGAGATATAACGATCAGCAGACAGATGGTTAACAACACACAGTATTTGACCTCAACAGAATACACAAGTTAGCTGCTGAAGTTACAACATTTGTACCTTACTGCACTCTCACGGTGCTGTACTTAATACGCTTCAGGTACCACTATGTGTAAACTATCAACATGCATACTGTTCAGAGAAAGCCATAAAGATCTAATCTGGCCTATTACCACCCCCATCTGTCCTCTAGACTCTTGGCAAGCGACTTTACCTGTGCCTACATGGTGAAAAACATTTCACTGTGCTACAGGGTGAAAAGCCATCTAGTGGTACTTTATGATCATCTGTTCACTCACACTCCTTTTGGTTTCCATCAAAATCACAGTAATTTTTAAAAAAATCAAAGTATGTACAAGTCACCATACGCTACCTTGAGATTCATCATCTTGCTGGCATTTACAGGAAAATACATACAATAGAATTTATGAAAAACTATACATAAAGACTGATAAAAAACCAATGTGCAAAGACATCAAATTGGAAAGTACATTAGGGGTATTGAAGAGACTCTCAAATAGACACATGGATGATCAATAAAATGGAGGGAAGGGTTAGAATGATCTTAGAGTAGGTTCAATGGTCAGCACAACATCATGAGCCAAAGGGCCTGTTCTGTGCTGTTATGTTCTGTATTTTAAAACAGTGCAATAAGAAATAAGACTGAGCACCAGTTGTATTTCCCTAAAGCAAGCCTGGAGGTTGTGGAATCAGTTCAGATTGAGGTAATAACTTTGTGAACTGGGTGGTGTGGGACCCAAAGTTCCTGTACTTCTTGCTCAATGGTAGTAGTGAGAAGAAAGCATGGCCTGGATGGTGGGTCCTTCATAATGATGCTGCTTGCTTGTGGCAACACTCCTTGTAAATATGCTCCATGGTGAGGAGGTCTTTCTACCCACTACTCTCTGTAGACTTTTCCATTTCTCAGCATTGGTGTTTCCATACCACGTTCAAGGCCATTCTCTAGTCACTGTTACCACCGACTAAGGAGCTGAATTCCAGAGATTGCCCTTGATGTAGCATTTATCTGACTATGGCATCAAAGAACTCTAGTATATTTGAAATTCCTGACCAGCAAGCAAACAGAAAACTTTTTACTGTCTACAGGGATACCCAAAACAATCTTCTTTGAGGATCGTCACCTTGTCATGGTGGAGAAGCTCGAGTTCCTGTGATCTTGAGAACGATGATGTCTGGAGCTTAGCTCCTGGTAGGGTCATCCATGGCAGTAAGGCCAATACGGAATTTCCAGACAAAAATGATCCAACCAAGACTCAACAGTGCAGCTGGCAGAAGATGATGACACATCACAATATTCCAGATTAAGTCCTGTGGTGATCCCAGATTATCCTCTACAGCCACCTTTTTTTTCAATGCCTATTATACCACTGGTGTTAAGGGCAGCAATGAAGGTCCTCCAAACCTGTATACAAGGACTCTTCATTGCTGTTTCCATAACAATTTTTTTTGACCAGTCAAGGTGGTTAGCCCTGAGCTGAACCCCCAAAACCTGGAGGACTGGTGGACCACTCCTAGTCTGGCTTCTACCCTTTGACCTATTTGGCATGGCTGACCCTACCAAGAGCCAAAGCACAAGGCCCTGACCCCAGCCAACATAGGTCCCTGGGTCATCGAGGCATGCAAGCCTCCAAACCCTACAAGGTTGTGATCTGCTCAGAGGTCTATAACCACCTGAAGACCTACTAATAGTCAACCCCTTAGGGGAACACCATACTCAACTTGAGTAATCGCACTATACTATTATTACCCAATGTAAAGGAAAAGGGCTGTAGGTATTGAAAGTGAATCATCTCTGTAGCTGAAGATCAAGATAAAAATGTTCTTGTTATGCTCATTTAATCTCAATAATAACATGCCAGTAACATAGGGAGACATTTCAAAGCAACAAAAAAAAGAGAGGTTAGCATTACTCTTTGAAGGAGTTTTAGCAAAGTAACCAGCTACTGTCTCTGTTCTTGGTCAACAGCAGCTGCCTGACTGGAAAGGAAATGTGCAAATAGGACCAGACAATGTCACACCTGCTGGACCCTTACAATCGGAATAATAATTTAGGTAAAGTTCTGGAGGGAAACAAATATCCATGAGTTGTTGTAAAACAGTATTTTTCATGAGGAGCTTTAACGTATTATGTGTCACTTGGTAAAACAGGTATGGGTTGGGGACATCGGATGTTTTCAAAATAAATAATTTTTATGAAAGTAAACCCTTACTTACCTGGCCAGTCGATGAAAGCACCAAATGTTTCTGCAATTGCTTTGAGCCATAGTGTCTGCCTAGTTAGATCTGACAGAGTTAGGCCTGGCAGGTTCTGGATGACCACTGTAGCCATCAGTACCCAGGGACTCATTACCATATTTTTCTGTTGAAGGATTACTATTCTATGGCCGAGAGCATCAAGAAAACTGTACACATCTCCAGAAGGCTTCCGTGGAATATGCCTATTTGAAAGTTCAAAAGAATCATGTTAAAAAGGTCTTTCTTTGGGCACCTTCTTATTCAGTTGGAGTTGGCAGAAACATAAACACACAAAAGCAGAGTCACAATAGTCAATTTTATCTCAAAAGCTGATTGTACACACGTATTGAGCTCAGTGTTTTGCATATTGAGGGTTTTGAACTTTTAATGAACATTTATACCATATTAATCTTGATCTTATTACCACACATAACTTCTGCCTTTGGTTTACTTCAATCAAACCAGGACTGGGACAGGGAACCCCACTGACCATGTTATAAAGATATAGAAATTATTTGTTTTAATGTATTGCACTAGGGGATGTTCATGATGATGTTTTAGTTCTTTTCTCTTCTCCTCACCTGCCCATCTCCTTCCTCTGGTAACCCTTCTCCTTCCCTTTCTCCCATGACTCACCGGTCTCTCCCATTTGATTCCTTCTTTTTCAGCCCTTTACCTCTTCTACCTATCACCTTCCAGCTTCTCACTTCATCCCCTTTTTCCCACCCATCCACATTCTCCCTTACCTGGTCTTAGCTGTCACCTGCCAGTTTGAAATCCTTCCTCCTGCCGCCATCCTCCTTATTCTAGCTTCTTCCCCCTTGTATTCCAGTCCTGATAAAGGGTCTGGGCCCATAACGTTGACTGCTCATTCCCCTCTGCCTGATATGCTGAGTTCCTCCAGAATTTTGCATGTGTTGCTCTGGATTTCCCGCATCTACAGAATTTCTTGTGCTTATAAGAAATAAGAGAGCTTGGACACATACATGGAATTATGATGTAGTGGCCATTACAGAGATTTGGCTGGCACCAGGGCAGGAATGGATTCTCAATATTCCTGGATTTCAGTGCTTTAAAAGGAATAAAAAGGGCAGAAAAAGGGGAAGAGGGGTGGCATTACTGGTCAGGGATACTATTACAGCTACAGAAAGGGTGGGTAATGTAGCAGGATCCTCTTTTGAGGCAGTATGGGTGGAAGTCAGGAACAGGAAGGGAGCAGTTACTCTATTGGGGGTATTCTATAGGCCCCCTGGTAGCAGCAGAGATACAGAGGAGCAGATTGGGAGGCAGTTTTTGGAAAGGTGCAAAAATAACAGGGTTGTTATCATGGGTGACTTTAACTTCCCTAATATTGATTGGCACCTGATTAGTTCCAAGGGTTTAGATGGGGCAGAGTTTGTTAAGTGTGTCCAGGACGGATTCCTGTCACAGTATGTTGACAGGCCCACTAGGGGGAATGCCATATTAGATCTAGTATTAGGTAATGAACCAAGTCAGGTCACAGATCTCTCAGTGGGTGAGCATCTTGGGGACAGTGACCACCGCTCCCTGGCCTTTATCATCATCATGGAAAAGGAAAGAATCAGAGAGGACAGGAAAATTTTTAATTGGGGAAGGGCAACTTATGAGGCTATAAAGCTAGAACTTGCGGGTGTGAATTGGGATGATGTTTTTGCAGGGAAATGTACTATGGACATGTGGTTGATGTTTAGAGATCTCTTGCAGGATATTAGGGAAAAATTTGTCCCGGTGAGGAAGATAAAGAATGGTAGGGTGAAGGAACCATGGGTGACAAGTGAGGTGGAAAATCTAGTCAGGTGGAAGAAGGCAGCATACATGAGGTTTAGGAAGCAAGGATCAGATGGGTCTATTGAGGAATATAGGGAAGCAAGAAAGGAGCTTAAGAAGGGGCTGAAAAGAGCAAGAAGGGGGCATGAGAAGGCCTTGGCGAGTAGGATAAAGGAAAACCCCAAGGCATTCTTCAATTATGTGAAGAAAAAAAAAGGATGACAGGAGTGAAGGTAGGACTGATTAGAGATAAAGGAGGGAAGATATGGATTTTAGTAAGGCATTTGACAAGGTTCCACACGGTAGGCTTATTCAGAAAGTCAGAAGACATGGGATCCAGGGAAGTTTCGCCAGGTGGATTCAGAATTGGCTTGCCTGCAGAAGGCAGAGGGTCATGGTAGAGGGAGTACATTCGGATTGGAGGATTGTGACTAGTGGTGTCCCACAAGGATCTGTTCTGGGACCTTTACTTTTCGTGATTGTTATTAACAACCTGGATGTGGGGGTAGTAGGGTGGGTTGGCAAGTTTGCAGACGACACAAAGGTTGGTGGTGTTGTAGATAGTGTAGAGGATTGTCGAAGATTGCAGAGAGACATTGATAGGATGCAGAAGTGGGCTGAGAAGTGGCAGATGGAGTTCAACCTGGAGAAGTGTGAGGTGGTACACTTTGGAAGGACGAACTCCAAGGCAGAGTACAAAGTATATGGTAGGATACTTGGTAGTGTGGAGGAGCAGAGGGATCTGGGGGTACATGTCCACAGATCCCTGACAGTTGCCTCACAGGTGGATAGGGCAGTTAAGAAAGCTTATGGGGTGTTAGCTTTCATAAGTTGAGGGATAGAGTTTAAGAGTCACGATGTAATGATGCAGCTCTATAAAACTCTGGTTTGGCCACACTTGGAGTACTGTGTCCAGTTCTGGTCACCTCACTATAGGAAGGATGTGGAAGCATTGGAAAGGGTACAGAGGAGATTTACCAGGATGCTGCCTGGTTTAGAGAGTATGCATTATGATCAGAGATTAAGGGAGCTAGGGCTTTACTCTTTGGAGAGAAGGATGAGAGGAGACATGATAAAGGTGTACAAGATAATAAGAGGAATAGATAGAGTGGATAGCCAGCACCTCTTCCCCAGGGCACCACTGCTCAATACAAGAGGACATGGCTTTAAGGTAAGGGGTGGGAAGTTCAAGGGGGATATTAGAGGAAGGTTTTTTACTCAGAGAGTGGTTGGTGCGTGGAATGCACAGCCTGAGTCAGTGGTGGAGGCAGATACACTAGTGAAGTTTAAGAGACTACTAGACAGGTATATGGAGGAATTTAAGGTGGGGGGTTATATGGGAGGCAGGGTTTGAGGGTCGGCACAACATTGTGGGCCGAAGGGCCTGTACTGTGCTGTACTGTTCTATGTTCTATAATTCTACCTGTTTTTTTTAAATGAAACTTGATCACTTCTTTTTATAACATCTCATTTCTGACATTGTTCCAGTATTCCAGGCTCATGTCTAGCCTGACAAAGTGCCTAACAATTAACATGTGTAAAATATTTATTGTACAACACAGAATTATGATGTTTTATTTTATTAACACGCTATTTTAGATATTGATAACTGACCTGGGTAACAAATTATAATGAGCTCTCCTAACAATTCCTGTTGCTATGGATCGCACTGACACAGGTTGGCCAAAGTAAACATGTATGCTTCCAAAGTTTTCACTTAGAATCTTCCTAGCCTTCAGCAAACCCTATGAAAGAAAACTGGTTTGGTCACCAACTTCCATTTATTTTTCTAGAAAACAGCTAAATTAGAGACATTACAACAAGAAATATGAACACACCGAAGTTGATTCCTTTGGCTTTGGAACGCCTAAAAGTTCATGTGCATAGAGGGACTCCTCCAGGATTCGCTCATAGCTTATACTTATGGGAATTAAGTACATGTCAAATACCTCCCCCATCAGAAAAGGTTCAATTGCTATGTTTAACAGCCCTGTAAGAGAGAACATTTAAAAAATGTAAAGTGAAAAATACAAATTGTCTACAAATATTATTGCTTAAAGCATGCAATATTCACATTTACATTGGAAGTGCAAGTTCTAAAATACAAATATATGGTAAAATATAATGAACTTACTTGACAGCCACTTGACACTGTATCTATCAGCCTTAAACCAGTGACACGTTTGCCTGGCTCTGAACTGCATGGAATCCAAGCATTAGCAGCACGATGCTGGTAAGACTATTATTTTTTTTTTAAAAAGAGGTTGAAAAGCATTTAACTTAATGATTGTCTGTTGCCCACAGATCAAAATCAAAATTAACCTTCAGATTGATATCCCTCTTGCAAAGATAGAATTATATTGCATTGATTTGAAATATAGTTGGCCACTTTCATGCTGAAAATTACAAACATAAACACAAGCGATTCTGCAGATGCTGGAAATATTTAGGAGCACAAAGTGTTGAAGGAACTCAGCAAGTCAGACAGCATCTATGGAGAAGAATAAAGGAGCGTGAAGTTCGAATAGGAGACTGGACTGCTGAAATTGAGAAGGTTGATGGCTCTTTGGCAGTTGGTGATGAAAAGATCCAAAACAGGGTGTCCACAAAGAAGAGGAGGCTGAAGGAGTCATTGATGAGAGTGGGGTGTGGGGAATCCTTGCCAAAGAAGTAGCCTTCGAAATAGGGCGACAGAAGAAGAGCTCAGTGTCATGGCAGGTGCAGAACTCACTGAGGTGGACATGCAGAAGGACAATTTTAAGGTCCTTGCTGAGAACAGAAAGTTCCTCCTCAGAGAGTGGAAGGTCATGAAGACACAGCAGGCATTAGAGCCAGGCAGTCTGATGAAGGGTCTCAGGCTAAAACGTTGACTCTTTATTCCTCCCCATAGATGCTGTCTCACCTGCTGAGTTCCTCCAACATTTTGTGTGTGTTCCTCCTATTTTGTTAATATTTTTGTGAACAACATAAAATTATTTTCCAAGTGTTAGGAACATTTCAAATGTTTAAGTGAACCTTTGCACAACTGCCATCCGTGACTTTGTGGTTGCATTCTCAAACTCTATCCATTCTAAAGACAAGCAAAATGTTTATCCTGCATAACGACAGACTACTAATCACTGAAGCTCTTATGAGATATTAAACCATTAGCTCTCTCATTTGAATGTAATGTAATAAATCATGTGGCACTCTGCTGAAGAGGAGTAAGGGAGTACCCTGATATACAAGCTAATATTCATCTATTAACCATTATTAAAAATTGATATGGACATTACCCTTGCATTTCCAGCTTATTTCTGTATGCAAGTTAGTAGTTCCTCCAAGAGGACACAACCTTGTCGTTCTTTGGAGGCTTGCGTATCTCGGTGACCCAGAGAACTATGTTGGCTGCAGTTAGGGTTTTATGTTTTGGCTCTTGGTAGGTCACTCATGCCAAACAGGTCAAAGGATAGAGGCCAGACTAAGAGTGGTCCACTGGTCCTCCAGGTTCGGCGGCTCAGCTCACAGCTAACAACACTGACTGGGGAAACAAGACCGTTACGGACACAGCAATGAAGAATCCTTCTGCATCTGAATGCGATGGTATTCCTGAGTCTTCACCCAGGACTTGTATGACTGATGGCAGTGCGAATCGAGAGGAAGTTACTGACATGATGAAGGAAGCCCTGAACACCACCAGAGATGGAGGAACTGCCCTAAACATCAGTGGTGTAATGGGCAGTACTACTACTAATAATAAAATTAGCAGTTGTTACATTACGTCAGTTCTTTGAGGCATACTTACAAGGTGAACTATGCTCATTAATCTAAGATCTCTTTTTCTTAAATAAAAGACAGAAACCATTTTAACAAACTGAGGTTGAGAAATGGGGAAGTCAATAGGCACTTTCCTTTCCCTATTAAAACAAAATCCAATATCAAATCAACATGCTGTACACCAGATAAATCAGACTGAATTCAAGCCAATTGAGATTAAGAGTTGGTGCAGTCAGAAGGCAGGCAACATTTTATTAGAGTGCATCCACATTATACAGAAAATCAAAACAAATGCCCACCTTTGTCAGTTTCATAACTACAGCCTGAGAATCCCAGATATTTGTTTTCACTTAGCTGCATACCACAGAGTCACACAAGCAATTACAGACAAATTGACCTTCCGATCACATGTAAAGAGAGTGTAAAAAAAATTTGCTGTGGGTAGAGAAATGCTAAAATGCTTTATAAAATATCAACTAGGAGTGAATGAAAATTAAAAGACTGCAGAAGCTGGAGATCTGAAATAAAACTCAAAAACACAAGAAACATTCAGCAAGTCAGGCAGCATCTGTGGAAAGAGAAACAGAGTTAATATTTCAGATTGGAGAACCTTATCAGAACTGGCAGAGAAGTTGTTTTAGAGAGAATAGGGGAGGGACAGATTGGACAAAGGAAATATCTCTGAATACAAGAGATTCTGCAGATCTACACACATAAACTGCTGGAGGAACTTAGCAGGCAGGCAGCATCTATAGAAAAGAGTAAACAGTTGATGTTTCCGGCCGAGACCCTTCATCAGGACTGATAACACGAAACATCAACTGTCACTCTTTTCCATAGATGCTGTTTGGCCTGCTGAGTTCCTCCAGCATTCTGTGCCTGTTGCATTGGATTTTTAGCATCTGCAGATTTCCTCGTGTTCATGCTTCTGCAGATGCTGGAAATCCAGATTGGAGGCCTCTGACTAATGGAGTGCCGCAGGAATCGGTGCTGGGTCCATTGTTGTTTGTCACCCAGATCATTGATCTGGGTGATAATGTAGTAAACTGAATAAGCACATTTGAAGATGACCCTATGAGTGAGGGCATAGTGGACTGCAAGAAAGACCATCAAAGATTGCAGCAGGATCTGGACCAACTAGAAAAATGGGCTGGAAAATGGCAGATGGAATTTAATAAAGTGTGAGGTGTTGCACTTTGGGAGGACAAACCAAGATAAGACCTACATGGTAAATGTTAGGGTAGTGTGTCAGAACAGATAGATTTGCAAACACAGATCATTAATTCCTTCAAAGTGGAATCACGGGTAGATAGGTTCATAAAGAAAAGCTTTTGGCACATTGGCATTCAGAAGTAAAAATATTGAGTACAGGAGTTGGGATGTTCTATTGAAGTTGTACAAGGCGTTGGTAAGACCTAATTTGGAGTGTTGCGTCCAGTTCTGCTCACCCACCTACAGGAACAATATCAATAAGATTAAAAATGTGCAGAGAAAATTTACAAGGATGTTGCCAGGTCTTGGGGATATGAGTTACTGGGAAAGGATGAATTAGTTAGATTTTATTCCCTAGAGCACAGGAGGATGAGGGGATATTTGCTAGAGGTATTCAAAATTATGAGGGCATCGACCAGGTAAATGCAAGCAGACTTTTCCCACTGAGATTGAGTGACACTATAACTAGAGGTCATGAGTTAAGGGTAAAAGGTGAAATGTTTAAGGGGAACCCGAGGGAGAACTTATTCAGAGGGTGGTGTGAGTGTGGAACAAGCTGCCAATGGAAGTGGTGGATGTGAGTTTGATTTCAACATTGAAGAAAAAATTGTATAGATACATCCATGGGATGGGTATGGAGGGCTCTGGTCCAGGTGGAGGTTGATGGGACTAGGCGGATTAGACAGGCCAAAGGTCCTTTTACTGTGCTGTACTATTCTATGCCTCTAAAGTGCTGGAGGAACTCAGCAGGACAGGCAGCATCTATGGAGAACAATAGACAAATGGCATTTTGGGCCTTCATCATTTAGTGGGAATATTTCTGACAAGTTGAGACCATGCTATTGGGTTGATAGCTTATGAGGGCAGCTAGACAGGGAGAGAAAAAAAACAGGATTGGGTTTGGGGTGGGGATAAAAAAAGGGGGTGGCTTATTAATACCTTTTGCTGCAAGACCATGACTGCTTGCAAATATTTCATGAACTCCGGCCTTAAAAATATTTTGGATACAGTTCCCTACTACCGAGCATGAAGTTAAATCGGTGCTCCCATGCATGGTCTATCTTTAACTTTACAGTTTCCCACACCTTTTGTTTCTACCACTGGTTTAGTGCTAATCCAGTGTATACTTTTTTTCTGCAGTAGATTGTTTTGAGACTTCAGATTGGTTCTGGTGCAATTATCATGAGTGATGAGTCATTAACACATACTGTACCTTGATTGTAAACACAAGGGAATGTGCAGGTGCATACACCAAATACTGGAGGAACTCAGCAGGTCAAGCAGCATCTATGGAAATGAATTAACAGTTGATGTTTCGCGCCAAGACCCTTCATCAGGTCAGGAAAGGAAGGGAAAAGGCGCCAAAATAATAGGGTGGGGTGAGGGGAAGGAAGATAGCTAGGTGATAGGTGAAACCAGGTGAGGGAGGGGGGCAAAGTGAGAAGTTGGGAGGTGATTGCTGGAAAAAGTTGAAGAAGGAATCTGACAGTAGAAGAGAATGAACAATGGGAAAAAGGGAAGGAGGAAGAGCACCAGAGGGAGCTGATAGGTAGACGAAGAGAAGAGAAGGGGGAGAGAAAGTCCTTGCTTATGTTGGGTAGAATGTACACAGAGAAGCTGATCTCTTGCAGATAATCATGAAGGGCTGCAAGTAACCAAGGCCTCTTCTCGATGGTAAGTATCCTGAACACAGTAGGTAATAAAAACAAATATGAACGTCATCATGTTTTCAATCTGCTCAAGATCAAGTATTTCAAAAGGCACAGAAACAAACCATTTTATTCACCTAATTTTGGTGTCAGTGACTTTCCAGTACGACTTCTTGTGCCCTCCACAAAAAATTCAACGGGTGCATCGCCATTCTGAAAAATGAACTTTAAGTTAATACAGAAGCTTTGACTGCAGTGAAAACACAGCACCCATTAGAATCAAACAAATCATTTCTAAGCAGAGAAAGATTTTTACCAGAATCGTCCTTTTGCAAGCAAAAAGGTTTATTAAGCAGTTTGAACCAGTTCAAAGTAAGTTTATTATCAAACTACATGTCACCATATACTACCCTGAGATTTTTTCCTATGGGTATGCAGGGTAGAACAAGGAATATAATAGAGTCAGTGAAAAAGACTGATAAGCAACCAGTGTGCAAAAGAAAGTAATCTATGCAAATTCAAAAACACAAAACTAATAAAAAATAAATAAATAAGTTATTCACAATGCAGATTTTTCACGATGTAAATGTGCAAATCATGGGACTAATTTGGTGCTCTTTGAGCAAAGCTTATTATCACAAGAAACAGGCTAGGTTGAGGTGATGCAGCCCATACAGCCTACTTTGCTATTCAATAAGATTATGGCAGAACTTCTATATGAAAAGACTTCCGTTAGCATCACTGAAACTTCTTTCCTTTTGAGAAAAGGGGCCTTGTCTGTTCATTTTTTCCTGCCAAGTCCACATATCTTGATTTCTTTAATGGACAAAAATTCATTGATGTCTGGTCAAAATGGTGTCTGTGAACAACGATTTCATGGGGAACATCTTCTAGATAGTAAATCTTTCCAATTATTTCACTTTTCCACGCCTTCTACCTGTTCTTTTTGTCTTATTTCTGTTATGGAAACTGTTGAAGCCTGTGACGTACAGTTCGAATCTTGATCGAAGGATCCAGCGCTGTGCTGTGTCCAGAAAGCTGCCCCGTGGAGATCAGCTATGGAGGGTTGCTGACAAGGTCCAAGAGCATAAACTGACTCGTAGAAAAGACCAGAGACGAAGCGCAGGGTCATGAATGACTCCATCTCGAAGCAGTGAGGAAGATTGAAGCATCCAGGTGAATGCAGAGGAGGTCGGTGACGGCTCGGCATGAGACAGTTGGCAGCCGGATCGACAATTCGATCCCGGGTGGATGGCATTCGGCCCTAGATCAGCAGTCACTCTTTACAGAAGGACTGAGTTCGTGCAGCCGCTCTCCTTGTATGCAGCAAAGAGATGGTTCCCATATTCTAAGATTTATGTGATTATTGGACTGTATATTGGTTTCCTTCTTTTTTCAGTGTTTTCTTTCTTGTGGTCGATTGGTGGGTGGGTGACCTGTTAATTTTTTATCTATGGGGGGGTTGGGGATCTGGTGCTACTGTCACTGTTCTTTTCTGCAAGTGAGGGGGTCGGGGATTGTGTGTAGAGGATTGTTGATTGTTTTGGCGGCTGTTTTCTGCTGCAGGTGAGGGGGGATTTGGGGGTCTAGGAGTTTTGTTTCTTTTCTTTTACATTACGGTTTGGGGGGCTGGGGTGTTGACATCTTTTCTTTCAACAACAGCCATTTCGTATTTAATGGCTAATTGGAATAGACAAATATTATTCATGCATATTTTGACAATAAAATGTTCTCAGCTCTTCAAGGTATATAACTTCAAAGCACTATGTTATGTCTGTACAGACTACATATCAATTAAATAAAAGCACACACAGGGGAGAAGGCTTTAACTGGTGTATTCACTTTGCAACGAGGGTGAGACAGAGAGAACAATGTGCATGCATAGACAACAGATCAATATGTAGTGCAAAGGTGGGGGGGGGGTATTGCTCTAAAAGAAACAGATCCAAAATTACACACTACATCCCCTTCAAAGGAGGCTTCTCCTCATCTCAGAATCGTTAATCTGGGACGTTTTCTCTGTAATTCTGGCGTCCCAGTTGTTCCTTTCAAGAAATGCTGTCCTCACCAAACAGTTGCTACTCAGCATTTCTAATAAGGTCTATTCCATTCTCAGCATGTCCCTCCATTCTCAGCATGTTCATGTGTCTGTCTAAATACTTCTTATTGTACCTACTTAGACCATTACGCCCAGCAGCTCATTCCAGGCATGTACCACTCTGTGTAAAAAAGCATCCCTGCACATTTCCTTTACATTTCCCCCTCTCACCTTAATGCAATGTTCTCTGGTTACCATTTCTACCCTGAGAAAAAGGTCTTATCTACACTATCTATGTTTCTATACTTTAGCAAACATGTCACAGGTCTCCCCCCAGTCTTTGATACTTCCCTTATATTCCCGCCTCTCATTATAGTTTAGCACTGTAATCCCAGTAAACCTCTTCTGAATCCTTGCCAAAGTCTCTACAACGTAGAGTCTACATCATTCCGGTAATTGTTTAAAGGGAACCTTGATTTTAATATAACAATAGAAAATGGACCAAATTACAAAACTCAGTATTCATAGAAGAATACTGATTCATTGAGACTGGAGGCTGAAGACGGCCCAGACTGGAGTTAGAGGGCTGAGTACTTGTGTAAGTGGATGGAAGGGAGGAAAGGGGCTTGTCGTACTGTTGTTGCTTTATCGCTTGGTATGTTCTGTTTTGTTGTAACCTGTGTTGCCCTGCTGAAAATGGCGGGCATGCTATGTTGACATTTGCAGGCTGCCCCCAGCACATCCTTGGGCATGTTGGTTATTAATGCAAATGATGCATTTCACTGCATGTTGTTCTCATGCATATGTGATAAATAAATCTGATTCTAAGTCATCATCAGTAGTAAACACAATACTGACCCTTAGAATTGTTTTCACATATTCAGAGAAAACAGCCCAATAAAGTCTATCTCCTCCAAATGAACGTCGAATGAAAAAAGCGCCCGACATCCTCAGCATCTCACCGACTATTTTCATTCCCATAAAATCTGAAGAGGAAGCAGAATAATTGTTCAAATACAGATTATGAGAATTAAAGATCATGTTAAGTTGAGCCATATCCCACTCTTCAAAGACCAATTAACTTAATCACACACAGTTTCTATATTCAAATTGATACTTGCCCATTCCAGCAGCAATAACTGGCAAGGAGAGGTCATAGGTGTACATTATATATGACAACATGAGGAAGTCTATGTAGCTGCGATGGCTTGGTAGCAGAACCACTGGATATTCTTGAATAGCCTGATGGAGCTGAAAATGAACATCAACAATCTCAAATCCTTATTTAATACATATGAGCCATACTTTAAAGAAAAATGGTTCACTAAAATGCAAAATGTGGCACCCTGAGCATTATTCAACATGATGCAGGAAAGTTGATCTCCTTAAAAGACAACATTTTGATAGTCTAAAGCTGGGGTTCCTAGCCTTTTTTATGCAAGAGACCAATACCATTAAGCAAGGAGTCCATGGACCCCAGGTTGGGAGTCCCTGCTCTAAAGAGATTATCATTGTGGAAAGATAGACCCTAGGATTGGAGGGTGTTGTCCAAACAGCTTATTTTCAGCATAGGTCAAGCATGTTCACCATATCAAAGACAAAGTATGTATATGTCACCTTGACATTTATTTTCTTACAGGCATTCACAGTAGAACAGAGAAATACAAAAGACAAATGCATGAAGGTCATAACAACACCTGAAGGGATGGGGAGAGAATTCAACGTTAATTATCAAAATTTGTATAGTGCCTTAAAGGAAAAAATACATCCCATGGACTGAATCCATTTTGATATAATAGCTCCAGCACCCTGAGTTCAAACCTCACACTTGGGCACTGCGTGGAGGTTGCACATTAATCCTGCCACCACATAGACAGCCCTTCAGTTCTCTAGGTTCCTCCCATAAGCCAAGGGCATGTTGGCTGGTAAGTTCACTGGCTTCTGTGTACTGCTCACGGAGTGGGACAGGGTTGATTGGGATGCAAGAAGAAAAGTGGGAATGGTGAAGATGTTCGTTGTTGATTGTTGGTGTAAACACTGTCGGCTGAAGGCCCTGTTTCCATGACTCCGTCTTCTTCACAATTTTTAAAATCTGATTTCAAGAAAATAATCCTTGCAAATCGTATGCCTTTACTTTCAAAGTGATACCATCTGTAACTTCCATAGTCAGCCAGGAAAGCTGCAACCTCCTAAAGAGCTTCTCTTTCTCACCAGAATAACCTTTGCAGAGATTTATGGAACTTTTCTTTAAATGTCTGAAACTACTGATCTATCGTCTTAACCTTCTCTAGTCCACTTTAATGAACCACTTATCCTTACCATTGCTGTTGATTTAGGACAGTAGTTTCAGACCAAAGTTTCTTCCTGAAACTGAATTTGAAGTTCTACTACAATCACTCTCGGGGGGAGGGGGAATCCTCTATTGAGTCTTACCATGAACAGTGCGGTTATTTTTTATGAAAGCATACCCAACACATTTTCTTCATGTTCTTCAATTCTTCAAAAAGTACAGATGCAAAAAAGAAACATGGGTTCTTTTTGAAAAAAAAATTTCTCCTGAGCAAACCCAAATGGCTAGTTAAATATCAGCAAAAATAAATTCCAGTGGAAATATTTGCAGGGAGTTACTGGACAATATTACAAAAGACAGAACTAACCTTCTGAATCCCTTCTTCATTTACATGCACTTTCTGAAATAGGGCTTTAAAGATTTTGCTCAGAGTGAACGCAAAGAATCGCACAACGCTTAAGTGAAGACTGTGGCCCATTTTCTCCAAAATGTCAGCTGCTTCATCACTGATGATATCCATAGATTCACCAGTTTCTTTTGCTAGCTAGAAGTAAAACATAACATTTCAACAACATCTTACACAGACAATTTTCAAAATCCCCTAATATTTCCCTAAAATGACAAGAAATCTTTTACCATAGCAAGTACATAGTAAACGACTTTTGAAGGTGGCGTTTCCAAGTGGTCTGTTTACTCTCTAGTAAATTGGAGGAGTAATGAAATGCACAGAACTTGTTCTGAAAAGAATGATTAACTATATTCAATGGAAAGTTTATAGTTTATATTAACTGACCTTATACTAACTGATTAGATTAGTTTACAGTGGTCTATAATTGTATGATCTCTCATTCACTTCTCTTAAAACAGTGGAGATAAATTGACAATTATCCATATCTAATGAATTGGTTCAGAAATTGAGAGAATTTTACCAGACTAGTTATGGGTATCTGCATCATTCATATCAATTCCTTTAGAATACCAAAAACATTCAATCATGGGGATTTCTCACATTTAATGCCATTACTTTCTTTATCACAATTATTTTGTTTACTCCCTGGTTTAATATTAGAATCCTCAGAATCCTCTTAATTGTGATACCAGATAGACAGCTGACTGCTCCCTGAAATTCCTGCCAACGCCAGTATTGCCTGCTCTGCATGCAATAAACAGAACCTGTCTTTATTTTGGCCAGTTTTCAAATATACATTTCCGAGCAAACAGAACACATTTTCACGCTTCTTTCCAAACAACTAGCAGAGATATGATGGGTCAAGTGGGCTCTCTCTGCATAATTATCATTTTTTTCTTACCACTACTGAGTGGAGTTCAGTACCTCAACCCACGATTATAAGATTAAGTCAAAAGCAAAGCAATCATATGATCAGGATGTCACAATACCAATAGAATACACTGCTACAATTTCATTTAATGTTGCACAATTTTAATCAACCTAAATCCTAATATTTACTCATACCTGCTTGATAACATATTGCACAGGATCAGATTTCAACACTGCATTCCTAAGAGCACTCGGTGTTCGGGGTACAAGGTCCTTGTAAACCACTGGAGTGTAACATCGCATGGCATATTTCAGATCGCTGCTCTGCCTGCGCTCTTCCATCAAATCTTCAAATCGCCCTCGTTTATTCAGTGTTGTATCCTTTTGCTGCAATTCAAAAGCAGAAATTAAAACTAGAGTGAGATAGATTTACAAATCCAGTCAGACACAAGTTCCAGGAGAACTGGTCACAAGGGCAGGGCAGCTAGCACACCCGGAGTTTGGTGTCCCATCATCATCTTGGATGGGGTTCGATACCAAAGATCGAAGCCTGAAGTTCAATCGGAAATCTGGAAGTTGTAGCTCGATTGCCAAAGCCTGGAGAGCGAAGGCCCATTCTGGAGCTGGATAAGTGCGAGAGAGTGCGAGTGTATATGCGCGCCCATGCATGGGTGGGAGGGACAGAAGGGGTTTGTTTTGATGTTGTGGTTTTGTTGCTAATTGTGTTCTAACGTGTTGTGTTCTGTGGAACATTGCGGGCATGTTATGTTGTTGCTAGAAAGTGTGGTGACTCTTGCAATCTTCCCCCAACCCCACCACCTCCAGCACTTCCTTGGGTGTATTGGTTGTTAATGTAAGTAAAGCATTTCACTATATTTACTGTACATATGATAAATAAATCTGAAGACTATACATTAATAAAATAAGTATTCTCCACTACTTGTATCCTACAGTGCTAAAAACTAAGGGCTGGTGCTGTTAAACACCAAGATACACTTGAACTATTTTGGATGATGTTCAGTTGGACGTTAAGTTCTTAAACAAACTGTGCAAGAGTTCAACAGAAATATTGGCTGTGATGTCACATGAAGTGGAGTGGAATTCCTGTTAGTAATTTGCAAGTTTCTTTATATTGGTGGCATCTTGCCAAGATAAAGAAAAAGTTTTACAGGGTATGTGCCTCAAATATCTTGACAAAGAGTCAGCAGGGGTTGGTTGAGTCAAGTGTCCTACCTCTATGTACAGTTAGAGAGATTCCAATCATGTACTTTACTTTACAATCTAAAATCACTTCTATTAATACTACTAACTCAGCAAAAAAAACATATCATTGCACAGAAGTGTTTAAACATGTCAGGCCACTTAAGTATATATAGCGACAAAACCAAAAACTCAAGGAAATGATTTTAAGGAGCATCATAGCAGAAGTAGGAAAGAGTCGGGGAGGTTCTGACATGGAATGCATGTACATGTCAAATTTGGCATGTGTCTTGAAACTTAACAATCTTTACTGATGTACCACAGAAAGCATCCTCTTTAATTCATCATGGCTTGGTAAGCAACAACTCTTTTCTCACTGCTGCCATCAGGTAGCAGGTACAACAGCCTCAGAACTTGCAACAGTAGTCTCAAGACAGTTATCACTCCTCAACCACCAGGCTCTTGAACAAAAGGGGATAACTACTCTCACTTGCCCATTACTGAGATGTTCCCACAAACAATGATCTCTCGTTAAGGACTCTTTATCTCATGTTCTTGTTATTTATTGCTATTAATATATATGCTTGCAGTTTGCTGTCTTCTGCACTCTGGTTGATCTTTCATTCAACCTGTTATAGTTAATTTTCTATAGATTTGCTTAGTATACCCTCAGGAAAATGAATCTCGGGGTTTTATATGATGACATATATGTACTTTGATAAGAAAATATACTTTAAACTTTGCTCTGCCAAAGACCACATAAATCTGCAAAGATTTGTAGACACATTTGTGGAGTCCTGCCAACAGGCTTTGGCCTAAAACGTCAACTGTAGTCTTTTCCTAGATGCTGCCTGGTCTACCATTTGTGTGTGTAATTCTGAGTTTCGCTATTACTCTTCCATCCTACGACACTGATGTACTGATGTGATGAAATGATCTGTATGGACGGTCTACAAAACAAGTTTTCGCAACACCACGACACCTCTCCATTTCCTTAATGTCTGCTCTCACGACACACCTCCATCTCCAGATTCCCTTTGTCCTCACCTTTAATCCTCTAATCCCTGCACCCAGCATATCCTTCTTCACCATTTCATTCAGGTCCAAAGTGATATCTTTCACTCTACCCCACCTTTCTGTTTTCCAAATGGACTACTCTTTTTGTGACTCCTTGCTCTGCTCACCACTCCCATCCTCCCCTCCCCGTCCTTTAGTTCTTTATCCTGTAACTGTAGGAAGTGTAACACTTGTTGCTTCATCTCCTTCCTCACCACCATTCAGGGACCTAAGTGGCACCTCTAAGTGAGGCAGAAATTTACAAGAACCTCTTCCAACCTGGTCTACTGTAGTCAGTGCACACAGCATGGTCTTCACTACAATGGAGGAACAAAGAACATAATCAATGACCATCTTGCACATCGATGTTCTGTCCACAACAGCTCCCAGTCGTGTAGTTTTGATTCTCTTTCCTGCTCTGACTCTGGTCTGTCTGTCATCAGCTTTCTCCATTGCTACTTGTGGCCAAAAAAAAAAACCTGGAAAGGGATGGGCTCCGCCAGGTCTCAGATGCCCAAGACACGCTGTATGATGATTGGTGCAAAAAGCTTGTCATGACGGTGCCCCGATGACGCCACCAGGAGTTAAGGGCGCGCACGCGCGCGCGCACACACACACACACACACACACACACACACACACACACTCTCTCTCTCTCTCTCTCGTGACCAAACACAAATTTGAAGAACAAAATGCAAACACGAGGAAATCTGCAGATGCTGGAATTTCAAGCCAACACACATAAAAGTTGCTGGTGAACGCAGCAGGCCAGGCAGCATCTCTAGGAAGAGGTACAGTCAGGACTAACTGAAGAAAGAGCTAGTAAGAGATTTAAAAGTGGGAGGGGGAGGGGGAGATCCAAAATGATAGGAGAAGACAGGAGGGGGAGGGATGGAGCCAAGAGCTGGACAGGTGATTGGCAAAAGGGATATGAGAGGATCATGGGACAGGAGGCCCGGGGAGAAAGACAAGGGGGAGGGGGGAAGCCCAGAGGATGGGCAAGTAGTGAGAGGGACAGAGGGAGAATGAATGAATAAATAAATAAATAAATAGATAGCGGATGGGATACGAAGGGGAGGTGGGGCATTAACGGAAGTTAGAGAAGTCAGTGTTCATGCCATCAGGTTGGAGGCTACCCAGACGGAATATAAGGTGTTGTTCCTCCAACCTAAGTGTGGCTTCATCTTTACAGTAGAGGAGGCCGTGGATAGACGTAACAGAATGAGAATGGGACATGGAATTAAAATGTGTGGCCACTGGGAGATCCTGCTTTCTCTGGCGGACAGAGCATAGGTGTTCAGTGAAATGGTCTTCCAGTCTGCATCAGGTCTTGCCAATATATAGAAGGCCGCATCGAGAGCAATAGACGCAGTATATCACTCCGGCCGACTCACAGGTGAAGTATCGCCTCACCTGGAGGCCCTGAATGGTGGTAAGGGAGGAAGTGTAAGGGCATGTGTAGCACTTGTTCCGCTTACACGGATAAGTGCCAGGAGGGAGATCAGTGGGGAGGGATGGGGGGGGACGAATGGACAAGGGAGTTGTGTAGGGAGCGATCCCTGCGGAATGCAGAGAGAGGCGGGGAGGGAAAGATGTGCTTAGTGGTGGGATCCTGTTGGAGGTGGCGGAAGTTACGGAGAATAATATGTTGGACCCGGAGGCTGGTGGGGTGGTAGGTGTGGACCAGGGGAACCCTATTCCTAGTGGGATGGAGGGAGGATGGGGTGAGAGCAGATGTGCGTGAAATGGGAGAGATGCGTTTGAGAGCAGAGTTGATGGTGGAGGAAGGGAAGCCCCTTTCTTTAAAAAAGGAGGACATCTCCTTCATCCTGGAATGAAAAGCCTCATCCTGAGAGCAGATGCAGTGGAGATGGAGGAATTGCGAGAAGGGGATGGCATTTTTGCAAGAGACAGGGTGAGACGAGGAATAGTCCAGATAGCTGTGAGAGTCCATAGGCTTATAGTAGACATCAGTACGTAAGCTGTCTCCAGAAATAGAGACAGAAAGATCTAGAAAGGGGAGGGAGGTGGCGGAAATGGACCAGGTAAACTTGAGGGCAGGGTGAAAGTTGGAGGCAAAGTTAATGAAGTCAACCAGCTCAGCATGCGTGCAGGAAGCAGCACCAATGCAGTCATCGATGTAGCGAGGGAAAAGTGGGGGACAGATACCAGAATAGGTTTGGAACATAGATTGTTCCACAAAGCCAACAAAAAGGCAGGCATAGCTAGGACCCATACGGGTGCCCATAGCTACACCTTTAGTTTGGAGGAAGTGGGAGGAGCCAAAGGAGAAATTATTAAGAGTAAGGACTAATTCCGCTAGACAGAGCAGAGTGGTGGTAGAGGGGAACTGATTAGGTCTGGAATCCAAAAAGAAGCAGAGAGCTTTGTGATCTTCCTGGTGGGGGATGGAGGTACATAGGGACTGGACATCCATGGTGAAAATAAAGCGGTGGGGGCCAGGGAACTTAAAATCATCGAAAAATTTCAGAGCGTGAGAAGTGTCACGAACATAGGTAGGAAGGGATTGAATAAGGGGGGATAAAACAGTGTCGAGGTATGCAGAAGTGAGTTCGGTGGGGCAGGAGCAAGCTGAGACAATGGGTCTACCTGGACAGGCAGGTTTGTGGATCTTGGGTAGGAGGTAGAAACGGGAAGTGCGGGGTGTGGGAACTATAAGGTTGGTAGCAGTGGATGGGAGATCCCCTGAGCGGATAAAGCTGGTGATAGTGTGGGAGACAATGGTCTGGTGCTCCTTAGTGGGGTCACCATCGAGGGGTAAATAAGAGGAGGTATCCGCAAGTTGTCGCTGTGCCTCGGCAAGGTAGAGGTCAGTAAGCCAGACTACAACAGCACCCCACCTTATCGGCGGGTTTAATAGTAAGGTTAGGATTAGTGCGGAGGGAGTGGAGAGCAGAGCGTTCTGAAGGAGTGAGATTGGAATTAGAACAAGGTGCGGTGAAGTCGAGACTGTTGATGTCCTGTCGGCAGTTAGCGATAAAGAGATCCAGAGCAGGCAGAAGACCAGAGTGGGGTGTCCATGAAGAGGAGGAGGGTTGAAGACGGGAGAAGGGGTCATCGGTGGGGGTGGGAGAGTCCTTGCCGAAGAAGTAGGCTGGAAGGTGGAGCCGGCGGAAGAAGAGTTCAGCGTCATGGCGAATGCGGAACTTGCTGAGGTGTGGGCGAAGGGGGACAAAGGTGAAGTCCTTACTGAGGACAGTAAGGGCCTCACCTTACTTATTTGAAGAACAAATCTTGTATCTGATTGGACAGGTGGCAACCAATCATATGCAAGGTAGTGTAGTAGTTAGAGTAACACTTTCTAGCACCAGTGATTGTGATTGGGGGTCAATACATAACACTGTCTGCAAAGAGTTTGTATGTTCTCCCTGTGACAACATGGGTTTCCACTGGGTATTCCAGGTTCTACCACGTTCCAAAGACTTATAGGTTTGGGTTATCCAAACAATGCACTTCACTGTATGTTTGGATGTACATGTGAAAAATAAAGATAAGCTTAATCTTTAAATCTTTGAATGCCAGATTCTCCAATTTCAGGTAACCAACACTGCCAGTGTTTTCCTCCCACACCTGATCACTGCCCACCTAGGTTTCTTCTTTCCTTTATTTACCTTTCCCATTCCCTCACTCTCACACCTGGCTCCATTTTCCCACCATCACCACCTCCCCTGGATCCACATATCACACCTCAGCCCCTGTCCCACAGCTCCTCTATACTGCCACACACCAGAAACTTATCGTCTTCCCCCTCAATCCCGACGCAGGGTCTTGACCTGAAATGTTGACAGGCACCTTTTGCCTCCACAGATGCTGCTTGAGACACGGAGCTCTTACAGCATCTGAAGTCTTTGTCTTCAAGAGATGCACTTCTGTTTGCTGAGCCCAGCATATAGCTGTCATTCCATTTTGTAAACATTCCTGTAAACCTTGCAGTTACCACTAGTTCTCTTCGGAGTCACTTTCTAACTTTCAAACAATCCTTTCATAACTAATAACACACATCAAAGTTGCTGGTGAACGCAGCAGGCCAGGCAGCATCTCTAGGAAGAGGTACAGTCGACGTTTTGGGCCGAGACCCTTCGTCAGGGCTTTCATAACTAATCATTGTTTGTCTTCTTCAGTAAAAAAATAACTGCTTATTGTCAGTTTTCTGTTTCTCACTATCTAATTTGCAGAAATTGTCAAATTTTGTGAAAATATACTTAAATGGAGCAAAAATTCAAAACACTCATTTAGAAAGCTACTTTAGAAATCAGTCATTTACAAATAGCAATTAAATGAAAGTTTAAGGATTGTTTCACATTTATCAGTAAACTCGGGTCAACGTCCTCAGATGTACTACTCATCCTTAGCAATAAAAGGATTATAAATTCAATAAAATTATGAATTTATGGTTTGTTCAAGTTCAGGACGACATATACCCCATTCTTTTTTTTACCTGGCCATTCTTGTTCTCCTACTCTTTCCCAACAGACCGACCAGGAATATTTTTCTAACTCTTCAAATATTTGTCCAGTTACCTTTTAAAAGTCACAGATGAGTTGATCCACTGCACTTTCAGTCTTGTGTATTCTGGATAACAATTAATCATGTAAAACGACTATTCTTAAATATCACGTATGAATCTTTTGCCAGTCTCTTTAAGAACTGTGCTTTGTTCCAAGTGGATGGATTAAGGGCAAGTTTCCAAGGCTTTTTACACATCCTTGGGAAACCAGTCACAAACTTGAGAAATAAGATTTCTAGTATCACCTGATAATTTCTGGTCCACACAATTTATACCAGCCATTACACTCTCAGTTATGAACTTCATTTATTTTCAACTGGTTTCTTATTCAGTTTCTGACTCTCTCTCAAGATTGCTTATCTCAGCTGTTTAAGACACTACATTTCTTTTTAGCCTTTAACAACCTGAGATATCAAAAACACATCCTAGCAAAAAGCATGCTTGAAACTTATTCACGATTGTCATGTAGGAAACAGAAATGTCCTTTTGCAGAGCAAACTCGTATCAACAGGGTGACGACAAACACCGATCTCAGTGATATTTGCTAAGGCATAACATGACTGGATCAAGGCCTTAGCTTAATGTCTCAGCCAGAGCAAAGCACCTTCAGTAATACCATGGAATCTTACATTTGTGAATAAATCTCTCAATCCACAATGTTCTGGTTTAGATGAGAGTGTCATCACTGACCCTTAACTATTTAGGCCGTAAGAGAAAAGACAGCGTTCAAATGTCATCCACTGATTAAAACCACAATTTATCACTGGTGATCGAAGATGCATTTCCGAAAGCTAGATTTCTCTCTGCTGACACCATATTGACTGATTCACTATCCAATAAAACTTCATCAGCAATTCCAACATGAAGAATGTGCTTTCCTAATCCATTCCTCTTGGGGTTTATTTCACTGATGTTCTTGGGAATCTAGCGTTTCCACCTCACGCTTAAAGGTTGTTATTCTCCATCTCTGTAGCTGTGGGCCGACCCTCCTCGGAGTGCAACCATCTGTCACCACTGGCCTCGCAATCGACAGCCTTCAGGCGGGGCCCAGGGTATGCTCCACGCAGGGAGACGGCGCCCAACAGGCCACTTTCCCTCTGTGAACACCACCCCGCACTCACCGAGTAAAGGGACTCCACAGTCGAGCCCGCCATGGTGATCCGGGCCATGTGAGGCATCCGCGGCTCATAATACCAACGCCTGTCACCAAGCAGCAGCCGAAAGGCAAACCACCACCCCGGCAGGCCGCGGCTCCGCCCACCATCCTCGCAACCAACCAATCGCTTTGTCGTCTCCCCTCCAGCAACCGCAAACCCCGCCCACTGTCCTCCCACGAATAACCAATCGCCTTTCTTCCTCCCGCTAGTCACCACAGGCTCCGCCCCCGCCAACCGCTACCCAAACCCAACAATAAGCTCCGCCCCCTCGTGGGACAGCGCCCGCTGATGTGAAAACGTCAGCGAAACTCTCTCCGCCTCACGTGGCGTATGACCCGCCTCGGCTTGATGGCCTGACGTAGGAAAACGTAATGACATCAGACAGTGCGACGACTGACGTAAAACGTCTGTGTGACATGAGGGAAGGGCAGGCAGCTACAATGGGTGAACGGGATACCGGCGAGGCCGAGCGGCGGCTGCTCGACTGCATCCTCGGTCAGCTGTATCAGTACGGTGAGTGAGTGAGGGAGGGTCAGACTGTATCAGTACAGTGAGGGAGGGAGGGAGGGCCAGGCTGTATCAGTACGGTGAGTGAGGGAGGGAGGGAGGGCCAGGTTGTATCAGTACGGTGAGTGAGTGAGGGAGGGTCAGACTGTATCAGTACAGTGAGGGAGGGAGGGCCAGGCTGTATCAGTACGGTGAGTGAGGGAGGGAGGGAGGGCCAGGTTGTATCAGTACGGTGAGTGAGTGAGGGAGGGTCAGACTGTATCAGTACAGTGAGGGAGGGAGGGCCAGGCTGTATCAGTACGGGGAGGGGGGGAGGGGGGGAGGGCCAGGTTGTATCAGTACGGTGAGTGAGTGAGGGAGGGTCAGACTGTATCTGTACAGTGAGTGAGTGAGGGAGGGAGGGCCAGGCTGTATCAGTACGGTGAGTGAGTGAGTGAGTGAGTGAGTGAGTGAGGGAGGGAGGGAGGGCCAGGTTGTATCAGTACGGTGAGTGAGTGAGGGAGGGTCAGACTGTATCAGTACAGTGAGTGAGTGAGGGAGGGCCAGGCTGTATCGGTACGGTGAGTGAGTGAGTGAGGGAGGGAGGGAGGGCCAGGCTGTATCAGTACGGTGAGTGAGTGAGTGAGGGCCAGGCTGTATCGGTACGGTGAGTGAGTGAGTGAGGGAGGGAGGGAGGGAGGGAGGGCCAGGCTGTATCAGTACGGTGAGTGAGTGAGGGAGGGAGGGAGGGAGGGCCAGGTTGTATCAGTACGGTGAGTGAGTGAGGGAGGGTCAGACTGTATCAGTACAGTGAGTGAGTGAGGGAGGGCCAGGCTGTATCGGTACGGTGAGTGAGTGAGTGAGGGAGGGAGGGAGGGCCAGGCTGTATCAGTACAGTGAGTGAGGGAGGGTCAGACTGTATCAGTACAGTGAGTGAGTGAGGGAGGGCCAGGCTGTATCGGTACGGTGAGTGAGGGAGAGCCAGGCTGTATCCGTACGGTGAGTGAGGGAGAGCCAGGCTGTATCCGTACGGTGAGTGAGGGAGGGCGGGCCAGGCTGTATCCGTACGGTGAGTGAGGGAGGGCCAGGTTGTATCAGTACGGTGAGTGAGGGAGGGAGGGTCAGACTGTATCAGTACAGTGAGTGAGTGAGGGAGGGCCAGGCTGTATCCGTACGGTGAGTGAGGGAGGGCCAGGTTGTATCAGTACGGTGAGGGAGGGAGGGTCAGACTGTATCAGTACGGTGAGTGAGGGAGGGAGGGCCAGGCTGTATCAGTACAGTGAGTGAGTGAGGGAGGGAGGGCCAGGCTGTATCAGTACGGTGAGTGAGTGAGTGAGGGAGGGAGGGCCAGGCTGTATCAGTACGGTGAGTGAGTGAGGGAGGGCCAGGCTGTATCAGTACGGTGAGGGAGGGCCAGGTTGTATCAGTACGGTGAGTGAGTGAGGGAGGGAGGGCCAGGCTGTATCAGTACGGTGAGTGAGTGAGGGAGGGCCAGGCTGTATCAGTACGGTGAGGGAGGGCCAGGTTGTATCGGTACGGTGAGTGAGTGAGGGAGGGCCAGGCTGTATCAGCACAGTGAGTGAGTGAGGGAGGGCCAGGCTGTATCAGTACAGTGAGTGAGTGAGGGAGGGCCAGGCTGTATCAGTACGGTGAGGGAGGGCCAGGTTGTATCGGTACGGTGAGTGAGTGAGGGAGGGCCAGGCTGTATCAGCACAGTGAGTGAGTGAGGGAGGGCCAGGCTGTATCAGTACAGTGAGGGAGGGAGGGCCAGGCTGTATCAGTACAGTGAGTGAGTGAGGGAGGGCCAGGCTGTATCAGTACGGTGAGTGAGTGAGGGAGGGCCAGGCTGTATCGGTACGGTGAGGGAGGGTCAGACTGTATCAGTACGGTGAGGGAGGGCCAGGTTGTATCGGTACGGTGAGTGAGCGAGGCTGGGTGAGGGAGAGCCAGGCTGTATCGGTACGGTGAGTGAGGGAGGGTCAGACTGTATCAGTACAGTGAGTGAGGTAGTCTGGGCGAGGGAGGGCCAGACTGGCCACACTGCCTTCTGGATCGCGGTGGTCCCTCTGTAGAAGGATAGGGCTACGCCGACCACCCACACGAGTCGGTACAGAAATTGCTGAAAAGGCTGCGTTTGAGGGTTGAGAAGTGGAGTTGGTGTTCTCCCCGCATTTCCCCTTCTCCATTCACCCACACACTAGGGATATTTTACCGTGGCCACTTAACCTACCAACTGCTTTGCTTTGGAAGAATTCAGCCGGTCAGGCAGCATCGATGGAGGGAAATCGACAGCTAACGTTTCGGGTCAGGACCCCTCATCTGGACTCAAAATGTGATTTATTATCACCGCCTGCCCCCGAATTTCTTTTGTGTAACAGTAATAAACCTGATTCTGATACCTCCAACACTTCCTGTGTTGCTGCAGATTTCCAGAATCTGCAGGGTCTTGTGTCTCTGCACGTCTTGTGGATGTGGTACATTTTTGTACGATAAGATGGGTCCTTGACCTCACCCTACTGTCTGCCTGCACTGTACTTTATCTGTAACTGATAAACTGCCTTCTGTTGCCTGTCCTTGTGGTGTGAAAATGTACAGATGTTATGAAATGATCTGTATGGATGGCAGGTTTTTCACTGCACCTCAGTATGTGTGACAATAATAAACCCCAGTAACCAATGTGGGAGGAAAGCAGACTACCTGGGGTAACCCCAGATGTTCACAGCTCCACACGGCACTGGAGGTCAGCATTCAAGTTTATTTGTCAAGTCTACATCAAAACACCCAGTTAACTGTGTTTGCATTAACACCCAAGGGTGTTCTGGGAGGCAACCCGTAAATATCACCACACGTTCCAGTGCCAAGATAGCATACCCACAGGCTTTTCCTGGCGGGCTTGCAGATGTTCACAGACTCCACTCTGGACAACAGAATTCAGATCCAGCCCTCAGGCCTCAGTCGTGAACAGGAGGCCTCGAGGGATCAAAACTGGCTCTCTTGCGCCGTTAGCCAGAGACTCTGCTGCCGTGCATTGCAGTCAGACTGCCGAGAGCTTGCAGAGTTCACAGAGCTCTCGGGTCACCGAGATTTGCTTACAGGTCATGACAGAGGGAGTGCAGTGACAGTGCAAGTGATTGACACCTCTACTGTGGGTCTGTCCCTGAGACTGTGTTCATGCTGTCGCAACTGATACATTTCATGTGGCAAATAAAGCTGATCTTTAAAGATCAAAGGTCAAAGCAGAACTGGTGGTTATTAAATGGTAATTGTAGATGTCTTGCTTTATTTATTTACTCACTCACTCATTCCTATTTGGTGATGCAGGACAGCCATTGAGCCACACTGCCCAGCAACCCACCCGTTTAACCCCAGCCTAATCACAGGGCAATTTACAATGACTGATTGACTTGCTAACTGGTACATCTGCAAACTCCTTCCAGAGGATGCCACAATTGATTCTGAACTCCAATGGACGCTGTGAGTTGTAATAGCCTCGCGCTAACTGCTACAATACACAGGTTTATGAACCAGATTTAGCAGCAGCCTCAGGAATGAGAATCAGGTTTATTATCACTACTTGTGTCGTGAAGTTTGTTATTTCATGGCAGCAATACAGTGTAATACATAAAATATAAATTATAATAAAAAACATGTAAAAACAGGTAGTGCCAAAAAGAGAGAAGATAGTGAGGTAGTGTTCATGGGTTCATTGTCTGTTCATAAATCTGATGGCGGAGGGGAAGAAGCTGTTCCTAAAATGATGAGTGTGTGTCTTCAGGCTCCTGGGTGATGAGGGTCCTTAATGATGGATGCTTCATCTTGAAGATGTGCTCAGTGGCGTGGAGGCTGGTGCCCATGATGGAGCTGGCTGAGTTTACAACTGTTGGATTCTGATGTTTTTGATCTGAGGTTCTTTAGGAAATCAAGAAAGTGGCACAAAATGTGTAGCATGATTGTTTTATTAAGCACTAATAGAACAGAGACAATTAGAAACGGGGAGAAGCAGAGGTCTAGTAGGGGAAGGAAAGAAGTCCAGAATAAAGAAGGATCTTTGGTCAAGATGTCAGCTGTTTATTCATTTCCATTGGTGCTGCCTGACCTGCTGAGTCCCTCCAGCATTTTGTGTGCGTTGGTTTGGATTTCTGGCATCTGCAGACTTTCTTGTGTAAAGGTTAAAGGTGGCGAGTTTACAGCTCAACTCTTCTACCCCATAGATAAGAAACATTCCATTCAAATTTCTAGATAAGAGTTAACCAATTGGAAGAGCCCCTATTCAAATAATGTGATGCCAGAAAAGCTTTCAGAATGATACAAAAGAACTGTAACCACTAGGGGACACACTGAGCAACTGCAAATACATACTGTGACCATTAGGAAAAATACTTAACGGTTAAATGTATATTGGTAGTTATATAAAATACAAACAGACAGACACTGTTAAACTGCACAGAAAATAACAATTATACAGAAAATCCAACTCTACCCTATGCAGCTTTTTCTGATCCTGTGTTGTGGCCTCTCTGTACCAGATGGTGGTTCAAATGCTCTCCACAGTACATCTGTAGAAAACCTGAACTGCATCGTGACCATTTGTTCCAAAACAGGCATCTCACTCCCAGTCTCCTTTATTGACTTTTTATTTAACATTGACTGTTACAGGGGAAGCTGATGTGGATAGAAAGAAGAATAAGAAACCAAAACTAAAAGGGAGAAAAGGCAAACTAAAGGAAACAGAAGAGAAAACGTTTGGCTCTGAGCCTCAGCCTGTGCTACCCGCTGATGGAGAGCCCAGGACAAATGATTTCCACACAAAGAAAAGGCTGATCTCTTCTGGTCAGACTCCGAAGTGCCTGGAAAGGCTGCGTCAAGAGCTGCTTGGTTCTGAGGATGACTGGACTGCAAGCACAAAGGAAGAAGGAGGAAAAGAGCCCGATCGTCAGACTGTAACCGTGGGCCAAAAGAGGCCAGTGGAAGTTGTGTGCTTCACGGGTGCTCGCAGGAAAGGGAAGCCTCCACAAGAAACAGAGCAGCTCAATAAAGTACGTTTTACAGTTCATTATTCCATCAGTTCAGCCCTGAAAGTGCAAATGAGCAGCTCTCCCTCTGACTCTGATCCTCTTTCTGCAAGTTCTCACAGCTGACTGCTAACCAGCTCTTGTGAACTTCTTTCCTCTGGTTTCCATCTGGTATGGTGAGTCTGTCAGCGACATCTGCTGTATCTGGTGCTCCTGGTATGGCCTCTCCTACGTTAATGAGACCTGACGTAGATTGGCGGACTGCTTTGTCAAACACCTTTGCTCTGGTCTGCCACGACAGGCAGGATTTCCTGTTGGCCACCTCTTTCAATTCAACTTCCCGATTCCATTCTTTCTTGTTAGTCTATGGTCTCCTCTTCTGTTACAATGAGGCCCCTCTCAGGTTGGAAGAGCAACACCTGGTAGCCTGCTAGGGTGTCCTCCATCCGGATGGCTTGAATATCAATTTTTCTAACTTGGGGTAACTTCTCTCCTCTCTCTTTCCCTTTCCCATTCTGTTTCCCCTCCCTCCTTTTGGTTTTTTTCTCATCTCCCCATCACCTCCCTCTGGTGCCCCTCCTTCTTCCCTTTATCCCATGGTCCACCGTCCTCTGCCTATCAGATTCTTCTCCCCTCTTCCCTCCCCCCCCCCACCACTACCACCTTATTCTAGCATCTTCCTCCCCTCCCCTTCCTTTCCAGCCTTGATGTGGGATCTTGACCCAAGATGCCGATTGTTTGTTCCCCTCCATTGAGGCTGCCTAACTTGCTGAGATTCTCCTGCATTTTGTTTTGTGTGCGTTGCTCAAGATCTCCACCATCGGTAGAATCTGTTTATATCAGCCATTCCCTCCTGTCTCCCAGGTGCCAGGGCCCAGGACACAGGACACTGGGTGGCAGTCAGGAAGGGGAAAGGGTTTAAACATCCATTGGACAGTGGCTCCTGTGGCCATCCGCCTCAACGGCAGATGTATCACTTTGGATACTGTTGGGAAGAAAGCCACAGTGAATGGGTCTCTGACTCTGCAATTCAAAAGGGAAGGAGGGAGAAGAGGCGAGCTGTGATGATAGGGGTTTCATTAGAAAAAAACAGAAAGGAGGTTCTGAGGGTGAGAACAAGTTTCCTGGATGGTATGTTGTTGCCTGGGTCCGGGATATCACAGATCAAGTCCTCAGCATCATTAAGTATGAGGGTGAACAGCCAGAAGTCGTTGTTCGTGTAAGTAGCAATGGCGTGAGGAGGACTAGTGACGAGATTCTGCATAGGGAGTTCAGGGAGTTGGGTGCTAAGTTAAAGGGCAGCACCTCCAGGGTTGTGATCTCAGGATTGCTTCCTGTGTCACGTGCTAGTGAGGCCAGTAATAGGAAGATTATACTATTTAATACGTGGCTAAGGAGTTGTGTAGGAGGGAGGGCACTAGGTTTTTGGATCATTGGGCTCTCTTCCGGGGAAGGCGGGACCTGGATAGAAGGGGCAGTTCGCACCTGAACTGGAGGGGACTAATATCCTAGCAGGAAGGTTTGCTAATGCTGCACGGTGGGGTTTAAACTAGAGTTGCAGGGGGATGGGAACCAGGGAGTCAGATCAGTTGGTGGAGAGGTTGTGGAGACATGTTGGTAAGACCTCAGACAAAGTCAGGAATCAAAAGTGTGACTAGTGTGCTGAGCTGTGTATATTTCAATGCAAGAAGTATTGTAGGAAGGACAGTGAGACTTGGTTGTAGAACAGGCAACTCAATATTCCGGCATCTGTTTAGATGGGACAGCGGGAGGGATTAAAGGAGGAGGGCTGGCGTTACTAGTCAGGGAAAATGTCACAGCAGTGCTCCATCAGGACAAACTGGAGAACTTGTCTAGTGAGGCGTTATAAGTCGAACTGAGGAAACAGAAAGGTATGACCACGTTAATGGGGCTGTATTACAGAGCACCCAACAATCCAAGGGATTTAGAGGAGCAAATTTGTAGAGAGATCACAAACTGTTACAAGAAACATAAGGTTGTGTTAGTAGGTGATTTTAACTTTCCACATATTGACTGGGCTCCTTAAACAGTACATAGAAGTCCCATCAAGGGAGTGTGTGATACCTGATTTGCTATTTGGGAATGAGATGGGGCAGGTGTAGAAGTTTGTGTAGGGGAACACTCTGCATTTAGTGGTCATAATGCCATTAGTTAGAAGATAATTATGGAAAAGGATCAGTCTGGTCCTCGGGTTGAGATTCTAAATTGGAGAAAGGCCAAGTTTGATGTATCAGAAATGATCTGGCAGGAATGTACTGGGACAGGCTGTATGTGCTAAGTGGGAGGCCTTCAAAAGTGAAATTTTTGAGAGTACAGAGCTTGTTTGTGCCTGTTAGAATAAAAGATAAATATAACAAGTGAAGAGAACCTTGGTTTTCAAGAGAGATTGAGGCCCCAGGTAAGGAAAAAAAGGAGGTGCATAGGACATATAGGCAGGTAGGTACAAATAAGGTGCTTATGGACTATAAGAAATTCAAGAGAATACTTAAAGAGATCAGGAAGGCTAAGAGAAGGTATGAAGTTATTCCTGTGGGATTCTACAGATGTTAAGAGCAAAAGGACTGCAAGCAACAAAATTGGTCCTCTGGAAGACCAGAATGGTGATCCATGTGTGGAGGCAAAAGAGATGGGGGAGAGATCTTAAATATATTCTTTGCATCTGTATTTACTCAGGAGATGGACACAGTCTATCAAAGTGAGGCAAAGTGGCATCAGCTTCATGGACCCTATATAGATTACAGAGGAGGTTTTTGCTGTCCTGGGGCAAATCAAGGTGGATAACTTCCCGGAACCTGACAAGGTGTTCTCTCAGACATCATGCCCCCCCCTCACCAAAATCCCCCTGATTGTGTGGATGCTGAGTGATTCGTTACCCTGTTACAAATCAGTACCATGGAATAACACAGTACACCGCAGACAATTAAAAGATTTAGCTTTATAATTCTTAATTGGACTAAAGGGTTAGTAAAGAAAAAGCAATAAAAGAAAAGGGCCCATTTTAAATGAAATAGTCTAATGTGCACAAGTTGGAGTTCACAGTTTCCCCTTTGTCGATCCTCCTTCAATCTCCCCAGGCTTCATCGAATCCCGGCCCCACTCCGGGTTGACTCCTCTGATCCCTTCTCTGGAGCATTTTCTCTCTTCTCCCCTTTCAAAAGCCCCAAACCTTGGTGACCCTCACCAGAGAAACCTCCCCTGAATCCATTCATCCCCATTGAATGGCACACATTTCTCCTATCTCTTATCTTCACCAGTAACCCAAACAAGCAGCTTACACAGAGAAGAGAAAAGCATACAGAGAAAAAATATGGACCATGTGAACCAAGGCATTACATTAGCACTAGAAGAGGTACCAGAAGGTTGGAGGATAACGAATGCTCTAAACATAAACCAGGAAATTATAAGCTGCTGAGACTGACATCAATTCTGGCAAAGTTATTGGGAGGTATTCTAAGGAACTGGATATATGTCTTTGGATAGACATGGACTGATTAAGGATATACAGCATAGTTCATGTGTGGTGGGTCATGTTTAATAGAGTTTTTCAAGGAAGTTATCGGGAAAGTGGATGAAGGCAGTGGATGTTGTCTACACGGACTTTAGCAAGGCATTTGACAAAGTCCCGCATGGGTGGTTAGTCAAGAAGATTGAGTTGTTGGCATTCAAAATGAGGAGGTAAACTGGATTAGACTGTGGCTTTGTAGGAGAAGCCAGAGGCTGCCTGTCTGACTGGAGTCCCACAGGGATTGGTATTGTTTGTCATCTGTATCAACTATCTGGATAATAATGTGGTTGACTAGATCAGCAAATTTGTGGATGACACCAGGGTTGGGTGTAGTGGACAGCAAAGAAGGCTTTCATGGCTTGCAGAGGGATCTGGATCAGCTCAAAAAAATGGGCTGAAATATGTCAGATGGAATTTAATGCAGACAAGTGTGAGGTGGTGTACGTTGGTAGGACCAACCAGGGTAGGACTTACACAGTGAACAATAGGGCACTGAGTGTGGTAGAACAAAGGGATCTGGAAATACAGGTCCATAATTTATTGAAAGTAGTGTCACAGGTATATAGTCATAAAGGAATCTTTTGGCACATTCATCCTCATAAATAGAAGTATTGAGTACAGGATTTGGAATGTTATGTTGAAGTTGTATGAGATATTGGAACAAGCTGCCAGTGCAAATGGTGCACGTGAGCTTGATTTCAATGTTTAAGCAAAGTTTGGATAGATACATGGGTGATGGGGTATTGAGGACTATGGTCCTGGTGCAGGTTGGTAGGAGTAGCCAGTTTAAATGGTTTGGCATGGACTAGATGGGCCAAAGGGCCTGTTTCTGTGCTGTACTTTTCTGTGACTCTATGACTCAGTAATGGCAGTCTAGGACCAATCTAAACTGCACATCCGGTTTGCAAGAAAGATGTGATGGAGTGAGAGATTTGTATTTAACTGGTTTAATGATTAGCCACAGTTTGCTGGGTTGGAAATTCCCAGGCTATTGTGTTGCAAAATTGATGGAGACAGCACGACAGCGTTGCAGTTAGCGTAATGTTATTGCAGTGCCAATGACCTGGGTTCAGTTTCCACTGCTGTCTGTAAGGAGTTTGCCCGTGACCTTTCTTCCGTCTGCTCTGGTATCCCTCCATTTTCCAAAGATGTATGGGTAGTGGTTAATTGGTCACATAGGTGTAATTGGGCAGTGTGAGCTCATTCTAACAGAAGAGACTGTTACCATGTTGTATCGCTAAATTAAAAAAAACATTAAAACGCAATAGTCCAAAGACATAGCAGTTAGGTTAATTGGTCATTGTAAATTGTCCTGTGATTGGGCTTGGTGAGTTAGGTGGTGGTGCAGCTTGTTGGGCTGGAAGGGCCTGTTTGTGCTGTATCTCTGAATGTATAAATAAAAATAAACATGGGTGCAAATTATGTGGCAGCTTAAAATGTGACTTAAAGGACCTCGTTCTTATGTAATGTTGATATTCCTCAGCTATTGGGCAACTGGTTCCCCTCGGGGACAGTATTGTTGAAAGTGGTTGACACTGACTAATTTTCTGAAAGACTCAAATATCTACCTGCCCCTTGCTAAACTACTCCTTTATGCACAGTATGGAAGGGGCAGGTGTCCATACTGTAGGAAAATATTGCAACAAAAACTGCTTTTTCAGCAGATTTAAAAGTTGAAACAATGACTTTATATCTTTACATGTTTAGGTGACAGATGCAGCTGAGAAGAACAACACAAAACAAAATCCATTCAATTTGGAGAGGGTAAGTCTTGTATCAGTTACTTTGATTTTGGTACATAATCCATTGATTCGGTCTTCTGTGCCAAGGCACTGAGAATCCTCTCATCTTTTGTCAAGCTTTTACAGGCCTTATAAAGGTTGAGGAATGCGATGGTGATTTGAGGAAGGAAAAAATTATAAATTAAAAAATGTGGAGGCAGTGGGAGGAGGGGCTCAAATTATTTGCACAGACACATTGGGTCATTTGTGTTGACATTCAGCACTACCTAAGGATGTGTTGGGGACCGCTCACGCATCATAGCTCAACAGAACAACGAAGAACACAACAATCAACAAAACAACAGCAAAACAAACCCCTTTCTTTCTGTAGGGTCTTTTATTACCATATAACAATTACAGCACGGAAACAGGCCACCTCGGCCCTTCTAGTCCCTGCCGATCTCCTACTCTCACCTAGTCCCACCGACCTGCACTCGGTCCATAGCCCTCCATTCCTTTCCTGTCCCTATATCTATCCAATTTAACTTTAAATGACAACCTCCCCACCCACTCTCACAGTCTTCCAATCCCAGGACAAGCCTCCAGGCCTCTGACTTCAGACTCCTAGATCTAGGGCTTCGGCCGTCAGCCCCTGCAGAGTGACCGCTGGTCACAACCAGGGAGGATGGTGAGAGTGTGAGTGGGTTGTGCTGCATGAGAAAGGTCATACTCACTAATTCATTCCCACTTACCATATCTGCAAGACATACACAACCAGCCCTTGCAGGCAGACACCATTGATCTCAGCAGGTTGGTGGACCCATGGCAGAATCGCTGACCAGGTTCACTGAGAAGAAGCTTGCATTGTGCCTCCAGATCTTCACTCCAGAGCTGGCAGCTGAACACTGTTTATGAGAGTCCACAAACCTCACTATTGGTGCCTTTTTGCCTTTTGCTTTACAGGCCCGTCTGGAAGTGCACAGATTTGGCATCACAGGATACAAAAAAGAAGAACAGAGGATTTTAGAACAAGAGAGAGCCATTATGCTTGGTGCTAGGGTAGGTCAAAACAAAAACTTTCCCCAGGCAGATAATCTGGTCAACCATTCCAGTTAGCCCCACCCCTCCCTATCTGTTACCCTCATCACTGCACTGTAAACAATAAACTACTTTTATAATTTACCTTGTAAATACATGCTGGTAGTCATGTATTTATGCACATTTTATTCTATATCTGAACTTTAACCTCCAACTTTAATTTTTATATCATTCCTTATTCCTGTTAATTGTTGAAAATTATCTTTTGTTACCTGTCATGTCAACACACCACAGCATGTAAATGTGTCGCATATAGTGAATGAATCTGATCCTTGATGCATGCACATTTGTTTGTATCCTTCTGTAGTTCTTCATACCAATATCTCTCTCCATGAGATTGATCCACATAGGAGAATATCGACCTGTGCTAACTGCAGTGTTTGAGAGAAAAGGTAGAAGAGGGCTGAGGGTTCTAGCCCTTTGCTCTGGCATTCATACACCTTCGGGAAACTTGATCCTATTTCCATTTTCTGTTTGAATTCTTTAGACCGTGGGAGGAAACCTGAGAACCCAAAGGAAACTGGCATGGTTACAGGGAGAACTCCTGACAGACTCCGAATTCTGGTGGAATTGAACTCCAACATTGCACTAATTGCTATGCTACCGTGGCAGCCAATGTGCCACACTGAAAATTGTCAACATTGTAATCATCATAAATGTTTGAATTTGAAAATCACAACTTAACAACCCTTTTGCTATTTTTATTTCAGCCCCCAAAACGTGAATATGTAAATTACAAAACTTACCAGGAACAGATGAAAAATAAGTCTACAGTGAAACAAGTAAAAATGGTTAGTGCTGTTCTATTGTTGGACATGTTTTCAGCAGAACAAATTGATCCTAAACTTCAACATTGCTGCATCCTTGTGAAACATGTTTCAGAATATATTTGAATAATATTTGTAATTTGTTATTGTTTATTGGTTAAGAGACAGCATAATCATTCAGTCACATCATCTCTTGTTCACTTCACTTCAGAATGCAAAATTGGCCCCATCGAGGGAAAAGAAAGTGGAGGAAAGGTAAGCAAGCTGTGATACCTGTTGTGTGTGACAGAAGATCTGTGTCTCCTTCTTTGTTAGATTTTCACAGAGCATTGAACATTACAGCACAGTACAGGCCTTTTGGCTCTCGATGTTGTGCCAACCTATTAACCAACTCCAAGATCAACCCAACCCTTCCCTCCCACATAGCTCTCCATTTTTCTGCCATTTATCTGTCTATCTAAGAGTCTCTTAAAAGTTCCTAATATATCTGCCTCTCCCACCATCCCTGGCAGTGGCAGTACCTCCCACTCTGAGTTTATAAAATAAAACTTACCACTGACTTCTCTCCATTCATTCATTATGTGCTGTGGGTGATCGTGGTCTTAGCCATGAATTTTCTTGGCAAATTTTTCTACAGAAGTGTTTTTTTTAATATATGTGCATGTTGTGGAATACAGAGTTCATGGGTCAGTTGGGATCAAAAATTACATTCTGATGTAATAGGGTCTCAACCCTAAACATTAACAAATCCTCTGCCCTGCATTAGATGTTAATTGTCCCACTGAGTTCCTCAAGTAATTTGTTTATTACTTCAGATTAAAACATCTTCAATCTTCCCTGCATTACGTATGTGGGAGGGAAAGGTTGGGTCTTGGGGTAGGTTAAGAGATTGGTACGACATCGTGGGCCAAGGAACCTGTATTGTATGTTTTATGTAAAATCCATCAATTAATCTCCGGTCAATTAGATGATTCACAGTTAACCTCGCCAGTTATAAGTGTCGTGTTATAGGAAGCAAAGACTTTTAACTGCTGACATTAATTGTAATTTGGTTTCCACAGGCGGAACAAAAAGGCTGACAGGTCCCTCACAGAACAGCTGGGAAGATTTAAAAATGGAGCGTTGATCCTCAGCGACAGTGACATCAAGAAACTCAAAAGCAGTTCAATGTCAAAACGCACGTAGTTTTGTACAGTCCCAAATGTGTGGAAAATAAATTATTAGTCAAAAATATTGTGCAGACATGGTCAGTGGGTGTTTGTTTTCATTCTGATGTGTGTTAAAAGAATTTCTGATTGATTTTTATTAATTATCAAAGCCGCTGCACCTAAAATTTAGCTTTTATATTATTTCAGTTTTTGGTAAATAGGGTCAAAAAATGCTTACCCAAGAAGTGGATTTATTTGAAAATTACAGGAAATCATTGGAACAGTTTGTTGTACAGATGAATGACCTATAAATGGGTAAATTCACAGTCAAAGTATGCACAGAATATGTCAACGTGTACTTCCCTGAGATTCTTTTTCCTTATTTACTGTAGAGCAAGGGAATACAATAGAATCAATGAAAAAGTACACAGAAAAACTGAAACCATTGTGCAAAGAAGACAGTGCAAATATGAAAAAAACACAAATGAACAGACATTCAGATTACAAAAGTTGGCTGTGATTGCTGGCAGCTATGTACTGTATCTGTCAGTTCATTCAATAAGGCCTGCTGAGTTTCATATTTCTGGAATATGAGCTCTGGAACAGGATGGGTTATTTGTTTCTTGTGAGCATTGGCTACAGTCTTTCAAGTTTGGACTTATTACTTTTTTGGGACAAAGCTCTATTATAGAAATAGTAGCAAAATTTGGGACACAAAGCTTTGGATTATTTTTGAATAATTTGTTATTGAATCCCGCGCAGTCCTGAATCTGGGTGAGAATAGGCTAGAGTTTTCAGTTGTTGGTTGGTCAGCCTAGGATATCTTTTGACAGGGACTGAGCTGCTTCATCATAACAGGATTCTTTACAGTGGGAGGAATGGGGAGATCTTGGAATCATAGCAGTGTGGAGGAATAGAGGGATCTTGGGGTTCGTGTCCATAGATACTTCAAAAAAGTTGCCACAGGACTTGACAGGCTGGTGTGTTGGCCTTCATTTGTCAGAGGATTGATTTCAAGAGCAGTGAGGTAATATTTACATCATTAAAAACACTGGTTAGGACATGTTTGGAGTACAGTATTGTGTTCAGTTCTGGTCACCTCATAGAAATGATAGATGCTTTATAGAGGATATTACCAGGATGCTGCCTGGATCAGAGAGCATATCTGTTGAGGATAGGTTGTGTGAGCTAGAGCTTTTCTCTTTAGAGGGAAGGATAAGAGGTGACCTGATAAGGTGTATGAATTTTAAGAGATAGAGAGGACAGCCAAAGCCTTGGCCATAGGGTGGAAATGGGGGCAGATGTCAGAGGTAGGTGTCTTTTTACATGGAGAGTAGTGGGGGGGTGGTAGTGACTGATATATTAGACATCTAAGAGATTCTTAAGCCTATGGATGAAAGAAGTGATGAGCTATGTGGGAGGGAAGGGTGAGATTGATCTTGGAGTAGGTTAAAAGGTAAGCACAACATTGTGGGCTGAAAGGCCTGTACTGTGCTGCACACTTCTATGTTCTATGTAATTTTCTGCCATGGCTCAGTGGCAATGCATGGGCTTCAAGACTCACCCAGCCACTTGAATGTAAAAGCTAGATTGAAATCCAGTGTCCAGTAGTGAAGAAGTATTGAATGATCAGAGATGACATTTTCAGACAGGTTCTCAAACCGGTGTGGGGGACAATCGTGTACAAAGTTATGAATGCTTTGAATTTGGAACATGGAACAGGCCCTTTGGCCCACAGTGGTGTGTCGAATCAATTAGTAGTCAAAACAGGTGGGTGAACAAGGATATGACGTTTTGTAAGAGTGAAAGAGAATTGAAATATTAAGGCTCAGAAGAGATGCTGGATTAATTTGTATTTTAATTTCAAACTAGGCTTCTATTAATGTTTCTCACTTTGAAAATGGATTAATGAGCTCATTGTTGCTTCAGAAGCAAAAGAATGTGAAATTTTGCAAATGATAAATGAAGACATGGACATAGCATCCTTAAGTGGATGTATCCCAAGATAAAATTTATGCCCGACTTTTAAAAGGCAAGAGAGGAATTTGCACGTCTGTCTGTCTAGGTACCATATCCGATGCGGACTTTGGTGACCATGGTTTTCCATATGCTTCATTTTTTGGATGACTTCCATTTCCTCAATGTGTAGCCACCTGGCTAGGCTTTTGATGTACATAAACCGATTTGCACATACCCTAAATATAATAATGCTCTGTGAATCTGGAGGACTAGAAGCTTTCTGATGTAGTGTTGTTAAAAACAGAGCAAGTCATAAACTGAGTAATTATAGGCCAGTGGATTTTTATTATTCATTTACGGGATGTAGGTGTCACCAGCTAAGCCAGCTTTTATTGCCCATCCCTAACATTGGTGATGGACAGTTTGGGAAAAACTATGTGGGAATAGCATGAGGCAACATTTAGAAGGGTTAATTGATGATGACTGGTATGAATTTATTAAGGGATAGCAACTCTGGTTTATGCAACTGAACTTTTTGAGGAAGTAACAAAGAATATTAAGCAGTCTTTGATGAATAAACTTTGTACCCGGCTGGAAGCCTGAGAAGAGTCATTGTGTACATAGATTTTAGCAAAGAGTTTGTCAAGTCCAATGTGATTAAGGTAAATATTTAAGGTATAATGGAAATCTGGAATAAACACAGGCTCAATGAGAGAAAACAGTGGTAACCGGTAATAGTAATTGACAGGAGGTTGTATGCATTGGAGTTCCTCAGAACTGTGGACTAGTTCTCATGACTTGTGGAATGTATAGATTGGACTTAAAGATGAGGACCACAGTTAAGTTTGCCAATGATACCAAATTGACAGTGTAGTTGTTACGATGAAAGTTCTGGTTTGGGGGAAACTAGCAGAAGATCATAACAGAAATATAAAACATCAGTGGGTCAAGCAGCACTTGGGGGGGGGAGGGGGAGAAAAAAGTATTTTTAAGTCGTCAGGGGCCCTTCATCTACACTGGAACGTGAGAAAGTTCACACTTCAAAGTTTATTATCGAAGTACATACGTGTTACCATGTACTATCTTGAGATTCATTTTCTTGCAGACAGCAAAATAAGAAATAATTTGTAAAGAGAAATACTGTGTCAGGAATCCTTCCTAGACATACCTAACAAATTCCACCTCATCCAGTTGGTACCAATCAATATTAGGGAAGTTGAAGTCACTTTTTTTTTTGAAATCTGCCTCACAATCTGTTCCTCAGTGTTTCTCGTAACACACAAAATGCTGGAGGAACTCAGCAGGCCAGTCAGCATCTATGTACAGTTGATGTTTTGTGCTGAAACTCGGTTTTTTGGTGTTTCTGTTTCTGTTGCTATTGCTGAATACTCCCTTCCTATTTATAGCTTCCACCCACACTGACTCAATAGACAAACCCTCCAATGACATTCTCCCTGTCTCCCCCTCCAACTTTCAAATCCCTTACTCACTCTTCCTTCAGTTAGTCCTGACGAAGGGTCTCGGCCTGAAACGTCGACTGCACCTCTTCCTACAGATGCTGCCTGGCCTGCTGCGTTCACCAGCAACTTTGATGTGTGTTGCTTGAATTTCCAGCATCTGCAGAATTCCTGTTGTCTCCCTGTCTGCAGCTGAGATGCTATCTCTTAGTAATGCCACTCCACCTCTTTAACCTTCCTCCCTTGCCCTGTGTTTTACTTCCATGTTCTACAATAGAATTTTATGAAAAACTATACACTAATAGACAAAAGACTGACAAACACCAATGTGAAAAAGATGACAAACTGACAGAAATGTTTTATTGTTGTGGAGGGTTGAAAGAGGTGGCCAGTGCCTGTAGTGGGAACAGTGAAATACTGAGAGTGGAAGGTAAATGTGTCTCCTGCAGAATCCCATTGGAAGTGATAGAAATTAACCATTAGTGTGACTACAGATCAGGGCATCGGAGTTCAATTCTGGCGCTGTCTATAAGGTATTTGAACATCTTCCCCGTGAACTACATGAGTTTCTCCCAAGTGCTCCGGATTCCTCCCACAGTCCAAAAAAGGTGTACCAGTTAGTAGGTTAATTGATCATTGTAAATTGCCCTGTGATTAGGCTAGTGTTAAATAGGTGGGTTGCTGGGTGGTGCAGCTCGTTTGGTTGAAAGAGCCTGTTCTGTGCTCTATCTTTAAATAAATTAATAAATTAAATTATTAGGGAGAACGATCCATTAAATGGGGAGGCTGGGACAAGGGAAACTATCTACGTTCAGGCTGAGAGAAAAGCTCATTTGCACTGGAGAGTGTGTGGAAGAAATTCATGAGGATGTTGGCTGGGATGGAGTGTGCGAATGGTGAAGGAAGGCAGGATAGGCTGGGTTTGTTTACTTGGAGTGGATGGGGGTGGGGGGAACCTGACAGAAACTGACAAGTCATGAGGAACAATAGATAGGGTAGGTAGTATGAGAATCTTTCCCAGGGCAAAGGGCAAAGATTTCAATTAAGGCATGAGTAGTTTAACATTTGGACAAATGCAATAGCCAAAGCGTGGAAGTCTACAGGCCAAGCACTGGTAAATGAGATTAGTGGCAGATACTTGGTGGTGGACAAAGGGCATGCTTACGTGCATATGACTCTGAAAACTCAGCCCAGAGGTGCTTTTAATTCTGAGATGCTTTGAATAAAGCAGCCTTGCATACTGCAGTAGAGCAGAGATTTAACTAAATTTTGAGATATATAAAGCAGAGAAATCTCAGCACAATCTCTGGTAAATGGTATTGATTCTACACAAAACGTATCTTTTTCTGTCTCTATTCCTGCATGGTTATCCAAGCACTGGTGTAACCTGAGGGCTATTTAACCTTCTATCAACTAGAATAAAGCTCAAAGTTTTGGAAGTAAGATTCAACAGTTTTCCTGAAAAATTTGAACAGTGGGGAACACAGCTGCAAGAAAATGTTGCAAGCTACTGCGTGACATCCTGACCAACTGCGAATTATTAGTTCTTTTTGAGAAAGGCCTTTCTGATTCTAGACTTTTCCAATTCCTTCTCCCTCACACAATGCATTGAGAGAAATGTTTTCTTTTCATAAACCAACAAATTTAGCATATGATTTAAGAAATAGTACATTGAAACTCAAGCCAGTATAAACTGTGATAGCCAGATTTATTTAATTAACCAACTACAACATATATTTTTGGCACATCACAATTTATGAACATACACCAATTACAGGACAAATATTCACTGTTTATGCAATACCTGGTTTGAGAGCACTGAGTAGACAGAGTCACAGAATTGTATAAAACACAAAAAAGTACCAAACTCTCCAATGTACATAAAAAAGTTTAGTGTTAATGAAATACCCACCAGTTACAACGAAAAGAACCAGCGGACCAGCCGCTTCAATCACTGATGACCGAATTAACATTTAAGAGTTTTTAAAAAGTACACTGGAACCCTAAATGGACAGATTTCATTCATTCATTTCAGAGAGGCCAGGACCATCTCCAAGTCAATGCTGGTTAAGTACAAACTGCACAGTACCAAACTGCACTTTCAATATAAAAAGCATTGTGCTGTTTAAAGTTTTAGACAGTTGCATGTGTGGAGGAATGATCCATAAGCTATCCAGCTTTCTTGCACATTATTCAGACAAAGCTTTTTGCTCTCAATGAGAGCAGGTAATTCTGCAGTGTTAACTGTATGGATTCTGAAACATTGACTTTAAATTTAAAGAGGTACAAAGCCACTTAATTTTTTTAAAAAGTTAATAACAATTTGAAAGAATAAAAAGCCACATTTTCTCTCTAGAAATAATGACTATGTTATGTGTCCAATTTACTGATTAATTTCATGTGTCTAATTTACTGATCGATTTTATGTGTCTGATTTACAGACCAGTGGAGAACATATTGAAACAGCATATTCACAGTGAAGTTGTGGCGAAGAGTTCATGCTGGTAGGCTTGACCTTATGTTTTACCAATCCCACTTTATGAGCAAAATCAAGCTTTAGGCTAAGATGTAAGTAACGGATGTGTCCTTGAACAGTCACATCATTACTAACACCAAAAAATATCAAACTTTTGATGCAAGCTTGGGGTTCAGAGAGATAATAAATCAACCATGATATAATGGCAGAGCAGAATCAATGGGCCGAATGGCTTAATTCTGCTCCTATGTCTTATGGCCAATAAATATCAACTGGGACCAAGCAGATTTTACTAACTCAAGGTCAGTGTTACTTAATAATCAAAAATGGCCATTTCCTTTTATATTCTGCCCAACTTACTTCACTGAGGAAACTGGGTTTTCCTCAAAAGGTTTGAACCCATGCTCAGGGTTCGAGCTAAAATAAACAGCTGGGGGTCTTCTGTGTGGGGGTTTCCAGAATGGTCCAACACTGAAGAACCTATAATCAATATTTCTAAGTACAAAATGAATAATGTGTCTTGTAGCTTTAAAAGTTGTGGTTGAGGCAAGTTCTCTTGTGCTCATTGTCAATAATAACAAGGGAAACAAATTACTAGAATTTTTATCACACCTGAAACCTGGTAGTGATAGGTCAGCCAACAAATAGGTACCTTGCTATTAAAATGATGCAAACACAGAATGCCATTTAATAACTATGAAGCGTTAGCAAAAAAAATATGTAACCAAACAATATTTTGTAATACTTTTGATCAGTTAAAATAATTGGCTAAATATATATATAATAAATACGTTCTCTATAAAATTTAATGCTTTACAGAATGCAAAGTTCATATTATAAGGAATCAAAAAGTTATCTAACACACAAATGAGACACATTTTACATTAAACAGTATTCACAGTTACAATTTTTTTACTCCAATGCCAGTGCATTATATTATTAAATTATTTTATAGATATATCTGAGTCATACCCTGAAATAGGTAACTCAAACAAAAAATACTTAAGAAATGTAGATTGCAGATCTGTTTACTCTTGGCTCATTGCTTTAGACTGTAATGTTTATATAAAATCCTTTACATTACAATCTTCATAATTTATATTTAGTAATTCCCTCAAGCAAACAGTGCGATACAGCAAATTTGCCTACAAAAGTATATACTGGTCACCATTCCGATGGGTGGCAATGGTTTAGCTGGCAAATAACATATGTCCTGTGGTATACTGTGCCTTATTCAATACTGCTTACAAATTTCTAAATGTATTAAGTGGTCCACTAATAATAATTTAGAACAATGCATTCGAAAGAGGTTTCATATAAAAACAGCTTATGATATTAAAACTTGCCAACATCACCCATTTTGAGAACAAGATTGAACCTTGTTACTTGTCATTAAGGAGTTAAACAGCTTTAAGGATTTTGCATTTAGGAAAAAAGTTTACAGGACTGACACCATGAAGAATGAGGTTTAACAATTTTGCGACTTTAGCATTACCCTGCATTCTAGAGTGTCATATATTTGTTGATCTAAGGAGGATGGGTTTCTTCTGAGGAACGCTATCATTGCAAACCATCTTGACACTAATGCAACCAATACATAGCCTCAATTAGAATCCAGTTTAACAACATCACAAATGCATTTTCTCCCTGAACAAAATAAGAGGAGGTGGGAGAGGGAGGACTTTTAATGGCTTATCTGGTGGAGTTTGCATCAGGCGACCTCAGAGGACTTTATACACTCAACATCTTCTGAAATTAATGCAGTCCTTGAAGTGGTATCAAAAGCTCATGGACTACTTCAGTTACTTGATGTAGTAAACCACGTTCTTCCAAAACTATAGAATCAGGGCGTGTCAGCACTCATTCCTGTGGCAGCCCTCAATCATATTGATAATGCATATCCATGTTAAAAGCTTGTAAGTATTCTGTGTCTATCTTTTTTTAGTAATCATATTGATAATGCATATCTATTTTAAAAACTTTACGTGTTCTATGTCCATCATTTTTGTTGGACTTTGCATATTTTAACTACACTCCCCATAAATGAGCATCTCCTAATATATCCCTTCATTCTGCAGACAATCTGAGGTAATTTTTCCCTTAGCTACCTATTTCAGAAATAGATTGACCCTATACCAAAACTTAGTTTAAAACTCCTCTCTTAAATCTCCTCTTAGCTTGTTATAATGAAAAAGATTCAAAGTTTCTGATCCATACTATGATCCTAATAAATCTCTTCTCTGTGATCCTTGGTATAAGACCATAAAACCATAAGGCATAGGGACAGAATTAGGCCATTTGACAAGTCGTGTCTGCTTCATCATTCTGTCAAAGAGGGAATGGGGTATCCCTCTCTAACCCATCCTCCTGCCTTCTCCCCATAACCTTTGACCCCCTCGAAAATCAAGAATCTATCAACCTCCACCTTAAATATACCCAATGATTTGGGCTACACAGCTGTCTGTGGCAATGAATTCCACGGATTCACCATCCTCTGCTTAAATAAACTATTCCTCATCTCTGTACTGTCCCTCAGTTTTGAGGCTGTGCCCTCTGGTCAGGAACCATCCTCTCCACATTCACTAGGCCTTTCAATATTTGATAGGTTTCAATGAGATTCCACCCCCTCCCCCATTCTTCTAAACTCCAGTGAGTACAGGTCCAGAACCATCAAATGTTCCTCAAAAGTTAACCCTTTCATTCCTGGGTTCATTCTTGTGAACCTCCTCTGGACTCTCTCCAATGCTAGGGGCTCAGAATTGTTCACAACACTCCAAGTGCAGTCTGACCAACACCTTATAAAGCCTCAGCATTACATCCTTGCTCTTCTATTCTAATCCTCAAAATGAAAGCTAACATTGCATTGCCTTCCTTGCCATCAACTCAACCAGCAAGTCAACCCCTGCATGAGGACTCGCAAGTCCCTTTGCACCTCTGATTTTTGAATTTTCTCCGCACCTTTGTTACTTCTGCCAAAGTGCATGACCATGCACTTCCTTACACAATATTCCATCTGACACTTCTCTGCCCAATCTCCTAATCTGTCTAAGTCCTTCTGCATACGTCCAGCTTCCTCAGCACTACCTGCCCCTTCACCCACCTTTGAATCATCCTCAAACTTGGTTAAAAAGCTATCAAATCCTTCATGCAAATCATTGACATACAACATGAAAAGAAACAGTCCCAACACAGACCCCTGTGGTGCACCAGTAGTACCTGCCAGCCAACAAGAAAAGCCCCCTTTATTCCACTCTTTGCCAATGCTCTATCCATGCCAGCATCTTTGCTGTAATACTATGGGCACTTATCTTATTTTGCAGACTCATGTGTGGCACCTTGTCAAATGCCTTCTGAAAATCCAAATAAACAACATCCACTGAATCTCCTTTGTCTATTCTGCCTGTTATTTATTCAAAGAATTCCAGCAGATCTGTCAAGCATGATCTTTAGAAGACCATGCTGACTTTGACTTATTTTATCATGTGCCCCCAAGTGCCCTGAAGCCTTATCCTTAATCATGGACTCCAACATCTTCCCAACTCTAAAGTCTGGCTAACAGGCCTACAAGTTCCTTTCTTCTGCCTCCCTCCCTTCATAAAGAGTGGAGTGACATTTGCAATGTTCCAGTCCTTCAAAACCATTCCAGAATCTAATGACTGATCTACCTTCGGACCCTTCAGCTTCCCAAGCACCTTCTCCTTAGTAATGTCTGTCCCAACACTCTTACAGTTCTGGTATTTTGCTAGTGTCATCCACTGTGAATACTAACGCAAAATACACTAATGCAATGCACCAAATGCAAATTAATTGCTGGTTCATCTTATAAGAACGTTTGGGTGACTGGATGGTGGGAAAGGAAAAGATAAATAAAAAAGGCAGGCATTGCATCTTCTGCTGTCACACAGGGAATCACCAAGCATTTGTTTTATTTTAAGCAGTGTTGCTTTAAATGGAATTATTGAACAAGTCACCTCCCTAACCTGGATTTAACATTGTCCTGTGTACAATATCTTCAATAATGTTGACCTGGAGTGTGAGCCCAGATTATCTATTTTACTGCTGACATTAGGTTTGAATTCATAAGCAATTACTTCAGAAATGTAAAGAATGCACTAATTAACTGATTTTACTCCTCTTCATTAATGTACACAGAACTTCCAATAAACAGGGAATATACGCTTAGTGGCCTCTTTATTAGGTACACCTGTACACCTGCTCATTAATGCAAATATCTAATCAGTCAATCATGTGGGAACAATTCAATAAACAAAAGCAAGCAGACATGCTGAACAGGTTCAGCTGATGTTCAGACCAAACATCAGAATGGGGATGAAATGTGATCTAAGTGACTTTGACCATGGATTGAGTGTTGGTGCCAGATGGGGTGGCTTGAGTATCTCAGAATTGTTGATCTCCTGGACAGGACAGGAAGGCAGCAGCAACTCAAATAACCATGTGTTACAACAGTGGTATGCGGAAGAGCATCTCCAAGTGCACTGCATGTCGAACCTTAAGTACTGAGCTACAGCAGCAGAAGACCACAAACATACATGCAGTGGCCATTTTGTCAGGTACCTCTTGTACCTATTACAGTGGCCACTGAGTGTATGAGGTAATTCTTTTGGGAAGAGCAAACAAGGCAGGGAAATAGGTGATAAACAGAGGGATCCCAGGATGTTCAGAGGAATAGAAGGCTTTTGAAGTGCACGTAACCAAGCGTTACATCAGTGGTGTGCATGTGGGCTTCTCCAAATGCACAAAACGTCAAACCTTGAGTGGATGGGCTACAGCGGCAGACAACCACACGGGGTTTCGCTCCTGTACCTAATGAAGTGGCCACTAGTGTGTAGTTAAGCCTTTAACAAAGGATTACTCATAACATGATTTACAAGCTGCAGTCTTTTGACAGTGAAAACTTAGGTGCAATTAAAATTTTGTTTTTCTCATTCCTCCTCATCTAAATGTTGCTAAGTGCACAAGGTTGTTTGAAATGACAGTGGCACAGTTAGTAGAGTTGTTGCCTACACAGCTCCAGTGACCTCACTTCATTGCTGATTGTGATGTCTGGCTGGAATTTCTCCGGTCTGTGACTATAGGAGTTTCCTCTGGGTGCTCCCTTGTCTTCCCACATCCCAAAAATGTACAAGTTGCTAGGTTAGTAAATGGCACCTAATCGAAGTAGAACATGTATAGGGTTGAGTGGTGAGAATAAGTTGAGCTTGGGTAGGATTAATGTCCAATTGGCTGCTTGACAGTTCGCATAGACATGTTGGGGCAAATAGCCTATTTCCATGCTGTATCTCTCTATATCCAGCAAGCCTGCTCGAAAGTAGAGAATCAACTCAAGTATAAAAAATTCTGCAGTTTGATTTCACCAGAGTTAGCACAATCATCCAGGAATATGTTTCACAAAATTGGATCATTAAAATGCTATCGTCAGTTAGAGCTCAAAGAGTACACAAATTTAAATTCAGTTCAACCCACTAGCTGCTGTGCCGAGGATTCACTTCTCCCACATAGGTAAGCTTGCAGGTTTTAAATGCACCAATTAACAGAGTAAGGACAGGCAAAACCCTTGGGTGGGGGGAAACCTTTCCGGTTGGAAATTAGACACAGGATAGAACATTCTTAGGTTTATTTCAATCTCCTGCTTAAACCTTTGTGTAAGATCTTTTGTCAGAATTGCCCCTGACCACCTCCCAGAGTTTAGAAGATCACCTGCTGAGATCCAATCTCTTGGACCTCAAATATGCAGACCCATTCTGAAAATAACAGTCAGCGGTGCCTGGTTCATGATTGGCTGGTATCACCAATATCATTATTGAACAGCAAATAAAACAAACTGCTGGAGGAACTTAGCAAGCCCTGTCTATTTGCTCCAGATTCCAGTATCTGCAGAATGGTTCTGATGAAGGGTCTCAGCCCGAAACGTCAGTTGTTTATCCATTTCCATAGATGCTGCCTGACCTGCTGAGTTCCTCCAGCATGTTGTGTGTTAATCTGCAGAATCTTATGCCTTCATTACTTAAACAAAGGTTTGATCACCTGGGTCAATGTTAAGAGTTTTTAAAATTTTATAGTTAAAGTAATTCTATCTAAAACCTTATCAAAATTTTGCACATCATCAAATTAAGTAGTGTCACCAATGTGCATAATCAGGTAAATAGTACATCAGCAAATTCTGTTCAACTGTCCATGCAAAGCAACATTCATCTGCAATATTTTAAACATTCCTGGTGTCTGCCACTAACACCACTTTACCTTGGAAACTATACAAAATGACAAACGTTAGCAAAACAGACACGCAGTAACAATCACAAAACACCTCTATTATATTTATACAAACTTTTCAGTATTTAGCTTATACAGTATCTGTACCTCTTCTTTCCACATAGTTTCCCGTAAACTATCTTCTCATACTTTATGGTTGATGTAGAGTAAATGGAAACAAATGCATTGGTTCTGGTTCTGAAGAACCTCAGTGTGCATTTCTAATTTTACAGTGATCCTTTGGCCCACCCAAGCTTGGACAGGGCATCTGGAAGTGTAGTTCTCCAGTCAGCCACAAGATGGTGCACAGGAGCAGGAGTTGAATTGGCTCCTGGGAGAATCTCAACCATGTCCGGGATTTTATCAAAAGAACAGAATCACGGGTGTCTCCCATCGCTGAGGATGTATGTAGACAGCAATTTCAAAGGCAAAGTTGATGATGGCACCTCAGCAATCAGAAAAATGAACCAATGTCATGTAGAGACTGGCTTAAAGCTATTTTAGTAACCAGTTTTATATTTGTCCTCGTGAACGCTGGAACAGCAATTTCACAGTTTACGTTGCAAAAGTGCAGGCTAATTACCAGAGACAGTAATTCTGGCAATTCACATTGAATCTTTTTTGCTTAAATATTTTCCTCCTATCAAAGAGAATATTATTTAAAGGCAGTACTTAGGAAAATTATCATTACCTGCTCTAGTGAAATTTGATTTTAAGTCCTATATACCTTTAAAAAATAACTTCCCCATATTTTATATTAACAAACTCAAATACATCCCCCCAAATACTAGTTAACCTCTTTACCCATGCTTGTTGTTAAGGGCCGATGCTTTAGCAGGCATCTCAACAGTGGCAGCAAGTCCACTCGATGGGTCAAACTATTGGAGAAAGTAATCCCCCTAATAACACTGTCCTTATGCAGCTTTTTTTCTAGTCCAGTGGTTTCGTCTTCTGCTAGATAAAACCCTGTTCTCTTTATCTTGTTGTTCCATACTTAAGAGACATCAAATGGTTTCCCTGTCTTAACTAGGAGAAACAGAAAGCAATGGAGGGAAGCCAAGATACCCTCACACCACTAGACCTGCATTTACTTGCAGAAATCTGGGCACATTCCTAGCATTGACTGAAACTGGAACCACAGCAAGTAGCAAACGTACTGGCTGTTCAAGCAAGCTAGTTAACTGCTTTCTTCATCACACTCATCTGTGTGCCGGGGCACTTCAACTTTAAAAAATGACAGGATTTGTTGAAGTAAAGTATCCTCTTCACTTTGTTTCTAACTTACTTAAATGCTATAGTGTCATGTATGTCTCCCATCTTAATACTCTCCGTTTAATCAGTTGATCTTTACCAACTGTTGGGAATGACTGTGCACCCCATTCAAATATTTCCTAAAGAAAATTATGATACTTTGTAGGAAAACAAGTCAAACATGTCAGAATTGTTCTCATCTTCTTCACTGGAAATGAATTTTTTATCATTCCATAATCTGATGTACTGTACATTTCCTTAAAGAGAATGGTAACAGACTGCTTGGTGCAAGCCTACTTGCAGTGCGAGTGGAGATTTCAGTTACCCTTGTTCTTTGACACAACAGGTTGGTATCTGTGTAACTAAAGCTTATTACTAGTGTAAACTGATCTGAACGCTATTTGTTTGCCAGTGGTTCTTGAGTTTTAAATCATAGCAGTGATGTGCAACTAAGATTTAATGAGAACTTCGGGAGCTAAGAATTTTAAAGGGATTTTAGTCTATTTTTTGCATTTAGTATTGGGAACTTTGAAACTTTTTATACCTGAATCGACTGTCATTTTGCTGGTTACTGAAGTGTCAGTACTTGGTCTTGCTTTTGGGGCTGTAGGATAGTGAAGATTTGACTTGCTTGATATGATTTGGAACTTCCAATCCTGTATGAAGGGTCACCTGTTGACAGAAAAGCAGAGTTTGACAGCAGCAGGAACAAATGACAATGTTCGTCACCTTATGTACAGAAGTCCCACTGTCTCTTTGACTCCCCTACCATCAAGCAGGAGGTATCAGAGCATTAGAAGAAGGACTGCTAGGATGGGAAACAGCTTTATCCCCCAGACCATGAGACTACTGAACTCCTTGCCACCATCCAGGTCTCATCATGTATGAGGCGCCAGTGGTATTATACTGTTTACTTTTTAACTTGTCGTAAATGTACCCAATGCTAAATTCGAATCCAAGTTTAATCACTAGTCAACCATATATATAGCACAAGTCCCTGAATGGCATGGCCTGTAGAACGATGATGCATGGGATGTTGTCCTGACCCAGCTTGTTCTTCCACTGAGCGAGCACTGGAGGGCAGCACCGAGCAAACACCGGCCCACAGCACACCGACAGGGCAGGTCACTCCCCAACCCAGCATGGACTCCAGCATGTCCACTGTTCGCTCCCAAACCACCTTGGCATATCCTCTTCTGAGAGGCTGCAACAAGCAACACTGCGGCCTGAGGACTAGTCCCCGCCACATCTGAGGCAACGCAGTTTCCCTGCTGTCAGCCTCGCTGCAGTATTCCACAATACCAATGTCCAGCAGGGTCTTGCGATCATAACAAAAATGTCTAAGATAACCATTTGCAACTTTTACCGCACCTAAATGTCAATCTTCTGTAATAAATTTAATTATTTGTTAATTTATTTGTAATATTACTTTGTGTGTTGTGTGAGAGTTATATGTATTGGTTTGTGCACCTTGCTCTGGAGGAACATTCTTTCATTGGGCTGTATACATGTGCACGGTAGAATGGTAATAAATCTGAACTTGACGAGAAGCATTTTATTATGAGCTGATGTGAAAATTGCTGTCAGGTGCAGAATTGTGAATCCCAACAGATCTACTCAGTTCAAGTACAAAGTGAAGGAAATGCAGGTTCAACATTTATCACTTAATAAATGTTAAAAGAGATTGAGAAGATGGAGAAGGGATCGAGGGGAAGGGTGTGAGGCAAGAGTGAGTAAGAAAGATTGAGAGCTTGAGCAAAACAGAAAATTTGAATAAGAGTGAAACTACAAAGGAATATTTCAACAGCAAAACAGTTTGTTTGAAAAGTCAAGAATGAGGGGGGACAGCCAGGGTTCTCATTGGAACATATCAAATATTGAAAGGCCTTGATAGAGTGGATGTGGAGAGGATGTTTCCTATAGTGGGAGAGTCTAGGACCAAAGGGCATAGCCTCAGAATACAAGAACACCACTTTGGAACAGAGATGAGAAGGAATTTCTTTAGCTGGATAGTGTGAATCTGAGGAATTTACTGCGCAGGCCATCATTGGGTATATTTATAGCAGGGGTTTATAGGTTCTTGATTAGTGAGGGTTACAAGGAGAATGCAGTCGAGAGGGATAATAAATCAGCCATGGTGGAATGGTGGTGCAGACTCAATGGGCTGAATGGCCTAATTTTGCTCCAATGGCTTATGTTTGTATGGTCTATGGAAAAGCCAGTGTATACCATGAAGGTCTCATGAAACCTCCCTAGGGATTCTGAGACTCACATTGCTAACAATGAATACATTTATTATAGAGTTGAGGCTTAGGTGAATTGTAAAGCAAGCTGTAGTATTTGCAAAAGGAACAGTAAGCAGGAGAAAATCTCTAGTCTTCCTAACACACAGCTGAACTGCTTACATCTTTCTGCATAGTACCAAAGGGAAACAAAAGATTTTGTATTTTCATGACTGGAGAATTGTGTTCACCGAGAACACCTCCTGAAAGTGATCCTACAGAATGGTCCAGTTATGTGGGTGTCCAGATTAAAGTAAATCAAATCTTTCCCAAGTCTAATATTTTCCTCCTTTAACACAGGATAATACCTTAATTAAAGTACAACATGGATCTCCTAAACAAATTAACTCAAATTTTTAGTCTATCCTTATTACAGACTTCTGCTATTTCATCCACTCATGCTGTGGTAATGAGCGTCCTCTATTGGTCAAACATTCCTTTTCTTTATCTTGTTATTGAAACTTTCCACTAGAAATCCCAAACAAAATCCAACATGTCTCCCTATGTTAAAAGTTTAAAAAAACACAATTTTGGGGGCAAACTTCAGGTTGCATTGGAGTGAGTCAGAAATTATGCAATGATTTTCCTCTGTGGAATTTGCAGCAAAGAGAGGGTTAACAATATCCAGGCAAGGATAGATTACATCTATGGTGCACCAGCGCAGGCAAGAAAGGTCTTTGAAGAGCATACCTTCCTTTCGCACAGCCGGGGGTGGGGGGGGTGTGGTTCAGTGAGGAGGGGGGGAAGCAGAGTCATTTAGCTTACAGAGCCGTGAAAAGCAATTCAAGGAAGAGAAACCAACTAAGGGACAATTACTTTATTAGCATCAGAGCATCCATTGGTTGTTAGCTTGTGGTTCCTATTGACACCTGTATTGTGAATGGCGATTGTTCTTGCAAATAAGGACTTCAAACATACGCAGATTACCAAATGGTCGATATCTGTAACTGCTAGACAATTCTGTATAAAAATGGCACTTCTCAGTTCAGACCAGGACAGGGCCATGTTGTTCCCCTTGTCCACAAGTGAATAAACTATGATAGAGGAATGAGTGCCAGTTTTCAGAGTCCATTTCATCAGTGACAACACCTAAAATCTAACTGACTCCGGTGTGATCTTGGTAGAGACCATCCCATCAGGCAGCCATAAAATTAGTGATTTAGTGCAAATGGGGGGGCGGGGGGAAGCAAGGGGTCTCTGATCATCCACCAGAATTACAATTGCCGATCCAATGAACCCATATAAGGTTTTACTCAAACTCAATGAATAAAGCCTCTTCTTGTTGCAAGCAACACACACAAAAAATGCTGGTGAATGCAACAGGCCAGGCAGCATCTGTAGGAAGAGGTACAGACGACATTTCGGGCCGCAACCCTCCATCAGGACTAACTGTCTTCTTTCAGTTAGTCCTGACGAAGGGTCTCGGCCTGAAACGTCGACTGTACCTCTTCCTACAGATGCTGCCTGGCCTGCTGCATTCACCAGCAATTTTGATGTGTGTTGCTTGAATTTCCAGCATCTGCAGAATTCCTTGTGTTTGCGTCTTCTTGTTGCAATCTCTTTTTGTCCCCAGAATGTCACCATAAGACCATAAGGCATAGGAGTATAATTATCGTCCACAAACTTGGCCACAAAGCCATCAATTCCATCATCCAAATTGCTGACATGTAACATAAAAAAAATGGTCCCAACACCGACCTCTGTGGAACATCACTAATCAACGGCAGCCAACCAGAAAAGGCCACATTTATTCCCACTCTGCCTCCTGCCAGTCAGCCAATCTTCTAACTATGTTTGTATCTTTTCTTTACCTTGTGCAATGTTATACATTAAATCATTAAAGAAGAATACATTATAACTATTCGAGTTAGCTCCTCCCCACCCCCTTCCTGTCTATTACCCCCATCACTGCACTGGAGACACTTTAAACCACTTCTTATAATGCTGTTTACATTGTAAATGCATGCTGGTATTTATTTATCTACATTTGATTCCAATCTATCCTTTAACCTCTAACTTTATTAGTTTTATTCTTTATATATAATGCTTCGTAATTGTTGAATGTTGTTTATGGTTGCATATTGTACCCTGACCAACACACTGCAGCAGATTCCTGCCGAAGGGTTTTGACCTGAATCGTCGACTGCACTTTTTTCCACAGATGCTATCTGTTGAGTTCCTCCAGCATTTTGTGTGTTGAGCAGATTCCTGACACATGTAAATATACCCATGTTGTGCTGACCTTCTAGTTTAGTTTATGATCAATCTAACCCTTCCCTCCTACATAACCTTCCATTTTTTTTCATCCATGTGCCTGTCTTAAGAGTTTCTTATACGTCTCTAATAAAACCGCCTCTACCACCATCCCCGTCACTTCCAATCTTACCTCCGACATCCTCCCTCTAATCACCCTAAAGTCATGCCCCCAGATATTAGCCACTCTGCTCTTGGTGCTTTACCTCTTCTACACAGTGTATCATTATTCCGATGGGAAGCATCTGGCTTTGTAGAACCCACATTCGACTACAATCAGGCTGACTGGGACAACGTAAAAGTGCAGTTGGAGAACAGTTGTGTGTGGTATTGAGCAGGAAGCCAGATGTAAACCAATACATTTCTCTGTAGAAGTTGCAGAAAGACAAGGGTTAAGGTAATGTCCAGGTAAAGATAGTTTATGGATGGTGTGCAGTCAACCCAGGTAAGAAAGGTCTTTGAAGATTATTGTTTCCATTTGTATGCCAGTTGGCTCCAGTCCCCTGCTGTGCGGAGACAAGATAAGGATGCAAACAAAGGATTATAGGGTGACACTTATTATTGGGCAGTTTCTTTACTATTCTGAAATATTATTGCCTTTTATGTGTAGATTCCATGAGCTATTGAAACCTGTTTGTACTATTGTGTTATTGGAGATTATGCAAATAATCATGCGAATAAGCTTTTTCAACAGACACAAGGTTACCAACTGGCCAGAATCTGTACCCAACTAGACAATTCTGTATAAAAATGGCAGTTTTTTGTTCAAATTTCAGGACAGTGCAGAGACAGAGACCATGCTGTTCCCCTTGTGCATAAGACCTTATGACACAGGAGCAGAATTAGGCAACTTGGCCCATCAAGTCTGTTGTGCCATTCCATTATGGCTGGTTTATTACCCTCTCAACCCCCATTCTTCTGCCTTCTCCCCGTAACCTTTGACACCCTGACGGATCAAGAACCTATCAACCTCCACTTTAAATATACCCAAGGACTTGGCCTCCATGGCCGTCTGTGGCAATGAACTCCATGGACTCACCACCCTCTAGCTAAACAAATTCCTCCTAATCTCTGTTCTGAATGGATGTCCTATTCCAAGGCTGTGCCCTCTGGCCTAGACTCCCCATTATTGGAAACATTTTCTCCACATTCACTCAGTCTAGGCTTTTCAATATTCAATAGGTTTCAATAAGATTCCTTCTCATTCTTCTAAACTCCAGCAAGTTCAGGCCTGGAGCCATCAAAGGTTCCTCATTAACCCTTTCATTTCTGGAACCCTACCTGTGAACCACTACTGGACCCTCTCCAATGCCAGTGCACCCTTCCTTAGATAAGGGGCCCCAAACTACCTGCAGTACTCCAAGATGGTCTGATCAATGCTTTATAAAGGCTCAGCACAAGTTGTGATTGAGGAATGAGTGCAAGCTTTCAGAGTGCAGTTCATCGGTGACAACCCCACTGAACTAATACAGAATACAAATATGAGGGAATCTGCAGATGCTGGAATTTCAAGCAATACCCCTTGCCCATCCTCTGGGTTCCCCCCCTCCCCCTTTTCTTTTTCCCTAGGCCTCCTGTCCCATGATCATCTCATATCCCTTTTGCCAATCACCTGTCCAGCTCTTGGCTCCATCCCTCCCCATCCTGTCTTCTCCTATCATTTTAGATCTCCCCCCCCCCCACATTCAAATCTCTTACTAGCTCTTCTTTCAGTTAGTCCTGACGAAGGGTCTCGGCCTAAAATGTCAACCGTACCTCTTCCTAGAGATGCTGCCTGGCCTGCTGCGTTCACCAGCAACTTTGATGTGTGTTAATACAGAACACTCTGCACTTACAAACCCTTCAGTTGTTTAGAATCTTTCCAGGGTCTCCCTTTACTTTAAACATCAGTTTTAGGCGATCCCTAAGGTACTTTCATAGAACTTGCACCCACTGCATCGTTCCAGCCACAATTCCACAGCGCTCGCACAGAACCGTGAACGTTGCTGGAGGTAAGTAAACAAAGCTGGCATCTCATTGTCTCTCCGAGGTCATTTCAGCAAGCAACACACAGAGGTTTTACCACCACTGGCCCACATCTTCACATGTACCTGGACATTCCTGTTAATGCTAACAGCAGGAACAAAGATGCCTTCCAAATTTTCAAAGGCGACTGGGCCTTGCTGCATGTTGTTGATGTAAAACACAAGGTTGCGCTTGTTTAGATCCAACAGAACACCAATTGTTGTACCTTTACAAATCCCACCTTCAGTCCTGAAATCAGAAACACAAAACCCTGGTTTAATCCAAACCTACACAACCTTTCTTTGATTCATTTATACAAACAATAGAAATGCCATCTATAAATTTGTCGAAGTTAGCAGGATCTCAGATGGCGACGAGGAGGCACGTGGAAGTAAGGTAGATTGACTGATTGAATGGTGTTACAACAACCTTGCACTCAATGTCAGCAAGACCAAGGAATTGAACGTGGAGGTCAGGAAGGGGAAGTCGGGAGAACACACACCAGTCCTCATCGAGGGGTCAGAGGTGGAAATGGTGAGCAGCTTCAAGTCCTTAGGTGTCAACATCTCAGAGAATCTGTCCTGGGCCCAACATATTGATGCAATAGTGAAGGGGGGGGACACCAACCAGAGGAGATCTGGTATGTCACCACACAGAAGTACCATGGAGAACACTCTGGCTGGCTGCATCACCATTTGGTATGGAGATTCCAATGGACAGGATCTCAAGAGGGTTATAGGCTCACGTCTCCCTACCTTCCCTACCATTGATGACATCTTCAGGGGCAGTGCCAGATTAAAGACCCTCACCCTCTGGCACCACTGGGGAGGAAATACTGGAGCCTGAAGACCCACGATTCTTCCCCTTTGCCACCAGGTTTCTGAATGGTCCACGCAGCCGTGAACATTACCTCTTTTGCATTACTATACTCGGAAATTACACTGTACTGCTGCCATAAAACAATAAACTTTAAGTTAATGATAATAAACCTGACTCCAATAATTATGTAATATTTCTAATGTGATGCAATTATGAAAATAATCTCTAAAATTTAACAAAAAAGATGAATTCTGCACATGATTATGGTTCCTTCATTCTTCAAATAATAGTGTTTTGAATTACAAATTACTGCAGCAGTTGAATTTTTTATTTATTGCATGTGAACATGGTATTTATTAGAAATGAGTTCATTGGTAAGGTTTCTGGCAAACATTAAATTAATAATTTACCTGTTTGTGTGAGAATTGTTGTGCATAAACCAACTGCGATTGTTGTCAACATACATAGCCCATGCCTTATCATCCTTTCCCAACATTATATCCTTTTGTAAGTGAATCCTTGCCACACCGAAAGCGGGGTCCGGGTGGTTATCATAGCGATCTACCGTTAGCTCCCAGTAGTGGATTCCTTTGGAGAGCGCCACAGATCCCAGCACAACCCGATCGTCATAGCTGTTACATGTGATTGTTAGGTTATCGTTGGATAAGAGGATGTCTGGATGGGCTGAACTGGGATCAAAGGTGAACCAAGCCACTGCAAATAGAATGAGAGTACAGTCATTTCAAATAATGGGAAACATTTTCTGACAGACCTGAACCTAACCCAGCCCTCCTCTCTTACAGACTTGTGCAAGGTGTGAAAGCTTTTTAAACAGCAAGGAGCTGTATTGGTGTGTTGCACCTGTCCCTTCAACTCCTCTCTCACCACCATTCAAGGCTCTAAACAGTCTGTCCAGGTGAGGAGACACTTCACCTGTGACATCGCCTGCAGCCGGTGTGGTCTCCTCTACACCAGTGAAACTTGGCAGAGACTGGGGCACCGCTTCACCAAGCGGCTTCCACAACAGGCCGGATTTCCCAGTGGCCACCCATTTTAATTCTATTCCCATTTCAGCACATTGGCCCATGGACTCCTCTGCTTTTACACTGAGGTCACAGTCAGATGAAGGAGAAACATCTCATATTCCATTTGGGTAGCCTCCAACCTGATGGTATAAACATTGATTTCTCAAACTTCTGGTAATGTCCACCCATCCTCCTCCTCTTTTTTTTCATTCCCCATTCGGGTCCCCTCTTACTCCTTCTCTTCTCCTCACCTGCCCATCACCTCCCTCCCATCGTCCACTCTCCTCTCCTACCAGATTCCTTCTTCAGCTCTTTACCTTTTTTACCCATTACCTCCCAGCCTCTCACTTCATCCTCCCTCCCCACCCCCTACCTTCCCTCAGCTGGTCTCACCCATCATCTCCCACCTTCTCACATCATCCACCCTCCCCACCCACCCACCCACCTTTCCTCAGCTGGTCTCACCCATCACCTCCCACCTTCTCACGTCATCCACCCTCCCCACCCACCCACCCACCTTCCCTCAGCTGGTCTCACCCATCACCTCCCACCTTCTCACGTCATCCACCCTCCCACCTTCCCTCAGCTGGTATCACCCATCACCTCCCACCTTCTCACGTCATCCACCCTCCCCACCCACCTTCCCTCAGCTGGTCTCACCCATCACCTCCCACCTTCTCACGTCATCCACCCTCCCACCTTCCCTCAGCTGGTTTCACTTCCCACCTTCTCACGTCAACCACCCTCCCCCACCCACCCACCTTCCATCAGCTGGTCTCACCCATCACCTCCCACCTTCTCACGTCATCCACCCTCCCCACCCACCTACCTTCCCTCAGCTGGTTTCCCCCATCACCTCCCAGCTTCTCACGTCATCCTCCCTCCCCACCCACCCACCTTCCCTCAGCTGGTATCACGCATCACCTCCCAGCCTCTCACTTCATCCCCCCCTCCTCACCCCCTACCTTCCCTCAGCTGGTTTCACTTCCCACCTTCTCACGTCATCCTCCCTCCCCCACCCATCCACCTTCCCTCAGCTGGTATCACCCATCACCTCCCAGCCTCTCACGTCAACCACCCTCCTCCACCCACCCACCTTCCCTCAGCTGGTATCACCCATCACCTCCCAGCCTCTCACTTCAACCCCCCCTCCCCACCCCCTACCTTCCCTCAGCTGGTTTCACTTCCCACCTTCTCACGTCATCCACCCTCCCCATCTGCCTTCTCTCACCTGGTCTCAACCATCACCTCCCAACTTCTCACGTCAACCACCCTCCTCCACCCACCCACCTTCCCTCAGCTGGTATCACCCATCACCTCCCACCTTCTCATGTCAACCACCCTCCCCCACCCACCCACCTTCCCTCAGCTGGTCTCACCCATCACCTCCCACCTTCTCACGTCAACCACCCTCCCCCACCCACCCACCTTCCCTCAGCTGGTCTCACCCATCACCTCCCAGCTTCTCACGTCATCCTCCCTCCCCACCCACCTACCTTCCCTCAGCTGGTCTCACATCAACCACCTCCCCTACCCACCCACCTTACCCCTCAGCTGGTTTCACGTATCACCTTGCAGTCTGCATTCCTTCCCCACCCCACAATCTGTTATTTTGGCTGCTTCTCCTATATTTCCAATCCTGATGAATGGCCTCAGCCTGAAACATCATGGACTGGTTATTCCTTTCCAAAGATGTTGCCTGATCTGCAGAGTTCTTCCAGAATTGTATTTATTTATTCGTTGCAATACAGCATGGAGTAGGCCCTTACAGAACTTTGAGCCACGCCACTCTGCAATCCCCCAATTTAACCCTAGCCTAACCACGGGGCAATTTACAATGACCAATTAACCTACCAACCAGTTTGTCTTTGGACTGTGGGAGGAAACCAGAGCAACTGGAGGAAACCCAGACGTCACGTTGAAAACATACAAACTAGTTACAGTCTGTGGCGGGAGTTGAACCCGGGTCAGCAGCACTGTAAAGCATTGTGCTAACCACTATGCTACCATGCCATGTTGCTCTGCATTTTCAGCACCTGCAGAATCTCTTGTATTAGGTGAGTATTAGTACTGGGTTATTTTTTGAGGAGACGACATACTCAACCTGAACAGTCTTGGTGTCTAGATACTACATTTCTCCTTAGAACACCTGGAGAATAAAGACGCATACGTAAGGCTCCTTTTCATTGACTACAGCTTTGCCTTTAATACCATCATTCCAAATAAACTGATTCCTAAGCTCCGGAACCTGGGCCTTAGCACTCAGATCTGCAATTGGATCTTCAACTTCCTCACAGACAGGACCCAGGCTGTAAAAATAGGGGACTAGCTCTTCACTACAATCACTCTGAGCACCGGTGCCCCACAAGGCTGTGTACTCAGCCCCCTGCTGTACTCACTATACACCCATGATTGAGTAGCCAAGTTTCCATCAAACTCAATATATAAATTTGCTGATGACACAACAATTGTAGGCCGTATCTCGAGTAATGATGAGTTTGAGTACAGAGAGGAAATTAAGAACCTGGTGGCATGGTGTGAAGACAATAACCTATCCCTCAATGTCAGCAAGACGAAGAAATTGGTTGTTGACTTCAGAAGGAGTAGCGGACCGCACGACCCAATTTACATTGGTGGTGCACCAGTGGAACAGGTCAAAAGCTTTAAGTTCCTTGGGGTCAATATCACAAATGACCTGACTTGGTCCAACCAAGCAGAGTCCACTGCCAAGAAGGCCCACCAGCACCTTTACTTCCTGAGAAAACTAAAGAAATTTGGCCTGTTCCCCTAAAACCCTCACTAATTTTTACAGATGCACCGTAGAAAGCATCCTTCTACGGTGCATCACAACCTGGTATGGAAGTTGTCCTGTCCAAGACCGGAAGAAGCTTCAGAAGATCCTGAACACGGTGCAGCACATCTCACAAACCAATCTTCTGTCCTTGGACTCACTTTACACCGCACGCTGTTAGAGCAGTGCTGCCAGGATAATCAAGGACACAACCCACCCAGCCAACACACTTTTCATCCCTCTTCCCTCTGGGAGAAGGCTCAGGAGCTTGAAGACTCGTATGGCCAGATTTGGAAACAGCTTCTTTCCAACTGCTGAACGGATCCTGACCCGGATCTGGGCCGTACCCTCCAAATATCCGGACCTGCATCTCGGTCTTTTTGTACTACCTTACTTTCTATTTATGATTTATAATTTAAATTTTTAATATTTACTATCGATTTGTAATCCAGGGAGCGGGAAGCGCAGAATCAAATATCGCTGTGATGATTGTACGTTCTAGTATCAATTGTTTGGTGACAATAAAGTATAAGGTAAAGTACTTAGACTTCCCAGTAAGGGATCTCTGATTGATGGGAGGACAAGTGCAACATCAAGTTTTCATACAACACAAATGGAGCACTACATACAATCTAGTTTTCCAAGCTGGAGGGTGACAGAGAGAGGAGTTATTCAGTCATCAGTATTTTAACACTCCTACTTTTCATCAACATTTTGATGTGTGCAGAATTTTCAAAAGTCATCAAACTTGGAAACCGAAGAGGTAATTACTTCTGGCAGATGAAATTTAATGCTGATTAACGTGAAGTTAAATAGTTTGGCAGAAAGAAAAGAATGGCACAGTAACAGAGGATATTGCTCAATGTGTGCAGAGAACAGCTGGATGTGTTGAGCATGTGCTTAGTAAAAGAATTCTGAGCCTTGGAAACAGTGGTATAGAATTTAAAATAAAAGTAGGGGTTTAATCGACCTTTACAAACACTGGTTTAGCCAAAACTAGAGTATTACACACGACCTTGGTTTCTATATTTTAAAATGGATGTGGAAATGGGTGGAGAATTCATTCAATATAATCTTTCCAGAATTTAGGGATTTTGGATGCAAGTTCAGAGTGGGCTTCTTCTCCTTGAAGCATAGAAACTTGAGAGGAGATTTGACAGACACATTCAAGATCATGAAAGTAGCTGGCTCCATTAGCAGATAGTTCAAGGCAGAAGATTCGGATTAAAAGAGATGAACAAAAGATGCAGTGGATGTGAGGAAAGTCATTTTATGTTTAGAAATGATCTGGAACATAATGCATGAACTCAAGGATAGTGGAAACAGTGAGAATTGTGGATTTCAAAAGTGAATTTCATAGGCAGTTGAAAGTCAATAATTTGCATGACTTTAGAATAGCTGCTGGGGAACGGGACCATCTGATTTATCTACCAAAGTCCTGGTATAGCCTCAATGGGCAACTCTTCCTGAGTCACTGCAATTCTTTGATTCTGATCTAAATCAGGGCCCTAGCACTGAGTCCTGCAGAACCCCAATGTATGCAATCCTCTGGTCACTAGAATTTCCATCACTAGCCACTGCTTTTTCCTACTGAACAAATCTTTAATTCGATTTGTCTTGTCATTCCATTCCATCACCTCTATTGCATTTTCTGGCCTCTAGCTTTCCTGATCAATTTGCTAGGCAGGCCTTTGTAAAAAAAATCCATATACGTGACATCAAATGTTGCTCCCTTATATCGACTGTCCAGTTTATCCTCCCAAACATTCAGTTAAGCTGACCAGACATAATCGTCCCTCAACAAACTGACTGCCTGTCTCCATTAATATGAGTTTCCCTAAATGCTGATTTATCTCAGAACAGTTTTGCTATAATTTGTCCACACTCTACCTCTTTAATATTAAAGTCTGTAACAACCACAAGTTCCATGAAGTTAAAATATTAACTTAGAACTATATACATATTAACTTAGAACTATATACAGATCCTCCACACACGGGTTAACACTGATCCTCAACAGCTTTATTTGTTCCTTGGATATCCTTTTTCCCTTCACATCTCATAAAATCAAAGAAAATCCTATGATGTTATCTCACATTTTCTCTCCATTCGTCTTCTTTGGCTTCCTAATTTCACCCCTGCACTTTTTATACTCTTTAAAGTTTCTATCGTGTTGGGCTCTCAGTAACTCTCAAGGTTTAATTTTTTTTTAATTATTCTAACACATATTTTCTTCAATATTCATGGGGGAGTCAGATTTAGAAGTTTGCCTTTGACTTTTAATGCAAAGTCTGAACCCTCACCATCTTCTTAAATGTCCTCTACTGCTATGATAAGGATCATCTCACTGTAGTAAGATTGGCATCAGCCATTTTATAACTTTTGCTCTCAGTTTAATTTATGTTATTTTTCATAACTAAAATAAATCTAGCTGTCTTATATTTGAGTTTTAACTGCTGCATTCTTTTGATTATAAATGAACAAAATCACACAGTGCAGAAAATGGACTGCCTTCAATGATGCATCATCCAAATCTTCATTCTCATTGTAACATTCAAGATGGTTGTCATTATCTTTGAATCTTCATAGTTTCTAACTTTCTGAAGTAGTGAAATCATTTCATTTTCACCTCTGAATGCTTGAGACTGCAGTGAGCATAACATTTCTGAATTGCCTTACTGCTGATTTCTTGCCAACTATCAGTGACAAAAATCGCTCCTTTTTGAAGACAAACACAACTGACACTATTTAAGAACTGTTCTCTTTAAGCACAGTGTAGTGTCTAACAGCCACACAAGTGCAGGCGACTGACGCTAGTTAGAAACTGTTCAATAACAGTCTCCTGTCCCAGTTAAGCAGCACAGTGTCTCAAATAAACAAAGGAATGCCAGAAATTTTCTCATCTTGGCTACTAGCCTACAAAGTACTCAGGACATCTTCAAGGAGCAGTGTCTCAGAAAGGCAGTGTCCATAATTAAGGATCTCCAGCACCCAGGGCGTGCCCTTTTCTCAATGTTACCATCAGGTGGGAGCTACAGAAGCCTGAAGGTACACACTCAGCGATTCAGTGACAGCTTCTTCCCCTCTGCCATTCAATTCCTAAATGAACATTGAACCCTTGAACACTACCTCACTTTTTAAATATATATTATTTCTGTTTTATGCACGATTTTTAATCTATTCAATATACGTATACTGTAATTGATTTACTTATTTTTTTCTTCTATATTATGTATTGCATTGAACTGCTGCTGCTAAGTTAACAAATTTCACAACACGTGCTGGTGATAATAAACCTGATTCTGATTCTGAATTAGCTTTTGTTCTTTAAGAATTGTCCCAAATAAGCAGCTGCTCCAATTAACTGATTGACCAATCAAATGTTATCTGTCAGAACATGTAATTTACCTTTCTTGTGCGTCTTATATAGTTTACCTTATGTCTTTCTCCCTTTACTTTAGGAATTTACTACTTTCTAATCTTTTGACTGATTGAATGGATTTGACAAATCTGGATTCTGTGAATGCCAAGTGTGTAATGCACACGTTAATGTTGCAAAAGGTGATATTTCCCAGAGCGTCACGCAAAGCACAAGTACAGATTTCCATTTATAAAAAATATTGATTGACACGTTATAAAGCAATAGTTAAATGGGGATGTGATACAGAATGACAGCAATTAGGCTTATACCAATGGAACATGTTAAGTACCTGGAGAGACGGCAGGAAATGTAACGCTACAATAGTGGAATGCTGTTTGAGTAACTAGCTAAAGGGTACTTAGCTAAACTTAACCCTTCTTTGCTGTATGATTCCACCTAAGAATTTCTGAGAATTTCAACATGATTGCAACAATCCCAATGAAGGGTCTTGAATATGGGTCTCTGCCCAAAATGTTGACTGTTTGTTTCTCTATCGATGCTGCCTGACCTGCTGATTTCCTCCAGTATTTTGTGTGTGTTCTCTGAATTTCCAGCAGGATTGCTTGTGTTCTATAATTGCAACTGAATGTGTTTTTGATGTATTTTCATTTTTTACTGTTAACATTAACTTTTTAAAAATTATTTAGATGAGGTACTTTGATTGCATCAACATTTATGAGAGATTGAAGAATTGTATTAAGCCTGATTAACAAGAAGAAAATCAGGGCTTTGCTAAAGTCAAAACCAATAGTTGAAGTTTGAGCAAAAAAAAATCCTAAGGTAATAACACCAATTCTGAATATTGTAGCAAATACTATGGTAAACAACTTTTGTAATATTAAGTTTGTGATTATCACTCACCCTCAGATGTCTGCAGCACAACTGTTTTACTGTAAGGCCCAACACCCGCTGAATTAAAGGCTTTCACTCTTGCATTGTAGGTACTATTGAACTGAAGTCCATCCACTGTACAAACAGTTTCTTTGCCAGCATACACTTCCTGAAAGTTGAAGGGTACTAGAAATTAGAATATGAATGTATGATCAGATCCAAAACGTCAAATGTTTATTCCCATCTGTCGATGCTGCCTGGCTTGCTTTTTGTGTGTGTTACAACAGATCTAAAATACTTCTAACTTTAGGTTGTTTGTTACATATGTGATACAGTATTAAGAATTACACCCTCTAAGTAGTACAAAACATTAACTGCTGGCATATGCCAAGAAATCGCTCTATAATATTAGAATCCAAATGCGAAAAGTTTTCATGTGACAATTCTGCATACAATTAGAAAGATAAAAAAAGATTAGCTTTACTTGTCACAGGTACATCGAATCCCATTGTTTGTGTCAATGGCCAACAGAGTCTGAGTGTGGGCTGGGGATAGCACAAGTGTCACTATACTTTCAGAGCCACAGAATGATCACAGCTTACTAACCCTAACCTGTATATCTTTGAAACGTGGGAGAAAACCCACGTGGTCACGGGGAGAACGAACAATCTCCTTTGAGACAGAAATTAAACATTGGCACTGTAAAGCGTTATGCTAACCACTACACTACCCTGCCACTCTATAAACAAATATACTAACAGAGCCATCAACATTTTCAGTTTAGTGTCAATTAACAGTGTAAATAATTTCTGTACTCAGTAAATGGAATAACTGATTTCACCCATTTCAATCAGAAACAAATAATTTTAACAGTTTTCACAACTCTGTCTGGATCTATCTTTTGTAGTTACTCGCCATGTTCTTATGATAGCCAATTCAGTAGGAGGTTAGATATTACTTTTAAGATTTAGTTATAGCCACTAACCTGAGGCTCGTTTGAAATTGAACCTGGAACTCATTTTAACAGTGGTGAGCTGTCTGTATGACAAGCAGGGACGTGACTGCTACTTGCTAGCAGCAGACGTGCAGTGTGAAAGAAAACTAGCGACGGGGAGGGTTGCGGGTACAACCTGGTAACTGGGCAACAATGCTGGAGGAAGACCACTGTTGCACGTCTCACCACTGAGCAGCAGAAATATAGCTAAAAACCTTTCTTCCTATTTTATCCTGAATGTGCTAGGCCACAATAAAACTGTTCAAGTTTAATTGTCATTCAATCATACACATGTATACAGCTAAATGAAACAGCATTTCTCTGGTGCCAAGGTGAAAAACACAGCACCCACAGTCACTAATATAAAATGCTGGAGGAACTCAGCTGCTTCTCTTCCATTTCGTGCACATCTGCCCTCACTCCATCCAGGGATAGGGCTCCTATTGTTCTCACATACCATTCTACTAGCTTCCATGTCCAGCACATAATTCTCTGTATCTATCGCCATCTCCAACGGGATCCCACCACCAAGCACATCTTTCCCTCTTCTGCCACTGTCTGCTTTCTACCACCTTCCTGTCTGTTCGTCCCTCCCCACTGATCTCCCTCCAGGTACTTAACCTTGCAAGCAGAACAAGTGCTACACCTGTCCCTACACCACCTTCCTCACTACCATTCAGGGCCCCAGACAGTCCTTCCAGGTGAGGTGACACTTCACTTGTGAGTCTGTTGGGGTCATATACTATGTCCGGTACTCCTGGTGTGGCTTCCTATATATCGGTGAGACCCAATATCGATTGGGAGACTGCTTCGTCAAGCACTTTCGCTCTGTCTGCCACAAAAAGTGGGATCTCTCAGTGGCCACCCATTTCAATTCTACTTCCCGTTCCCATTCCAACATGGCAATCCATGGCCTCCTCTACTGCCACTATGAGGCCACACTTAGGTTGGAAGAGCAACACCTTATATTCCGTCTGGTTAGCTTCCAACTGAGGGCATGAACATTGATTTCTCAAACTTCTGGTGACTGCCTCTCCCCCCACTCCTCACCTTCATCATTCCTGTTTCCTCTCTCGCCTTAACTCCTTACCTACCCATTGCTTCCCGTTGGTGCTCCTCCCCTTCCCTTTCTTCCATGGTCTTCAGACCGCTATCAGATTCCCCTTTCTCCAGCCCTGTATCTCTTTCACCAATCAGCTTCCCATCCCTTTCCTTCAACACTCCCCCTCTCCCCGTTTCACCTGCCACCTTGTACTTCTTCCTCCCTGCCCCCAACCTTCCTGTCTGACATCCCCCTTCTTTTCCATGGATGCTGCTTGACCTCCTGAATTCCTCCAGGATTTTGTGTGTGTTGCTTTGGATTTCCAGCATCCGTTTGACATGGAGTCACACACAGTACACACCACATAGTTATCATAGCATATGCAGTCACTAGAACAGTGATCAAGCTTGAAAGATGTATGCTCAGCTGTACAAGATTTGTTTATTTATCACATGTACATTGAAACACAATGAAATTTGTCGTTTGCGTTAATGACCAATACACCTGAGGGTGTGCTGGGGGGGGGAGGTGCGGGTCACAAGTGTAACCACACATTCCTGTGCCAACACAGCATGCCCATAATCCTCGGCAGAACAGCAGCATCAAAACAATCCCTGTTCCTCCCTCCCACCCACACCGGAAGGTCTCAAAACAGAAGCTGAGATATTTAAATAGATTTAATTATAATCTCGGATAGCAATTTAGAAGCAACGAAGCTAAATAGCAGACCATCCTTCTGCCTGGCACAGATCAACAACAAAAACACACAACTCTAACTGCGTGTTGTTATTGAGTTCACACTAAAGAACTGGAAAATTACCAATTTTTGTTTCTAGTTCTCATCAGTTCAGTGAAGTACGCTTTAGAAACCATGTGGATAGGTTTCCATACATCTAAGAGTTTTTATTCCAGATTTAAAATAGAAAAATCCAAATATATGTCATAGATAAAATTAAACACTACTCATAAAGCTTGGGAGACTATTATGTCTACACAGATGTCAATGGAATTTACTTTAGTCACAGGTTGATAATTTTATTTCATGCAGAACAGCCCAACAAGCCATATCGCCCAGCGACCCACCTATTTTACACTAGTCTAAACCCTCAGCAACCCACCTATTTAACCCTAGCCTAAACCCTCAGCAACCCACCTATTTAACACTAGCCTAAACCCTCAGCAACCCACCTACTTAACCCTAGTCTAAACAGTCAGCAACCCACCTACTTAACACTCGCTTAAACCCTCAGCAACCCACCTACTTAACCCTAGCCTAAACCCTCAACAACTCACCTACTTAACACTCGCTTAAACCCTCAGCAACCCACCTACCTAACACTAGTCTAAACCCTCAGCAACCCACCTATTTATCACTAGCCTAAACAGTCAGCAACCCACCTATTTAACACTAGCCTAAACCCTCAGCAACCTGCCTATTTAACACTAGTCTAAACCCTCAGCAACCCACCTATTTAACCCCAGCCTAAACCCTCAACAACCCACCTATTTAACACTTGCTTAAACCCTCAGCAACCCACCTATTTAACCCCAGCCTAAACCCTCAGCAACCCACCTATTTAACACTAGCCTAAACCCTCAGCAACCCACCTACTTAACCCTAGTCTAAACCCTCAGCAACCCACCTACTTAACACTAGCCTAAACCCTCAACAACCCACCTATTTAACCCCAGCCTAAGCCCTCAACAACCCACCTATTTAACACTCGCTTAAACCCTCAGCACCCACCTATTTAACACTAGCCTAAAACCTCAGCAACCCACCTATTTAACCCCAGCCTAAACCCTCAACAACCCACCTATTTAACACTCACTTAAACCCTCAGCACCCACCTATTTAACACTAGTCTAAACCCTCAGCAACCCACCTACTTAACACTAGCCTAAACCCTCAGCAACCCACCTACTTAACACTAGCCTAAACCCTCAGCAACCCACCCACTTAACACTCACTTAAACCCTCAACAACCCACCTACTTAACCCTAGCCTAAACCCTCAGCAACCCACCTATTTAACCCTAGCCTAAACCCTCAGCAACCCACCCACTTAACACTAGCCTAAACCCTCAGCAACCCACCTATTTAACACTAGCCTAAACCCTCAGCAACCCACCTACTTAACACTAGCCTAAACCCTCAACAACCCACCTACTTAACACTCGCTTAAACCCTCAGCAACCCACCTACTTAACCCTAGCCTAAACCCTCAACAACTCACCTACTTAACACTCGCTTAAACCCTCAGCAACCCACCTACCTAACACTAGTCTAAACCCTCAGCAACCCACCTATTTAACACTAGCCTAAACCCTCAACAACCCACCTATTTAACCCCAGCCTAAACCCTCAACAACCCACCTATTTAACACTCGCTTAAACCCTCAGCACCCACCTATTTAACACTAGTCTAAACCCTCAGCAACCCACCTATTTAACCCCAGCCTAAACCCTCAGCAACCCACCTATTTAACCCTAGTCTAAACAGTCAGCAACCCACCTACTTAACACTCGCTTAAACCCTCAGCAACCCACCTACTTAACCCTAGTCTAAACAGTCAGCAACCCACCTACTTAACACTCGCTTAAACCCTCAGCAACCCACCTACTTAACCCTAGCCTAAACCCTCAGCAACCCACCTACCTTTACACTAGTCTAAACCCTCAGCAACCCACCTATTTATCACTAGCCTAAACCCTCAGCAACCCACCTATTTAACACTAGTCTAAACCCTCAGCAACCCACCTATTTAACACTAGCCTAAAACCTCAGCAACCCACCTATTTAACCCCAGCCTAAACCCTCAACAACCCACCTATTTAACACTCGCTTGAACCCTCAGCACCTACCTATTTAACCCTAGCCTAAACCCTCAACAACCCACCTATTTAACACTAGTCTAAACCCTCAGCAACCCACCTATTTAACCCTAGCCTAAACTCTCAGCACCCACCTACTTAACACTAGCCTAAACCCTCAGCAACCCACCTACTTAACACTAGCCTAAACCCTCAGCAACCCACCTATTTAACCCTAGCCTAAACCCTCAGCAACCCACCCACTTAACACTCACTTAAACCCTCAACAACCCACCTACTTAACCCTAGCCTAAACCCTCAGCAACCCACCTATTTAACCCTAGCCTAAACCCTCAGCCACCCACCCACTTAACACTAGCCTAAACCCTCAACAACCCACCTACTTAACACTCGCTTAAACCCTCAGCAACCCACCTACTTAACCCTAGCTTAAACCCTCAGCAACCCACCTACTTAACACTCACTTAAACCCTCAACAACCCACCTATTTAACCCTAGCCTAAACCCTCAACAACCCACCTACTTAACACTCGCTTAAACCCTCAGCAACCCACCTACTTAACACTCGCTTAAACCCTCAGCAACCCACCTACTTAACCCTAGCTTAAAACCTCAGCAACACACCTATTTAACCCTAGCCTAAACCCTCAGCAACCCACCTATTTAACACTGGCCTAAACCTTCAGCAACCCACCTATTTAACCCTAGTCTAAACAGTCAGCAACCCACCTATTTAACACTAGCCTAAACCCTCAGCAACCCACCTATTTAATCCTAGTCTAAACCCTCAACAACCCAACTATTGAACCCAAGCCTAAACTCTCAGCACCCACCTACTTAACACTAGCCTAAACTCTCAGCAACCCACCTATTTAACACTAGTCTAAACCCTCAGCAACCCACCTAATTAACCCTAGCCTAAACCCTCAGCAACCCACCTACTTAATACTAGCCTAAACCCTCAGCAACCCACTTATTTAACATCAAAGTTGCTGGTGAACGCAGCAGGCCAAGCAGCATCTGTAGGAAGAGGTGCAGTCGACGTTTCAGGCCGAGACCCTTCGTCAAGACTAACTGAAGGAAGAGTGAGTAAGGGATTTGAAAGTTGGAGGGGGAGGGGGAGGGGGAGGGGGAGGGGGAGGGGGAGGGGGAGATCCAAAATGATAGGAGAAGACAGGAGGGGGAGGGATAGAGCCAAGAGCTGGACAGGTGATTGGCAAAAGGGGATACGATAGGATCATGGGACAGGATGTCCGGGAAGAAAGACAAGGGGGGGGGGGGGGACCAGAGGATGGGCAAGAGGTATATTCAGAGGGACAGAGGGAGAAAAAGGAGAGTGAGAGAAAGAATGTGTGCATAAAAATGAGTAACAGATGGGGACGAGGGGGAGGTGGGGCCTTAGCCGAAGTTAGAGAAGTCGATGTGCATGCCATCAGGTTGGAGGCTACCCAGACGGAATATAAGGTGTTGTTCCTCCAACCTGAGTGTGGCTTCATCTTTACAGTAGAGGAGGCCGTGGATAGACATGTCAGAATGGGAATGGGATGTGGAATTAAAATGTGTGGCCACTGGGAGATCCTGCTTTCTCTGGCGGACAGAGCGTAGATGTTCAGCAAAGCGGTCTCCCAGTCTGCGTCGGATCTCGCCAATATATAAAAGGCCACATTGGGAGCACCGGACGCAGTATATCACCCCAGTTGACTCACAGGTGAAGTGTTGCCTCACCTGGAAGGACTGTTTGGGGCCCTGAATGGTGGTAAGGGAGGAAGTGTAAGGGCATGTGTAGCACTTGTTACGCTTACACGGATAAGTGCCAAGAGGGAGATCAGTGGGGAGGGATGGGGGGGACAAATGGACAAGGGAGTTGTGTAGGGAGCGATCCCTGCGGAATGCAGAGAGACAGGGGGAGGGAAAGATGTGCTTAGTGGTGGGATCCCGTTGGAGGTGGCGGAAGTTACGGAGAATAATATGTTGGACCCGGAGGCTGGTGGGGTGGTAGGTGAGGACCAGGGGAACCCTATTCCTAGTGGGGTGGCGGGAGGATGGAGTGAGCCTAGCGGAATTAGTCCTTACTCTTAATAATTTCTCCTTTGGCTCCTCCCACTTCCTCCAAACTAAAGGTGTAGCTATGGGCACCCGTATGGGTCCTAGCTATGCCTGCCTTTTTGTTGGGTTTGTGGAACAATCTATGTTCCGTGCCTATTCTGGTATCTGTCCCCCACTTTTCCTTCGCTACATCAACGACTGCATTGGCGCTGCTTCCTGCACGCATGCAGAACTCGTTGACTTTATTAACTTTGCCTCCAACTTTCACCCTGCCCTCAAGTTTACCTGGTTCATTTCCGACACCTCCCTCCCCTTTCTAGATCTTTCTGTCTCTGTCTCTGGAGACAGCTTATCCACTGATGTCTACTATAAGCCTACTGACTCTCACAGCTATCTGGACTATTCCTCTTCTCACTCCGTCTCTTGCAAAAACGCCATCCCCTTCTCGCAATTCCTCCGTCTCCGCCGCATCTGCTCTCAGGATGAGGCTTTTCATTCTAGGACGAGGGAGATGTCTTCCTTTTTTAAAGAAAGGGGCTTCCCTTCCTCTACTATCAACTCTGCTCTTAAACGCATCTCCCCCATTTCACGTACATCTGCTCTCACTCCTTCCTCTCGCCACCCCACTAGGAATAGGGTTCCCCTGGTCCTCACCTACCACCCCACCAGCCTCCGGGTCCAACATATCATTCTCCGTAACTTCTGCCACCTCCAACGGGATCCCACCACTAAGCACATCTTTCCCTCCCCCCCCCCCTCTGCATTCCGCAGGGATCGCTCCCTACACAACTCCCTTGTCCATTCGTCCCCCCCATCCCTCCCCACTGATCTCCCTCCTGGCACTTATCCGTGTAAGCGGAACAAGTGCTACACATGCCCTTACACTTCCTCCCTTACCACCATTCAGGGCCCCAAACAGTCCTTCCAGGTGAGGCAACACTTCACCTGTGAGTCGACTGGGGTGATATACTGCGTCCGGTGCTCCCGATGTGGCCTTTTATATATTGGTGAGACCCGACGCAGACTGAGAGACCGCTTTGCTGAACATCTAGGCTCTGTCCGCCACAGAAAGCAGGATCTTCCAGTGGCCACACATTTTAATTCCACATTCCATTCCCATTCTGACATGTCTATCCACAGCCTCCTCTACTGTAAAGATGAAGACACACTCAGGTTGGAGGAACAACACCTTATATTCCGTCTGGGTAGCCTCCAACCTGATGGCATGAACATCAACTTCTCTAACTTCCGCTAAGGCCCCACCTCCCCCTCGTACCCCATCTGTTACTCATTTTTATGCACACATTCTTTCTCTCACTCTCCTTTTTCTCCCTCTGTCCCTCTGAATATACCTCTTGCCCATCCTCTGGGTCCCCCCCTCCCCTTGTCTTTCTTCCCGGACCTCCTGTCCCATGATCCTCTCGTATCCCCTTTTGCCTATCATCTGTCCAGCTCTTGGCTCCATCCCTTCCCCTCCTGTCTTCTCCTATCATTTTGGATCTCCCCCTCCCCGTCCAACTTTCAAATCCAGTTAGTCCTGACGAAGGGTCTCGGCCTGAAACGTCGACTGCACCTCTTCCTACAGATGCTGCTTGGCCTGCTGCGTTCACCAGCAACTTTGATGTGTGTTGCTTGAATTTCCAGCATCTGCAGAATTCCTGTTGTTCACTTATTTAACACTCGCTTAAACCCTCAGCAACCCACCCACTTAACACGAGTCTAAACCCTCAGCAACCCACCTACTTAACACTCGCTTCAACCCTCAGCAACCCACCTACTTAACACTAGTCTAAACCCTCAGCAACCCACCTATTTAACACAAGCCTAATCCCTCAGCAACCCACCTATTTAACACTCGCCTAATCCCTCAGCAACCCACCTATTTAACACTCGCTTAAACCCTCAGCAACCCACCTATTTAACCCTAGTCTAAACCCTCAGCAACCCACCTATTTAACCCTAGTCTAAACAGTCAGCAACCCACCTATTTAACACTAGCCTAAACCCTCAGCAACCCACCTACTTAACCCTAGTCTAAACCCTCAGCAACCCACCTATTTAACACAAGCCTAATCCCTCAGCAACCCACCTATTTAACACTCGCCTAATCCCTCAGCAACCCACCTATTTAACACTCGCTTAAACCCTCAGCAACCCACCTATTTAACCCTAGTCTAAACCCTCAGCAACCCACCTATTTAACCCTAGTCTAAACAGTCAGCAACCCACCTATTTAACACTAGCCTAAACCCTCAGCAACCCACCTACTTAACCCTAGTCTAAACCCTCAGCAACCCACCTACTTAACTCTAGCCTAAACCCTCAGCAACCCACCTATTTAACACTAGCCTAAACCCTCAGCAACCCACCTATTTAACACTCGCTTAAACCCTCAGCAACCCACCCATTTAACACTAGCCTAAACCCTCAGCAACCCACCTACTTAACCCTAGTCTAAATCCTCAGCAACCCACCTATTTAACCCTAGTCTAAACCCTCAGCAACCCACCTATTTAACCCTAGTCTAAACAGTCAGCAACCCACCTATTTAACACTAGCCTAAACCCTCAGCAACCCACCTACTTAACTCTAGTCTAAACCCTCAGCAACCCACCTACTTAACACTAGCATAAACACAGGACAATTTACCAAGACCACTTAACCTTATGTTTGGTCTTTTGGAATGTGGAAGAGCACCTGGAGGAAATCCATGCGTTCACAGGGAGTGTGTACAAACTCCTTACAGATGGCGGAATTTGACTCCACTTAGAGATTGCTGATATTAAAGGATCATGCAACCTTGAGTAGATAATCATAAATGCTAAAATCTGCAAACACTCAACTTACTGCTGTTAATTAACCACATGAATAGGTAATTGACACGCTACTTTCTCTCTGGATGTATGTGTGATTTTTCACTATTTAATATTTATATATACACATATTTCTTCTTGTAATTTTATAGTATTTCTCATGTGTTGCACCACTGTTGCTGCAAAACAACAAATTTCATGACATACAATACTCTTAGCCATGCCAGCAATATATACGCGCATAAGACTTTTGCACGGTACTTAGGTACTTTATGTATTCCACTGTACTGCTGCCACAGAAAAAAAATTTCTTGTCATATGTGAGTGATGATAAGCCTGATTCTGATCTGGGTCTCTATTGTGGACTGAAAGTGGGAAGTGGTTAGGGATAGGGGAAGTTATGGATGGGAAAAGGGGAAGAGAGAGGGGAGGAAGCGGGAAGCACCAGAGAAACATTCTGTAATGATTAATAAACCTATTGTTTGGAATCAAATGACCTTGTTTTGTGTCTTCGGGCTGGGTGTGTTTGTACCCGTGCCACACCCCACCTCTCCCACTTGTCCCACAGTGCCCTACCCTCAAGACCCCAACATCCTTTACTCCTGCCTGATTTACAAACTTGCTTTCTGCTCCACGTTGACAAATACAGTACTGTGCAAAGGTCTTGGGCACCCTAGCAAACAATCAATCAATAAAATATATATATATGATCTTCTAGTAATGCAAACTACATAATACACTGGCCCTACTGAACTGGACTTCAACAAGAAGTCAGCATTTTCATTAACAATGGAAAGAAGTTGAGAGAGGAAGAAAAATCTATTTTGTAGCTTCCATCAAAATGTATTTATTTTGCTTTATTTAAAAGTAAACATCCTACAAATTTATCAGCTGTTGTAATGCAAAAAACATTCTGTTCATTTTTCTCTACATATATTCTTGACCAACTTACTTGAAATTGTCCACCATTTCCATCGTCAAGTTCTAAGATATAGCCTTCAATCTGAGTCTGGTTTAGTGGAGGTGCCTTCCATGCAAGTGTGACATTATTGTTATGGGTACAACATTTCTCCAGTTGTAGAATTGGCACAGGGGGCACTGCAGAAGGAACTAAGCACATCTTAGTATAACTCTCTCTTTGCACAAAAGAGTTAAAAGCTCAAAATCAGTTTCCTGTTTCACAAAATACAATACCGTACATATTTGCAAAATATTTGAAATGACATGAATGGGTTTACTGTTCAAAAGAATTTTTACTCAGCCTCATATTAATCTATCAATTAAGCATATTGATGTTTTTTTGACAAACAGTTTCAAGGTTTCACACCAGGTTATTTTTATTTTACTGAACAAAAAAGTAATTGTGGTAAGATCGTCCTAACCCAGGATACCAGTGCAGGAATTCCTCAAAGAAGAGGCAGAGAAATCTTCAGTTTCTTCAATGAATTACCTTCTGTGGGATTGTTTGCTGATGATTAGGGAACATAGAACATTACAGCTCTGTTCAGGTCCTTAAGCCCGCAACTTTGTGATGACCCTTTGTGATGATCTATTATAAATCTAAACCTCCCCTCCAACATACCCTCCATTTTGCTTTCATCCATGTGCCTATGCTTAAGAATTTCTTAAATGTTCCTCATGTATCTGCCTCTACCACCATCCCTGCAGCATGTTCCATGCACCACCACTCTCTGGATAAAAAAAAATTTTGCCTTCTGACATCCCGCCCCCACCCCCAAAAACTTAACTACCAACACAAAGTTCTGCACCCTTGCACCCTGGGGAAAAGTCTCTCTCTATCAACTTGCTCTATGCCTCTTACCACATTGTACACATTTCCAGTTCTGTCCAGAACACCTCAGCAAATTAACCATGCCTGTTCACAGCAAGACCTGGACAACGTTCACGCATATGCTGACAAATAGAAAGCAATATTTGAATTTAACCACCAACCCTTGACAGTATAAATCATTTCAAAAGGATTAGAATACAAAAGCAAAGATGTAATGTGGAGGCTACCCTGTATAAGGCATTGGTCAAACCACATACAGAGTACTGTGAACAGTTTTGTATCCCTGAAGTAAGAAAGGATTGAAGAGGATCCAGAGGAGAGTAATGCAAATGATCCAGGAATGAAATGGTTAATGTATGAGTAGCATTTGATTGCTCTGGTCCTGGTCGCATTTAAAAGTTTAAGAGTTTAGAAGAATGTGGGAGGGGGAGCGGTGTTTCATTGAAACCTGCTGATTATAGTCTAGGCAGAGTGGATGGGGAGAGGATGTTTCCAGTAGTGGGAAACTCTAAGACCAGAGGGCATAGCCTCAGAATAGGACATCGCTTTAGAACAGAGATGAGGAGGAGTTGAATCAGTAAGGTGTTGAATCAGTAATACTTCATTGCCACAGATGGCTGTGGAGGCCAATCCATTGGGTATATTTAAAGTGGAACTCAAAGAGGTTCTCGATTAATAAGGGCATCAAAGGTTACGGGGAAAAGGCAAGAGATTGGGGATTGAGAGGGAAAATAAATCAGCCATGATTGAATGGTGGAACAGACTCTATAGGCTGAATGGTCTAATTCTGCTCCTATGCCTCATCATGGTCTGAAACAAAATGAGGAGTGAATACCCTTCAGTTACCCTGGCCAGTATCATCGGCTGTCAATGGAGCTTTCTGTCACCATAGAGTCACAGCTAGAAGCAAACCTTTCGACACATGAAGTCCATGTTGACCATCAACCACCCATTTACACTGATGCTGCATTCATTCTCCCCAATCTCACCAACTGCCTCTAGATTCTACCACACTAGGATTAATTTACCGTTCTCCTGAGAATCTGAGTATCCTGCAATGAGTGACTCACTTCTGACATCATTGACCTTTCCACCATCTTCAAGGCACAGCTTAGGATTGTAATGGAACAGATGTGTGCGACCCGCAGGTTGAAAATAATTTAAAACAAAGCAGCCAGATAGTACCCCACCAACCACGGTGAACATCCTTTCATTGCAACACCTGTGCCTGCAACATGTATCATCTATAAAATGCTGCGCAGTTGTTCGACCAGGACACTCCGAAAACAAAGTCAAAAGTCAAGGTAATTTAATGTCAAAGGTCATAGGCGTTACCGTAGACTACCTTGGGATTTATTTTCTTGCAGGCATTTACAGCAAAACATGACCCAAACGAGTGATTTCTACCACCAAGAAGGACAAGAGCAGCAGGTTCCCGGGAAGATCACTACCTGCAAGATCCACTGTATGTCACATATCATCCTAATTTTGAAGTAAGTTATGAGTCCTTCATCACAGGTGAGTTTAAGTCCAGGAACTCCCTACCCAATAGCTCTGTGCACCTTCTTCCACTAGAAAGACTGCAGCAATTCATTATAAAGTTGTTTCTATAAAATCAGTCCTTTACCTTCTAAACCTCAAGAAGAATACATACACAGTGGTCACTTTATTAGGTCTCTCCTGTTCATAGTCTTCTGCTGATGTAGCCCATCTACTTCAAGGTTCAACGTATTGTGCGTTCAGAGATGCCCTTCTGCACACCACTGTTGTAACGTGTGTTGAGTTACTGTTGCCTTCTGTCGTCTTGAACCAGTCTGGTAATTCTCCTCTGACCTCTCTCACTTACAAGGCATTTTCACCCACAGAACTGAGTCAATGCATGTTTTTTTGTTTCTTTCACTATTCTCTATAAACTCTAGACTATTGCGTGTGAGAATTCCAGGAGATCAGCAGTTTCTGAAATACTCAACCACGTTGTCAGGCACCAACAATTATGCCATGGTCAGTCATTTAGATCACATTCCTTCCCCATTCTGATGTTTGAGCTGAACCTCTTGACCATGTCTGGATGCTTTTATGTGTTGAGTCGCTGCTAGATGATTGACTGATTAGACATTTGTATTAACGAGCAGGTAAACAGGTGTACCTAATAAAATGGCCACTGAGTGTAGATCTAATTTCCTTAGCCACTCATGGTATGACAATCTACTCATCCAGAAATGATCTCTTTTGGACTGCTTCCTATGCCAATATATCCTTTCTTAAATAAGGGGATCAAGCAGTGTTTGGTACTCCAGGTATGGTCTCTCTAGTTCACTGTATTATTGTAACACTAATCCCTACTTCTAACCTCCAATCCTCTTCCATGGGCAATGTGCCGTGGACCATCCATTTGCTGTACATGCCTACATTCTGTAGAATGTGCACAGGAACACCTTCATCCACTGTACAATGCTCACTTGTAATTTTTCCACTGTTTAAATAATAGCTTGTCTTTAGATTCCTCTTACAGAAGTCCAAAGCTCACATTTGCCCACATTAAGCTCCATTTGCCAAGCTTAATCCCCTCATTCAACCTATCCATATTCTGTTGCAGAGTCTTAAGACCTTGTCATTACACAAGACCATCAGATCATAAGACATAAGAGCAGAATTAGGCCATTTGGCCCATTGAGTCAGCTACACCATTTCATCAGGGCAGGTTTATCATTCCTCTCAACCCCACCCTCTTGCCTTCTTCCCATAACCTTTGATGCCATTACTAATCAAGAACCTTTCAACCACTGCTTTAGATATACCCAATGACTTGGCCTCCCACAGCTGTCTGTGACAACAAATTCCACAGATTAGTAAAGAAATTGCTGGCTAAAGAAATTCCTCATTTCTGTTCAAAAGGGATGTCCTGAGGCTGTACTCTCTGGTCCGAGACACCCCCACTATCAGAAACATTCTCTGCACGTCCACTCTATCTGGGCCTTTCAATATTCATGTCCTGCTGACTACTTCGATGTCATTAGCAAACTCGGATACCTTACAGTCTAATCTGTCTTCCACAGTATTGATATAAATCAAAAGGCAGCATCCATCATGAAGGATCTCCAGTACCTAGGACATGCTTCTTCTCATTACTCTCATCAGGGTGGTGGTACAGGAGCCTGAAGACACCCACTCAATGGTTTGGGAAAAGCTTCTTCCCCTCTGTCACCGATTTCTCGACAAACAATGGTGCCATGAACACAACCTAACGTTTTGCACTGCTTGTTTATCTATTTTAAATATACATTTATTATTATTTATTATGGCATATTTTATGTATCACACTGCACTGCTGCCACAAAACAACAAATTTCATGACATACAGTAGGTTAGTGATAATAGTTCCATTTAATATCAGAAATGTGTACAATATACAACCTGAAATTCTTGTTCTTCACAGACATCCACAAAAACATAAGAGTGCCCCAAAGAATGAGAGACAGTAAAAACATTAGAACCCCAAAACCCCCTACTCCCCCTCCCACACACAGGCAGCAGCAAAGCATCAATCCTGATAATAAACCTGATTCTGAAATAATTACATGACAGTTTTATCTAACAACACACATAAAAGTTGCTGATGAACGCAGCAGGCCGGGCAGCATCTCTAGGAAGAGGTACAGTCGACGTTTTGGGCCGAGACCCTTCGTCAGGACTAACTGAAAGAAGAGCTAGTAAGAGATTTGAAAGTAGGAGGGGGAGGGGGAGATCCAAAATGATAGGAGAAGACAGGAGGGGGAGGGATGGAGCCAAGAGCTGGACAGTCGATTGGCAAAAGGGATATGAGAGGATCATGGGACAGGAGGCCTAGGAGGAAAGAAAAGGGGGGGGGGGAACCCAGAGTATGGGCAAGGGGTATAGTGAGAGGGACAGAGGGAGAAAAAGGAGAGAGCGAAAAAGAATGTGTGCATATAAATAAATAACAGATGGGGTACGAGGGGGAGGTGGGGCATTAGCCAAAGTTTGAGAAGTCGATGTTCATGCCATCAGGTTGGAGGCTACCCAGATGGAATATAAGGTGTTGTTCCTCCAGCCTCAGTGTGGCTTCATTTTTATAAAGTGTTGTTCTTTCCTCCTAGGCCTCCTGTCCCATGATCCTCTCATATCCCTTTTGCCAATCGACTGTCCAGCTCTTGGCTCCATCCCTCCCCCTCCTGTCTTCTCCTATCATTTTGGATCTCCCCCTCCCCCTCCCACTTTCAAATCTCTTACTAGCTCTTCTTTCAGTTAGTCCTGACGAAGGGTCTCGGCCCGAAACATCCACTGTTCCTCTTCCTACAGATGCTGCCTGGCCTGCTGCGTTCACCAGCAACTTTTATGTGTGTTGCTTGAATTTCCAGCATCTGCAGATTTCCTCGTGTTAGAGTTTTATCTATCTTTATTGATATAAATCATAAATAATCTAGGGCTGAGGACTAATCCTTGGGGAACTTCATTAGTTACACCCTTACAGCCGGTAACAGGTAGTTGATTCCAATTCTGTCTTCTTTGATAACCAGTCTTCAGTCCATACTAACATACTTCCCCTAATACCATGTGAGGGAAGCCAAAGTACATTGTTATATGATATAACATTTTCAACAGCTTTTGATTAAATAAAAGGTACCTTCTGCAAAAAATAATCTACGGTAGTATATTGCATCATTACTTACTTTTCATCTGAATAAAGTCCAGCTGGTGAATTGACTGCAGTAATGGGCTATTGTCGAGTGTTAGGTCAAATTCAGGATTTATTTTGGGTTCTAAAGCTCCTTTAACCCACTGCTCCTGAGACACTTGCACACGCTTGATTAGTGCATCTGAAATCTGGAAGCAAAACATCTTATTGCAAGTTAACTGTGAAATTCAATATTTTGATTTAAAATTGTTTCAGAGAAATGCTTACAGTTTAAATGAATATAGGATGGAGAGATTAGATTACGAAGTCCAGAAGTCGACGCCCCTTAGTCAGTGTGCATGGAAGTCAAAGGCCCAATGTCTGAGAATGTGGGCGAGGGACTGGAGGTCAGAGGCTTGGAGGCAGCCTGTCCTGGGATCGGACGCCTGTCTGTGCATGAGAGTGGATGGGAAAGGGTCTTGTCTTGTTGTGGCTTGTGTTGTTTTACTAAACACTGTGGGCTAGCTACGTTGGCGCTGGGATGTCTGGTGACACTTGTGGCCTGCCCCCAGCACATCCTTAGGTTGTGTAGGTTGCTAATGCAAATGACACATTTGTTTCGATGAACATGTGATAAATAAGTCTAAATCTGAAATCTGAACAAAGAACTTTTTTTTTCTACGCACTGAGTCTCCAGTTCAATATGACTCATTGTTCATAAGCCAGCTCATCAATACAGTTACCTAGTTAGTCCCCATCTCTTGCTCTTTCCTGCAATTTCTCATTTCTCTGGAACAGTTTAGACATCAGTCATCTAACTACTGACATTTCTGCCACTGTAAATGATTTCTCTTTATTTAGTCCTGTCAAAAGCATGTGTGATGTTGCACATCTCCTTACACTTCTCTTTTCAAAGCAAAATTAATCCAGTTTCTCCTATCTTTCCATACAAGTGAAGTCCTTCCCCCAGTAACATTACAGTAAATCTCAAAAAATGCTGGAAATGTGCAGCAGATCAGGCGGCATATCTGTATGTGGAGAGAGATACAGAGGTGATGATTCAGGTTAATGACTTTGTTCTTGTCAAAACCCAAAATAGATCATTGACCCAAAACATTAATTGTCTCTCTCTCTCTCTCCAGAGACCTGCAATAACCCAGGTTGAATCCTGATTTTTGATGCTGTTGGTGTAGAGCTCCATGTTCTCTCTGACCTACACTATATTTCCAGCTGTTTAAATTTTATTTCAGATTCCCAACACCTGAAAAGTCTTGCTAATTTGTTTTTAGCTACCACCGCCAGGTTAATTGCTACTAAAAAGGAGTATGCTACATACCTGTAGGAATCCACTGGAGTCATTGTCTTTCAATACTTCTAAGCAGTACTCTATGAGACCAGTCGTCTGACGAAGCTTCAAAGTACAGTGGCTTATCTGGTCCCGAACAACCTGCAAAGCAGGGATATAATCCAACTCAACACAGTATATTATGAAAATAAAGCAAGAGGTCAGCACATCATGGGTTTTCTTTTCATTCATATTTTTAACTATCCTAATATTCAAATATTTATCATGCAAAATATTGCTTGGTGTAAAGTTTGAACATTTACTGGCAGACTACAGTTGGAAAGTTAATATTTTGGTTTTGAAGAGGAGGGACTACATCTTCATCAGGGATTAGAGAGAGGATTCATATGTCACATGTATATTGAAAGATATAGTGAAATAAATGGCCTGTGTCAAAGTAAAGCAGTGAGGATTACGCCGAGCAGCCTGCAAGTGTCACAATGTTTCTGGTGTCAACGTAGCATACCCAAAACTTATCAACCCTTTGAATGTGGGAGGAAACTGGAGCAACTGGAAGAAACCCATGCAGTCTCAGGGAGAGTGCACAAACTCGTAAACATGAGAAAGTCTGCGGATGCTGGAAATCCAAAGCAACACACACAAAATGCTAGACAAACTCAGCAGGTCAGGCAGCATCTATGGAAATGAATTAACAGTCAACATTCGGGGCCGAGACCCTTCTTCGGGACTGGAGAGGAAAGGGAAAGACACCAGAATAAAAAGGTGGGGGGAGGGGAAGGAGGATAGCTAGGAGGTGAGAGGTAAAGCCAGGTGGGTGGGAAAGATAAAGGGCAGGAGAGGAAGGAATCTGATAGGAGTGTATAGAGGAAAACAGAAAAAAAGGAACGAGGAGGGAACCCAGGGAGAGATGATAGGCAACTGAGGAGAGGTAAGAAGCCAGAGTGTGGAATATTAGAGGTAGATGGGTGGGCGGGGGGGAGAACAGAATTTTTTTTCACTGCAAGGAGAAATCATGCCATCAGGTTGGAAGCTACCCAGATGGAGTACAAGTTGTTGCTCCTCCACCCTGAGAGTGGCCTCAACTTGGCACCAGAGGCAGCCATGGGAATCAGAAATAAAATATTTGGCCATGAGGAAGTTCCACTTTTGGTAGATGGAGCGAAGACGCTTGATGAAGCAGTCCCCCAATTTATGACAGGCCTCACCAATGTAGAGGAGGCCACATCAGGAGCACCAGACAACCCCAGCAGATTCACAGGTGAAGTGTTGCCTCACCTGGAGGGACTGTTTGGGCCCTGAACGGAGGTGAGGGAGGAGGTGAATGGGCAGGTGTAGCACGGGCCACTTGCAGGGATAAGTGCCGGGGGACTTGCAGGATGCTGGGAGGAAGATTAATGGGGAGGGATGAATGGACAAGGGAATATGGAAAGCAGGGTAGGGTAAAGATATATTTGGTGGAAGGATCCCTTTGGAGATGGCAGAATTTTGCAGTGGATGATATGTTGGATGGAGAGGCTCATGGGGTGATAGGTACTCTATTACAGAGGTGGAAATTGAACCCAGTCGATCTTACAGCTGGTTCTGTAAAGTATTGTGCTACGTTATTGTGCTGCTCCATGCCATCAATACACCTGTTTCGGTCCTACGCCACCCTCCTTTACTGCTTCTTATTTAATCCCCGTTTTATCACACCTTTCTTGTATCCTTCTTCTCTCCCCTTTGTTCTGCATTTTATAACATGCCTTCTCTCTAAATATTCCCAGTTCTACTTAAAGTTCAAGCAGGAGAGCTTACACCACGTTCCCCTCCACCAATGCCGTCTGCCTACTGAATTCTTCCAGCATTCTATTTAAACTGAGTACTAAAGATAAGAGGTAAAAGAAAGGAAGAGTTTCCTTATTGAATTGATAGATGATTCATTTGGAACTTTGAATAGATAAATGGATAAATACTTGAAAGCAAAAAATCCTCAAGACAAAAGGGAAAGAGCATGAAGTGGCTCAAACTGGATTGCTCAAGAAGCCAGCTCAGACAAGAGGGGTTGATCTGTATTGTGTAGCATTTGTAATGCCATGACATTATGGTAACAAATGCAACACAGATATGGAAAATGATCTTGTCTAAATTAGGAGTCTAGGCATTGCCCCATGACAATTGACTGCATTGCCAATCTTTAAGATCCCCCAAATAAACCTCGTGGTGGAAGCATACTGCATACATACTTTGATAATAAATGTACTTTGAATCTTTAATAAAGGTAATGTACATAATTGAATTTCAAGAAGGCAGTTCACCACTATATTTCTATCAACAGTTACGTAGAGGAAATTAATACTGGCTTGCCACTGATAAACAAGGTTTAAACAGATAGGGAAATATATAAAATTTCATTTTTATCCAGAACCCACCTTTAATTTAAACTCTCGCTCCTTGGTCACTCGCGTAAGCAATTTTGCTTTTTGACGATTTAATGCATCAACAAGTGCATCACATTGCGCCACAAGGCAAGCTTCAAATTCCACACCATTCTCCTGCAAAAGTGCAATATAAATTACTGTGAGGGTTAGAAATGACATGTCAAATAAATACAACCTCCTTACCAATGTTGGTAATACTGGATAGCATGTTGTGTTACCAACACTCAGCATATGAAAATATTTTTAGAAATTTCTTAAATCTACACTCTAAATTATGGAACACTGTTCCAATTATGGACAATATCGCTCAGCACAGTAAAGGCCCTTTGGCTCACAATGTTGTCCCAACCTTTCAACCTACTCTGAGATAAATCCAGTGCTTCCCTCTGATATAGCCTTCCATTTTTCTTTCATCCATGTGTCTATCCAAGCAGCTTTTAAATGTCTACAATGTATCTGCCTGTACTACCACCCCAGCAACGCGTTCCACACACCTACCACTCTCTATATAAAAAAAACCTACCTCTGACAACCCCTCTATATTTCTTCCAATCACCTTACAATTATTCCCTCTCGTATCAGCCATTTCCACACCAGGTAAAATGTGCTGGCTGTCCACTCTATGCATTATCAACCAACGTCCACTCTATTAATTTACACTGCAGCAAGCAAATGTTTCCAGATCATTCAATAACCAGTGTGCCAATTCAAAAATGGAATCATATCTATATAGCAGGCCTGGGTAAAATGTATCCCAGGCTTTTACAAGCAAGAGCAGGTGAGGAAATATTCTCCAGTCATTCTCCTACATTTTTTGGTCACTGGTTCTGACCAGGTCCAGCAGACAGGTGATGCACTATCATTGTATAAAAAGTGATAGTGTCAGAGACCAAGTAACTACAGTTTGACCAGCATTACAGTACATCAATAATGGGCAAAATAATGCAAAAATATTCTGGAGGAATTGCATATAATCATCCTGAGAAGCACAAATTAACCAAGGATTCATCTGACTAATCATTTATCTTACTGAAGAGGTAACAAGGAGTATTGATGAGGCTAGTGAATTTGATGTAGGACGGATCTTTAACAAGGTACTTGACACATGGCAGATTATAAAAAGCTCATGGCAAAGATGACTCAGAGGAAGAAAGCCTTGGATTCTAGTTGAAGAAAATATTGGTGAGTGGAAGATTGCTGCAGCAGAATTCCGTTCTGTCCAGCTCAGTGGGTGCCTTGCTCAAGGGTGACCTGCAGGCTAGAGGAAGGAAGGCGTTCCTTACACCTCCTTTGGTAGAGACCTACCTCCACCCCACCATTCCAGACTTAAATATAGGGACCACGATAATGAATTTGCAATGGGGATGATCCTAAGCAAGAAAGCTCTGGTTGGCGGGAAGATATCAGATACCAGATAAGTGAAAAAAAAGGTGTCAAATGTAATCTGGAGAAATACACTTAGTGGCCAGTTTATTAGATACACCTGCTCAATAATGCAAATATCTAATTAGCCAATCAGGTGATAGCAACTTAGCACATAAAAGCATGCAGACATGGTCAACAGGGTTACCTGCTGTGCAGACCAAATGTCAGAATGGAGAAGAGAGCCCCGACTAGGAGTTGAGGATACCATCGTCTACCTGCTGAATCATGTCTACGCCCACCTGGACAAGCCAGCGAGCGCTGTGAGGGTCATGTTTTTTGACTTCTCCAGTGCGTTCAACACCATCCACCCTGCTCTGCTGGGGGAGTAGCTGACAGTGATGCAGGCGGATGCTTTCCTGGTGTCATGGATTCTTGATTACCTGACTGACAGACCACAGTACGTGTGCTTGCAACACTGTGTGTCCGACAGAGTGATCAGCAGCACTGGGGCTCCACAGGGGACTGTCTTGTCTCCCTTTCTCTTCACCATTTACACCTCGGACTTCAACTACTGCACAGAGCCTTGTCATCTTCAGAAGTTTTCTGATGACTCTGCCATAGTTGGATGCATCAGCAAGGGAGATGAGGCTGAGTACAGGGCTATGGTAGGAAACTTTGTCACATGGTGTGAGCAGAATTATCTGCAGCTTAATGCGAAAAAGACTAAGGAGCTGGTGGTAGACCTGAGGAGAGCTAAGGTACCGGTGACACCTGTTTCCATCCAGGGGGTCAGTGTGGACATGGTGGAGGACTACAGATACCTGGGGATACGAATTGACAATAAACTGGACTGGTCAAAGAACACTGAGGTTGTCTACAAGAAGGGTCAGAGCCGTCTCTATTTCCTGAGGAGACTAAGGTCCTTTAACATCTGCCGGACGATGCTGAGGATGTTCTACGAGTCTGTGGTGGCCAGTGTGATCATGTTTGCTGTTGTGTGTTGGGGCAGCAGGCTGAGGGTAGCAGACACCAACAGAATCAACAAACTCATTCGTAAGGCCAGTGATGTTGTGGGGATGGAACTGGACTCTCTGACGGTGGTGTCTGAAAAGAGGATCCAAGTTGCATGCCATCTTGGACAATGTCTCCCATCCACTACATAATGTACTGGGTGGGCACAGGAGTACATTCAGTCAGAGACTCATTCCACCGAGATGCAACACAGAGCGTCATAGGAAGTCATTCCTGCCTGTGGCCATCAAACTTTACAACTCCTCCCTTGGAGGGTCAGACACCCTGAGCCAATAGGCTGGTCCTGGACTTATTTCCAGGCATAATTTACATATTACTATTTAACTATTTATGGTGCATAAAGTATGACTATGACTATGACTAAATGTGATCTAAATGACTGACCATGGAATGATTGTTGTTGCCAGACGGGGTGGATTGACTACCTCAGAAACTGCTGATCTCCTGGGATTTTCATGTACAACAGTCTCTAGGGTTTACAGAGAATGGTGCAAAAAACAAACAAAAAAATTTACAGTGACTGACTATTCCGTGGGTGAAAATGCCTTGTTAATGGGAGAGATGAGAGGGGAATGGCCAGACGGGTTCAAGCTGACAGGACAGAGATGGGAACTCAAATAACCATGCATTACAACAGTGGCGTGCAGAAAAGCATCTCTGAGTTCACTACACGTCGAACCTTGCAGTGGATGGGCTACAGCAGCAGAGGGTACCTCGAAGTGGCCACTGAGTGTATGAGGTTATGCGTTTGGGAAGAGCAACTAAGGCAAGGAATACATGATAAGCAGTAGGACCTGAAAGCTTTTGGAGTGTCTGTTCACAAATCCTTGATTGTAGCAGGACAGCAAGAAGCTGGTTTAAGAGGCTTACAGGATATTTGCCCTTATTGACTGAGGCAGAGAATGCAGAAGCAGGGTCTGATGCTAAAACTGTACAAAAGATTTGTGAGACCGCAAACAGAGTAATATAAACAGGTCTGTCCATCTCATCGAAGGAAGTAATTGCTAGGACTAAAGATGGTGCAGAGAAAATTCATGAACATGGATTCAAGGATGCAAGGATGTACTTGGTTGGACTTCAAATTAAGGATGTACTGCTGAGGCTTTAACACATCGTTTAGACTGCATTTGGAATATTGTGAACAATTTTGGGATTCGTGTCCAATGATAGATATGCTAGCCCTGGAGAGAGTCCAGAGGAGATTCACAAGAATAATCCCGGAAATAAAGGGCTTAATATGTGACAAGAAAATCTGTAGATGCTGGAAATCCAAGCAACACACACATAAAATGCTGAGGAACTCAGCAGGCTAGGCAGCACCCATGGAAAAGAGTGCACAGTCAAATCTTCAGGCCGAGATCCTTCAACAGGACTGGGAAAAAAGATGAGGTTAGATCAAGAAGGTGGGGGAGGGGAAGTAGTACAAGGTGGTAGGTGATAGGTGAAACCAGGAGAGGGGGAGGGGTGAAGTAAAGAGCTGGGAAGTTAATAGGTGAAAGAGATAAAGGCTGGAGAAGGGGGAATCTGATAGGAGACAGTAGAAGACCATGGAAGAAGGGAAGTAGGAGGAGCACCAGAAGGAGGTGATGAGCAGGTAAGGAGAGGAGGTGAGAGAAGGAAACGGGTGAGGTTGTGGGGGGGGGGGGGGGACAATTACCAGATGTTTTGAGATATCAATGTTCATGCCATCAGGTTGGAGGCTACCCAGACGCAAATTAAGGTGTTTCTCCTCCAACCTGAGTGTAGCCTCACAGTGACAGTAGAAGAGGCCTTGGACTGATATGTTGAAGTGGGAATGGTAAGTGGAACTAACATGAGTGGCCACCTGGAGATCCTGCTTTTTCTGGCGAATGGAGCATAGGTGCTCGGTGAAGCAGTCTCCCAATCTACGACAGGTCTCACCGATATACAGGAGGCCCCGTGGAGATCACCAGATATAGTACATGGCCCCAACAGACTCACAGGTGAAGTGTTGCTACTTAACATATGAGTAGTGTTTGATGGCTCTGGGGCTTGGAGTTCAGGAGAAAGAGGGGCATCTCATAAAACCTACTGAGTACGGAAAGGCCTGCACAGAGTGGATGAAGAGGATGCTTTTATTAGTAGGAGAATCAAGAATCTGAGGACTTCCCTTTAAAACTGAGATGAGGAGGAATTTTTTTCAGCCAGAGAGTGATGAATCTGTAGTTTGTTGCCGCAGAGGGCCATTGAGGTCAAGTCATTGGGTGTACTTAAGTCAGAGATTGTTAGACCATAAGACCATAAGACATGGGAGCAGAATTAGGCCATTTGGCCCATCGAACCTGCTCTGCCATTTAACCATGGCTGATTCTTTTTTTCTCCTCCTCAACCCCATTTCCCGGCCTTCTCCCCATAACCCTTGGTGCCGTGTCCAATCAAGAACCCATCAATCTCCACCTTAAATACACCCAACAACCTGGCCTCCACAGCTGCATGTGGCAACAAATTCCACAAATTCACCAATCTTTAGCTAAAGAAATGTCTCCACGTCTGTTTTGAAAGGGTGCCCTCTTGTCCTAGACTCTCCCAGCATGGGAAACATCCTTTCCGCATCTACTCTGTCTAGGCCTTTCAACATTCAAAAGGTTTCAATGAGACCCCCCTCATCCTTCTAAATTCCAGCAAGTACAGACCTAGAGCCATCAAATGTTCCTCATATGATAACCCTTGCATTCCTGGAATCATCCTTGTGAACCTCCTCTGGACCCTCTCCAATGTCAGCACATCTCTTCTAAGATGAGGAGCTGAAAACTGTACACAATACTCAAGATGAGACCTCAGCAGTGCCTTATAAAGCCTCAGCATCACATCACTGCTCTTGTATTCTAGACCTCATGAAATGAATGCTAACATTGCAATTGCCCTCCTCACCACCAACACAATGACTTAGGTTTTTGATTGGTGAACGCAGCAGGACAGGCAGCATCTCTAGGAAGAAGCACAGTCGACATTTTGGGCCGAGAGCCTTCGTCAGGACTAACTGAAAGAAGAGCTAGTAAGAGATTTGAAAGTGGGAGGGGGAGATCCAAAATGATAGGAGAAGACAGGAGGGGGAGGGATAGAGCCAAGAGCTGGACAGGTGATTGGCAAAAGGGATAATGAGAGGATCATGGGACAGGAGGCCCAGGGAGAAAGAAAAGGGGGAGGGGGGAAGCTCAGAGGATGGGCAAGGGGTATAGTGAGAGGGACAGAGGGAGAAAAAGGAGAGAGAGAAAAAGAATGTGTGTATATAAATAAATAATGGATGGGGTACGAGGAGGAGGTGGGGCATTAGCAGAAGTTTGAGAAGTCAATGTTCATGCCATCAGGTTGGAGGCTACCCAGACGGAATATAAGGTGTTGTTCCTCCAACTTGACTGTGGCTTCATCTTTACAGTAGAGGAGGCCATGGATAGACATATCAGAATGGGAATGGGATGTGGAATGGCCACTGGGAGATCCTGCTTTCTCCGGCGGACAGGGCATAGGTGTTCAGCGAAATGGTCTCCCAGTCTGCGTTGGGTCTCGTCAATATATAGAAGGCCGCATTGGGAGCACCGGATGCAGTTTATCACCCCAGCCAACTCACAGGTGAAGTGTCGCTTCACCTGGAAGGACTGTCTGGGGCCCTGAATGGTAGTGAGGGAAGAAGTGTAAGGGCATGTGTAGCACTTGTTCCACTTACAAGGATAAGCGCCAGGAGGGAGATCAGTGGGGGGGGGGGAACGAATGGACAAGGGAGTTGCCTAGGGAGCGATCCCTGCGGAAAGCGGGGGGGGGGGGGGAGGGAAAGATGTGCTTAGTGGTGGGATCCCGTTGGAGGTGGCAGAAGTCACGGAGAATTATATGTTGGACCTGGAGGCTGGTGGTGAGGACAAGGGGAACCCTATTCCTAGTGGGGTGGCGGGAGAATGGAGTGAGAGCAGATGTGCGTGAAGTAGGCAAGCCAATTCTGAATCCACCTGGCCAAATTTCCCTGGATCCCATGACTTCTGACTTTCTGAATAAGCCTACCATGTGGAACCTTGTCAAATGCCTTAGTAAAATCCATGTAGATCACATCCACAGCACTACCCTCATCTATATGCCTGGTCACCTCCTAAAGAACTCTATCAGGCTTGTGAGACACGATCTGCCATTCACAAAGCCATGCTGACTGTCCCTGATCAGACCATGATTCTCTAAATGCCCAGAGATCCTATCTCTAAGAATCTTTTCCAACAGCTTTCCCACCACAGACGTAAGGCTCACTGGTCTATAATTACCCGGACTATCCCTACTACCTTTTTTAAACAAGGGGACAACATTCGCCTCCCTCCAATCCTCCAGTACCATTCCCGTGGACAACGAGGACATAAAGATCCTAGCCAGAGGCTCAGCAATCTCTTCCCTCGCCTCGTGGAGCAGCCTGGGGAAATTCCATCAGGCCCCGGGGACTTAACCGTCCTAATGTATTTTAACAACTCCAACACCTCCTCTCCCTTAATATCAACATGCTCCAGAACATCAACCTCACTCATATTGTCCTCACTGTCATCAAGTTCCCTGAAATGATATACTACACAGCACCAGAATGGAGTATATTTATTTATTAATACACCACTGAGTAGGCCCTTCTGGCCCTTCAAGACATGCTGACCCAGCAACCCCCAATTAACCCTGACCTAATCCCAGGACAATTTATAATGACCAATTTACTGACTTGGTACGTCTTCGGACTGAGAGAGGAAATTGGAGCACCCAGGAAAAACCCACACGTTCCAGAGGAAGGACATACAGAGACTTGTTACAGACGGTGTCGGAAATGAACTCGAACTCTGATGCCCCAAGCTGTAATTGCATCGCACTAACTGCTATGCTACCATGGCGCCCCATGGTATGAATGGAAAAAAAGCTCCAGTTTCGAATTGTGGAAAATTGGCAATCCAAGTACAAAGAATTACAAAATTGTGTAAGTTCACGAATGAACCATACATGCAATGCCAAAAATCTCATAACTGCCTTACCTGAATTAGTTGTACCATGTTTTTCAAATGCACTAAAAACTCTTTGGCCTCCTTTGCTTTATCAGAAACACCAGTTAATGCTTGAGATAGTTGGGCCTATAGTTAAGAAAAATATAGATAGCCATTAAACCACATATTTCCCTTTACATCTTTCACAGACATGAAAATTAACTTTTAACATTGACAGATTATGGATTTAAGTTTCAGGTTAGGTTAACTGTAAAACTCATCTCTCTATCTCAGAGGACTAGAGTTTCAATACATCAATCACCACTCCTTCACCAAACTTGGGAGTTCTTCAGAACTTCATGCAGCTCATACTTCACTGTCAAAACAAGGGACAGCATGTTCTTGGAGATGTTGGAGCAAAGAGATTAGCTTTATTTGTCATGTGTACAATAAAACATCCAGCGAAATGTTCATCTGTATCACTTATTTTATTTATTATTTGTGTTTTTTGTATTTGCACAGTTTGCTTTCTGTTTCACATTGGTTGCGTGTCAGTCTTGGTGTGTAGTTTTTATTGATTCTATTGTATTTTTTTGTTCTGTGAATGCCTGCAAGAAAATGAATCTCAAGGCAACATGTGGTTACATATACACACTTTGGTGATAAATTTACTTTGAATTTTGGTTTGTGTCAAATCAAATCAGTGAGGATTGTGCTGTGGACAGCCCACAAGTATTGACATGCTTCCGGCGCTAACATAGTATGCTAACTTACTAACCCTAATCTGTATGTCTTTGGAATGTAGGAGGAAACCCACGAAATCATGGGGAGAACAGTGGTGGGAATTGAACCCTGACTGGTGATCAGTAGTGTCACGTACCCCATGACGGGTTAAAGAACCAGCAGAGATGGAAAACACTTTGGAGTCCAGTATTGCTATTAATTAATGATATTTATTAGTAACTATGCAATACGATAATATAAATGCAGATAAATCAAACAGGTTAGCAAATGATTATATATAAGTAAGTGTGGAATATATATGAAAACCAAGCTTCTTCAAGTCTAGGGGTAAATAGATAGTCTTACAATAATGAATAAAGTTCAGTTCAGTTAGTGGTATTAAGTTGAGTAGTGATGGAGAGAGAGAGAGAGAGAGAGAGAGAAAGAGAGAGAGAGAGAGAGAGAGAGGGGGGGGGATGAGATTTGAGTCTTGAGGTGAGCCGACACCATCGATCTTCCCATTGTCCTCCAAAATCCTTTAGGAGTCACCGACTGTGACTACAACAAAGGGAACTGTTCCTCTGTGGTGGAATTATCAACCCAGGCAAGGGTTGGACACGCGAACAACTCCCCACCGGTCACTCCCTTTTCACACTGCAAGAGCCACTGATCGATCCACCTGATCGATCCTCCAAAAACCCACTTTTTCTGTGGGCACAACAAAGCTCATTCAGTGTCCAAAATCATGTGTGTCAGGTCTATCACCTGACTTTCTATTTATCTCACCGTACTGAATACCAACTGTCTCTCAAATAACTCCTCTCTTCTCTGTCTGTGTAAGAATGCGCAAGCAGGCGATGTCCTTGGGAAAGTATAAACAAACTGTCAGCAGTCTTCGTCTCTCTCTCTCTTAAAAACAAGATGTCGGTGTTACATAACTCTCTCTTTTTAACAAGGTGTTTGTGTTGGGCCCCTCTCTCTCTCTCTCTCTCTCTATCTTTTCAAAAACAGTTCATAGGGGTAATTCAGGACCCCGTCACAGTAGCACTGTGCCAACCACTATACTACTATGTCGCCCACCTACCAGAGCAACAGAGATCATGCCATGAGTCACCAGCTGGACCAATAGATCCACATGCACAATTCAAGGTACAGACTACTCTGCTTGCCAGCATTCCTCTCCGAACCAACTATCAAAAAAGCATTCAACTACCGTGCATCCAATTTTCATGGAGTCTTGGACTTGAGTCTAGAGGGAAGGTTTTAGCCAATTAAAGGTAAGTTGAGCATTGATCGATCGATTTGATGGAGCAATGGAGCTAAACAGTAACAGATGAAATTGTAATATCACTTGTAATTTGATGCCTTTCTATAAAAGGAAGTAACAAAATTAATCCTCTGCATGGATAAAGATGTTAGGGAAAAGCAGAGAAATTTAGGTTACAGGTCCAAAGAACAATGAAAACAAGCACCCATGTTTGATAACGCTTTTTAAAAAACACAGAATTGTAGGCCTCATCTTACAAGTATGGAATGTAAGAAAGAAATAATTATTGACCAAAATAAAACCTCAATGAAATCTCTGCGGTATTATTGGTCTCCATGTTGGAGGAAAGACACTGGAGTTCAGAAAGGATAATGCCAGCAATTCACTGAAATGCTGCTCAATAGGAAAAAATTGCAAAGAAATTTGGGTCTTTATATTAATACTCAAATTACAGGATAATGTACAGGTTTTAGCACTGTGGCAGAATGCATTAAAGTAGGAAAAAACAGCTGCTTCTTATAGTTTGGTGGGATCAACAGGGGACGATATTAAATGCAGGAGATTTTAAAACTGCGAGGAACAGCTTCATGGGGTTACAAACCATGAAATTGACTTTTAGGATTAGTGGCCGAGGAGGAAACTAGGTCAGCGTTCAAGATTAGATTGGATAGCAGATGAAAGAAAAGAGATTGAACAGATACAGGAACAAACTGCTAGCTTGTGATTAGAAATGCTTATTCATGTGGAAGATACACACGGACATAAAAATCATTGGTTTCTGAATTGTTATATTTCATTGCATATTATGTGTAAATCGTCTGCAACATTCTAGATAACAGTGAATTTGATGCACTGAATTCTTAACATTTTAAAAAGAATTCAATAGCTGTCAAGTGCATTATGCTATCCCAAGAGTACAATAAGGAACTATACAAATGCCCATTCATCTGACTCTTATCATTTGTCTGATACAAAAAATCTCCTTATCTCAAATGTTAGTGGAGAAGAATAAAAGAATTAATCTTTTATACTAGGGTCCCAGGACAACAAAGGTTTGTTATGACCGATTTTTTTTTAACTTATGTTGCTTCCAAGCACTGCAGGGTTCTGTTATTTTGTATTAAATCAAAAACTGTACAACAATCTATAGATTATGACCACTTTAGCTTCTGAACGATACAGTAGTTTATCAGTGGAATCCAGTGTGGGTGGTGGCAAAATAACTTGAAAAGCAGAATCTGTCCTTAACGCTGAAAGCCTTTCAGCTATTATGTCCTTTGTGTTGCATTTTTTGAATGATCCATTGTGATTTGGAGAATAATTAACAAATGGTAGGCCATCACTAGACTAGCACCCCAAAGACTATCAACTCAGAGATATTTGTCCAAATCCCATCACAGCAGTTAGGAAATTTAAATTCAGTTTGATTAAACATTTTATTTCCAAAAGCTAGTGTATGTGATCATTAAACTACTATATTAAGTTAGAAGCCCATCTGGTAGACTCTTAGCAATCCTCTGAAACCACTGAGTATTTTATGTCAACCCAATACTTACAAACACATTAAGGATAAATCTGAAGATCTGTCAAGCAAAAGCCCATTATTCCCAAATTCATAGATTTAACCAATACTTCAACCTTAATCCCAGAGTTGATCAGAAATAGCAGCATAGTGCTATATGATCAGAAATTAGTGACCTTGGGGTTTTCAACATGGATGCCAGATCTGAAAAAGTCTTGTGGCATTGAATCAGGAACATGCACAAAGAAACCTGCTAAATGCACACACTCCTCCTTCGGCTGATGACTCAATACACCTCCAGCTCTTGAAGAAGCACTGAGAGTAGCAAGAGCAAAGACACCACACTGGGTAGATGACTTCAATCACTAGACCAGCTTAATAACATTAGAGATGGCTGTGTCTCCACAGAGATATTTATCTTTTTTTAAACACGTAAGATTTTTATGGGCTGGACTGAGAAGCTATTTCCTTTCATGGGAGAGTTCAGAACTGGAGGGTACGGTTTCAGAATAAGATGGAATCCATTTAAGACTGAGATTAGGAGGAATTTCTACTTTCAGGAGGTTATTTGTAACTCTTTGCCACAGTGGGTGTGGGATAGAGTCCTTGGGTATATTTAAGGCTGAGATAGATTTTGTGATCATTAAGAGAATCAAGGGAATCCTATTCAATGGTGGAGCAGGGTCAAGGCTGAATGAACAATTCCTGATCCTACATCCAATAGATATCCAATCAGCCTGTGGCAACTAATAAACATACTTAAGCTCAATTCTCACCAATCTAGATAAGTCTACCTATTGTATCGAAAAGATGACCTTCACAGTGTGCTTATGCACACAAAGTTCTGTCTGCATTCAGAGATATCCTCCATTAATTATTAGCATTTAAATACTTATGCACATTTTATTCCATATCTGTACTTTAACCTCTTACTTTTACATAAACTTTTATTCTTTGAATGTAGTTTTTGTTGCATGTTGCACCAACACAACACGGCAAATTCCTAATACATGTACAGTAATTATATCTGGTAAATAGAGTCCATCCTTGGTGTTGGGGGGGGGGGCAATAGATCTGAGGTAAATAGGAGTTAAGAACAGTTCAAAATTGAGTATCTATAAGCATCCCAAGCAACAAAACCACATTCCATCACAATCTCTAATCTAATAGCTTGGCACATCCTTTCACTCAGCGTCAAGACAGGAGAAAAACCTTCCTTCAATAAGAGGTACGGAATGGTATACCAGCAGCAAGAAAGACCATCAGAAAATGAGGTACCAATCTGGAAAAAGTCCCACACAGAACTGGAAAGGGAAGCAGCATGCTATAAACAGCTCAATGATTCTGCAGCTCAGAGCATAGCCCTGCATCCCACCCTCTTATTCTGGCATCTGCTCCCTTCCTTTCCAGGACTGACGAAGGGTCTCAGCTTGAAACGTTGACTGTTTATTCCCTTCCATGGATGCTGTACTTCAGAGCATTCTAACTGATTGCATCACCGTCTTCTATAGAGGGGCTGCTGCACTGGATCGGAAAAAGTTGCAGGAAGTTGCAAAATCAGCCAGCTCCATCATGGGCACTAGCCTCCCCAGCATCGAGGATGTCTTCAAAAGGTGATGATACAAAATGGTAGCATCCATAATTAAGGATCATCATGCAAGACATGCCCTCTTCTCATTGCTACCCGCAGGGAGGTGCAAGGAGCCTGAAGACACACACACTCATCATTTTAGAAACAGTGTCTTCCCATCCACAATCAGATTTCTGAATGGACATTGAACCCATGAACACCACTTCACTATTTTTTGCTCTTGTTTTACAACGCAAATTAAATAAATAGTGCATGCGTATTTACAGTGAATTCCAGTTAATTGGGACACATCCAGTCTAGTACATTTTGGCCTAATAAAGCAGCTGCCCAAATTAACCGAAGTTTCTTGGAAATAGTTAAAAAGGTATAAAAAAAAAGACAAACTGAGTAAGAAATTACGTCTTTAAATGAAATACAGAACAAATTAGAACACTACCAATAATACTGCAGTACTGGAAGACTGTGTACTAGTTCCTAATACTGATGATCAAGGAACTTATCCGTGTCACACTCTTTTGACTGTAAACGAACACAATCTGCACAGAATTTTAGTGCAGATAATGGACTGCCTGCCAAGATTGCATCCTCCAAATCTTCATTTTTATTGTATATTCCAGATGATTGTCGATTCCTTCAAATCTTCATAGTATCCAACTTTTTGAAGTAGTGAAATCGTTTCATTTTCATTCCCAGCCATTTCTGGCATCTCCAAGCCTCAATGCATGAAACCACAGTGAACAACAATTCTGAATTGCAATTGTCCTACTGCTTATTTCTCACCAACTATCAGTGACAAGACTCGTAGCTTCTTGAACACACACACACGCCACTGATGCTATTTTAAAACTGTTCTCTCTAATCATGGTGTTGTGTCTAACAGGCACGCAAGCGCACATGACTGATGCTAGTTAGAAACTGTTCCGCAACAATAGCTGGAAACCCAGCTATTTTCTTGATTAGTTTTTGTTCTTTAAGAGTTGTCCCAAATAAGCCGCTGTCCCGATTAACCGATGGCCCAATTAACCAGAATCTATGGAATATACTGGAATTCACAGAAATATATGTAATATTTCTTGCGGTAATTTACAGATTTTTAAATTATGTACCGTATTGCCCTGTACTACTGCCACAAAGCAACAAATTCTATGACATATACCAATGATATTAAACGTTACTCTGATTCTGTCTGACACTGAGTTCCTCCAGCATTTTGTGTGTGTTGCTCAATATTTCCAACCTTTGCAGAATCTCTTGTGTTTAGGACAGGCTGTATTTAATGGTGGTGGATTATTAAAATAGGTAATGGGAGGAGGCGTATAGAACAATATCCCCATGCTCAGTCATGCAGAGCCCAGGACAAGTGCCAAAGGCAAAGCTGAACCATTTTCAATGATTCACAGCAAGACTGATCCATTTTGGCATTCTCTAAGATCACTCATACACAGATATGAATTTTCAACCAATTCAATTTGTTCCGCATGATAACAAGTCACAGCTGAGAGCAGAGGCTCAGACACTAGAAAACATTCGGGCTGCAGTGTTAAGGCTGTGCTCGAGACCTGTTCAGGGCTCCAGCCAAGCTGCTTCAGCAGGGCTGCAACGTTAGTGCCTCCTCAGCCTGGGACCAGTCGCTGTTTTGCCATCACCTACTACATCAATTGATGAATGGTGGTGGACAATTAAGCAACTTACGAGAGGAGAAAGTTTCCAATAGCATTCTCATGCTCAGCAATGGAGGAGCCCAGCATGTACGTGCTAATGAAATGACTGATGGACTCACAAACATGTTCAGCCAGAAGTGCTGAGATCCAGACTGGTCTCCAGCCAATTCGATTCACTCCACGTGGTATTAGTAAACAGCTGTATACTGCAGAGACTATGGGAAGAGCTAACGTCCCAGCTGTAGTACAGAACACCTACACTCCAAAATTAGCTGCTTCTCTAGTCAGCTGTTCTAATATCAGGGAAAATTCCCTGGGTTATGTCCTAGAACATAGAACAGTACAGCACAGTAGAGACCCTTTCGCACACAATGTCATGACAACTCCTACAAACCTCCTTCATGATCAATGAAGGAGGTACAGAAGTCTGAAAGCACAGACTCAGCAAGTCGGAAACAGCTTCTTCACCTCTGCCATCCGATTTCTGAATGGACTTTGAAACCACGAACACCACCTCAGTACATTTTTTATTTCTGTTTTTGCATTACTTATTTAATTTGACTATTTGATATACATATATATACTTACAGTAATTCAGTTTTTTCCCTGTATTATCATGTATTGATTTGTACTGGTACCGCAAAGTGAACAAATTTCACGGCGTATGCCGGTGATATTAAACCTGATTCTGATCTAACAGCGCATAACCCTCCATTTTTTCTTAGTATAGAGGGTAAGAAAAATAGGTTATGCAATGTGTGAAATGGAAGGTTATAAATAACTGTATGTTATCAGCCTTTACCACCATCCCCAGCAGTGTGTTTCAATCACCAACCACATATGTGTAAAATCCTACCTCTGATATTTCCCCTAAACTTTCTTCTACTCAACTTAAACAGATGTCATCTGGTATTGGGCATTGACACACTGAGAAAAAGGCACTTGCTGTCCATGCCTTAGATAATCTTATACACATCAAGTCGCCTCATTAAAGTCATAATCCAAACACAGATAAAAGAGCAGAATATGAAAGGTAAGGTGACAGTGACTGCTCAAGGCAACATTTGACTGAGATGGCATTGAGAAGCCTCAGTAAAACTGATATTACTTGTGATCAGTGGGAAGACTCTTCTGACTGGAACCATAATCTGTAAAATGTAAGGTAATTGTGGTTGTTACAAGCCAGTCACCCCATCTCCAAATATGGTCAGCTGCTTGATTAATGACATTTTTCTCTCTACCACTTAAATAATATTCAAACTACAGGACAGTGATTCAGATTTATGCAATGTCTACATTTTAGGCTTCCAGTGCTTTCAGTTTCATATTTCGTCATGGTCATGGTCATAGTCATATTTTATTGATTCCGAGGGAAATTGGGTTACTTTCTGACTGACTGCATCTTCCAGTCATTCACATGCTCAAGGATGTGTGCCATATCTCCTTCAGATAAAGATCAGAAGGAAATGCTGGCTGAGTGGCAGGCTCACCTAGGTGAGAAGATCATATATTCAGCATGAATGCATGCAATATCTTATTTATTCTATTTAGAGATACAGCACAGTAACAGGTCCTCTGGTCCAACTTGCTCACGTCATCCATTTACACCCATGTGACCAATTAATCTACTAACCCGTAAGCCTTTGGAATGTGGGAGGAGACCCGAGCATCTGGAGGAAACGTTAGCTGTCATAGGCAGTGGTAGGAATTGAACCCAGGTCATTGGCATTGTAACAGCCGTACGCTAACCACTATACTACTGTGCTGCCCACAACGAAAATAATTTGCAAGTCTGAGCTGGACAGTCATTGATCCACTTCCTATAGATTCGAATGAATAGTTCAAAGCAACGTAACGTCAGCACCAGCTCTCAATGAGCTGAGCCCATATGTGTACTTGCTTTGAAAGGTACTGGCTTTTGAAACATTATTTGTAACCCAGTTAGACTTTGAAGGCAAATGCTGTGAGGAAGCTGATCAGAAGCTATCCCTAGTTAGTGGCTCTGTGATGAGATCTCAGCAGTTTTTACCTTAGGGGACAATACAACAGCCAGACCCAAATTACATCAGAGTAGTCTGAGCATAAGATCTGACCAGCTGAGCCTCTGCATTGGCACTCCAATTAACAAATACATTCAACAACTGTAAGACAGCTTGCTAAATGCTCCAGATCCAAGATTATATTTGATTGACCAGTTTGGATATTGCACAACTTCACTGTGTCTCATTAGGAACTGCAGACAAGTCTGGGGGGTGGGGGGGATGCTTTTGAATTCACTTAGCATGTTCCAAAAATGTCACGCACAAAGCAAAGCTGATTTTGGTTAACATTGCACACATGCAAACCATGGTCCAGGCACGCAGGCATCAAGCAGTCCCACTGTCAAGCTCAATTGTTAACGTTGAGAAGCTAGGCAACCCAGCTTCTGTTCAAAACCCCTACAACCAAAAGATAATGATTACCGATTACCAACCGAGAAAGGGATTGGAATTATTCAATTGCTCTATTATCCATGCTCTAACCATCTGTTAGGTGCAAAGATTTTGATTTGCCCCCTTCCAATCTTGTTCTCTCGGTTGAATGTCGCTAGTCAGCCCCCTTACCATTGGTAACCCCACCTGGTATTGAGGGGCCTCACATCACATGCTGTCCACCTAGCTCCTACCTTATGCTGCTTCCACATGGCTCCCAGTGCCTTCACGTCGTGCTTGCTGTGCTTGCCTTCCTCCAGACACTGGTAGCACACAGGTATCTTGCAGTTGGCGCAGTACATGCTGTAGTTCTCCAGTTCGTGCTCGGTGCAGGTGGAGATCTTGCGAGGCGCGGGCTTGCCGGCCGCACGGCCCTGGGCGGGCGGCAGGAGACGGTGCTTGGCCAGGGGCCCGCGGGCCGGGTGACAGCGCCGCTGGCACGGCTCGCAGTAGAAGACGTCGCATTGCTCGCACATGACGGCCGCCTCTTGCGGGTTGCGCTCGCACAGCTGGCAGCGGACAGCCACCGAGCGGCTCTGCTGATAGCGGCCGACGATGGCCTCGAGCAGACGGTTCCTGGCGAAGCCGCGGAGACCGCGCTCCTCCAGCAGCGCGCTGCGGTGGCACTGCGGGCATGTCAGACTCGAGTGGCGGAGCGGCGGCGGTGCAGGCGGGAAGACCCGCACCCCGTTCGGAGACTTCTGGTTGGAGACGGGCGGCGCGAAGCTGGTGTAGGAGCCGTAGCCGCTGTCCGCCTCGCTGTACACGCTCATCTTGTCCACGTCCAGGTAGTCGTAGTCGGAGGCTGGCGGGCGGCCCTGGGGCGACGGTGGCTCTGCCTCGGGAGTCTGCACCATGATGGTGCGCGCACACGGCAGGCACACATTGTGAGAGCACGGCAGGATAATGGGGTCGCGGTAGAAGGAGCCGCAGACCGGGCACTTGAGTTCGTCTTCCATGTCAGCCATGCAGCGGCGAGCGGCGAATCGTCGAGTGAGAAGAGGAGGCGGCGGAGCGGTACGTACAGCTTCCAGCCGCTCACCAGCACCAGGCGAGGGACAGCGCCACCGTCGCGCACTGCGCATGCGCACGGTATGTTGGCGTGAAGGGGAAAGGGAGACCGAACCCTCCTACTGCTTATCGGGATTTGTAGTCCAACTGTTGGCCCCAATGCAGGAGTAGGGCGACTGCACACTTCTCCCAGACACGCTCATCAGTCTTAGCAAGTCTCCGCAGTCATCATGTTTCCGTTAGTATTAATAATAACCTCTTCCTAGAGATGCTGCCTGGCCTGCTGCGTTCACCAGCAACTTTTATGTGTATTGCTTAATAATAACGAACTCGTTTTGGTTTGTATATTCTACAAATGCATCTGGGCCAGTCAGGCGAATTATCCGGAGTCAAATTGTGAGGTTTAACTTATCACAGGATAGTGGCCCGAGTTTTAAAACTAACAAAATGGAGACAAAGAGACTGCAGATACAGGAATTTGTACAACACACAAAGGCGGAGAAACTCAGCAGCTCAGGCAGCATCTTCGGAGGGAAATGGGTCGGCACTGGGTCGAGTCCAGATGAAGGTCTCTGCTCGAAACGTCCACTATCCGTTTTCCTTCATAGATGCGGCCTGACCTGCTAAGTTTCTCCAGCTTTTTGTCCTAAGTTTTCAAAGTAGCAGTATGCCACAAAGCTGAAATGGAAGCAAACCAAAATTAGTCAAGGACTGAGCCAGAGGGTATAATTTACCATATTTATAAATATGAAATTCCGATATTGTTGCTGTAGCCATGGAAGCTGAAATTATTTTCTGGGGAGACAAAATCATTGTGCCTCAACAGGACAACATTTTACATTTGCCTGTAAGAACAGCAGTAAGCTACATGGTCAATGTAAAATCCGTCGCGGTTACTACCACTAGTCAAGTTTATTGTCATTTAACTACATACATATATATAACGTATATAACTATATAATGTATATAGAAATGGGACAACGTTTCTCTGATCCAGGTTGTAAAGCACAGTAGCACACATAACACACGATAACTTATGAAAGTGAGGATAAAATTTACAGATGAATCACACATAACTAACAAACTAAGATGCATAATTTTAAATATTGCAAGGTACGGAACAGATTAACCTGTATTCGAGTACGATACGGCTGGGAATTTAGAGGCCTAAAGGCCTGGGGGAAGAAACTGTTTCCCATTCTAACCGTTCTTGTTTTTATGCATTGTAGTCTCCTGCTTGATACTAGAAAGTCAAAGAAGATGCTGGATGGATGGGTGGGATCCTTAATAATACTAAGGGCCCTGCATACGCAGCGCTCCGGATAAATGTCTCCGATGGATGGTAGGGAGACCCCTATTATGCTCTCAGCTGTTCTCACAGCCCTTTGTAGGGACTTCTGCTCCTATACCAGATGGAGATGCAACTTGTCAGGACTCTCTCAATGGTGCTCCTGGGAAACACAGTTAAGATGGGGGCCGCTATTTTCAACATTATCTTGAGGCACCCAGTTTCAACAGCTTTTCTCCACACAATGCCAGGAGAGTGTTCCAGTGTCTGCAATTAGTCCACTGGTGAACTTCATAAATCTGGACATTCCAGGTATATTTACTGTTATTAAAACACGAGAAAGTCTGCAGATGCTGGAAATCCAAAGCAACGCATACAAAACGCAGGTGGAACTCAGCAGGTCAGCCAGCATCCATGGAAAAGAATATAAACAGTGGGTATTTGGCGCCTTCAGGACTGAGATTGCCAGCATAAAAAGGTGAGAGAGGGGAAAGAGGATAGCTGGAAGGTGATATGTGAAGCCAGGTGGATGGGAAAGGGCAAGGGCTGGAGAGGACAGAATCTGACTGGGGAGGAGAAAGGAAAGGAGGCGGGGACCCGGGTGGAAGTAATAGACAGGTGAGAAGAAGTAAAAGGTCGAGGAGGGAGTAATATGTTCACCGGAATGAGAAATCGATCTTCATGACATCGGGATGGAGGGTACCCAGGTTGGAATGCTCCACCCTGAGGGTGGCCTCTTCTTGGCACACAAGGAGGCAATGGATTGATACGTCGGAACGGAAATGGGAATTAAAATGTCTGGCCAAGTCTCGCTTGTAGCGGATGGTACGGAGGAGCTCGACGAAGCGGTCCGCCAAATTACAATGGGTCTAAACAGCCCTTCCGGGTGGGGCAGCAATTCACGTGCGAATCTGCTGGGGTTGTCTATTATGTCCAGTGCTCCTGACACGGCCGCCTCTACATTGTTGATCCTTACACTAGTGTACTGGATCTGACGTTAAACAATTGAATTGTATTGAATGCTTTGACGTAGATGATACGATGACGTCATAGGAATACAATTCCCACTTGGATAATTATTGGGATGATTTGTTCTTATATCCGCATCCATAGAAAGTTATATGAGGTAAGTGATAGTGGTTCTAGAAAACTCATTAAACGGGCCACTCGAAAAAAAATTAACTTATACTTAGAATCATGGACAGAGAGGGTGCGTGAGTGCTGCAGTGCTATTGACGTTTAGGAATACAGTACTGTATAATAGAACACTGCGGAAAGCATTGACTGTGAATTGTAAGGGAATTCACGTAAATATTCTCGTAAATATTTTTACTATGAATAAAGTTTAGATTGATTTAAAAAATCGGACAGGATTGTATCCAGTCAGCAAAAGAACTCTTCCTTACTTTGCGTCTGGTTCTGATTCGTGCTTGGTACCATGCACATCTAGGCTCGTCGAGGATTAATGAAGACTTTTGTTTGCTGACATTACAGAAATGTTTACTGTGACGATTCTTTATTTAGTTTTGCACCGTTCTCAGCTAGGCAATGTCTTCATCAGAAACAGGAGATCGAAATCTTGGGCGGCGCTATTCCAGCCGTTTACAAATTTATAAAGTTTACGAGCAAATCTGGTTTTTGTAATTAACATTGCGCCCAGGACGTTTGTAGCAAATTACGTAATTTAATCCGAGCACAGTACATCTCTCCAAATAGTCAAATTGATAAAAAATGAAAAGCTATTTCAATTTTAAATATCTCAATATAATTTTGATACATAATTCAGAAGATCAACAGATTATCTGAAAAAAGTGAAAGTTTTAGAGAGGCGTCTATGTGTCTCTAGTATATCCCACTGATTATTCTACACACTTTATACTTTATACTTTATTGTCGCCAAACAATTGGTACTAGAACGTACAATCATCACAGCGATATTTGATTCTGCGCTTCACACTCCCTGGATTACAAATATTAAATATTATAAATATTAAAAATAGTTAAAATTAGTAAATATTAAAAATTTAAATTATAAATCATAAATAGAAAAATGGGAAGTAAGGTAGTGCAAAGAAACCGAGAGGCGGGTCCGGATATTTGGAGGGTACGGCCCAGATCCGGTTCAGGATCCGTTCAGCAGTTGGAAAGAAGCTGTTCCCAAATCTGGCCATACAAGTCTTCAAGCTCCTGAGCCTTCTCCCGGAGGGAAGAGGGATGAAAAGTGTGTTGGCTGGGTGGGTCGTGTCCTTGATTATCCTGCAGCACTGCTCCGACAGCGTGCGGTGTAAAGTGAGTCCATGGACGGACGGATCCATAGAGGTTATGAAATAAAACACGGATATGAAAATGCTATTCTTTCCTAGGGATGCCAAGGTTTTTTTGTGCGGGGGAGGGGTTGTTTTTTTTGGGGGGGGGGTTCGATGTTCTTGTTCCGTTTTGTGAGGGGGAGGGCGGTTTGTGGTTGATGATCTGGATGCCGTTCATTTTTGTGCGGGAGGGGGTTGATGTTTCTGAACGACGATCATGTTCTTTCTTTGTTTCGTGGCTATCTGGAGAAGATAAATCTCAGAGTTACTTTGATAATAAATGAACGTTTGGATGACTACATTCTGAAGGCAGCACGGTAGCGTCACGCTGTAAGATCGGGGTTCTATTCTCGCCGCTACCTGTGAGGAGTTTGAAGTTCGCCCTGTGACTGTGTGAGTTTCCTCCGGCGATTGGAAAAATGGCGTTTGGCATTTACAGTGCTGTGTTCTGGCCTTCATGTTACATTTTTAAAATAAATGGATATGGAGACATGGGCGAAAGAGCATAAAACACATGTTCACATCGCCACCAGGGAAGGCTTTACAGCCAGGAATCCGTTAGTGGTAGGGATCCATGGCATAAAACAGTTGGGAATCCCTGATTTACGAGCTTATCGCTAGTCTCTAAAGAACAGCTAAGGAGTATCCTTATTGAAGAACTTAGTTTTTTTTTGAAGGATAGATGTGTGGAAGATGTCGACGTATAGCACCCTCGCCGGAGTCAGAAGCTCTTGGATTCAAGATACACTCACACTTGAGCACTTGAGGCTGAACTGATCATCCTACTGCAGAATGAAAGAGATGCCACCCTGTCACGGACCCTGCCGTCTATAAAAAGTGTAGTGCCCAGAACTAACTGAATATTCCAGCTCAGCTAACATTAACCTTTGAAGAAAGGGAAGGCATATACATTTAAGTTGTCAAGTTTTTAATAATGGGAATATACCAGGTGCCTGTGTCCATTGCTCAAACTCTGGGCCCAGAATAAGCACTTTGACCGCTGCATACACCATATACGATACTGTACACCATGAAATATGTTTATCATCACCTTCCCGTAGAACTCAGGTTACACATGTTCTTAGCGGCTCTGAACTATTTTAGCCCCGTGCAGCACTTGCCCAATCAGACCGTCTCGCTTATGATTGGCAGACGAATAGATAGCGGGAATAGGGGGAAATCATCCAATGAGAGGGGGGTAAAGGCGGGGATTCCTGGGTCTCGGTCGGACCGCGGGCGACAGACGTCACGGTGATCGCTCGGCGTCCGAATGAGAATTAAACGGCCGCTGCCTGAGGGAGGGAGGACTGGTGCGCGTGCGCGGGTTGTGAGTGCTTGAGAGCCGCCCAGTCCCCAGAGAAACGGCGAAGGAGTGATGGACCCTCCCCCATTCCCTCAGAACCAGCCGGAGCTGCCTCGGGAAGCGGCTGACATGGCCGGGAGGCAGGCGAACGGCGGGCCGGTGCCCAACACGACGTGCCTGCAGGGCTTGCCGCCCCTGCCCAAGAGCCTGAGCGGCCTGCTGAACTCGAGCGGCGGCTCGTGGCGCGAGATCGAGCGCGTGTACGCCAAGCGCTGCATGATCCAGGAGGACCTGAGCCGGGCCCGCAGTGCGGGCAGCCGGCGCGCCCAGCAGCCCAGCAAGCCGGCCAACCTGGACGCTGCCCTGGCCCTGCTCCGCAAAGAAATGGTGAGTTCAGGGTGCACCGGCATCCTGGGTACCCTGCCTCGGGGGAGCCGAAAGAGGCAACCCTAGGGTGCGGTGGTGCTCCCTGTCCCTGGGGTGCCCACGGTACCAGGGATGTCCTGTGATGCTAGTGGTGTGCTCCCTGCCTTGGGGTGCCTATGGCGCTCCTTGCCCTGGGAACCGTGCCCTTTTCTGTAACTCTGGAGGCGAACGATGCCTGTGTTTATTGCTGGCATTTTCCTTGTCCACCCCTGGAGGCGTGCCCTGAAGCTGGCTGTGCGGGTCTGGACATTGTGTGGTTTCATTGCGGCACTTGGGATTGTTCAGTATCAGAGCAAGCTGTTAGGAACCAGCAAGTTAATTTTCTCTTTGGGTGGAGCACAACGTAGAGTTGCATCATTTCATGCCTGATGTACATTCTGTGTGGAAGAAATAGAAAAGTTTGCTGTTAAAACAATTTTTCATATTGAACCTGAATTTGGTGAGTTGTGTCACAGGTAATGCTGAAGGTTAACTGCCTGGAATTAAGTGTTTGTTTTGGAGTGCAGTTATTATCCAATCACAAACATACATTTTCATACAAGTGAAGACAATAAATAAATGCACCCATTAGCTAGTTTCTGACGTGGAAAATCAGTTTACAGACAACTCTCAAAAAAAGGAACCCTTGTGTAATACGCACACTACCTGTATACAAATACCAAAAGGCATTCAGATTTAAAAAAAAACAGTTCCACCTAATATATTCCAGATGTTTTAACAGGACCAAAATCTTGGCACAATGTTTATTTTGTTGGAAGAGACAAAGCCCAAGGCTAATTAAACAAGGAAAAAAGATCTGACATTCCTTTCTTGTCATTCTAGTCAATGTATACTGGTACTAGTATCATTCTTTGCATGATATATCCTCTCTTGCATCCTAGACTAGGTTCAATTCTCAAAATACTCAGTATTAAATATTATAGCCTGCAAAAAGTTTAACCTTGTTATATACTTTAGCATTCATAGATTGGTTTTCCTTTAGGCTAAATTGCAAATACTTCACACTCGTAGGTGGTATAGTAACTCTTTAACTGGCCACTGCTGGGCATCTGCATCAGTTGGTTTCTATCCTTCTTTCCCTGATCCCAAAATGGATGTTTTGTCCAGTATCAGTGAGCTCTTCCCATTGATACGCAGAAGTACATGGATCATTGGTTTCTATTTCCATTTGAGGTCTTAACAAATATCTTTCCCAAAGAGTACAAATATGGCTAGAAGCCACAACATGACTTAATGTTTAAAGTAACATGGAACACGACGCCTTGGATAAACTACTGTTTCTGTTTTTATGGAGAGAAGACTCATCCTTGTTAGCTGCTTAATTGTTGCCTTTTTTCCCGTCTCTCAACAGATTAAATTGTTTACAGATCTTTAGATTCTCTCTTTGGAAATATTTAATTCTTGTATTAATTTCTCTACCACCAATTCCACTTTTCAGGATGAACCCTTTACCTTCTGTCCTGCTCCTTGAATTTCTGTGAAAAGGCTCTATACTTTTTCTTTGTAACTTCTGCTCAATCTGTTGGATATGATTTTCCTTGTTCTGATTTTTCCCAACTGTTTCCTAGCACCTATTTGGGAAGTTCTCCTTTTTGTTTATCAAAGTTAATTTTAACTGCAATTACGACCATAGATTACTCCTTAACTGCAATTACTCGTTAAACTCGTTCCATTGACAAGTTCATGGCTGAACTGTGATTCAGATTTATGGGAACACACCAAATGCTGGAGGAACTTAGCAGGTCAGGCAGCATCTATGGAGGGAAATAAACAGTTGATATTCTGGGCTGACACCCTTCATCGGGTCTCGGTCCAGAATGTCAGCAGTTTTAAACCTGTCAGTTATTGATATTTCTTTGAGACTGATTCCAGTCAGAATCAACAAATGGTCCTAGATCGTGTTTCTGTGCTGTTCAGCTCTCTAGCACAACATGTCCATACTGACCTAATTGCCCATCTAACACTTAGCCCAGTTATCTGTATCTTTTTAGGACTTGCCTATTTAAGTGTCTGTCTAAATGATTCTTGAATGTAGTGATGGTATTTGACTTCATCAACTCTTTGTGTGGTAAATTTCCTATATAAACCACCTGTTTTTAAAAAGAGAACTTTCCCCTCAAATCCTTGGTAAAACTCATTGCCTTGTTTTTGATGTAACTGAATTTCTCCTAGATGTCTTGTTGCTGCTACGCCCCAACCCAGATCATGTTATATCCTTTGTATCATTTCAAATAATATTCAAGTTTCTTTCTTACTATGGTTCTAAAATTACTTTTGCAAAGATCCACAGTTTATTAAATATTCCAGCTCCTTGCATTCTCAACTGAATAATATTTATAGTATTCAGTGGAACTTAAATCTGTGAATGTACAGTAGGTATGATATCTACAGTATGTTGGTTACTTCACACTTGGTGTAATTGTACTTCATCTTGCAACACTGGGCTTAATGTGAGAATAGTTTTTAAGCATAAATGTATATTTATATTTCGCACAGTTCTTGTAATTTGAGCAAATCTGATCATTACTTTTGCTTTTAACTGTTCTGAAAAGAAAATTAATTCAAATATTGTAAGATCACTTCACAGAATGCAGTAGAAAGCCAAAAATGGGCATGTGTGAAGGATGACAACTTGTAAAAGTAAAATTTCCAAAATGGATTAAATCCGAAGGATCAGCCTACCTCAACATGAATGGCTGAGTTGAGATCTAGTGCCATTAAAACTTAATAATAAATAAACTGTTCACAGACCTTCAGTGAAGGCATTACTTCATCCAGTCTCCTATCTTGCAGTTTGTTCCGTTATTGGAGATCAATATATAATATGATCAGGGCGTTTATCTCTATGACTGATGTTCCTTATCTCAAGAAGCTTGCTGATTGCCTGAGTTCTACTACTCTTGCAACTAGAATTAAGTCATTTCCTTAGATCAATAGTACCACTGTGTCTCTATCTTGCACAAATGCAGCCAAATCTAATGCTGATTTTATTTAAGATCCTCTACAGTCTGCTTTCCCACTTTCATGATCCCAAAATGCTCATAACCATGTTTATACTTGTAAGATCTCATTTTCTAGACTACTTAAGGTATATTTCTTCGTCTTGATCTGTATTCAATATATTTTAATACTTCTGATCTCAATTTTATCATTGTTCCTCTAAGTTTGTTAGATGACTAAGTAATGTGCACTTAAGCACATTAAGAATGATCTTGTCATACTGTAGCTGTCTTGCATTTAATAACTACCCGATGCTGCTCTGCTGTCCTGTAACTTTCTTTTTCTGATGGGTTAATTTGGGCCCAAATTGCCTTTATGCAGTGTCTGCAATTTTTGATAGTGGGGAAATGGCCCAAGATCACTGATAATCACAAAAAAACTTTAAGGTTTGGAGGATGTTGGGTATGAAGCTTGGTGGTGAACTTGGGTTTTAAGGAAGAGAGTGAGGTGTAGAAGCTTTGAGGGAACTTCCCTGACAAGGCTAACAGAAGACCCATTGGGACAAGATGGCAGGATGGATAAAAGTTTGCAATGAAAGCTTGGAACAGATTTGTAGGAATAAAATTTAGGGAAGGAGAGGAAAGTTGATTTAAGTCTCTATCAATTTTTGCCCTTTTCCAGTTAATTATTATGTTTTTAAAAAAAGGCTAGCGATCATAGATGGGATTTTTCCTTGTGATTCCAGCAAAATGGTATGTTTGTCTGGAATGATTATTGGACCAAGTTTATTGTATGTTCTGGCAGATCACTAGGGATACAGGAAGTTTCATGGTCAAGGTTTGCACCTTCTGATACACAATATGGCAAGAACTGGTGGAATGGACAGGGATTCATTTAAAGGCAATAGAAGCTTTTGCCTCAAGGAGCTCTGGAAAAAGCTGGGTGGCTAGAAAAAAACTTGGGGCTGAATCTTGTTTAGACCATTTATTCACACTTTCCAAGCTTGCTCTGCAATTGTAATAGAAAGTTGTGGAATTTGGGTTTTTTTTCCCAACTACCCCCTTTCTTGCTCCTCCCACCGCAATCCCTGTATCTTTCTGGAAAGTGGTGGCTAGTTGCAAGAGCACAATTCTGATCTATTTCATCTCCCAGTAAACTTCCTGTGCATGCATTCATTTGAATTTGTTTTAATGTGTCACATTTGAGCTAAGTGAAAGATGTACAAATCACTTAAATTCTATCTCCTTTTTTAATATAACAGGTTGGGCTGCGCCAGTTGGATATGTCGTTGCTCTGCCAGCTGTGGTCTCTTTATGAATCCATTCAGGAATATAAAGGAACAGCTGCAGCAAATTCTGATTGCTCCTATGGATTGGAAAATGGATATTTCGATGAAGAGGAAGAATATTTCCAGGAAAGTGTGGAAAATGGGAAAGCTGACAACTTGGAGACAAATCTCGCAGTGCCTAAAACTCTCAATTCCCGAGACCAGTGGATGCAGGATTCCTTTCACATTACCATATAGAGATGTTCTGCAGTTTTGGCCTTCACGCTGTTTCTAACCAAATACCGTTGTAGATTTTGGAAACTAGTTGAAGTGAGGGGGAGGGGCCCTCAATGTAATCTGGAGAGAAGGTAGAATGGATGCTGGAAAGAGAAAGTTTTAGTAACAAGATTTTATTAGCCAAATTAAGCAGTGTCGTTTGGCAACATTGTACACATTCATGTAAAGATCATTTGATAAGATTGGTACTTAACTGTCTTTTACTCAAAAAGAGCAAATTGCTTTGAGCTAAATACTATTTATTTGTTTTTGGCTAATGCCAAAGCAGGGATTTAAGTTTATTGTTGGGGCCAGGCTTTTTTTTTCTAGATGCTGAAGCACTAGAGTTGGGCTGTTGTTGGTAGTCTTTGAGAAATCAAAATGGCAGGTTTAATTTTCAAGCGGAGCAAATGGGTTTGTAGGCCTGAACAATATAAACACTGTGATTACCATATTAAGGGCTGAGAACTTTTTCTTAAAATAATTACAAAGTTGTAGTCACTAAAGAATTAAACTAATCATTCTAGTCATTTTGTATTGGAATGGAAATCCACTCCCTGCCATGTGTAAATAAAATCCAGTTTTGCATGTCAGACTGTCCTGCCCTTCCTGTTTGCAGAGAGATGCAACGGTTTTGGTCTAAAGTAAACTGGAAAGTGATTAAGCTTGTCAGTAGATTTGGAGTGTATATATGTAAACATGAAGTAGGAATGAATCACACTGATAATTCTGTATTGTTACATTTAACTTTGTGCTCTCCTGTTCTGCACTAATCCAGAAAAAATGTTTTTTTTTAAAACCTGGTCTAGTGATCCAAAACACACACACACTGAAAAATACCTTGTTGGCAAGCTGGAAAGTATAAAGCTGGTGTGAAAGAGTTCCTGGGAATTGTTTAGAAATAATGATTTAATACTAATTATTACAAAGATATTATGAAATACTTGCATAACTGCTAGTGAATAATAAAAACAAAATAATTAGGTTAGCCCTGAGGTGGTTGTAAGAATGAGTTGATTATAGGATGATCTGAACTTATTAAAACAGCAATGTTTTGCTGCAGAATAAAATGTTTTCTGTGTAAAATAGGAGAGAACCAAATCCCTACAGTTAAATGCAGTGCTGCTGGAGTTGTCATCAGAACCAATCTCTTCCATCAAATCATAATTAATTTTATTTACTTTATTTTTCTAAACTTCAAAGCCCAGCAAGAGTATACAAATTTCATTAATGGGATTAAGAGTTTTTATACCAAATTTAACTTGTTTTATTATAAATGGAAGACAAACATGCAGCTGGGGCTACTTCACTCAGTGAACTTTCTTAACTATACAGTTAAGAAAATGCAGTTTCTTTCATGGTTTGCAAATCTGTTTTTATAACAAGTCATTTTGTATCTTGAGGTTTGGTGTTTGAAACTGGTTAGTTCAGCTTTTTTACTATTTCTAATTTATGAAGTTGGTGCAGAATTATATTAAAAGTTTTGTTTAGGACACTTTAAGAGGATAGAAAATCCAGTTGGATAACTTTTGCACAGCACTTTTGATTTTTTTTTGGACTTGCATTTCAAGTGCTGGCTATCTATATTAAGTTTTCAGACTAGGTACTTGTGCATGGCCTTTTGAGAGTAACTTGTTTTCCTTGAACATTGCAAGGGAATTTAACATCACCTTATCACGCTGACCACTAGAATGTTTTTAAAAAAGACAATGACACTTATGATCTATCATTTGTTCTTGCCTCCTACCCATTAACATTTAAGTTCTTGGTGCAATTTTAAGACTTCAGCTGTTGTATTTGTTCTTTAAATGAACTGCAAAATCAACAAGTCTTCCAGTTTACTGTACTGAATGTGTCCAGTAAAGCAGGATTTTTATGCAGCTGGGATGTTCAATATAAAACATGCTTCTTGTCCATTTGCACTTGTATATTTCAGATGTTAGCTCTTGATTGCTTTGCAGTGGTTGTGGTTATGTGAGACTAATCTGCATGCATTGTAATAGGTTCAAAGCTGGGAAGAAAACACTTTGCATCATTACATTTATTAGCAAAGAAAAATAGCAACTCTTGATGCCTAGCCTATTATTGAAGGCACAAATATTGTGTATTTCACATTTTAAACCTATACTGTGATTTTGTTTTAAACCTCACTTTTAAAGATGTAGTGACCAAATACAGAAACCATGTTGAAAAATGGATGTTTTCTCTAAAGGATAATAAACCTAAACTGGTAACAGACGTGATTTTGGTTAAATTGTTTTGCATATGTGGATTTCTTGCATATTTTTATAAGGGGTTTGCTGTGGATGAAACAATAGCAGTGGAGGCATGAGGGAGATGTGATTCAATTTGGAGATAATAGTAACACACACACAACGCTGGAAGAACTCGGCACATCAAGCAGTGTCTGTGGAAAGGAATGAACAGTTGACATTTTGGGCCTTTCTTTTGAGTCTGCCTGACCTGTTGAATTCCTCCAGTATTAAGTGTGTGATTACTCCAGATTTCCAGCATCTGCAGAATCTCTTGTGGTGTAGTCTAGGACCAGGGATCACAGTAAAGGTTAGGTAATTGCAGTCTGACATATTTATTCTTGTACTTGAATGCTTCATCTGCATGTTAGTTTTCAGTGGACGGAAGGATGCCCTGATACCTTCACATATCAATGTTTCTCAGTATATCAAAATTTTAAATAAAACTTTGCTTTGCACATTTAATTGAATGACCTTCTATTTCTCCACATTGTATTTAATCTACCACATTTATGCCCACTCTCTCAGCTCATCAGTATCCATATTTTATTTTTATTTAGAGATGCAGTGTGGAATAGACCCACCTAGCCCTTTGAGCCATGCTCCAGCAACCCCTGATTTAACTTGACCTTAATCACAGGACAGTTTACAATAACTTATTGAGTCTTTGGTCTACAGGAGGAAACCTCTGCATTCCTGAGGGTGGGTGCGAGGCAGACAGACTCATTTCAGAAGACACCTTGAAACCTCTCTTGTGTAACTTGAGTACTAATTGATTATTTCTCACTTGTCTGTGTTTGATTGCATCTTGCCCTTTACATCTAACTGCTCAATCTGCAAACCTTTCCTCAAGTCTGTTTATTGTAATCAACAACAGCCTCAGTAACTGTTCCTTCCACGTCTCAATATAAAATCATTCAATGTATTGTGAACAAGACTATCCATTGATTTACTGTTCATGAATTTATTTGTCACATGTACTGTACATCACAGCATATGAAATGTGTCATTTTACATCAACATCCAATACAGTCTAAGGATGTGCTGGGAGCAGCCTGCAAGTGTCGCCATGCTTCTGGCGCCAACCCAGTATCCCCACAACTTACTAACCTGTCCGCCTTTGGAATGTGGTAAGAGGAAACCGGAGCATCCAGTGGAAACCCATGTACAAACTCCTTACAGAAGCAGTGGGAAATGATCCCTGATGGTGGGTTCTGTAATACATTATGATAGCGACCATATTGCCATGCACAACTTCATGAACTGCTATGTAAGTAGAGTGCACTGTTATGCAAGTAGAGAAATTATGAGTGCCAATCATTTGTTATTCTGCCATATTCATAATATCAAGATGGCTTGGAGTGGAGTAATAGTTAGAGGTACTACCTAACGTCTCCAGCAACCTGAATTCAATCCTGTCCTTGGATGCTCTCTGTGTAGAAATTGCATATTCTTCCTGAGATGTAAAAGTTTATGCTAGTTGCTCTGGTTTTTCCTATTTCTCAATGTGCTGATGGTTAATTGGCTACTGTAAATTCCACCTTGGAGAAGGTTAGAGGTGGGAAAAAGAGATGAGCTTTACTAGTAACATGTACATCTAAACATACAGTGAACTGTGTCGTTTGTGTCAAATCAGCAAGGATTGTGCAAGTGCTGCCACGTTTTGGGCTCCAACATAACATAACTAACTCTAACTTGTGCATCATTGGACTGTGGGAGGGAAACTGGAGGAAACTCATATGGTCATGGGGAGAACATGCAAACTCCTTACAGACAAGGCAAGAATCGAACTCTGATCTTACAAATGGTGCTGTAAAGCGTTGTGCTAACACTACGTTACCATGCTGCCCCAAAGAAAGATCCAAAGGGTGTAAATGGAGATAAAACCCTGCAGCTTTTACTCTGTCATAAGGAAACAAGGTGAAGAGGAATGAGACTAATGGGATTATACTGTTGGTAGCTGGAATGGACCTGATGAACCAAATGGCCTCCATTTTGTAAGTAAACAGGAGTAAATTAATTGATTGGAACTGAGTTTGGTGGGTTTATTCTCTGAATGTTCCGGTTCTTTGTTTAAATCTAACAGTGTCCTTGGTTTAGGCAGATACTGACGGGAAATAATCTGAGAGCCGGAACTGGTGATTAGCTAGAAGTTGATGTTCTCGATTTTTAAGAAAAAAGTAAACCCAGCCTAATCCCAAGAATCATCATTTTTAGAGCAGGGTGTGTATACTGGTAATCTTGCAGTTTTGCTTACTTTTACTATTTGAATAGTGATGTTTTCTGATTTTAGAAAGTATAGAGGCTTAATTTTAGCATATTTCAAATGTTTTTTGGGGGGGAACTGGTGTTTTCCTGTTTTTTTGTGTTGTCTTCCTGTTTGTGTTCCTGTTTTGATGGATCTCACCAGGGTGGATGTGGACAGGATATTTTTTCTTGTGGTAAAATCTAGGATTAATGGTATATCATAAACACTCTGCAGATGCTGGAAATCCAGGGTGACATACACAATGCGGAAGGAAATGAAGAAGTCCCGATGAACAGTCCCGTCTCGAAACATTGACTCTTTAGATGCTGCCTGACCTGAGTACCTCCAGCATTTTGTGCTTGTTACTTTAGAATTGCTGGTCACAGTTAGAAGAATAAGAGACTGTCCTCTGAAAGACTACAGTGAAGTAGTCTTTTCCTTCAGAGGGTAGTGAGTTTTTAGAACTGTTAAAGAGTGGTGGAAGCAGAATATCTTAACGTCTTTAAGGCAGAGATAGATTTTATGAGAAAGAATAAAAGATTATTGGAAGTAGACAGGAATGCAGAATTAAGGCTACATTTTGATGAACTAGGATCTGAGTGAATGGCGGGGTGGATCTGAGTGAATGGCGGGGTAGATCTGAGGGGACGAGAGACCTAGTCCTCTTGATTTATTTGTTCGTGTATATGTGCCGGAAAGGCTAGCATTTAATGGCCAGCAATTAATTTTATAAACAGCTACAAGGAGTGCTAGCAAAATCTGACACGCATTCATCTATTGTCCCTGCAAGGGATAATAAAGCAGATAGGAATAAATGTTAGGGTGAAGAGAGAGGTTTAATGACTATTAAAGGGAAAAGGCAGAGCTTTAAGGGAATTCCAGAGTTTACTGTCTTGGCACAACTGTTAGTGATGCGATAAGATCTTGGAATGATAAAGAGCCTATGTTTGAAGGAACACATTTCCGATAGGGCTAGAATTTGCAAAAGCAAGCTGAGCGAGTTTTCAAGCGATTTAAAAATGAAGGGGGGGGGGAGGAGAAAAGAGAAAGTTGCTGATCTGTAAAATGCTCTCCATTATATAATGTCTCCATTAACTCTTGTATTCACTGTAACAACAGTGTTGCAATGAGAGAATTTACAGATAAGGTACCAATTAAACAGACTTGATTTGTCCTGGAAGAGTTCAAGGTTCCCGAGGTGTCAGCCGTGCGTATTCTGGCGAGAACATCATATTTCATCATATTCCTGACTTCAGCCTTGCAGAGGGATTGGGGGAATTGGGAGAGAGGAGCTGGATTGATCTTAAAGTAGGTTAAAGGGTTGGCGCAACATAGTGGGCCAAATTGCTTGTACTGTACTGTGCTGTATTGTCCATTCCAAGGCTGACTGCAGTAGTTCTGTAACTCGTCCATTTGTGTTTCTGCTCAGTGTTGACTTCCCGATGTTGATTTGACAGGGCGAGATGTTTTAGGAACAGCTTCCCTTCAGCCATCAGATTCCTGACTGGTCCATGAAGCAATGAGTAGTTCCTCACTATTCCTCTTCCCTTCAGCCATCAGATTTCTGACTGGTCCATGAAGCAATGAGTAGTTCCTCACTATTCCTCTTCCCTTCAGCCATCAGATTTCTGACTGGTCCATGAAGCAATGCATAGTACCTCACTATTCCTCTTCCCTTCAGCCATCAGATTTCTGACTGGTCCATGAAGCAATGAGTAGTTCTTCACTATTCCTCTTCCCTTCAGCCATCAGATTTCTGACTGGTCCATGAAGCAATGAATAGTTCCTCACTATTCCTCTTCCCCTCAGCCATCAGATTTCCGACTTGGTTGTGAAAATCTAAAAAAAATGTCAAGGACGAGAGGTTAGGCTGGAGATTATTACTTGGGTGGTATTATACTTTTACCAGCCCAAGACTGAAAGTTGTCCTGATATTTTTCCGCGTTTTTATTGTTTTCTGAGCAAACTGTACAGATGGGTAGTTGAATGGTGCCATCTAGTGGGAGGCACCGCAAATGAAGCTGTAAAAGCAATTGGAATGCGGAGACTTCAAATTTACAGTACAGCAACACACAAGATGCTGGAGGAACTCAGCATGTCTGGCAGTCTGGGAATGAACAGTCGACATTTCAAGTTGAGATCCTTCATCTGTACTGGAAAAGAAGGGATAGAAGTCAGAATAAGAAAGTGGCATGCAGAACTTTGTTCTGATCAAATAGTCGTTTAACTTTGTTTATAGCACGCTAATTCCCTTTTTAACGTGATACAGTTCTATGAATGTTCTTAATAACAAAATTACAAAAAAGATGCAAAATGTATTATTTATAATCTGTTTAGATTCAGATTTATTTATCTCATGTACATGGAAATATACAATGAAATAAGTCGTTCAAAGTAAATTTATCATCAGAGTATGTGTGTGTATATATCACAGTAAATATCAAGAAACATAACAGAATCAATGAAAAACTACACACAACAAAGATGAATAAAACACCAATGTGCAAAAGACAGCTGTGCAAAGACAGAAAGAGAAAACATTATCATAATAATAAATATGCAAACAATTTCAAGAACATGAGTTATAGAATCTTTGAAAGTGCGTCCAGAGATTGTGGAATCATTTTAGTAACCATTCAATTGTGTTAATCATTCAGAAATCTGATGGTGGAGAGGAAGAAATTACTAAATTGTTAAGTGTGTTAAGGCCATACCAAATTCCCTCAAACTCCAAATGAAGTAGAGCTGTTGGCATGCTGCATTTGTGATTGTATCAAAGTGTTGGGAGCAGGATAGATTGAGATTTCCCTTTCCAAAGTCTGCAGTTAATTCCTTGGTCTTACTGAAGTTAAGTACAAGATTGTTGTTGCAACACCACTCAACGAGCTGAACTACCTCCCTCCTGTATGCTACCTCATCACCAGCTGAGATTCAGCTATTTCTTTCTCGAAAAAGGTTTTTTAAAAATTTTGTAAGATATTATTGATTCTGTGTCAACCCAGAGACCTGCGCATTTTAATTAAAATCAGGTTCATTATCACTGAAATTGTGGCAGCAACACATTGCAAGACATGAAAAATTATTATAAGCTCCAATACAAGTAAATAGTGCAAAAAAGGAATAGTGAGGAACTACTCATTGCTTCATGGACCAGTCGGAAATCTGATGGCTGAAGGGAAGTTGTTCCTAAAGCATTGAATGTGAGTCTTCATGTTCCTGTACCTCCTCCCTGATGGTAGTAATGAGATGAGGGCTTAGCCTGGGTGCTGAAGATCCTTATCTAAGAAAGAAAATGGTGGCATTAGAGAGGGTCCAGAGAAGGTTCATCAGAATTATCCCAGAAGTTAAAGGGTTAATAATGTATGAGGAACATTTGATGGCCCTAAGCCTGTACTAACTAGAGTTTAGGAGAACAGGGGAGATCTCATTGAAACCTATTGAATTTTGAAAGGCCTAGATAGAGCAGACAGAGAGAGGATGTTTCCTATAGTCGGCGGGGGGGGGGGGCGGGGCGGTGTCTAAGACTAGAAGGCACGCTTCAGAATAGAAGGATGTCCTTTTAGGATAGAAATGAGGAATTTCTTTAGCTGGAGTGATGAATCTGTGGAATTCATTACCACAGATTACTGTACAGGTCAAGTCATTGAATATAGCAAAAGCAGAGGTTCTTGATTAGTAAGGGTGCCAGAAGTTATGGGGAGAAAGCAGCAGAACGTACCTGAGAGGGTTGATAAATCAGCCATGTTGGAATGGTGGCGCACACTTGATGAGCTCAATGACCTAATTCTGTTCCTATGCATTATGGTAAGCTAGCTATCTCAATGCTCTACTGACCAGCCTCCTCTTCAGCTCTACATATAGCTAACTCTGCTGTCAGCACACTTATTTCAACCACATGAATTTATCCTTCACTCTATTGACCTGCATTGGCTCACGGTATAAAAACGTCTCATTTTGAAAAGTTACCAATTTTAAATCCAAACAAGCACACACACAGCATCTCTTAAGTTTGTCAAGGTACTCAGTGCAAGGAGAAAGAGGGATGTTGTTGGGAATGTGCAAGGTAACAGAATACAGGGAGCTAAAATAAGGGATGGAATTATGGAAAGCTAGCAGAGACTCAGTGGGCTGAATGAACTCATAACTCATTCTGAATTATAAAACATAAGAAGGAAAAAAATTCCAAACCCTAGACTTCATAGATGCTGGAAATTCAGAGCAACATGCACAATATGCTGGAGGAACTCAGCAGGCCACACAGTATTAGTGGAGGGGAATAAACATTGATGTTCAGTCTGAGACCCTTCAGCAGCAAAGTACTGTACAGATAAAAACATCCCAAAAATGTCATCAAAATTGTACTAATAGGTCATTCAATTCAACCTGTTCGTGGATATAGAACAGTACAGCACAGTACAGGCCCTTCAGTCCACAATGTTGTGCTGACCCTTAAACCCTGCCTCCCATATAACCCCCCCACCTTAAATTCCTTCATATATCTGTCTAGTAGTCTCTTAAATTTCACTAGTGTATCTGCCTCCACCACTGACTCAGGCAGTGCATTCCACGCACCAACCACTCTCTGAGTAAAAAACCTTCCTCTAATATCCCCCTTGAACTTCCCACCCCTTACCTTAAAGCCATGTCCTCTTGTATTGAGCAGCGGTGCCCTGGGGAAGAGGCGCTGGCTTTTGAAGAGAATGTGTGGGGAGATAATTCAAAATGCAGAGATGCAAAGGGACTTGAGAGTCCTTGTGCAGGATACCCTAAAGGTTAACCTCCAGGTTGAGTCAGCGGTGCAGAAGGCGAATGTTGGCATTCATTTCTAGAGGTATAGAATATAAGAGCAGGGATATGATGATAAGGCACTCGTGAGACCACACTTGGAATATTGTGTGCAGTTTTGAGCTCCTTATTTTAGAATGGATATACTGACATTGGAGAGGGTCCAAAGAAGATGCACAAGAATGATTCCAGGAATGAGAGGGTTACCATATGAGGAACGTCTGGCAGCTCTTGGGCTGTAGTCCCTGGAGCTCAGGAGAATGAGGGGGGATCTCATAGAGACATTCTGAATGTTAAAAGGCCTGAACAGATTAGATATGGCAAAGTTATTTCCCATGGTAGGGACGTCTAGGACAAGAGGGCACGACTTCAGGATCGAAGGACATCCATTTAGAACAGAGATGCAGAGAAATTACTTTAGTCAGAGGGTGGTAAATCTGTGGAATTTATTGCCACAAGCGGCTGTGGAGGCCAAATCATTGGGTGCATTTAAGGCAGAGATAGATAGGTTCTTGATTAGCCAGGGTATCAAAGGATATGGGGAGAAGGCAGGGGGTGAGGATGACTGGAAGAATTGGATTAACCCATGATTGAATGGCAGAGCAGACTCGATGGGCTGAATGGCCTACTTCTGCTCCTACATCTTATTGTCTTATGGTCACCAGAGACATGCTGTTGCTATGGTCCCTGGGCTTCTTTGAATGATCTGTGCCCTGTATTAAAGAGAGTAACTGCAAGTGGAAGTCGTTGTTTTAGAAACATAGCAGCCAATTAATTTCGCAAACAACAGGAATTCTGCAGATGCTGGAAATTCAAGCAACACACATCAAAGTTGCTGGCGAACGCAGCAGGCCAGGCAGCATCTCCAGGAAGAGGTGCAGTCGACGTTTCAGGCTGAGACCCTTCGTCAGGACTAACTGAGGGAAGAGTGAGTAAGAGATTTGAAAGTTGGAGGGGGAGGGGGAGATCCAAAATGATAGGAGAAGACAGGAGGGGGAGGGATGGAGCCAAGAGCTGGACAGGTGATTGGCTAAGGGGATATGAGAGGATCATGGGACAGGAGGTCCGGGAAGAAAGACAAGGGCGGGGGGAACCCACAAAGTCTCATTCAGCAGTGATGAGATTAGTCACTGGAGTCATGGAAGACTGCGAGAGCTGGAACTGGGAACCACAAAAGATCTGCTGGAAGAACTCAGTGGGTCAAGCAACATCTGAGAGAGGAAGGAATTGTCAAGGTTTGGGATCATGCCCTGTAATGTTGACTATTCCTAGAGTTCTTCCAGCAGATTGTTTGATGCATGAGACTAGTTAAGTTTCAAGATTGTTTATTGTCATTCATCCAGTATGCAAGTGTAAAGGACAAAATGATTGTTACTCTGGATCTGACGTAGCATAGAGGATACAAAAAAGGTCATAAATATAAATACATCATAGTAGTACAATCACTTGAGTCCAGTAAGATGCTCTCCTAAGCGGTTGTCTATGGGTGGGTCCTCAGATAGCTGTAGAGGCTGATCCAGGATCCACATATTCTGTTAGAGTGGATTCCCTTATAAACACATACTGTTAGCTTATATACTGATTGTACATAACATTACACTGGGTACGGGAGCATCTGACAGGAAATTATAAATTGGTGGTGCTGGGGTGGGTTTGCAGGGAGAGCTATTGATTAGCCTTACTGCATGGAGAAAGTAACTGATTTTCAGTCTGGTGGTCCTGACATGGATGCTGCTTAACCTTCTCCCTGATGGGAGCGGGACAAACAGTCCATGAGCAGGCCGGGTGGAATCTTTCATGATATTTCTGGCCTTTCTGTATATACTGTATGTTCTTGATGGTGGATAGTCATAGTCATAGTCATAGTCATACTTTATTGATCCTGGGGGAAATTGGTTTTCGTTACAGTTGCACCATAAATAATGAATAGTAATAAAACCATAAATAGTTAAATAGTAATATGTAAATTATGCCTGGAAATAAGTCCAGGACCAGCCTATTGGCTCAGGGTGTCTGACCCTCCAAGGGAGGAGTTGTAAAGTTTGATGGCCACAGGCAGGAATGACTTCCTATGATGCTCTGTGCTGCATCTCGGTGGAATGAGTCTCTGACTGAATGTACTCCTATGCCCACCCAGTACATTATGTAGTGGATGGGAGATATTGTCCAAGATGGCATGCAACTTAGACAGCATCCTCTTTTCAGACACCACCGTCAGAGAGTCCATTTCCATCCCCACAACATCACTGGCCTTAAGAATGAGTTTGTTGATTCTGTTGGTGTCTGCTACCCTCAGCCTGCTGCCCCAGCACACAACAGCAAACATGATAGCACTGGCCACCACAGACTCATAGAACATCCTCAGCATTGTCCGGCAGATGTTAAAGGACCTCAGTCTCCTCAGGAAATAGAGACGGCTCTGACCCTTCTTGTAGACAGCCTCAGTGTTCTTTGACCAGTCCAGTTTATTGTCAATTCGTATCCCCAGGTATTTGTAATCCTCCACCATGCCCACACTGACCCCCTGGTTGGAAACAGGGGTCACCGGTACCTTAGCTCTCCTCAGGTCTACCACCAGCTCCTTAGACTTTTTCACATTAAGCTGCAGATAATTCTGCTCATACCATGTGACAAAGTTTCCTACTGTAGCCCTGTACTCAGCCTCATCTCCCTTGCTGATGCATCCAGCTATGGCAGAGTCATCTGAAAACTTATGAAGATGACAAGACTCTGTGCAGTAGTTGAAGTCCGAGGTGTAAATGGTGAAGAGAAAGGATAGGCAGGTGCCAGTGATGTATTGGGCATTTTTAAACCTTCCTTTGTTGAAGGAAAAGGGGAGAATGGGATACGGGGAGAACGTGAGATGATTCCACTAGATGTTCAAGAATAAATCGCGAAAAGATATTATACCTTTGGTTTTCCAATCAAAGTAAGCTTGATCCATCGTGGAAGGTTGAAAAAGAAAATTTGATATAATGGGACTTGCTAGAATAAATTGATTAAACCCAAAAAATCTTCGAAATTGAAACCATATACATAAAGTATGCTTAACTATTGGGTTGTTCATTTGTTTATATGATTTAAAAGAAGTAAAAGGAAGTAAAGTTCCTAAAACCGAACCCAAGGAAAACCCTTGTAATGAATTAGATCCAAAATTTACCCAATGAGGATTTAAAGATGCGTCCAAATCTTGTAACCAAAATTGCCCAATAATAGAATCTAAAATTCGGGAGGGCGAGCCCCACCTCCTTTTTAGATTTCTGTAGATACCTTTTACCTAACCTAGGATTTTTATTCTGCCAAATATATGAGGAAATTTTTGAATCTACGTTATCAAAAAAAGATTTTGGGATAAAAATTGGGACCGATTGGAATATATACAGAAATTTGGGCAAAATGACCAATCAAAGACAAAGAGATTGGGGACCATTTGGTAAATAAAAGTTTAATCTGATCAATTAAAGGTAAAAAATTAGCTTTAAATAAATCTTTATATTTTTTCGTAATTGTTATCCCTAAGTATATAAATGAATCAGTCACCAATTTAAATGGTAAACGTCCATAAATAGGTACATGCTTATTTAAAGGGAATAATTCACTCTTACTAAGATTCAATTTGTAACCAGAGAAGTTACTAAATTGAGCTAACAGATCTAGGATAGCAGGAATTGACTTCTCCGGGTTAGAGATGTATAACAACAAATCATCTGCATATAATGATAATTTATGTATTTCGTTTCCACGGGTAATACCAACAATATTTGGCGAGTCGCGGATAGCAATTGCTAAAGGTTCAAGAGCAATATTAAATAATAAAGGACTAAGAGGGCAACCTTGCCTAGTACCACGAAAAAGACGAAAAAAAGGAGATCTATAATTATTTGTACAAACCGAGGCTACCGGGGAGTAATATAACAATTTAATCCAAGATATAAATGTCAAATTAAAATTAAATTTCTCAAGAACATTAAATAAATAAGGCCATTCAACTCTGTCAAAGGCTTTCTCAGCATCTAATGAGATAATACATTCCGGGGTAGTAAATGAGGGGGTGTAAACAATATTCATTAACCTCCTAATATTAAAGGATGAATAGCGATTTTTAATAAATCCGGTTTGATCCATGGAAATAATTTGAGGTAACACCTTCTCCAGTCTAGTTGCTAGAATTTTTGAAAAAATTTTAGAGTCTACATTCAGAAGAGATATCGGTCTGTATGATGCACAATCAGTAGGATCTTTATTCTTTTTAAGGATTAAGGAAATAGAGGCTTCATAAAACGATTGTGGTAATTTACCTAAACTGATTGCTTCCTTGAATATTCTAGAGAACTTAGAAGAAAGAATGGAGGAAAAAAATTTTAAAAATTCCACTGTAAACCCATCTGGACCGGGTGCTTTACCGGAATTCAATGATGAGATTGCAGTTATTATTTCTTCCTCTGAAATGGAAGTATCTAATGATAGGCAATCTTCGGGAGATAGTTTCGGAAAACTCAATTTACTTAAAAAATCATGCATGAAATTAGAATCATGAGGAAAATCAGAGTGATATAAAGAGGTATAAAATTCTTGAAAGGTTTGGTTTATCCCAACATGATCAACTGTGAAAGTATCATCCTGTTTGCGAATCTTAGTAATTTGACATTTAACTGAATCAAATTTCAATTGGTTAGCCAGTAATTTACCCGATTTATCGCTATGAATATAAAAATCACTTCTAGTTCTCATTAATTGATTTTCGATCGAGGATGTTAATAATAAGCTATGTTCCAATTGGAGTTCAACTCTGTGTTTGTACAGTTCCTTACTGGGAGAGATAGCATATTTTTTATCCACTTCTTTAATTTTATCAACCAACAGAAGTATTTCATTGTTAATACGTCTTTTCAAACCAGCCGAATAGGAAATAATCTGACCACGGATATAAGCTTTAAAGGCGTCCCAAACAGTTCCATTGGAAACTTCTTCCGTAGTATTAGTTGAAAAGAAGAAATCAATCTGCTCCTTTATAAATTTGACAAAGTCTTGATCTTGAAGCAAAATAGGGTTAAATCGCCATTGTCTGCTAGTACAAAAGGTATCCATTAACTTGATGGAAAGTTTCATTGGAGCATGATCTGAAATAGCAATAATGTCATAATTACAATCAACTACATATGGAATCAAACGAGAGTCAATCAGGAAATAATCAATTCTGGAAAAAGAACGATGTACATGTGAAAAGAAGGAGAATTCCTTATCACTTGGATGTAGAAATCTCCAAATTTCTAAAATCCCAGATTCCAACATAAAAGAGTTAATAATAGTAGCCGACTTATTCGGTAAAGCCAGACTACCTATGGATCTGTCCAACATGGGATTCAAACATAAATTAAAATCACCGCCCATTATCAACATATACTCATTTAAATTAGGAAAGGAAGTGAGTAAGTGTTTAAAGAATTCAGGATAATCCACATTCGGAGCGTAAACATTAACCATAGTGACCTTTTTATTAAAAAGTACCCCAGTAATTAACAGAAATCTGCCATTAGGATCTGAAATAATGTCTTGATGAATAAATGTAATTGAGGGATCAATAAAAATTGAAACGCCTTCAATTTTGGCTTGAGCATTTGAATGGTATTGTTGTTCTTTCCAAAACTTAAAGAAGCATTGATTGTCCTCTTTCCTTACATGAGTCTCTTGTGCAAAAATAATATGAGCATTCAGTCTTTGGAACACTTTGAAAATCTTTTTCCGTTTTATTGGATGGTTTAAACCATTTGTATTCCAAGAGACAAAATTAATAGTATGAGCCATAACTGAAAATTAACCCTTTGGTAAGTAAGGGGTTAACCATAATGTGAGCTCATGAAATCGGAAGAGGAATACATGATTAGAGAGGAACCGGAAATCTCGACACTGCGGACATCTTTGTAGTTCTGAATCAGCCCAATAGAAAAAATTAAAAAAGAAAAAGACAACCCCTCCCCCAACCCCAAGTAGAACCCCGAACTAAGCCAGAGAAGGCTGAAGAAAGCACTAACTAATACTAACTTTAACCCCATTTCTGCAGGGGGCAACTCCAAAAATATATGTTAAATAAGTGACCTCCCGAAGACTAATATATGTAAAAAATAAACAGTATTGTAAATTAGTCTCCATAGTAAAAATTACTAAAATATATGAAATAAAAAACAGTATCAGTACATATAATTAGTTAATTATAAGCGAGTAAATAAAAAATCGCTTCCAAAAAAAGAAAAATGGATTATGGGAAGAAGAAACATAAGAGCATGGCATCCCGAAAAAAAACAAAGGAGATTATACAAAAAGAAAGACAAGTCGCCATTTTAATTATGCGAAAACCAAAAATAGGAAACATATAACTACAAATGAGCGTCGGATCGGATCATTAGTAATAACGAAAAAGGAAAAGTTAAAACAAAAGGTTAACTAAGGGAAAATGATGTTATTCACAGGAGATAAATATTCTATATAAGTTATAGAATAATCACTATAGTAATAAACAAAGAACAAAAATCTTAGACTTATAAAAAACCTTCATCGCACAGTAGTAGAAGGTTTATTTTGAAGAAAAACACCAGAGAGAAAAAAAATTGGTGCTGGAAGCACCAGACACAAATTAAGAGAGGTAAACTCAAAAGTTACAGTTGACAAAAGGAAATCAATTAATCAGTAAGTCAGAGAGATAAAGTAAGTCTTCTGGTGTACTTAAAGTTGATTAAATCAAGGAGATCATAGGTTAAAAAGGATAACGGGAATGGAGTGAAGCCAGAGAGACGACCTCACTCCATGGGCGCCCCCTGCAGAATCCTGAATCCACTAAATGTATACTAACACTGACTGGTTGGCCGGAACAGTCTGCTTTCACTGTTACGATTTTGATGGTGCTTTAGGAGTATCTTTTTCCAGAATTAATTTGCAAAGCAGAGGGGCAAATTGTTAAATTTCATGATGACTTCCTGCCACTGTTTGTGGAGAGTTTGTAAATTCTCGGTGGCATGGTAGCATGGCAGTTAGCCCAATTGCTTTACAGCACCAGCTACCGCTGATCTGGATTTGATTCCTGCCGCTGTCTGTAGGGAATGTATACGTTCTCCCCATGACCGTGTGGGTTTCCTCTGGGTGCTTCGGTTTCCTTCCACAGTCCAAAAGATGTACGGGCTAGGATTAGTAGGTTGTGAGCGTGCTGCATTGGCGCAGAAAGTATGGCGACACTTGTGAGCTACTCCCAGCACGATCCTTACAGGGTGTGGGTCATTGACACAAAATGATGCATTTCACTGTATGTTTTGATGTACATGTGGCAAATAAAGCAAATTTTAAATTCAAGATCTTTATCCTGAATTAGTGAGTAGTCCATTCAGCCCATTGAATTTATGCTGCCTCTCAGTAATTCCTTCAAACACCACCCCCACTTGTCCCCTGTAATCAGTTCTGTTACATAATCTCATCAACAGTCTCTGTTTTTCCTGCCAACCACCTACCCTACACCTGCAGTGATAATAGAGGCCAATCAACCTGTACATGTTGAGATTAGATTAGTTTGCACTCAGTGGCCACTTTATTAGGTACACCTGCACACCTGCTCGTTAATGCAAATATCTAATCAGCCAATCATGTGGCAGCGACTCAGTGCATAAAGGCATGCAGACAGGGTCAAGCAGTTCAGTTGGTGTTTAGACCAACCTCAGAATGGGGAAGAAATGTGATCTCAGTGACTTTGACAGTGGGATGATTGTTGGTGTCAGACAGGGTGGTTTGAGTATCTCAGAAATTGCCGACCTCCTCGGATTTTCACACACCACAATCTCTGGAGTTTTCAGAGAATGGTGCAAGAACCAAAAAATATCCAGTGAGTGGAAGCTCTTTGGGAAAAAAATGCCTTGTTAATGACAGAGCTCAGAAGAGAATGGCTTAAGCTGACAGGAAGGCGACATGAACTCAAATAACCAAGGTGGTGTTCAGAAGGGCATTTCTGAACACACAGCACTTAAAACCTTGAAGTGCATGGGCTGTAGCAGCAGATCACAAGCACACACTCAGTGGCCACTTTTTTAGGTACAGGTGGTAACTTATAAAGTGGCCTTTGAATGTTGTATCATATAACATATACTAGGGTGCAATGAAAGTCATTGTTCTCATGAAGCTCCTAGAGGAAACAGTATGTATATGAATAATAACAACGAGGGAACAGAATGTATATGAATAACAATGAGGGAACTATGTATATGAATAACTATGTATATGGATAATAACAAAGGGAACAATGTATATAAATAATGTGGGAACTATGTATATGAATAACAATAAGGGAGCAGTATGTATATGAATAATAACAACAAGGGAACAGAATGTATATAAATAACAATGAGGGAACAATGTATAAATAACAATGAGGGAACAGAATGTATATGAATAACAATGAGGGAACTGTATATGAATAACAATGTACGTGAATAACATAAGGGAACTATCTATATGAATAACAATGAACAGAATGTATATGAATAACAATAAAGGAACTATGTATATGAATAATAACAATGAGGGAACAGTATTATGAATAAATAAGGGAGCAGTATGTATATGAACAACAAGGAGGGAACAGAATGTATATGAATAACAATGTAAATGAATAACAATGAGAGCAGAATGTATATGAATAACAATGAGGGAACAATGAATAACAATGAGAGCAGAATGTAGATGAATAACAATGGGGGTACAGAATGTATATTAATAACAATGAGCAGAATGTATATGAATAACAATGAGGGAGCAGAATGTATATGAATAACAATAGTATTTTGTTACAATAGTAAATCAATACAAATATAATGCAAATCTAGTTTTGGAATAGAATTCACTCTACAGAAAGTTCATTTTACAACTTTTTAATATTTAAACCAAACTTAAGTTCATCCTTGAGGGATAATTTTTAGAGAACAAAACATGTCTGCTTCAGCCAGAGCTGAGGATGCAATCCAACAGATGTACACATCCTCTCTTACCACCATTCAGGGCCGCAAACAGTCCTTCCAGGCAATGCAACATTTCACATGCAAGTCTGTCAGGGCTATCTATTCAGTGTTCCTTGTGTGGCTTCCCCTACGTCGGTGGGACCTGACATTGACTGGGGGAACCACTTTGATGAGTGCCTTTGCTCCATCTGCAACAGGGAGGAACAGCTATTTTAATTGCGCTCCCTATTCCCATTCGGACATGTTGGTCCATGACCTCCACCACTGCCATGATGAGTCCACTTTCAGGGTGGAGGAGCAATACCTCACATTCCATTTGGGTAGCCTCCAGCCTGATGGCATGAAGGTTGATTTCTCCAACCTGTGGTAATTTCTCACCTCTCCCCTTTCTCTCCTTTCCCATTTGCCATTCTGGCTCCCTCCTTATCCTTTCTTGTCTTCTCACCTGCCCAACACCTCCCTCTGGTGTCCTTCCTCCTTCCCTTTCTCCCAAGGTCCAATCTCCTCAGATCCTTCTTCTTCAGCCCTTTACTTTTTCCTTTAATCTCCCAGCTTCCCACTTCACCCCACCCCACCCACACACCTTCCCCGTCATCTAGCTACACCTATCACCCTCATTTTGTGCTTCTGGCTTCTTCCTTTCCAGTCCTGATGAAGGGTCTTGGCCTGAAACACCAACTGTTTATTTCCCTCCCATACTGGAGGAACCTGCTGAGTTCTTCCAGCATATTGTATGTGTTTTAGAGTCAGAGAAAAGTACGGCACAAAACAGGCCCTTCGGCCCATCTAGTGCATGCTGAACCATTTAAACTACCCACTCCCATCACCCTGCACTGGGACCATAGTCCTCCATACCCCTACCACCCACGTACCTATCCAAACTTTGCTTAGAGGTTGAAATCGAGCTCACATGCACCACTTGTGCTGGCAGCTTGTTTCACACTCCCACAACCCTCTGAAAGAAGCAGTTTCCCCTCAAGTTCCCCTTAAACATTTCACCTTTCACCCATAACCTATGACCACCCAACCTCAGTGGAAAAGGCCTGCTTGCATTTACCCTAATGATACCTTTCATAGTTTTGTATACCTCTGTCAAATCTCCCTTCAATCTTTTACGTTTCAAGGAATACATTCCTAATCTATTCAATCTTTCCTTATAATTAAGGTCCTCCAGTCCTGGCAACATCCTTGTAAATTTTCTCTGTACTCTTTCAACCTTATTTACCTCTTTCCTGTAGGTGGGTGACCAAAACTGCTCACAATACTCCAAATTAGGCTTGACCAGTGTCTTATATAACTTCAACATAACATCCCATCTCCTGTACTCAATAAGGCCAATGTGCCAAGAGCTTTCTTTACAACCCTCTCAACCTGTGACACCACTTTCAATGAATTATGGACCTGGATTCCCAGATCTCTTTGTCCTACAGCACTCCTCAGTGCCCTACCGTTCAATGCGTAAGACCTACCCTGGTTGGTCTTACTCAAGTGCAACACCTTGCACTTTTCTGCATTAAGTTCTATCTGCCATCTTCCAGCCCATTTTTCCAGCTGGTCCAGATCCTGCTGCAAGTTCTGATAGTCTTCCTCGCGGTCCACTACATACCCCATCTTGGTGTCATCTGCAAATTTGCTGATCCAGTTAACCATATTGTCATCCAGATCTTTGATATAGACAACAAACAACAGCGGACCCAGCACTGATCCCTGCAGCACTCCACTAGTCAGAGAGGCAACCATACACTACCACTCTCTGGCTTCTCCCACAAAGCCAATGTTTAATCCAATTTACTACCTCATCTTGGATGCCGAACAACTGAAACTTCTTGACCGACCTCCCATGAGGGACCTTGTCAAATGCCTTGCTAAAGTCCATGTAGACAACCTCCACTGACTTGCCTTCAACAACATTCCTGGTAACTTCCTCAAAAACCTCTTTACGTTTGGTGAGACACGACCTGCCACAGATGAAGCCATGTTGGCCATCCCTAATCAGTCCATGTCTATCCAAATACTCATATATCCAGTCCCTTAGAATACCTTCCAATAACCTTCCCACTACAGATGCCAAGCTCACTGGCCTTTTATTTCCTGGTTTGTTTTTAGAGCCTTTTTTAAACAGTGGAACATCATCGGCTATCCTCCACTCCTCCGGTACCTCACCTGTCACTAAGGATGATTTAAATATCTCTGCTAGGGCCCCTGCACCTTCTGCCATTTTCCCCCAAAGGATCCAAGGGAACACCTTGTCAGGCCCTGGGGATTTATTCACCCTGCTTTGCCTCACAATAGCAAACACCTCCTCCTCTGTAATGTCTACAGGGTCCATGAAGTAAATACAGATGCAAAAAATTCATTTAAGATCTCCTCCATCTCTTTTGGCTCCACACATGGATTGCCATTCTGATCTTCCAGAGGACTATTTTTGTCCCTTGCAATCCTTTTGCTCTTAATAAATCTACAGAATCCCATAGGATTCTTCTTCATCTTGTCTGCTATGGCAATTCATGCCTTCTTTTAGCCCCCCGATTGCTTTCTTAAGTGTTCTCTTGCATTTCTTGTACTCCATAAACACCTCATTTGTTCCTACCTGCCTATACCTGCTATGCATCTCCTTTTTTTGTTTAACCAGGAACTCAATATCTCTTGAAAACCAAGGTTCCCTAAACCTGTTATTTTTACATTTTATTCTGACAGGCACACACAAGCTTTGTACTCTCAAAATCTTCCTTTTGAAGGCTTCCCACTTACCAAGCACACCTTTGGCAGTAAAAAGCCTGTCCCAATCCACACTTGCCAGATCCTTTCTGATTCCATCAAAACTGGCCTTTCTCCAATTTAGAATCTCAACCCTCTGACCTGACCTACCTTTTTCCATATTTACTTTGAAACTAATGGCATTATGATCACTCGGTGCAAAGTGTTCCCCTGCACGAACTTCTGTCACCTGCGCTCATTCCCTAATGGTAGATCAAGTATTGCATATCCTCTTGTCGGGATTTCTATGTACCAACGAAGGGAACTTCCCTGAACACACTTGACAAACCCTATTCCATCTAGTCCTGTTACAGTATGGGGTTCCTAGTCAATATGTGGAAAATTAAAATCACCTACTATAACAACCTTATGTTTCTTGCAACAGTTGGCAATCTCTCTACAAATTTATTCCCATGTATTGTAGGGTGGTCTATAACACAGCCCAATTAACACAGCCATACCATTCTTATTTCCCAGTTCCACCCAAAAAAAAACCTCACCAGATGAGTTACACACATCAAAGTTGCTGGTGAACGCAGCAGGCCAGGCAGCATCTCTAGGAAGAGGTACAGTCGATGTTTCAGGCCGAGACCCTTCGTCAGGACTAATTGAAAGAAGAGCTAGTAAAAGATTTGAAAGTGGGAGGGGGAGGGGGAGATCCAAAATGATAGGAGAAGACAGGAGGGGGAGGGATGGAGCCAAGAGCTGGACAGGTGATTGGCAAAAGGGATATGAGAGGATCATGGGACAGGAGGCCTAGGAGGAAAGAAAAGGGGGAGGGGAGAAACCCAGAGGGTGGGCAAGGGGTATAGTGAGAGGGACAGAGGGAGAAAAAGGAGAGAGAGAGAGAGAGAGAGAAAGAATTGTGTATATAAATAAATAACGGATGGGGTATGAGGAGGAGGTGGGGCATTAGTGGAAGTTTGAGAAGTCAATATTCATGCCATCAGGTTGGAAGCTACCCAGACAGAATATAAGGTAACACACATCAAAGTTGCTGCAGCGGCCAGGCAGCATCTCTAGGAAGAGGTACAGTGGACGTTTCAGGCCGAGACCCTTCGTCAGTAGTCCTGACGAAGGGTCTCGGCCTGAAACGTCGACTGTACCTCTTCCTAGAGATGCTGCCTGGCCTGCTGCGTTCACCAGCAACTTTGATGTGCGTTGCTTGAATTTCCAGCATCTGCAGAATATAAGGTGTTGTTCCTCTAACGTGAATATGGCTTCATCACCAGAGGAGTTCTCCAGTCTGTCCTGACTGAGTTGAGCACTGCCGTGACATTTTCTCTAACGAGTAATGCCACCCCTCCCGCTCTGTCACGTCTGAACAACGGAACACTGAGCTGCCAGTCTTGCCTCTCCTGCAGCCAAGTCTCACTAATGGCTACAATATCATAATTCCAGGTGTAGATTCACGCTCTGAGCTCATCTGCCTTTCCTACGATACTTCTTGCATTGAAATATACGCAGCTCAGAACATTAGTAGCACCACGCTCACTTTTGACTCCTGACATGTTACTCTGGATTTCCAGCATCTGCAGAATCGCTTGTGTTACTAATACCAATATCATGCAAATCTGGTTTTGGAATTGAGTTCACTCTGCAGAAAGTTAATCGACATATTACAACTTTTTCCTGATTTTATAAGATTTAAGTTAGTCCATTGAGGGTTCATATTTCGAAAAATAGAACTGTATGCTTCAGTCAGTGTGCGGCTGCCTCTGCATTCGCCCACAGTTGCACCGAGCAGCCAAGCGAGGGGGCCGCTGTCCCGCACACTACCAAGCGCCGTGCACGGAACCACACTTCCCATGAGACGTAGGGCTTGTGGGAAAGTCCTGCCGCTCTGTTTTGATCCGAGTAGCTGACTACCGTCGCCCTCCCCCGTCCGGCTTCTCTGCAGTCGATCTTTTTGCCTGTGGAATATCCTCCTGCTTGTAGCTATTTAGCGACGTCAAAGCAGCAACGTTGCTGCCTCCGCACTTCTTCCAGGCAAGTATCAAGGGCCGGGGGGTACAGGTTGGGCTGGGCTGGAATGCACCGCAGGCCTCTGCCCGCTGTGATTTGCAGAGCGACGTGAGACGGTACAAGGTACTGTCCGGTCGAGCGTTCTCCGTCCTTCAGTCGTGCCCTTTGGGATCTAGCAGGCAGGCGACAGGTTCGCGCCACGCCACTGACCCTCTGACCAGTCGGGAGAACCGGCCGCTGGCAGGGACTTTAAAGGGTTTACTTAAATAATGCTCCGGCGCCCGGCAGACACAAGTCATTAGCGGTTGTCTCGGAACCGGACGTTAATCTCCAGAACCTTCTCCTATAATCCCTTAACCCTCCAAGATTTCAAGTATTTTTTAATCCAGCAGCATTTTCGATACCAAAATAATCCGGAAGAGAATTCGCTGGGTTTTACCAAGATCTCCCTTTCATTTCCTCTTCCTTTGAGCTGGCTGGCTAGTTGAATGGGGAAGTTTATCCACTTCTCCTTGGATAACGAGGGTGTTGAGTGCTCAGCCGAGGTTGACGATGATACATCTCGCTCGATGAAGCCTCCGGGTGCGCACCCACACTATGAATGCCTGCCTACCGGTTTCGGTAACCTCCGCCCCCAACCCATCAGCTGTTATGGTTTGGGATGCAAAGTCTGGACGGGTTGGTGTGGAAGTGGGTCCCAAGATATCAATAAGATTGACAAAGTGCAGAGAAAATTTAGAAGGATGTTGCCAGTACTTGACCTGAGTTATAGGGAAAGATTGAACAGGCTCGGACTTCATACCCTGGAGCGTGGAGAATGAGGGGAGAGTTGATAGAGGCATAGATAGGCTTTTCCCACTAAGAATGGGTGGGACTAGAACTAGGTTAAGGGTGAAATGTGAATTATGTCAGGGGAACTTGAGGGGGAAGATCTTCACTCAGAGGGTAGTGCAAGCTGCCAGGGGAGATGGTGAATGTGGCTTCGAGTGTAACATTTCAGAGAAGTTTGGACAGATATATGAATGGGAGGTGTATGAAGGGGCAGGTCGATGGGACTAGGCAGAATAATAGTTTGGCATGGACTAGATGGGCCAAAGGGTGTGTTTCTGTGCTGTGGTAGTCCATGATAGTATTTTTGGACAAGTTGGATAACTTGAAACCTTGCAGAGTTATGGAATAAGGAGGGTGAATGGAACAAACTGGATGGGTCTTTTGAACAGTTAGAGTAGGCTAAATGGTCCCTGCCTATATGATTCTGAGATTCCAACATGATATGGACCTTTTTAATCTGTTCAGTCACAAAGGCTACCCAGATACAATGTAATATCATCAGGCTGTATCCCTGCTTCATGGAAACACAAGGTTCTGGAATCTGGAGCAGCAGACAAGATGCTGGTGGAACTCAGTGAGTCTGGCAGCACCTGTGGAAATAGTTGACATTGGACTGTTGAGATTTCAGGTCAAAACCCTTTTAAACATACTTATTACAATCACAAGACCCTGCTGGAAATTAAAAACTTATAGTACTGCAGGTTTACCCCATCAGCGAGTTGCTCGTTGGCAGAGGCTCTAAAGGAGCTGGACTTGATGCAAGACCCCGTTGGGCATTGTGGAATGCCGCAAATCTGACTCACTGATTTATAGACAGATGGCGGGGGGGGGGCTGCGCAGCCTCAGTTGTAGCGAGGATTAGGCCTCAAGCCGTGGTGTCGCCTGTTTACAGCCACCCTGGAGAGGGACATTGGAGTTGGAGCACTCCACCAGAGGTGGTGTGGTGCGGCGTCCAAGCTGGAGTCAGTGCTGCTCCCCAGTATCTGCTCGGCAGAAGACAAGCTGCATTGTGTTCGACTGCAGACTGCTGCAGCATTCATGGACTTAGACTATATATTTTTTTGTGTTGATGTATTTTAATAATATATGTGCTTGCATTCTTATATGCGCTATATGTGCCTTGTGCTGTGTGTGGCTGTTGGTACTGTGTTTTGCACCTTGGTCCCTGGAGTAATGCTGTTTTGTTTGGCTGTATAGTTGAATGATAATTAAACTTGAACTTCACCCGGACTTGTCCAGATGAAGGGTCTCAATCTGAAAATTCGACTGTCCATTTCCTTCCATAGAAGGGCACCACTACTAGCTGTAAGATCCCATCCAATTAATTAGCCTTCCTAACCTGGAAAGATAATCCCACTCCTGAAGCAACCTGCACAAGAGTGTTGTGGAAAAACCTTCATGTGGATTGTATGAGTTCAAGACTGTGGCTTCCAATAACCCTTTCACGATGGTACTGGAGACGCTCACATTCCAGATCAGATCAGATTAACTTATTTATCACGCGTTTGTCGAAACTTTTAGTGAAATCCTCAGTAAACACTGAGGAGAGAAATTTATTGAAAACTCAACACATCTTCAGCAGTCCTGCTGATTTCTCAGTGGGCTGATTCTCTTCTGAGTCTCCTATCTTCAATAGAGCTTTGGAAACTCTTGGGATTTTCCTTAACCATACATGTTGGATCCATCTCGTATTTCCTCTTTGCCTTCCTGATTTCCCTTTTAAGAGTATTCTTAATCTTTTTATAGTCATCAAGGGATTCCCATACCCTAACCTGTGAATGTACTGACTTTGTGAAATGCTCTGTATGGATGGCCTGCAAATCGAAGGCCTCCATTGTACCTTGGAACATGGCGGTACAGTAGCCTAGCGGCTATTTAACGCTTTATAGCGCCAATGGTTGGGGCTCAATGCCTGTACATTCTCCCTGTGACCCCGTGGGTTTCCTCTGGGTGCTCCAGTTTCCTTTCATAGTCCAAAGACGTACGGTTTAGTAAGGGTTAGTAAGTTCTGGGCATACCATGTTGGCGCTGGAAGCATATTGACACTTGTGTGCTGCCCCCAGTTGCGTTAGTCGTTGATGCAAACAATACATTTGACTGTACGTTTTGATGTATGTGTGACAAACAAAGCTAATCTTGCTCTTCATGTAATTGTAAAGTCATGGGTTAAGGATGAAAGATAGAATGTTTAAGGGGAACATGAGGGGGAATTTTTTAGAGGGTGGTGAGAAGTGGTGGATGCAGATTTGATTTCCACATTTAAGAACATTTTGGATAGCTGTATGGATAAGAGGAGTGTGGAGAGCTATGGTCCAGGTGCAGCTGGATGGGACTAGGTAGATTAATAGCCCAGCACAGACTAGATGGGCCAAATGGCCTGTTTCTGTGTTGTAGTGTTCTATGGCTCTATAATACTACTCATTACCAATTCCTAACATAGGTATTTTCTCTGTTTCAGCCTTAACCAGTGCCTGTGAGATTACTCACTGCTCCCTACAGAAAGCTCGTTCATGATTTCATCAGACAGTGAAGACGACCAGTACAGTGAGCGGACAGCTCTGATATCAGCCAGTGCCTCGACTATGCCTTCGTACCAGGAGATGGATGGGGGGCATGGCCTTGGCGGCAAGGGGACGAACCGGGTAAGAGCTGCTACACTGTTGTGGGGCTGTGGCTGATCTCAGTATAAACGTCAGGCACCGATAGTGAGCAGCACAGTAGCACAGTGGTAGGCACAGTGCTCTGCACTGCCAGAGACCCAGGTTCAATTCCTGCCACTGTCTGTAAGGAGTTTGTACATTGACCATGTGGGTTTCCTCCGGGTGCTCTGGTTTCCTCCCACATTCCAAAAATGTACAGATTATTAAGGGTTATTAACTTGTGGGCATGCTATATAGGCGCCAGAAGCATGGCGAAACTATGCACTGTTTTGGCCATTGACATAAACGATGCATTTCATCGTGTTTCGGTGTACATGATATCAAATACAGTAAAGCTAATCTTAATTTTATCTAATGTAAATGGAATGAAGGTACTACATGTGAGATATGCTGCCACGTGAAATTACATTTGAACCATGTGTAGTGTCTTGAATTACACAGCTCCTCGTCGAATTGTGCAGATTACATTGTATTCACGCAGCTGAAAGAGGCTGGAGTTAAAATGCTGTGGTTGGTGGAGACACTCAGCTGGTTGGGCAGCATCTGTGGAGAGAGAAACTGAGTTAACATTTCTAGTTGGTGACCTTTCCTCTGGTCCCTGCTCAATGACCTGTTTCTGCCTGACTTGCTGAAGTTTTCAACTGTTTCTACTTTTAATATAGAACACAGAAAAGTACGGCATAGTTTAGTACCTTTGGCCCATGATATTGTGCTGAGCTATATGAACCACAATCAATCTAACCCTTCCCTCCTACACAGTCCATAGCCCTCGATTTATTTATCATGCATGGCTCTATCTAAGAGTCTCTTAAATACAGTACCCCTAATGTATCTGCTTCTGTTACCACCCCTGGCAGTGCATTCCAGGCATCTATCACTCTCTGTGCAAAAAAAAAAACCTACCTCTGACATCCCCCCCCCCAAATCTTGCTCTACTCATCGTAACAGGATGTCCTCTGATATAAGTCATCACTGCCCCTGGGGTAAAAGGCACTGGCTGACCACTCTATCTGTGCCTCGTATAATCTTATACCCTGCTACCAAGTCACCTCTCCTTCTCCTTCGCTGCAAAGGGAAAAGGCCTAGCTGGCTGAAGCTTTCCACATGAGACATGCTCTCTAATCCAGGCAGCAGTCTCCTCTGCACTCTTTCAAAAACCTCCACATCCTTCTGATAATGAGGCGACCAGAAATTAACACAATACTCCAAGTGCGGTCTGACTAGCTTTATAGATCTGCAACATTACCTCATAGCTCTTGAACTCAATCCCCTGACTAATGAAGGCCAACATACTGTACGCACCTTCTTAACCAGCCTGTCAACTAGTGCACCAACTTTGAAGGATCTATGGATCCCCAAGATCCCTCTGTCCCTCCACACCGCTGAGAATTCTGCCATTAGCCCTGTACTCCATCTTTAAGTTTGACCTTCCAAATTGTATCACTTCACACTTTCCCTGGTTGAATTTGATCTGTATTTCTCAACACAGCTCTGCATCCTGTCTCTGTCCCCTGCTGTAACTTACGTTGACCTTCTACACTGCTATCCACAACACCACCCATCTCTGGGTCATCTGCAAACTTACTAACCCAACCTTCCACTTCCTCATGCAAGTCATCTGTAAAAATAACAAAGAGCAGGGTTCCCTGTGGAACACCACTGACCACCGACCTCCAGGCAGAATATGCTCCATCTACTGCCACCCACTGACTTCCATGGGCAAGCCAATTCTGGAATCCACACGCAGAAGAGGGTCCGTGTGTCCAGTGCCCATTCTCCAGCTATGACCCATCTTTACAACCTTCTCCCACACGTGTGTAAGGTTCCGAGGCGGGAGGTCTAAGTCACTGGTCCATTCTTAGGAGTTGGAGGTAGCTTGTGGTTCAAATACAATGGCATTTTTAATTTCTAAGACACAAATCACAGACTGGTGATGCATATTGAGAAATATATGGAAACAAAAAAGAATAGAAGATTGATGCAAGATGACGGCACGTTGAAAGCTTTTACTCGCTACTTCCCAGAATCAGAATCAGGTTTCTTAACACTGATGTTGTAGTGTTCCCGTGCAGTGTGTTGAAACTCTGACTAAACACCAAGTTAAACCGGAGCCAATGAAGACAGAGTCGTAGTAAGGTTAACCATTTACTGTTCACTCTTCCACATTAGCATCGTATGGTGAAAACTGTTGATATAAAAATACAAACATATACAGTGTCTGTTTCAATCTGGAGACCATGCGTGCTCTCTTCTTTTAGCGAATGTCTCCAGCCACCCTGAGTAGCGGGTGAGGGGGTCATGTCAAACTACCATCGGGCTCGAGCCCACCCCGCGTTTGAAATTGAAAAGCCAACACACGCGCCGCCCCAACCACTGCTTTCTTAACAGAAACCGCCTTAATATTTTTACTCCAAATACATTCTTATGAACTTACGGTGCTGCTTCTATAATGTTTCTTTGTGGGTAGACACGTAGCTCTTCACGATCATGCTGCACGCATGGCACCCGCCTTCACACCTTCTCCGAACCGGAAGTTACACGTAAGACGCGGCGAACCAGAGGTGACGTCATCACATGCCGCGATATACCATAGACAGTGAATTTACCTTTGTTATACTGTAACTTAATTATCAACCTTAACTTTAACTAGAAAATAGTTACAAACAAATCATTTAAAGCGTAGACCCAACAAAGTCAAACAAATGCCTTAAGGGCAACCCGGATGTGTTATGAAGTTTGTTGTCTTGTGGCAGCAGTACAGAGCGAAACATAAAAAACACTATAAATAAGACCATATAAAAAGGGGTGCAAACAGGAGAGTGCAGTAGTGAGGTAGCGTCGATGGGTTCATGGACCGATCAGAAATCTGTTGGCGGAGGGGAAGAAGCTGTCCCTAAAACTTTCTGTCTTCAGGCAGGGCCTCCCTGTACCTCCTCCCCGATTGTAGTAATGAAAAGAGGGAACGCCCTGGAGGGTGAGGGTGCTTGATGATGGACGGCGCCTTCTCAAGACATCGTCTTTCATAGATGTCCTCGATGATGGAGAGACGTGTCCATGATGGCGCTACGATAATAATTCTCCTTTCAGTGCGCTGTGTAATGATCTGAACTGTCTGAGTGGTATGCAAGACAAGCTGATCACTGTATGATGGTATATGTGACAATAATAAACCAACTCCAATTCCGATTATCTTGTGCTCTCTGACCCCTGCAGTGCAGATCCTCTGCCAGTCACCCCGCGGACGGGAGCCGAGGTTCGGGCGCCGGCACCTCCGGCAGAGAGGCGGGCGGGGAAGGTGAGGAGGAAGAGGAGGAGGAGCTGATCCTGAAGTATGGAGCCAAGCACGTCATCATGCTGTTTGTACCAGTCACCCTGTGCATGGCCGTGGTGGTGGTGACGATCAAGTCTGTCAGCTTTTACACAAGGAAGGATGGCCAGCTGTAAGTGCCTTGCGCGGCACCCACTTGCAGCCGGGCAGTTTGAGGATTAGCCTTCTCAGCGTAGAAACCTGCCACGTGGCAAGTGGTCTGTGCTGCAGTTTGTGTTCCACCCATGTTCTCACTCTCACTGGCATTGCAGAGTGCAGTTTAATAGATCTGCCCCTTTGGCAGGGCAGCATTCCCTAGGTACACTGGCAGGACAGGGCTGGGATGTAAACTCATTGCACTGCAACTCATGATTGACATATTTTGAGTCAAGTTCTATCGTCAGAGTAGTCTTCTGGTTTAAATTGGTAATGTAGAGATTTAATGCCTCTGAACCTGGCATGAGCCTTTAACTTCTGGTATGATTTCTCCCACTTCCCCTTTTCTCTTTTCCATTTTGGCTCCCCTTTTACCCATTTCCTCCTCATCTGCCCATCACTTCCCTCTGGTGCCCCTCTTCCTCCCCTTTTTCCCATGGTCCACTGTCCTTGCCTGTCAGATTCCTCCTTCAACCCTTGAACTCTTCCACCTAACGCCTCCCAGCTTCTCCGAAGGAAATGTGAAGGCATGTTTTTGACACAGAGATTGAGGGGTGGGTGCCTGGAATGCACTGTCCTGGTATGGTGCTGGAGGCAGATACATTGGGGACATGAGGAGAATGGATAAACATTATGTGGGCAAAGGGGATTAGTTTGATTACTAATTTAATTGGTTCAGCAGGACACCATGGGCCGAAGGGCCTAATCCTGTGCTCCACTCTCCTATGATCTCACTTCATCTCACCTCTCCACCCCCTCACCTGGTTTCGCCCATCACAGCCAGCTTGTATTCCTTTCCCTCCCCTCCACCTCTTTATTCTGTCGTCTTCCCCCTTCCTTTCCAGTCCTGAAGAAGGGTCTCGGCCTGAACCGGCGACTGTTTTTTCCTCTCCGTAGATGCTGCCTGACCTGCTGAGTCCCTCCTGCATTTTGTGTGTGTTGCTCTGGACTTCCAACATCTGCAGAATCGCCTGTGTTTCTTTGACCCCAGCATCTGCAGATTATTTTGTGTTCTGAATCTGGATGATGCTTTCCATTCCGTCACTGATGTGGAACCCTCAGTCTTAGCAACTGCTGCCCAAAAACACTCGAGCTCTCTACATCTCTTTCCTCCCTCCATGACACTTGCTAAAACTACGCTTTTTCACTGACTGTCATGATATCTGTTTATCAAGGACCAACTTTATTCGCCAGAAATGATGCTAACTGTAAAGTCATTGGTGATGAGTGGGTGGAGAGGGGAAACAATTCTCCTGAAGTTGATATGCATCCTCACTGTTCTGAGGACATTCAGCTCCAAGTTGTTGTGATTGCACTAGAACACTAGCTTGTTTACTTCCTGTTGGATAATGTTCCCATAAAGTGCCTTGGGGTGTTTTTATTACATTGTAAGTGCAAAGTTAAAGATGATATCCAAATACATCTGTGACTAATTATAAATATTGGAAATACATTAAGTATTTTTGACTTGTATTCCCACAGAATTTACACCCCATTCACAGAAGATACTGACTCGGTTGGACAGCGGCTTCTTAACTCTATCCTTAACACTTTGATCATGATCAGCGTTATTGTCATAATGACAATACTTCTTGTCTTTCTTTACAAATATCGATGTTACAAGGTAGGAGGTTTTGAATTTCTGTTTGTGTAATAAATTCAAATTAGTGAAACTAATTAAGTTCGGTATGCCTCACCTTTTCATAAACAGCTTTATTTGTCACTTGTACGTGAAAACATACAGTAAAATGTGTTGTTTGTTCCAACAATCAACACAGTCCGAGGATGTGCTGAGGGCAGCATGTGTTGGTGTGCTTCCAGTAGCAACATAACATGCCGACATCTTACAAACCTGTATGAGGGAGGAAACTGGAGCATCCGGAGGAAACCCACGTTAAGCAGTATTGCAGATAAACAAATCATAAGAAAAGTCAAGCCATTCCTCAGTCCAGGGCTGGGAGCTCAGCAAATGGGAACAGAACTATACAATACTTTGGGACAAACCCCACAAGCCCACATTTCTAAAATCCATTTTTAAGGGATGTGGGCTTGGCAGGCTGAGCTAATGTTTAAGTTCAAGCTGACAAGAATGGAGTTCAACCCGGATAAATGTGAAGTGGTTCATTTTGGGAGGTCAAATATGATGGCAGAATATAGCATTAATGGTAAGACTCTTGGCAGTGTGGAGGATCAGAGGGATCTTGGGGTCCGAGTCCATAGGACACTCAAAGCTGCTGCGCAGGTTGACTGTGTGGTTAAGAAGGCATACAGTGCATTGGCCTTCATCAACCGTGGGATTGAGTTTAAGAGCCGAGAGGTAATGTTGCAGCTATATAGGACCCTGGTCAGACCCCACTTGGAGTACTGTGCTCAGTTCTGGTCGCCTCACTACAGGAAGAATGTGGAAAGTATAGAAAGGGTGCAGAGGGGATTTACAAGGATGTTGCCTGGATTGGGGAGCATGCCTTATGAGAATAGGTTGAGTGAACTCGGCCTTTTCTCCTTGGAGTGACGGAGGATGATAGGTGCCCTGATAGAGGTGTATAAGGTGATGAGAGGCATTGACCATGTGAATAGTCAGAGGCTTTTTCCCAGGGCTGAAATGGCTAGCACAAGAGGGCACAGTTTTAAGGTGCTTGGAAGCAGGTACAGAAGAGCTGTCAGGGTAAGTTTTTTTTATGCAGAGAGTGGTGAGTGCGTGGAATGGGCTGCCGGCGATGGTGGTGGAGGCAGATACAATAGGGTTTTTTAAGAGACTCCTGGATAGGTACATGGAGCTTAGAAAAATAGAGGGCTATGGGTAAGCCTAGTAATTTCTAAGGTAAGGACATGTTCGGCACAGCATTGTGGGCTGAAAGGCCTGTATTGTGCTGTAGGTTTCCTATGTTTCTGTGTTCTAAGAAGGTAACACTAACTCAGATAACCACGTGTTACAACAGTGATGTGCAGAAGAGCATCTCTAAACATACCACATGTTAAATCTTGAAGTGGATGGGCTACAGCAGCAGAAGATCACAAACATACACTCAGTGGCCCCTTTATTAGGTACAGCAAATGCAATAAAGGAGATTTAGTCTTTCATTTCTGCTTCTACAGACTCCTTTACATGATGCAGTCCAGCTCCAGACAAGGTGTTCTGTCCTGCCAAAAGGTCAAGGCCCAAAACCCTGTACTTTTTTCCATGGATGCTGGCTGGCCTGCTGAGTTCCTCCAGCATTTTGTGTCTGTAACAAGGTTTGTCTCCCTGTATAAAGAGAAGCTCGCACATAACTCTCCAGCCACAGGTGTCAAGCACCCAGACCACAAAACACTAACAGCAAGAAGAAAAGAAGGGACAACTTCCATTAATACGAGTATTTTGCAGTTGTCAACGTTGGCTCAGTGGCAGCTTTTCACTTGCTTATTTGGAAAGTGGTCTCAGTGCTGAGATTTTGGCATTTGATGTAGGCTAATACTTAGCAGAAAAACAGAGGGAGACGGGATGGGGGAGAGGTAGGGGAGAGGGGGGAGGGGGGAGAGGGGAGAGGTAGGGAGAGAGGGGGAGGGAGGGGAGAGGTAGGGAGAGAGAGGGGAGAGGGAGGGAGGGGAGAGGTAGGGAGAGGGGGGCGAGGAGAGGTACAGAGAGAAGGGGTGGGGAAGAGGGGATGAGGTGAGAGGGGGAGGTGAAGAGGTAGAGAGAGGGGATGGGGTGAGGGGGAGGCAGAGAGGTAGGGCAAGAGGGGATGGTGAGAGAGGGGGATGGAAGAGGTGGAGAGAGGCAGAGAGATAGTGGTGGAGGGGAAAGGTAGGGAGAGAGGGGGAGGAGAGGTAGGGAGGGAAGGGAGAGGGGAGGAGGAGAGGGAGAGGGGAGGGAGAGAGGTGGAGAGGGACAAAGGGGGTGAGGTAGAAGGGGAATGGGGAGAGGGAGGGGGGTTGGGGGAGAGGTAGAGAGGGGAGGGAGAGGTAGTGAGAGGGTGTGGGGTAGAGAGGGAGGGGAGGGGTAGAGGGGAGATGTGGGGAGGGGTGGGTTAGAGAGAGGTAGAGATAGAGAATTCCAGAGAGAGAGATGCTTTGTTGTGGCTGCCATTTCTCAGAGGAATTAAATGTAGACAGGTCTCCCTTGGACAGAGAGCATCCCATTCCACAAACTTGATGAAGAACAAGTTCTCACCCAGTTCAGAGTGACCATATTTATCCTTTAATCAATATCATAAAACAGATTGTTTAATTATTATGAGGGACTTGTGTTTGCAAAAACTGGCTGTGTCTTTTCTTGCATTGCAAGAGTGACAGAACTCCATTAGCTCTAAATAACTTAGGGACAACGTCAATTTGTGAGGAAAGCAAGTTTTCCTGATCTGCGATTAGTATGATAAAATCATGTTAAGATATGGTATGGTTGGAGACTTCCGGTAGAGCTCATGGAGTGAAGTCGTGTTCTTGACTCGCTCCATTACCTCTGAGTTTTTTTCCTATGATCAACTATATTTAAACTAACCATTAAGGCATCGACTTTTATAATACTTTGAAACAAATTGTGTTTTTTGATATTCGGATGCTTTTACGGTCTGCTATGTCTAATAACGGGAAAAATGGGAAAGACGGCAAACCTTCAGTTAGACCGAAAGGTACTGATCTTCCTCCGACTGAACCACCGTTAACTTTGAAAGCTATATCGGATCTAATTCAAAGGGAAATTTCAACCTCTATAACTGAGCTGATTTGTGAGGAAATTTCAATTAATCTCCAGAAAATTGCCGATGCAATCGATAAAATGCAAACATCTATCACGGAACATCAGTCTGCTATATTTAATCTTCAAAAATCCACGCAACAAAATGAACTCAAGATGGGGAAAATTGAAGAAACAATTACTGTAATGAAGAAAAAACTTGACTTTCTGACTTTTAAAAACTCTGACTTAGAATCTAGAATGTGACGGCAGAATATTCGAATTATTGGTATTTGTGAAGCTGCTGAATCTGACAACCCTATAAAGTTCTTTTCTCAACTTTTAAAAGATACATTTCCTCCCGTATTTCCTGACCAACCACCTTTATTGGATCGGGCTCACAGAGTTCCATCATGTTCGTCTAAGTCAGATAAACCTCGACATGTCATTTTACGATTTCATTACTTTCAAGACAAGGAGAAATTGCTTCGATTCGCTCGACCTAAAGGTTACATTGATTTTTCGGATCTTCATTTTCGGTTCGTGGAAGACTTCAGTAAACAGATTTGGGATCAGCGTGTTCGTTACAGATCTGTGATGTTGGAACTCTACAAGATGGATTTAAAACCACTGCTGCTTTACCCTGCATGTTTAAAGATTCGCACGCCTGATGGGGCTCTCCGTTTTTTTGATTCTCCATCGGATGCCCAGAGTTACTTGGATCAATTTTCACCTTCAACATCTTAATCGTAATTTTTAATTATCTCCGTTTGATCAGAGGCTGTTAATCTGTTGGGTTTAATTTTTTTTGCTTTAAATGGGCAGAAAAATTTATTTTTGGTTAATTAATATGGTTGCCAAACTTTTTCTCAACTGCATCATTCCTTTCTTTTTCCCTGGAGACTCTGGGTGGTTATTCCCTCAGCATCATTTCACGTATTTCCTTTGAGGCCTTAAACTTTGTAGTTTTCAAATGTACTTTTTGTAGTTTTTCCTAATTAGTTTATGTTAATTATCTCATTTCTTTTTTTTTGTTTAATCATAGGGTCTGTTGTTCGTTACGGTTTTCTTTATATTTACTGACTTTTTCTTTGTATTATATCATGTTTGTCTTAATTGGTCTACTTTTTTTTTATTCCTTTACTGTTTTATAACTCTAGCTGATTTTTTTTATACTTACAATTTTTTAGTGAGCGTCTATCGGAAGTCATGGGGGTAGTCTTAGTGCTTGCTTCTTTCTGGCTGGTCTGCTTTAGATTTAGCTTTGGGGTGGGGGATGGTGGGAGGGGCTTCACTTTTTAGTTTTTTTCTTCTTGGGCTACTTATATTACCGAAGCATTGGTTGCGTTCTCCTTCCCGTTATCTCTTGTTTGTTCTGTTCCCTTTCCGGGTTCGTGGGTCGAACCTATTGTCAATCCTTTTTTTTGCGGGTTGACTTTAGGGTTTATGGAGTCTATTATTAATTTTGTCTCTTGGAATACTAATGGTCTTAATCATCCAATTAAAAGGAAAAAAGTTTTTAAAGTATTCCGGAGACTTAAAGCACATGTTCTATTTTTACAAGAGACCCATGTGCGGAGGGGGGACAGACTACGTTTTTTTCAAATTTTGGAAGGGTCAGCAGTTTCATTCGAACTCGAACGCTAAGATTTGAGGTGTCTCTATTTTTATAGACCCCTCAGTTACTTTTGTACAACATGATATTATTTCTGATCTGAATGGTAGATTTTTATTGGTTAGTGGTCTACTCTTTAATAAAAAGGTAGTTTTGGTTAACATTTATGCTCCCAATATGGACTGTCTGGAATTTTATAAATCACTATTTAATCTGTTCCCGAATTTGAATGAGTTTTCACTGATCTGGGGCGGAAATCTTAATACTTGTTTATCTCCAGTTTTGGACCGTTCGGCTCCTTTACGGACCTTAACCAATAAATCTGCGACTTTGATTAACTCATTCCTCTCTGATTCTGGGTCGACGGACATTTGGCGTTTTTTGCATCCTCAGGATTTTTCTTTTTTTCACATGTTCACCATTCCTATTCAAGAATTGATTATTTTTTTATTGACTCTGGTCTTATTTCTTCAGTGGTTAAATGTGATTATGACTCTATAACCATTTCGGATCATGCTCCACTTAAGCTTTCTATTAAAATTCAGGCCAATACACAAAATAATAGACAATGGCGTTTTAATTTGCTGTTGCTTCAGGACTCAGACTTTGTTAACTTTATGAATGAACAGATCGATCTTTTTTTTACAATCAACTATACAGATATTTCTATGAACATCCTTTGGGATACTTTTAAAGCTTATATTCGTGGTCAGATTATCTCGTATTCTGCTGCTTTGTGGAAGAAGCTGAAGCAGGAGGAACTGGTTATTGTGGACAAGATTAAGGAAATTGATGAGAAATATGTTACAGCTCCCTTTGAGGAGTTGTATAAACAAAGAACTGAACTTCAAATGGAACACAGTTTATTACTTTCGTCCTCAATTGTAAATCAATTAAAGAAAACAAGAAGTGAATTTTATGTACATAGTGACAAAGTTGGTAAACTGTTGGCTAATCAGTTGAAGACTAATTATACTAAATTTCAAATTAATCAGATTTATAATCAAAATGATCAACTGATACTTGATCATGCTGAGATTAATCAAGCCTTTTTTGATTTTTATTCCTCCTTATATCAATCAGAGTCCTTACGAGACTCTAAATATATGAATGACTTTTTAGATAACCTAGATTTCCCTAAGATTTCACAGGATATATCCTCTATGCTAGATACTCCCATTACCACTGATGAGATTAAGAATGTTATCTTTTCTATGAACCTGGGGAAAGCTCCTGGCCCTGATGGGTTTACCGCAGGATTTTATAAATTTTTTGCACCTTCAGTAATCCCTTGGTTTTTTAGGGTTCTGGAGGCTTCATTAAAACTTGGTAAACTTCCCGAATCCTTCTGTAGAGCGTCAATTTCTCTAATATTAAAGAAGGATAAAGATCCTGCTCAATGTGCATCTTATAGACCAATATCTTTATTAAATGTTGATTCTAAAATTTTTTCTAAATTATTAGCAAACAGATTAGAAAAAGCACTTCCTTATATTATTTCGGAAGACCAAACGGGTTTTATTAAAGGTCGTTACTCTTTCTATAACATTCGCACACTCTTAAATATTGTTTATACTCCTTTACAAAATGTTCCTGAGTGCGTTATTTCTTTAGATGCTGAAAAAGCCTTTGACAGAGTAGAATGGCCTTACTTATTTAAGGTGCTTGAAATGTTTAATTTTAGCTCAAAATTTATATCCTGGATTAAATTGTATATCATTCTCCTATGGCCTCAGTTCATACTAACTCTTTAAGTTCACCCTTTTTCCCTCTTTCTCGAGGTACTAGACAAGGTTGCCCTCTTAGTCCTTTATTATTTGACATTGCATTAGAACCTCTTGCAATTGCTATTCGAGAATCTCCAAATATTATTGGGATAACTCGGGGCTTAAAGTCTCATAAAGTATCACTTTATGCTGATGACTTACTTTTATATATTTTTAATCCTCAAAAATCTATCACTGCTGCTTTAGATTTATTAGCATAATTTAGTCTCTTTTCTGGTTACAAGTTAAATCTCAGTAAGAGTGAACTTTTCCCGATTAATAAGCAACTTCCCTTGTATCATAACCTTCCGTTTAAATTGATTAATAACTATTTTTCATATCTTGGGATTAAAATTACTTGTAAACACAAAGATCTATTTAAGACTAATTTTTTTACCCTTAATTGATCATATTACTCAACTTTCATTTAAATGGTCTCCATTATATTTAACTTTGATCGGTCGTATTAATGCAGTTAAGATGTTTATTCTGCCAAATTTTTTATATATATTTCAGGCATTACCGATTTTTGTTCCAAAATCTTTTTTTGATAAAGTTGACTCTAAAATCTCTTCATTTATTTGGCAAAATAAAAACCCGAGACTGGGTAAAATACATTTGCAGAAAGCTAAGAGAGATGGAGATTTAGCATTACCTAACTTTAGATTCTATTATTGGGCAATTAATATTTGACACATGAAATTTTGGTTACTTGACCGGGATACACTATCCATTCCTAAATGGGTAGCATTGGAATTACAATCTGCTTCAAGGTTATGCACTTGGCTCCATTTTAGGTTCTTCTCTTCCTTTTGATTTGAAACGCCACAAACAGGTCTGTAACCCGATAGTTAAGTATACCTTACGTATTTGGTTTCAATTCAGAAAATTTTTTGATCTTAACCAATTTGGGCTAGCGATCCCTATTTTAGGTAACATATTTTTTCCTCCCTCCTTCACGGATCGTGCTTTTCAAATTTGGAAGACTAAGGGTATTTCACGGTTTTTGGATTTATTTTTAGATGGTTCCCTTATGTCTTTTGAACAATTATCTAATAAATATAGTTTACCAAGAATACATTTTTTAGATATCTCCAAGTTAGAAATTTCCTAAGTACTATACTTTCTTCCTTCCCAATGCTCCCTCCTACATATATTTTAGATACTATAATTAACCTTAATCCATGTCAGAAAGGTGCAACGGCTATTATTTATAATATTATTATGAAACTTAGGAAAGTTCCATTTGATAAGATCAGGTCAGATTGGGAACAGGAATTGGGCTTTATTATTTCGGCGGATGACTGGGTGCAGATTTTACAACTAGTCAATACTTCCTCTATCTGTGCTAAACATTCCCTAATTCAATTTAAAGTTGTCCATAGAGCATGTATGTCCAAAGATAAATTAGCTCGTTTCTATTCTCATATTAATCCTTTTTGTGATAGATGTCCGGGGCAGATAGCCTCTTTAACTCATATGTTTTGGTCCTGTCCTACTCTGGAAACTTTTTGGAGAAACATTTTTAATATTATCTCAAAGGTATTGAATATAGATATCTCTCCTCATCCTATTACTGCTATCTTTGGATTACCTAAAATTTCCAGTAATCTTTGTCCTTCAGCCTGTAGAATGATTGCATTTCTTACTTTAATGGCGAAAAGATGTATTTTACAACATTGAAAAGAGACTAATGCTCCAACTACGTTTTTTTGGTTTTCCCAGACGATATTATGTTTAAATTTGGAGAAAATTAGAATCTTTATGATTCTTCAGTTAAATTCGATCAGACCTGGAGATCTTTTATTCAACATTTTCATTTAATGTAATTTTTTTTCTCTCGGTCCATATTTATATTCCCTTCTTGTTTTTATTTTTAACTTTTTAATGGAGGTCGGGTTTGAGGACGTGATTTTAAGTACTTTAACTCTACCTGTTTCCTAGTTAGCCCATCGCTTTGCTTTGCTTTTTAGTTTAGTTGCACGGTGGGTTTTTTTGGGTTTTTTTTTTTCTTTTTCTATTGATATACTTAAAAATTAGTATACTATTATATTACCTTGTTATTTTATGTTTAAATTGCACTGTTTGTATTAATTTTTTTCTGTATTAATATTTCCTGTAATATATTATATTCTCACAGTGTATTGGTGCCTATATGGCTTACCTTCTGTGTACTTATTCAATAAAAAGATTTAAAAAGAAAGAAGATATGGTATGGTTGAAATTTGACCTTGTGACAATCCACCTGGGTTTAAAAAGTGTGAGGCTTTATAAAGCATTGGTCAGACCACACTTATGTCTTTATAAGAGCAATTTTTCTCTTGTGTCTTATGACGTTAACAACAGAGGTAACATTGGACTGCTGACTAACCACAGTGCTTGTGTCTTCCAGTTTATTCACGGCTGGTTGATCCTCTCCTCTCTGCTGTTACTTTTTCTCTTCAGCTATATATACCTAGGGTAAGTATTTGCCTTCTGCCTTTTTTTTTTCAACTCAGTTTTTGCAGTTTGGTGTAGGTTCCTGTAATAACAGTCAGACCTGTTTTCCCACGCAGTGAAGTGTTTAAGACGTACAATGTGGCCATGGACTACCCGACCCTGATTCTCATCATTTGGAACTTCGGCGTTGTCGGAATGATCTGCATCCACTGGAAGGGTCCCCTGCAGCTGCAGCAGGCTTACCTCATCATGATCAGTGCACTGATGGCCCTGGTCTTCATTAAGTACCTTCCCGAGTGGTCAGCCTGGGTCATTCTCGGTGCAATATCTGTATACGGTATGTGTGCCATCCTCCGTGATGTAGCTCTCAGCTTTTGAAATTGCATTGTAACATCAACACTGCCTAGCGTTTAATTAATGCTTCAATTAGGGTAGTTTCAGGCAGAGTTCACAAGAGCAAAGAGCCAGGAATGGACAGAAAGTATGTGTAGTAAGGAAAGAATAAAGAATGATTGGCTTTATTGGTTACATGTACATCAAAACATACAGTGAAATGTGTCAATGACCAACTCAGTCCGAGGATGTGCTAGGGGCAGCCCACAAGTGTCGCCAGGCTTCCAGCATCAACGTGGCGTGCCCACAGTTTAATAACCCTAACCCAGGGGTAGGCAACCTACGGCCCGCGGGCCAGATCTGGCTCACAGAGGCAAAATGTTTGCCGACCCCTGCCCGAACCCATATGTCTCTGGAATGTGGGGGGAAACCGGGCACTTGGGTGAAACCCATGTGGTCACGGGGAGAATGTATGAAACCTCACAGACGGCGGCAGGAATCGAACACCGACCGGTGATTCCTGGCACTGCAAAGCAATTGTATGAACTGCTGCTGTATTGTTCCCCCAGCACTGCTGTGAATGCTCGGTGTGAAGTGCTCTATAAATTTAAGACTTCATTGCTAATTTAATGTCTTCATGATTCAAGGTAGCTCACTGTCGTTTCCAGTAAACAAGTGGAAAAGAAATTGTTACTCCAGATCTGATGCAGGACAAAAAAAAAACACAAGGAACACAATAAATATAAATACGTAAGATAGCTTATATACATAGATTGATTCTACGTCCATAAAGTGATGGTAGGCACAGGAGTGTCTGTGCATAAGGTGACTGACAGGAAATGATAAAGTAGTGGTGGTTGGGGGTGTGGAAGTGTGGGTTAGTGGGTGGACCTCACTGCTTGGCGAAAGTAACTGTTTTTGAGTTTGTTGTCCTGTTGTGGATGCTATGTAGCCCTCCTTCCTGATGGGAGTGGGACAAACAGATCTTGAGCAGGGTGGTGGGATCCTTTGTGATGTTACGGCTCTTTTTCTGCCACCTTTCTGTATCTATGCCCTCGATGGCGGGCAGGCGGATGCGTTGGGCATCTTTGACTACCCGCTGTGGAGCCTTCCTGTCCGCTGCAGTGCAGTTTCTGTAACCAATTGCAGGCTGAGTAGTAGATTGTACCAACAATAGGTTAGCATCTAGGAATGTGACGAGGCCATTGTCAGCAATAGCCTTTAAGCCACATAATTGCAGGTGCTGGTCACAAGCACAATGATGCTAGATGGTTACTGTTTTACTTCAGATCTTATCGCAGTGCTGTGCCCGAAAGGGCCCCTGAGGGTCCTCGTGGAGACGGCCCAGGAGAGGAATGAACCAATATTCCCAGCCTTGATATATTCATGTAAGTCCACTTTTGATTTTCTTGTTCATACTTGGTTGTTAAAGGAAAATTCGCAGACTTGGGGAAGGTTGCGGTCACTAACGGGATAATAAAAACATAAGAAACAGGAACAGGAGTTGGCCATCTGTCCCATCGAGCTTATCTGCCATTCATTAAGATCGTGGCTGATCTATCTGACCTACACACTTGTTCTCCATAACCCTTAATTCCTCTGCTGTGCAAAAATCTGTCTGTCTCTTGCCACACTACCTCTCTGTCCTATGCAAACTAGAAGAGGTGGAATTGGGGGAAGTAAGGTTCTGTGGGGAACAGTGTGATAGTAATGGAGCGGATTGGTGGGACTCAGGTAAGTGCATAGAAGAGTAGCAGCTCCTCTTAGGCATGATAACGGATGTTGGGAATATCAATTTGTTAAACATTGGTGTCATAATGTGTCATAGTGTGACAGTCATCCAAGACAGAAGCAGCTCCAATGGCCCACCGAGTCCATGCTGCCTCTCAGTTGCCCATTTACACTAATCCCGTTGTATTCTGCCCACATGTCAATGATCTGGATGACAGAATGGTTGGCTTTGTGGCGAAGGTTGCAGGCAATACGAAGATCGGTTGAGGGGCTGGTAGTGTTGAGGAAGAATAGAGTCTGTGGAAGGACTTAGACTGATTAGAAGAATGGGTGGAGAGGTGGCAGGTGGAGCATAGTGTAGGGAAATGTATCGTCGTACACTTTGGTAGAAGCAATAAAGGCATAGACTATTTTCGAAACTAACAGCACATTCAGAAATTGATGGTTCAAAGGGACAAGGGAGTTCTTGTGCAGGATTCCCTAAAGGTTAACTTGCAGGTTGAGTTGGTGGTAAGGAAGGCAAATGCAATGTTAGCATTCATCGAGGTCACATTCAAGTTTGGTTTACTGTCACTGAACCGTAGATAGGCATATTGCCAAACGAAACAGCGTTTCTCCAGACCCAGATGCACCACACAGGACATACAACTCACACACACGACACAAAGTAATATTACCACAAATAGATTAAAAATAATGAAGAACATTTACTGCACTGTACTTCAAGAGGACTAGAATATAAAAGCAAGGATGTAATGCTAGGCTTTAATAAGGCATTGGTCAGACCGCACTTGGAATATTGTGAGCAGTTTTGTATCAAAGAAAGAATGGCCATTGGAGAGGGTTCGGTGAGGGTAATGAGAATGATTCTGAGAATGACAGAGTTAACGTATAAGTACTGTTTGATGGCTCTGGGTCTGTACTCGCTGTAGTTTGGAAGAATGAGGGGGGATTTCATTGAAAATTATTGAATATTGAAAGGCCAAGGTGTAGTGATGTGGAGAGGATGTTTCCAAGAGGGGACTCTAGCCTCCCAAATGGTCTCAGGGACATCCTTTTAGAACAGAGATGAGGAAGAATTTATTTAGCCAGTGGGTGAGTATGTGGAATTCATTGCAACAGATAGCTCTGGAGGCTAAATCATTGGGTATATTTAAAGCAGAGGTTGATAGGTTCTTGATTAGTAATAGTGTCAAAGGTTACGGGGAGACAGAAGCAGCTTCAATGGCCCACTGAGTCCATGCTGCCTCTCAGTTGCCCATTTACACTAATCCCGTTGTATTCTGCCCACATGTCAATGATTTGGATGACAGAATTGTTGGCTTTGTGGCCAAGGTTGCAGGCAATACGAAGATAGGTTGAGGGGCTGGTAGTGTTGAGGAAGAATGGAGACTGTGGAAGGACCTAGACTGATTAGAAGAACAGGTGGAGAGGAGTAATAAATCAGCCATGATGGAAAGGCCTAATTCTACTCTTATGTCTCCCTAGATTCTGCCACTTGGCTACACATTACGGGCAATGTACTGTGGCAAATTAACTTACCGAACAGGAAAGCCAAACATCTGGGGGAACCCATATGGTCACAGCGAGAATGTGTAAAATGCACACAGTGTTGGCGGTCAAGATAGAGTGAAGTCAAGTTTATTGTCATGTTCACAAGAACAGTAAGGTATAGGCACCATGAAAAACTTGTTTGCAGCAGCATCTCAGATGTGTAGGTGCAGAGGACACACGGAATCGTAAACCAAGCATCATCATGAGAGGGTATTTGTTGGTGAGGCAGCGCGAGATTTAAAAAGAAATTGAGGCCTTTCGGAATTTTTTGGCAGGCTGCAATCATCGCAGTCTTTTACACACTCAGCAGAGACCAATAAAGTGAAGGGAAGCAGAGCAGCCATTGTTGGAGTGGGTTAGTGTTAGAGTGGTCAGGCTCCGGTGAGAATAGGCAGAGGCTAGAGCTTAAGCTTGAGAAGTTAAGAGGTATAACAAGTGTAGGCGGGATGGTCGTTCAAGCAGTGAAATGCTCCTCCTGTGAGATGTGGGATATCAGGGTATCTGGCAGTCTCCTTGATGACTACATCTGCAGGAAGTGCACCCAACTTCAGCTCCGGACTGACCAGCTCAAAGAACCGGAGGCTGGAGCTGAATGTACTTGTACCAGCAGGGAGGCTGAAAACGTCATAGATGAGACTGTAGGGCTTACTTGAAAACAAACCAAAATAGCTTAGCAACTGAGGGCGGAGGCTGGCACTGTATGATGTGCTTCTAAGATAATTAACCTCCAAGTTGAAAGAAGTACGTCTGATCCTTTATTACAAAACCAGCAAAGACGAGCATCTTATAGCGATAAAAAAAATGAACAAAACTAAAAGCAGCGGTAGAGTGAAATTATTGAAATAAGTGAAATAACAAAGTCAGTGGCCTTAGCTATATTAAACAGTTTAATAGCGTTCCATTTAGCATAATTAGTGATCAATAAAAAAAAATCAAACCGCCCCCCCCCCCCACGTGACTCACCCCGGCTGTAACTAGACTAAACTGACCTAAAGCCAAAGCATGAATGTGTAACTATATTCATTTGCTCCTACCACACCCCAACCCACGTAACAAATTCCCCATAATAAACATAACACAAAATACAACGCAGACAGACAGAAAATAGATACGTGGCCCCTTCAAGATAATATTCTCTGGATTACTCCTCATTACACATCCAGTACAGGGCAGAAATAGGATGATGATACAGGTGAATGAGTGGCTGAGGAATTGGTGCAGCGGGCAGGGTTTCAGATTTCTGGATCATTGGGATCTCTCCTGGGGAAGGTTTGACCTGTAGAAAAGGATAGGTTACACCTGAACCTGAGGGGGACTAATATCCTTATGGGCAGGTTTTCTAGACTGGGAGGGTTGAACTAATTCACCAGGGGGATGGGAACCGGAGTGATACAACTGAGGAAGGGGCAGTTGGTTTCCAAGTAGATGCAGTGTGCAGTAAGACTGTGAAGAAGGACAAGCAGATGATAGGGCAAAATTATAGTCAGTGGGATGTGTTAATGTGTAACAGAGGGTCAAAATTGAAAAGGGTGATGAATACACGACTAATGGTGTTATATTTAAATGCACGCAATATACAGAATAAAGTAATTGATCTTGTTGTGCGGTTAGAGATTGGCAGGTATGATGCTGTGGACATCTCTGGGTTGTGGCTGAAAGAAGATCATAATTGGGAGCTTAACATCCAAGGACACACCTTGTATTGAAAGAACAGGCAGGTAGGCAGAGGTACTGGGGTGACTTGATAAAAAAAAAAATGAAATCAAATCCTTAGAAAGAGGTGACATCAGATTGGGAAGATGTAGAATCCTTGTGGGTAGAGTTAACAAACTGCAAGGGTAAAAAGACCCTGATGGGAGTTACATACAGGCCTCCAAACAGAACCAGGATGTGGGATATAAATTACAACGGGAGGTAGAAAGGGTATGTCAAAAGGACACTGTTCCGTTAGTCACGGAGAATTTCAATATGCAGGTAGATTGGGAGAATCATGTTGGTGCTGGATCCCAAGAGAGGGAATTTGTAGAATGCTTACGAGATGGCTTTTTAGAGCAGCTCATGGTTGAGCCCACTAAGGAAAGGCAGTTCTGGATTGGTTGTTATGTAATGACCCAGATTCAAAGTACATTTGTTATCAGTATTGGGACCGCTTCTTTTCACGTTATGTGTCATTGATTTGGATGATGGAATCAATAGCTTTGTGGCCAGGTTAGCAGGTGATTGAAAGATAGGTGGAGGGGCAGTTAGTGTTGAGGAAGGCGCAAGTCTGCAAAAGGACTTTGACAGATTGGAAGAATGGGCAAAGAGGTGGCGGAGGTAACTAGAGTATAAAAGCAAGGATGTAATGCTGAATCTTTATAAAGCATCTGTCATATCTGTGATATCCTTCTGGAGGAACATTGTATCATTTTTTAATGCATGCATTTCTAAATGATGATAAACGAGGACTGAGTGTCCTCATAATCTAATCTAATCTAATCAGACCGCACATGGAGTATTGTGTGCAGTTTATCTAAGAAAAGATGTGCTGGCATTGGATAGGATCCAGAGAGGTCCGTGAAAATGATTTCCGGAACCAAAGGGTTAACATATGAGGAGCATCTGATGGCTCCGGGCCCGTACTCATTGGAGTTTAGAAGAATGAGGGTGGATATTGAAAGGCCTAGGTAGAGTTGATGTGGAGAGGATGTTTGCTATAGTGGGGAGTCTCAGACTAGAGGGCATAGCCTTGGAATAGGGATATGTCCATTTAAAACAGAGATAAGGTGGAATTTCTTGAGGCAGAGGGTGGTGAATCTGTGGAGGCCAAGTCATTGAGTAACTTAAAGCAGAAGTTGATAGGTTCTAGATTAGTCAGGATTTCAAAGTTTATGAGGAGAAGGCAGGAGATGGATAATAAATCAGCCATGATGAAATGACGGAGCAGACTCGATAAACTGACCAGCCTAATTCTGCTCCTATGTCTTGTAGTCCTAATGGTCTTATGACCATGTGTATTTACCTGTAATTGGAATTTGCTGTGGTGTGTTGGTCAGGGCATGGCATACAACAAAAAACAACATTTTACAAATACTATAAAGAATAAAAACTATTTTAAAAAAGATATGTATACAGTTGGAGTCAGAAGTTTACATACACCTTAGCTAAATACATTTAAACTCAGTTTTTCACAATTCCTGACGTTTAATCCTAGAAAACGTTCCCTGTCTTAGGTCAGTTAGGATCATTACTTTATTTTAAGAATGTGAAATGTCAGAATAATAGTAGAGAGAATGATTTATTTCAGCTTTTATTCCTTCCATCACTTTCCCAGTGGGTCAGAAGTTTACATACACTTTGTTAGTATTTGGTAGCATTGCCTTTGAACTGTTTAACTTGGGTCCAACGTTTTGGGTAGCCTTCCACAAGCTTCTCACAATAAGTTGGTGGGATTTTGTTCCATTCCTCCAGACAGAACTGGTGTAACTGAGCCAGGTTTGTAGGCCTCCTTGCTTGCACACGCCTTTTCAGTTCTGCCCACAAATTTTCTATCGGATTGAGGTCAGAAAATGATGTCAAGTCTGGTTCATCTTTGGGAGCAATTTCCAAATGCCTGAAGGTACCACGTTCATCTGTACAAACAATAGTACGCAAGTATAAACACCATGAGACCATGCAGCCGTCATACCGCTCAGGAAGGAAACGCATTCTGTCTCCTAGAGATGAACGTACTTTGGCACGTAAAGTGCAAATCAGTCCCAGGACAACAGCAAAGGACCTTGTGAAGATGCTGGAGGAAACAGGTAGACAAGTATCTATATCCACAGTAAAACGAGTCCCATATTGACATAACCTGAAAGGCTGCTCAGCAAGGAAGAAGCCACTGCTCCAAAACGGCCATAAAAAAGCCAGACCACAGTTTGCAAGTGCACATGGGGACAAAGATCTTACTTTTTGGAGAAATGTCTTCTGGTCTGATGAAACAAAAATTGACCTGTTTGGCCATAATGACCATCGTTATGTTTGGAGGAAAAAGGGTGAGGCTTGCAAGCCAAAGAACACCATCCCAACCGTGAAGCATGGGGGTGGCAGCATCATGTTGTGGGGGTGCTTTGCTGCAGGAGGGACTGGTGCACTTCACAAAATAGATGGCATCATGAGGAAGGAAAATTATGTGGATATATTGAAGCAACATCTCAAGATGTTGCCAGGAAGTTAAAGCTCGGTTGCAAAAATGGGTCTTCCATATGGACAATGACCCCAAGCATACCTCCAAAGTTGTGGCAAAATTGCTTAAGGACAACAAAGTCAATGTGTTGGAGTGGCCATCACAAAGTCCTGACCTCAATCCGATAGAAAATTTGTGGGCAGAACCGAAAAAGTGTGTGCGAGCAAGGAGGCCTACAAACCTGACTCAGTTACACCAGTTCAGTCTGGAGGAATAGAACAAAATTACAGCAACTTACTGTGAGAATCTTGTGGAAGGCTACCCAAAACGTTTGACCCAAGTTAAACAATTCAAAGGCAATGCTACCAAATACTAACAAAGTATATGTAAACTTCTGACCCACTGGGAAAGTGATGAAAGAAATAAAACCTGAAATAAATCATTCTCTCTAATATTATTCTGACATTTCACATTCTTAAAATAAAGTAGTGATCCTAACTGACCTAAGACAGGGAATGTTTTCTAGGATTAAATATCGGGAATTGTGAAACACTGAGTTTAAATCTATTTGGCTAAGGTGTATGTAAACTTCTGACTTCAACTGTAGATAATAAAGGTAGAGATTGAAGGACTGATATGGAATAAAATGGGCATAGATTCATAAATACCAGCATGTATTTACAAAGTAAACAGCATTATAAAAAGTGGTTTAAAGTCTTTACGATGCAGTGCAGTTGATGGGGATAATAGACAGGGACGATTGGTGGGGGGGGTTGCTATCTAGAGTGGTTGATCACATTAACTTTCTGCAGGAAGAAACTTTTAAGAAGGTGTGAAGTTTTTGTTTTAATAGCCCTATAGCACTTTCTAGAAGGGAGTTTTTGGAAAAGGCACTTTGCTGGGTGGGTAGTGTCTGCAATGATTTATCTTGCCTGCTTCATTGTCCCGGACACATACAAGTGCTGCAGTGATGGTAGACTGTAATACTACCTTTTCCGCTGACCTGACAGTTGGCTGTAGTTTGCATATATTGTGGGAGAACACTACAGACAATGATAGCTGATGTGAGCATGTTGTCTATGATAGCAATGTAGAATTGCACCATTGTGTTCTGGGGAAGTTTAACTTCAACATGAATTGTCCAAAGCCAGTGAGGAGAGGGAGGGAAAACACGAACGAGGGTCTCAGGAGTGGTGAGGCAGCGACCGTATCAGCTGTGCGGCTGTTGATATGCACACTTGGCTGGGAGCTGCTCGTCCTTTGGTGAACATGATAATAACTAAACAAAACTGCTTCTTTGGGTTGTGCTTTGAAGTGTGGATTAATGACCCAGTCTGAAGATGATTAAAGATTAGTTTTTATTTGTCAAATGTACACCGGAACATCAAAACAAACATACAGTGAAATGCATTGTTTGCGTCAACGATCAAAAGTCTGAGGTTGTGTTGGGGGCAGCCCGCGCAAATATAACATGCTCACAACTTACTAACGCTAACCTGTACATTGGGAGCGTGCGGAGGAAACCCACACAGTCACAGGGAGAATGTACAAACTCTTTACAGACAGTGGCGGGATTAGAACCCTGATCGATCGCTAGCACTGTAAAGTGCTATGCTAACCGCAATGCTGCCACGCTGGCCAGTGGAATACAGTGGAAAGTATTTACAATCTACAGTAGAATAGGACTAATCTGGGATTTCCAAGGTGCTATCCGTGGGAGAGCCAGGTCACAGTCTGTCCTGTGTAGATTGGTATAACAGGAAATCAGATTAAATTTGCCTTGACCCAAACAAATGGACACACTTTCTTAATCAGTTGTCTTTCCCTGCAGCCACCATGGTCTGGCTGGTGACGATGGCGAAGCGAGATTTGGGCACTGAGGAGCCTTCGAACAACACATGTAATTCAGGTTGGTGTAAGACTGACACTCGGAGATTTGCAGTAAGGCATGTTAGGACTTGGGCGGAGGTCAATTTGTTGAATGCAGGTCCAAGACCCTTTTTATTGCAATGACAATATTATGATTGTTGATTATCATTGAATCCTACAGAGCTCTGCGAGAACTGGCTTAATAAAGTGGCCCACATCAAAGTTGCTGGTGTACGCAGCAGGCCAGGCAGCACCTCTAGGAAGAGGTACAGTCGACGTTTCAGGCCAAGACCCTTCGTCAGGACCTGCTGTGTTCACCAGCAACTTTGATGTGTGTTGCTTGAATTTCCAGCATCTGCAGAATTCCTGTTGTTTGCGTTAATAAAGTGGCCGTTGTGTGTATGTTCGTGAATTTCTGCTGCTGTAACCTATTCTCTTCAGGGTTTGATGTGTGCTTCAGAGATGCTCTTCTGCACACCACTGTTGTAACACCTGGTTACTTGAACTACTGCCACCTTCCTGTTAGCTTGAAGCAGTCCGGTCGTTCTCCTCCAACCTCTCTCATTAACAAGGTGTTTCCACCCACAGAACTGCCACTCACTGGATGTCCTTGTTTTTTGCACCCTTCTCTATAAACTGTAGAGACCATTGTGCATGAAAATCCCAGGAGATCAACAGTTTCTGAGATACTCAAGCTACCCTGTCTGGCACCAATCACACCACAGTCAAAGTCACTTAAATCACATTTCTTCCCCATTCTGATGTTTGGTCTGAACAACAACTGAATCTCTTGACCATGTCTGCGTGCTTTTATGTATTAAGTTGCTGCGACGTGATTGGCTGATTAGATATCTGCATTAATAAGCAGGTGTATCTAATAAAGTGGCTACTGAGTGTAGATTGTGGTTTATCTGCACCTTAACTCCATTCTTCTGTCTTATTGCTATATCTGGAAAAATGTGATAGTTGCATTTTTATCCTGGATATTGTGGGGGGAGGGGGTGGGGAGAGACTGCTTTTTGTTTCCACCATCTCTCTGTAACTTACAAAGCGCAGGAGGATCTCAAGCTCAGGCAGCACCTATGGAGGGAAATGCACAGTCGGCACTTCAGGCCGAGACCCTCCATCAGGACTTCAGTGGCGAGCAATGAATGCTTTAAAATAACACTGGTCCATCTGTTGTGCTCAGAGATGGCACAGTAAGTGAGCTGCAGAGGGCTTCTAGAAATATCTGGCTTCAGAAACGGACTCATAGTGTCATAGATTAAACAGCCAGCCTAACTGGTCTATGCCAACCACAGCATCCTCCCTGCTATTCCCAGTCACCCACATTCGGCCCATAACCCCCCCAGCCCCTCCCTCCCTGTACCTAACCAAATGCCTCTTGCGTGTTGCAATCATACTCGCCTTGACCACTTGCTCTGGCAGCTCATTCCAGGTATTCACCATTGTTCACATAAAGAAGTTACCTCTTGGGTCTCCTTTAAACCTCACTTTTTGCACTAATTTATTTATTTTATAGTAATTTGTAGCTTTTTGATGTATTCCACTATACAATAAATTTCATACCATATTGTCATTGACAATAAATCTGATTCTGGTGCTGATAAATCTTTCCCCTCTTGTATCTGTGTTCTGTGTTTTGGACTTCCCACCCTGGAGAAAAAGATTATGATTGTTCAGACTGATTTTATAAAATTCTCCGAGTTCACCCCTCATTCTCCTGCACCCCAGGGAATAAAGATCCAGTGTGGCTGACTCCTTCCTATAACTCAGGCCGTCTAGCCCAGTCATCATCCTTGTAAATCTGTCCTGCACCCTCCCCAGCTTGACAATGCCTTTCCTACAACGTCTTCACGAGGACTAGGATATGTAGTGCTGAAGCTTTATAAGGCATTTGTCAGACTGCACTTGGAGTATTGTGAGCAATTTTGGGCCCCTTATCGAATAAAAGATGTATTGGCATTAGAGAGGGTCCAGAGGACGATTCTGGGAACAAAAGGGTTAATGTATGAGCAGTGTTTGATGGTTCTGAGCCTGTACTCACTAAAGAATTAGGGGAGGATCTCATTGAAACCCATTGAAAGGCCTAGATAGAGTAGATATGGAAATGATGTTTCCAAGAGTGGGTGAGTCTAGGACCAGAGGGCACAGCCTCAGAATAGAAGGATGCCCCTTTAGAACACAGATGAGGAGCTGTAACCCGGAACCCCCTGTGTTTTTACTCTGTGCTGGGGAAAGAGCACTTGGTTGAAAGAAAAATGGAGGGCTCTGTAGGAGAAAAGGGTTAGATTAATCTTTGAGTAGATTAAAAGGTCAGCACTACATTGTGGTCTGAAGGGCCTTTACTGGGCTGTACTGTTCTATCTTCTGTGAAGGTGAGGAATCAACAAAAGAGGGAAGGAGAAGTCTCCGTTCCCTTTATTATTTAAACAGGAATTCTTCTGAAGACCTTTGTCAATTTAGAACCTTACTCTCCTGTGTAGAGAATTATCCTGATGTGGACGTCGAGGTGAACCACCAGGCTGACCAAGTGTTGGATGATGTCACCAGTTTACCTCAGGCCCAGGAACAAGGAGGGCACCATGCAGCTTCTGGTATAGAGGAACCGGAGGAGGAAAGTAGGTGAACTTGTTCTGCTCATTCAACCACCAAGCAGACTGAATGGGCCAATGGGCCTGTTTCTGTGATGTACTTTCCTGAGCCTCTGATCTCCTTCACTTTCCATGCATTTACCTGTCTGGATCCTACCAAACCTGCATGCCTACTTCTCCTTTTCAAATCAAAGCTCGAAGTAACTTTATTATCAGATGTCACCATAGATTCATTTTCTTGCAGGGTTTCACAGTAGAACAAAGAAATACAATAGAATCACTGAAAAACTACACACAGACTGCCAAATAATCAATATGCAAAAGAAGACAAACAGTGCAAAAAATATAATAATAAATAAATCCTCAATAAAACCTATTTTTTGAGTAAGCTCTTGGTCCTCCTTCCAGCCATGCAAGTTGTTATATCTTGGTCTCTACCTGGTGTAATACTTCTCTGTATGTTGAGTCAGGGGTTCTTTTTCAGAAGGTACGTGGAACTAGCAGGTTCCTCTAACTCATTGCCACCAACTTCGCCAACTCCACATCCAGCATTACTGGAAAAGCATGGAGTTTTTTTAGTTGCCCATAGGTTATGGGTAAAAGGCAAGAGAATGGGTTTGAGAAGGTTTGGAATAAATTGGACCTTGCTGTCTTGTTACCACTACCATTGGGCAGAAACACTGAAACCATGGTATGGGACATGGTGCCTTAGGTCCCACACCACCAGGTTCAGGAACAGTTATGACGCTAAAACCATCATAGATACGGCTAGGGTTAACCCTAACCTTAACCCTAATCCCAAGCCAGCGTGGAGTTTTCTAAGTTGTCAATGGCCCTGCATGGAATAGTGTGGCATAAATTGGGTCTGACCTTTTCATAATAAACCACCGCCCAGGCCATGCTGTCTTCTCGCTCCTACCATTGGGCAAGGGATACAGGAGCCTTAGGTCCCACACCATCAGGTTCAGGAACAATTACCCTAAAACCATCAGACTCCTGAACTGGCATGCATAACTTCACTTGCCACAACTCTGAACTGATTCCACTATCTAGAGTGGGGGTTCCTAACCTGGGGTCTGCAGACCTCTTGCTTAATGGTTTTAGTCCATGGCGTAGAAAAGGTTGGGAACTCCCAACCTAGAGTCTCACTTTAAGGGACTCTTTACAGAGTGATAGAAAACTACAGCACAGAAACAGGTTCTTTGGCCCACCTAGTCTGTGCTGAACTGTTATTCTTGCCTAATCTCATTGACCCACATGTGGAACATAGTTCACCATAGTACCCCTCCATCCATGTACTTATCCAAATTTCTTTTAAGTGTCAAAATTGAACCTGCATTCACTGGCAGCTCGATCCACACTCACCACCCTCTGAGTGAAGAAGTTTCCCCTCGGGATCCCCTTAAATATACAGTATCACCTTTTACCTTAACATATGATCTCTAGTTCTAGTCTTACCCAACCTCAGTGGAAAAAGCCTGTTTGTAGTTGCCCTATCTATACCCCTCATTTTTTTATTTGTATAGATTGTCTTCTTTTGCACATAGGTTGTTTGTTAGCTTTTAAGTATATTTATTTTACAAATTCTATTGTGCAAGTGCAAGCAAAATATGTAAAATATTCAATTCCAATTCCAATTCAGTTTATATGGTATTTGTGTAGACTGGTACAATTCCACCCAAAATTCCCATTCCTCAATATGGTCTCTTACCCCATGTCCCATCCTGTGTTTATATAACAAGCGTGTGATTGAGCTAACAGGTTAATTGGTCACATGGGTTTAATTGGGCATCGCAGGCTTACTGGGCTGAAAGGCCTGTTTCTGAGCTGAATCTCTAAATAAAACAAAAGAAATACATCTTTTCTGAAGGTGGCATCCATCATCAAGGACCCTTCCTGCCCAGGATTTGCTTTCTTGTTGCTACCATTCGGGAAGAGGTACAGGAGCCTGAACATCATATTCCCCTTTGCCATCAGATTTCTGAAGGTCCATAAAGACAACCTCACTATTCTTGTTTCACACTATTTATTTATTATTGAAACTAAGTATTTTTTAAACTGTCTTGCACTGTACTGCTTCCACAAGTTTCATGGTATATGTCAGTGATAATAAGCCTGATTCAGATCCTTACCAACAGAGAGTTTGCACATTCCCCGATCTCATAAGAAGGTTCCTTCTGAACTCAGTTCTGGACTGTTAAAGATTTAAGGATCTTTAACAATTAACTTATTTGTGACATGTACTTTGAAACATAGAAGCATACAGTGAAACGCATTGTTTGCGTCAAAGGCAAACACATTCCAAGGGTGTGCTGCGGGCAGCCCGCAATTTGTGCCAAGCTTCCAGCGCCAACTTAGATTGCCCACAATTATTTATCTTTATTTACATACACAACACAGGGTAAATGTGCTCGCACTCCCAGTTACTCCCATGTGACCAATTGATCTACTAACCCATTCAGTTTTGGAATGTGGGAGGAAACCCATGGAGAGAACATACAAACTTATTACAGACGGTGGTGGGAATTGGACCCGGGTGACTGGCACTGTGACAGCATTCCACCACTGTGCTGCCCATTTATTAACCTGTATGTCTTTGGAATGTGGGAGGAACTCCGGAGTGATGTCCTCTGGTTTTCATCCCGCACCTTAAGGAAGCAGTCGTTACTGTTATACCTCTGGGTACTGTTGTCATTGATGTGACTATTTTAACAGAGGGCGTGAAGCTGGGCCTGGGAGACTTCATCTTCTACAGTGTCCTTGTGGGCAAGGCTGCGGCAGGTGCCAGCGGAGACTGGAACACAACTTTGGCCTGCTTCATCGCCATTCTCATTGTAAGTGGAGAGAAAGAGCACTTTGCATGTTTCGCTTTGTACTGCTGCAGTTCGTGGCATGTCCTGAAGCTTAATCCGAATTTGTGAGCACAAATCCCTGCAGGAATTTCTTTAGGCCAGGGGGAGGTGAATCAGTGGAATTCATTGCCACAGACGGCTGCGCAGGTCAAGTTATTGGGTATATTTAAAGCTGAGGTTGATAGGTTCTTGATTAGTAAGGACATCAAAGGTTACAGGGAGAAGGCAAGAGACCATAAGACCATGAGACATAGGAGCAGATTAAGGCCATTTGGCCCATCGGGTCTGCTTCGCCATTTGATCATTTATATTCCCCCTCAATCCTGTTACCCATAACCTTAGACATCCTTACTAATCAAGATTTTGTCAACCTTTGCTTTAAAAATACCCAATGACTTGGCCTCCATAGCTGTCTGTGGCAATGAGTTCCACAGATTCACCATCCTCTAGCTAAAGAAAGAATGGGATTGAGAAGGATAATAAATCAGCCATGATGGAATGGCCTAATTCTGGTCCTATATTCTATGGTCTATGGAGAATTTATTTAGGGGCATTTAGGGATTTATGCCTTGTAGACATTTTTTTTAGGATAATTTTGTTTACTGGTTCTAAAATTGTTAGGCATCATGGGGTTGGAAAGAATAACACCAGCTTGACTAACAGTCAAGGAAATAATATGATACTTTGCCATACGAGTGAATCGTTAGCGATGTGTGATATAGGCTTGCAGCATTTGGGGGTAATTTGAAGGGAGTAGATGTTGTGCTGGTTCATCAGGTTTGATGGTGGGAGAGTGTCGAGGGCGCGGTGATTTGAGTAGGTTGGAGGCGAGTGGTGCTGTGGCATTTGAAGATTAATTCACTGACTTTAACCACTCTGATGAAGTAATGAAATGATTTATGCAATAGCCCTTGGGATAAACCCTTGGCTTTGACCTTGGGCACCACAGTGGTGCAGCTTGTGTGCCATTGAGCACATCTACAAGGAACATTGCCAGAAGAGAGCAGCATCCGTCATCAAGGACCCCCACCATCCAGGCCATGCTCTCTTCTCATTGCTGCCGCCTCCGGGAAGGAGGTACAGAAGCCTTACGACCCACTTTGCCAGGTTCAGGAACAGTTACTAACCTTCAACCATCAGGCTGTTCAACCAGCATGGATAATTTCACTCATCTCAACACTGAATCAATTCCACAAGCTATGGAGTCACTTTCTAGGACTTTACAACTCATGTTCTCAGTATTATTTATTTATTCATATATTTATTATTATTATGTTTTTCTTTGGTGTTTGCAATTTGCCTTTTGCACATTGGTTGCTTGTTAGTCTTTGTGCATAGTCTTTCATCAATTCTGTTGTATTTCTTTGCCTGGCCTGCAAAAAAAACAAATCTCGGAGTATTTATTTAGAGATTCAGAGAAGCAAAATCTCCGTGAACCAGAGTCAGAGTCCAAGAGATGCAGAAACTGAGAGAAGGAGAAAGACAGTGAAGCAGACCAGGCCCTTCCAGCCCAACGAGCTGAGCTGTTCAGCAACCCATCTACTCAACCCGAGCCTAATCACAGGACAATTTACAATAATCAATTGACCTACTAACTGGTTCGACTTTGGAATGTGGGAGGAAACCAGAGCATTCGGAGATACATACACGCGGGAAGAATGTACAAACTTTCTTGCAAAGGATGCCGGAATTGAACTCTGAACTCCGATGCGCCAGGTTGCAATAACATTGTGCTAACCACTACCCTACTGTGGCGTCCACATATTCTGTGTAGTTTATGGAACTGCAATAATAAAAACTTACCTCAAACTTTGAACTGGTAGGCCAGCTGTCTAACGGCATCAATGGCCCAGGTTCAGTCCTGACCTTGGGTGCAGTCTGTGAAGTTTGCACAGTCTCCCTGTGACCATGTGGGTTCCTTAGTGATGCTCTGGTTTCTCTCACACATGCCAAAGATCCGAGGGCTGGTAGATTAATGGGCCACTGTAAATTGCTCCCAGTGTGTAGGTGAGTGGTACGATCTGGTGGGGGAAGATCAAGGATCAACTTTATTTGCCGTATACAGTTACATGTATTAGGAATTTGCAACATGAAACAAAAATTACAGCTTTCAATAATTATACAGAATAAAGAATTATATAAAAATAAAGTCAGAAATAAAATACAATAAAATATGCATAAATAAATACCGGCATGTATTTACAATGTAAACAGCATAACAAAAAGTGGTTTAAAGTGTTTACAGTGATTTAGGTAATAGAAAGAAGGGGTGTGGGTCTAACTAGTTTGGTTGATCAGGTTAACTGCCTGGGGGAAGAAACTTTTAAGAAGGTGTGAGGTTTTTGTTTTAATAGCCCTATAGCGTTTTTCAGAAGGGAGCTTTTGGGAAAAGACACTTTGCTGGGTGGTAGTGTCCTCAATGATTTGTCCTGCCCGCTTCTTTGTCCTGGACACTTTCAAGTCCTACAGTTCCTACAGTGATGGTAGACTATAGCCACAACCTTTTCTGCTGTCATTACAGTTCAGTGTGGTTCCAAACAGTAATGGCAGTTGTGAGGATGTTCTGGGCAAGATTGAATTTTACCAACTGTCACATGTACATGCTCTTGAGAACTAAAATGGGATCACTGAAGGAACAGTGTAAATGGGTGTTTGAAGTGCCTGTTTTCATGCTGTTTGACTCCAAATGTCTATCTGGCAAATGCAGGCTGAGTTTGTAATCTGATTGAAAATCTTCCTTAGGAAGGGATTTTTTGAGAGGGGGATGGAGATATGTGATTGGGAAAGTCCTCGTGACTGAAGGCCATGTAAGAATACATCCATTCATAGTTCCCTGCAGTATTGGGCAGAATGACTCTACAGTTGGTAGCTAAAACTGCCCAATGCATCACCTCACCAGCACCAGCCTACCTGACATCAAGAATATATATATATATATATATATATATATATACACACACACACAGAAAGGCAGAAAGGTGCCGGAAAAAAGGTCAGAAATATCATGAAGGATCCCACACACTCTACTCACGGACTGATTGTTCCATTCCCATCAGGGAAGAGGCTACACAGCTTCCATGCCAGGACCTCCGAACTTAAAAACAGTTTCTTCACCAACCCGTCAGGATGATCAACACCTCCACCCATTAACCCACCCCGCCATGCCCCACCACCACTACTTTCTCATTTCCTGTCCGTCACCTTATGTACAGGAAACTCCTGTACCTAGCAACTCTTTATGTACATACAGTCAGTCTATATAAGCATTTTATGATTTATATTTGTATTTTATTGTGCTCTTTGTGCTTATTGTGTTAGTTTATGCTGCAATGTATCGTGAGTAACAATCATTTTGTTCTCTTTTGCACTTGTGGACTGAAGAATGGTAATAAACAATCTTGAATCTTTCTCTTTGCTTTCAACAGGGATTGTGTCTCACCCTCTTGCTGTTAGCTGTATTTAAGAAAGCCCTGCCTGCCCTTCCCATCTCCATCACCTTCGGCCTGGTGTTCTACTTCTCCACCGACAACCTGGTGCGTCCTTTCATGGACACTCTTGCCTACCACCAGTTTTATATCTAGGAAGCCAATGACAACTAAAACCTCGCCTTCAGCTGACTGCGATGTTGGGGAAATGTTTGCACTGACGTTACATTGTAGAACTTCAGAAGAGAAACAGAATATTTTCATTTATATGTTTGTTGTAATTTAATGATGAAAGTGGTATACCATTTTGATCCTGCCTGGCAGACTGTCAGTTAAGATGTTTTTGTGGTGTCTTCATAGAAACAAGTTATAAAAGCAGGTCTGTTCGTAACTGAAATGTATTTAGTTCGTCATCCTTCTGACTAGCCATCAAGGATTTGATGCTAGTGTCCCACAAGAAGCAACTCTTGTCTCAGTGAGGAACTTCAGGTTCTTGATCCCTTTAAGGCTAAGGGTAGAATTTAAAGGCAGTATGAAGTGGAGCCAGGGTTAAATGAGGAGTTAATTATTCTAACATTCTCACTTGTTTGAGAATAATTGCATCTAATCTTCAAACCATATATTTGTGAACTGTGAGTTATTGGGAAACTGGTACCCTATGTTAAAATGAAGTACCGTCTGTTCTGCATTTTGTTTGGACATGAATGATTCTTGACAAGCTCATTTTCTATTCCTTTTAAAAAAAACTTTTACGGTCACTAAATGTGATAATGCGATCAGTACCAGGCCGATTTGCACAGAACAGGAAGCACTTTTCGTACAACAAAGTGATTTTTATGCAACAGTCTTGCCCAAATATTTCCTCAGGTTTTTGTAGCGTTTCAGTAAGTAAAACAGAATTGTATGTCCTTTGATTTGTATGCTCGTTTTGAAAGAAATGCTTGCCAAACTATTGTAGGATTGCAGCCTCTCTGAAAGGTCTTCAAAGTGTAACTGTGATGCATTCCCCAGCTTAAGCTTATCGAAACAATGATATTGGCCAATAATATCAAAACACCTTGATAATGGCTAGATACTAGCATTGATAAAATCACCTTCCTCTCTTCAAAAGAGTGAGGCAAAGGATGAACATTCGGTTCAATTGGCAAACGAGTCAGAAACAGCAGGATTGTGTTTTGCACAAAGGTTTGAAAGGGTGGCGGAGATTGTTCAAAAATCCTGGATGAATCCCTGGGAAAATGTTATTGGACTCTGAGGAAACAAAGCCAAGTTGTTGGAGAGCTTCAAGCAGCTAGCTGGACATCATATATCATTCCAAGGTTTATGTTCAGAAACCTGGCAACAATTCGAATTTTATTGCTCAGTATCATTAAATTGACATCTTATCTTTGCATAGTCACAGGCTCTCTTGACAAACCTTGAGTGGCAGGTTTGAGGGTTCACAGGTTCTAAAATATTGACAAATAGTTGGTGCAGTATGAAAATACTGAAGGCTATTAATGAGAGTTAAGTGATTATAGTCCCTTCTGTCTGTTTGGGCGTAAATACTTGGATGGGGAGCTCAAACAACATTACCCAACCACTGGGCCACTGTGGAAACACATAAGATACTGAAGAGTTTCTTGTGCAAAGACCAATTAGGATGTTTATGATGGTTTCCAGTAAGATGTAACTGAATGAGATGTCACCTTCACATCTGAAAATTATAACGATCTGTGATTTTTAGTGACAAGTAAAATTGATTATTACAAAACTTTCAGTTCTGACTTTTTTCTGGTACTGGATTGAATTATGTTCTGTTCACATTAGTCATAGAGTTATACAACATGGAAAACTGTACCATACTGACCAATTTGGCCATCCTGAGTTACTCTCAATTGTCTGTGTTGGCCCAAACCCCTTAAATAAAACTTTTCTCAGCATGTATCTGTCCAAACAACTTTTAAATGTTGTAATTGTTCCCAGCTCCATCACTTCTAGCAGATCATTCCAGACTCTATGTGGAGGGAAAGTTGTCTCTCGGGCCCCAATTTAAATTTCTCCACTCTCACTTTACATCTATGCTCTCTAATTTTAGATTCCCCTTATCTGGGAAAAATAATATGGCCATTCATCTTCTAGGTTCCTCATGAATTTATGTACCTTAATAATGTGGCCTTTCATCTTATCTACGTTCCTCATGAATTTATGTACCTTAATAATGTGGCCTTTCATCTTATCTACGTTCCTCATGAATTTATGTACCTTAATAATGTGGCCTTTCATCTTATCTACGTTCCTCATGAATTTATGTACCTTAATAATGTGGCCATTCATCTTATCTACGTTCCTCATGGATTTATGTACCTTAATAAGGTTACCCTTAGCTTCCTGCACTCAAGAGAAGGAAGTCCCAGCCTATCCTGTCTTTTATTCACTCACTTCTATGCCATCTCCAATCTTACTAACCATGCCAACTATAAAGCGGCTATATGGCCACAGTGCCACAGGGATCAGTGCTGGGTCCATTGTGATTTGTCATCTATATCAATGATCTGGATGATAATGTGGTAAATTGGATCAGCAAATTTGCTGATGATACAAAGACTGGAGGTGTTGTGGACAGTGAGGAAGGTTTTCAAAGCTTGCAGAGGGACTTGGACCAGCTAGAAAAATGGGTTGAAAAATGGCAGATGGAGTTTAATACAGACAAGTGTGAGGTATTGCACTTTGGAAGGACAAACCAAGGTAGAACATACAAGGTAAATGGTAGGGCACTGACGAGTGCAGTAGAACAGGGGGATCTGGGAATACAAATACAAAATTCCCTAAAAGTGGTGTCACAGGTAGATAGGGTCGTAAAGAGAGCTTTTGGTACTTTGGCCTTTATAAATTGAGTATAAGATTGGAATGTTATGGTGAGGTTGTATAAGGCATTGGTGAGGCTGAATTTGGAGTATTGTGTGCAGTTTTGGTCACCAAATTACAGGAAGGATATTAATAAGGTTGAAAGAGTGTAGAGGTTTACAAGGATGTTGCCGGGACTTGAGAAACTGAGTTACAGAGAAAAGTTGAATAGGTTAGGACTTTATTCCCTGGAGCGTAGAAGAATGAGGGGAGATTTGATAGACATATATAAAGTTATGATGGGTATAGATACAGTGAATGCAAAGAGGCTTTTTCCACTGAGGCTAGGGGAGAGAAAAAAACCCAGAGGACATGGGTTAAGGGCAAAGGGGGAAAAGTTTAAAGGGAACATTAGGGTGGGCTTCTTCACACACAGAGTGGTGGGAGTGTGGAATGAGCTGCCAGATGAAGTGGTAAATGCGGGCTCACTTATAACATTTAGGAAAAACTTGGACAGGTATGTGGATTGGAGGGATGTGGTCCAGGTACAGGTCAGTAGAACTAGGCAGAAAAATGGTTCAGCACAGCCAAGAGGCCTGTTTCTGTGCTGTAATGTTCTATGGTTCTATACTTTATTAGCAGTTTGAAGAGATTTGACATGTCAACAAATACACTCAAAAACTTCTATGGTTGTACCGTGGAGTGCATTCTGACAGGCTGCATCACTGTCTGGTATGGAGGGGCTACTGCACAGGACAGAAAGAAGCTGAAGAAGGTTGTAAATCTAGTCAGCTCCATCTTGGACATTAGCCTACAAAGTACCCAGGACATCTTTAGGGAGCGGTGTCTCAGAAAGGCAGTGTCTGTTATTAAGGGCCCCCAGCACCCAAGGCATGCCCTTTTCTCACTGTTACCATCAGGTAGGAGGTACAGAAGCCTGAAGGCACACACTCAGCAATTCAGGAACAGCTTCTTCCCCTCTGCCACCTGATTCCTAAATGGACATTGAAGCTTTGGACACTACCTCACTTATTCAAATATACAGTACATGTATTTCTGTTTTCGCACATTTAAAGAAAATCTATTCAATATAAGTAATTGATTTACTTGTTTATTATGATGTTTTATTTTATTCATTATTTTTCCCTCTCTGCTAGATTATGTATTGCATTGAACTGCTGATGCTAAGTTAACAAATTTCATGTCACATGCTGGTGATAATAAACCTGATTCTGATTCTATATTCTCATCAAAATCATTACTATAGATGGCGGACAACAGCAGCCTTGGCACATTCCTGTTTTGGTCCAAAACATCAACAATATTCATTTCTATATATGTTACCCGACCTGCTGAGTTCCTCCAGCATTTTGTGTGTGTTGCTCTTGTTTGTGAGGAAATGGTGTTGGATAGGCTGTTGGGTCTGAAGGCTGATAAGTCCCTGGGACCTGATGGTCTACATCCCAGGGTACTTAAGGAGGTGGCTTTAGAAATCGTGGACGCATTGGTAATCATTTTCCAATGTTCTATAGATTCAGGATCAGTTCCTGTGTATTGGGGAGTGGCTAATGTTGTCCCTCTCTTCAAGAAGGGAGGAAGAGTAAAAAAACAGGGAATTATAGACCAGTTAGCCTGACGTTGGTGGTGGGAAAGTGCTGGAGTCAATTATAAAAGATGAAATTACGACACATCTAGATAGCAGAAACAGGATCGGTCCGAGTCAGCATGGATTTATGAAGGGGAAATCGTGCTTGACTAATCTTCAGGAATTTTTTGAAAATGTAACTATGAAAATAGACAAGGGAGAGCCAGTGGATGTAGTGTGCCTGGACTTTCAGAAAGCCTTCGATAAAGTCCCATATAGGAGATTAGTGGACAAAATTAGGGCACATGGTATTGGGGACTGACAGAAAACAAAGAGTAGCGATTAATGGGTCCCTTTCGGAACGGCAGGCGGTGACCAGTGGGGTGCTGCAGGGTTCAGTGCTGGGACCACAGCTGTTTACAATACATATTAATGATTTAGATGAGGGAATTAAAAGTAACATTAGCAAATTTGCCGATGACACAAAGCTGGGAGGCAGTGTGAAATGTGAGGAGGATGTTATGAGAATGCAGGGTGACTTGGACAGGCTGGGTGAGTGGGCAGATGCAGTTTAATGTGGATAAATGTGAGGTTATCCACTTTGGTGGTAAGAACAGGAAGGCAGATTATTATCTAAATGGAGTCAAGTTAGGAAAAGGGGAAGTACGAGATCTAGGTGTTCTTGTACATCAGTCACTGAAAGCAAGTATGCGAGTACAGCAGGCTGTGAAGAAAGCTAATGGCATGCTGGCCTTCATGACAAGGGGAATTGTGTACAAGAGCAAAGAGGTCCTTATGCAGCTGTACAGGGCACTGGTGAGACCACACCTGGAGTACTGTGTGCAGCTTTGGTCTCCAAATTTGAGGAAGGACATTCTTGCTATTGAGGGAATGCAGCGTAGGTTCACAATGTTAATTCCCGGGATGGTGGAACTATCATATGTTGAAAGATTGGAGTGACTGGGCTTGTATACTCCGGAATTTAGAAGGCTGAGAGGGGATCTTATTGAAACATATAAGATTATTAAGGGATTGGACACGCTGGAGGCAGGAAGCATGTTCCCGCTGATGGGTGAGTCCAGAACCAGAGGCCACAGTTTAAGAATAAGGGGTAGGCCATTTAGAACAGAGTTGAGGAAAAACCTTTTCACCCAGAGAGTGGTGGATATATGGAATGCTCTGCCCCAGAAGGCAGTGGAGGCCAAGTCTCTGGATGCTTTCAAGAAAGAGATGGGTAGAGCTCTTAAAGATAGCAGAATCAGAAGTTATGGGGATAAGGCAGGAACTGGATACCGATTGTGGATGTTCAGCCATGATCACAGTGAATAGCGGTGCTGGCTCGAAGGGCCAAATGGCCTACTCCTGCACCTATTGTCTATTATGTGTGTTGCTCTCTAGTTACCCTTTAGCTTTTAACATACTTACAGAATCTTTATATTTTCCTTTACCTAAAGTGGCAAAGCTATCTCAAGGCCTCCTGATTTCAAGTGAATATTATCTTTCTTGTACTTAAGGGATTTGCTTGATTCCAACTGCCTAAGCCTGACACATGTCCCCTTTTTTTCCTCAATTTTCCTTGTGAACCAGGTTTCCCAATCCTGCCAGCCTTGCCCTTCACTCTGACAGGAACATTTTTTGAGGATCATTGATCTGGATGAATTGCATTACCCAGGAAATTATGGAACCCAGTACATTTGACATTTTGAACTTGAGCTGGCCAGAAATAAGTAGCTCATTAATAATTTCTAAGCAAGTGTCCTAAAGTTAGCCAGGATTTCACAAAGCTGTACGTGCAATGCATTTCTGTTTGACCTGATTCCTCTCATGCAGCACTTCTGGTCATTACTTTTTGACTTGGTTCTTCCTCTTTGCATGTATCATCATTATATTTTCCCAGCACCTCAATATTTCTACCTATAGAATTATATTTTACCCTCACTTTATGAATTTACAGACTGAAAAGCCCGACCACCAATACTTGCAAGTAGAAAGGATGTCCTGTCATACACAGGAGATCAATTATAAATTAACTCAAGTGAAGCAAGCAGGTACAAGCAAGGAAACTAATATTTTGTGGTATATTACATTAAGTCAAGTTACAGACAAACAACTTGCCCCAAGGTCATCTACCTGACAAGTTGTTTTAGTGCAATCTGGTCATAACAAAAATGTAAACCAATCTTATCAAAAGAAAAGATACAAACAAAATACAATATCTAGCTTGTATGGTGAGGAGAGAACATTTGGCCCAGGACCATCCCACTCTCAAATTAGCTGAATTATAATCCTTAACTCAAACATTCCAGTCACACATTTCCAAGCTCTTTTGCAATTGTTATTATTTTTTAAAGGGGATAACTGTTTTTCTTCAGGAATAGGTAAATGAAGTGCACATGTAAAATCACTTGGTTTATTTAGAAGCACAATGTTTACATAAATTACAGTCAATGGGGAACCCTGCACAGTTACAATATATAATGGGCCATTCCACACATACTCTGGTCTTCCACAAAGGCCCATTTTCTGTTTAAAATTTGTTTATACAAACTGATATTTGAAGCTAGAATTACTTCTATCCTCTTGATAAAACAGGACTGGTGAAGTTCAAATCTAATTCGGTGCAAGCTAATTTCTTTCTTCAAACTGTGTCTTGTTCTTCAAAAGATAGGCAGCCAAAAATTCAATTGGATTAGGAGGTCTGAAAAGCAAAACATTTACTGGATCATGTTTTATGCAAAGCGGGGTTAGCAAACTTCCCATTAATATATATCCATGGTACTTGTGCATTTTTTTTAACAGGTTTAATTCAAATGATAAGAATAGAATCAAATTTAAACCACTACTTACTTACAGCAAACGTGACTACTTACAAAAGCAAATTAATGTGAAGACTTCCATATATGCCTGCAGAAGGTTGAAAGAGGCAACTAAGCTCAGGTGATATACCTGAATTGGTTCAGCTCAATTTCAAATTCATGTTATAGGTAACTGAAGAGATCAGAGGATTTCCACTCTACACTTCTACTCTGAAAATTAAAAATAGAAAGCTTGGGAATCTCTGGATTTCCAGCATTTGGAGAATCTCTTGTTTAAAATCCTCAGTGTTACTGTTTTGAGTATCTGCTCCTTGGATGTTACCTGCATCCATTCTGTTGTCACATTTACATGATTTTTCCTGTTAGATTATGGATTTGTTTGTACAAAATGGTACGGATGTTTACAGACTTAAGAATTCTAAGCTATTCCATTGAGGGAGGTCAGGACAGGATGCTAGGTCTACAAGAAGAAATAATGAATTTTGTTGATAATCCTATAGGATGTAATGCTCGTCAACGTCAACACATTTATGTCTTTAATTCTTGAAAAGTTTAACATTTCCCTTCAGAACTAGAGCAACATCAAAGATTGGAACACAAGTACTCCTCAGCAAAATCAGTATTTGCTAAGCAATAATTTGAGTGCAGTTTCCCCAGCACTCAAATTCTGCTCAGGTTGTCTTAAGCTATACAAATTGGTCAGGTTGAATGATCTGAGGAGGTCTTCAATCTTCCAAATAAAAACGCAACAAAAACCAAGAATTAATCCTGTGAATAGATCTGTAACATGATCCCAGGCAGTTCACTCCACACAGACTACTGTACACATGTTTTTTAAAGAATAAGCTGGTATATTAAACATAAAATAGAACTATTTTTCCATGCCTTGGAACCCAGTCCAAGCATTATGATTCAGTTAAACTGTCAGTTTAATAATTTCACTTCATTTTACAATATCTGTGAAGGCCTAACTTGATTTTTGGATACAAAATGTATGCTGCTAGTTACTCTAGAATTTAGGGAATTTTTCTATCCATTTAACACAAGAAACATTTTATTCAATATGTTGAGTGTGGTAAAGAGTTTTTCTCTCTGAAGAGAAGGAGCATGAGAGGTGACTTGACAGAGATGAACAGGATAATAAGCAGATAGTGGACAGCCAGCAAATTTTACCAGGGTGGAAATAGTTAATATGAGGCATACTTTAAAAACACGAGTGGCAAGTGTGTGGAACATGCTCCCAGGGCGGTGGTACAGGTAGCTAACATTAGGAATATTTAAGTGATTCTTAGATAGCTACATAGATAAAAGAAAAATGGAGGGCATGTGGGAGAGAAGGGTTAGATTGATCTTGGAGAAGGTTAATAGATTGGTACAACATAGTGGGCTGAGGGCTGTATTACTATGCTATATTGTTTTATATTCTATATTCAAAATGCAGCGTTGAATCAAAGAGCAGCATGTACTCAAATTTCCACATCACATCTTACCTTTCTTTTGCCAGAACTGATAGGCCTTGTAACAGAATAGGCACCACTGTCTGATCCAGATATGCCCGAGTTGGAAGGGACTGCAGATCAACTTTCTGCTTAGATGTTTTCTCCGCATTCAGTTTTTCATTCTCAACTATCCTCTGCTCCAGTGAGAAAATATGTACAGCTTCAGTTTTAGACCGCAGTGCACCTTCAAAGTAGTAAGCCACTTGTACAACAGGTCTTGCCAATAATCACTTTTACTTTGTGTTAATAATCATAAAAAGAAATTAAACTTCTAAAAACAAAAACATTTTCAATTATCACTTCAAGGACAACCAAGATTACCAAGCATCTGTGAACACCACTTTAATCTGCCTCCATTTATGACTAGTTCAGGCCAACTATGGAGAAAGACCACCTTCAGTTATGTAAAGGAGGGCCTTCACACAGCCTTAGACCACCTACACAATACAAACACCCATGTCAGGATGCTGCTCATCGACTATAGCTCAGCATTTAACACCATCATTTCCACAATTCTGATTGATAAGTTACCTGGGCCTCTGTACCTCCCTCTGCAATTGGATCTTGGACTTCCTAACCAGAAGACCACAATCTGTGCCAATTGGTAATAATATCTCCTCCTTGCTGATCTTCAACACTGGTGCACCTCAGGGGTGTGTGCTTTGCCCACTGCTCTACTCTCTATACCCATGAATGTGTGGCTAGGCATAGCTCAAATACCATCTATAAGTTTGCTGATGATACAACCATTGTTGGTAGAATCTCAGGTGGTGACGAGAGGGTGTAAAGGAGTGAGAGATGCCAACTAGTGGAGTGGTGCCGCAGCAACAACCTTGCATTCAACGTCAGTAAGATGAAAGAGCTGATTGTGGACTTCAGGAAGGGTAAGACGAAGGAACACATACCAATCCTCACAGAGGTATCAGAAGTGGAGAGTGAGCAGCTTCAAGTTCCTGAGTGTCAAGATCTCTGAGGATCTAACCTGGTCCCAACATATCAATGCAGCTGTGAAGGCGGCAAGGCAGCGACTACACTCGTGGACTAAAGGGCCTGTATTGTGCTGTAGGTTTTCTATGTTTCTACTTCATTAGAAGTTTGAAGAGATTTGGTATGTCAACAAAAACACTCAAAAACTTCTATAAGTGTACTGTGGAATGCATTCTGACAGGCTGCATCACTGTCTGGTATGGAGTTGGGGGAGGTGGGGGGGCTACTGCACAGGACCAAAAGAAGCTGCAGAGGCTCATTAAATTAGTCAGCTCCATCTTGGGTACTAGCCTACAAAGTACCCAGGACATCTTTAGGGAGCGGTGTCTCAGAAAGGCAACGTCCATTATTAAGGACCTCCAGCACCCAGGGCATGCCCTTTTCTCACTGTTACCACCAGGTAGGAGGTACAGAAGCCTGAAGGCACACACTCAGCGATTCAGAAACAGCTCTTTCCCCTCTGCCATCCGATTCCTAAATGGACACTGGACCCATGAACACTGCCTCACCTTTTTTAATATATAGTATTTCTGTTTTTACACTATTTTTAATCTATTCAGTATACTTATACTATAATTGATTCACTTTTTTTTCTTCTATATTAAGTATTGTATTGAATTGTTGTTGCTAAGTTAACAAATTTTACGACATATGCCGGTGTTAATAAACCTGATTATGATTCTGAGATCAAAAATGAGGCAATGTGAAGGAGCAGTAATGAATCACAGTAAAATTTCAAACTAGCTTTGTAAGAGTTTATTCCTTAATCACCTGCTTTGTCAGTGACACCCAATGAACAAAAGGATCAACTTTATTCACTATATATATTTACATGTATTAGAAAGTTGCCATGTTGTGTTGGCACTGCATGCAACAAAAAAAACATACAATTATACAGAATAAATAATTAAATAAAATATAAAGTTAGAGGTTAAAGTAGAATAGCTAAAAGACAGCTTTTTAGAGCAGCTTGTGGTTCAGCTATTCTGGATTGGTTGTTGTGCAAAGAAGCAGAATTCATTAGAGAACTTAAGGTAAAAGTTTTAAAAAATTGAATAAGTATTTGCATCAGTCTTCACTGTGGAAGACACGAGTAGTATGCCAGAAGTTCAAGTGTGTCAGGGGCAGAAGTGAGTGAAGTTATCATTACTGTGGAGAAGGTGCTTAGGAAACTAAAAGGTCCGAAGGTAGAGAAATCACCTGGACCAGATGGACTACACCCCAGGGTTCTGAAGGAGGTAGCTGAAGATATTCTGGAGGCATTAGAAATGATGTTTCAAGAATCAGTGGATTCTGGCATGGTTCCAGAAGACTAGAATGTTTCAAATGTCACTCCAAGGGACTGAAGCAGAAGAAAGGAAATTATAGGCCAGTTAGTCTGACTTCAGTTATTGGGAAGATGTTGGATTTGATTGTCAAGGATGTGGTTTCGGGGTATCTGGAGGCACATGCTAAAATAGGCCGAAGTTGGCATGGTTTCCTTAAGGGAAAATCTTGCCTGGCAAATCTGTTGGAATTCTTTGAAGAAATATCAGACAGTACAGACAGAAAGAGAATTGGTAGATATTGTGTACTTAGATTTTCAGAAGGCCTTTGACAAGATGTCACACATGAGAATGAGGCTGCTTAACTAGTCTTTCCTGGTATTACAGGAAAGATTCTAGCATGGATAGAGCATTGGCTGATTAGCAGGAGACAGAGTGGGAATAAAGGGAGCCTTTTCTGGTTGGTTGAGGCTGACTAGGGGGTTTCACAGGGGTCTGAGTTGTGACCGCTTCCTTTTACTTTATATGTTAATGATTTGGATGACAGAATTGATGGCTTTGTGGCCAAGTTTGCAGATGATATGAAGATGCGTGGAGGGGCAGGTAGTGTTGAGGAAGCAGAGAACCTACAGAATGACTTGGACAGAATAGAAGAAAGAGTGAAGTGGCAGATGGATTACAGTGTCAGAAAGTGTATGCTATTGCACTTTGGTAGAAGAAATAAAAGTGTAGGCTACTTTCTAGATGGAGAGAAAATTCAAAAATCTGTGGTGCAAAGGGACTTGGGAATCCTCTTGCAGGATTCCCTGAAGGTTAATTTTCAGGTTGAGTCAGTGGTGAGGAAGGCAAGTGCAATATTAGTATTCATTTCGAGGGGACTAGATTATAAAAGAAAGGATGTAATGTTGAGTTTTTATAAGACACTAAAAAGGCCTCACGGAGTACTGTGAGCAGTCTTGGGCCCCTTACCTGAGAAAGGATGTGCTGAAACTGGAGAGGGTTAAAAGGTGGTTCACAAGAAATGATTCAAATATTCAAGGTCTGATCATTGAGGGGTTTTTGATGGCTCACTGGAACTCAGAAGAATGAAAGGTGATCTCATTGAAACCTATTGAATACTGAAAGGCCTCACTGGTCTGGATGTGGAGAGGATGTTTCCTGCGGTCGGGAAGTCTAGAATCAGAGGGAGGGCCTAGCCTTAGAATAGAGGGGTATCCATTTAGAATGGAGATGAAGAGTAACTTCCTTAGCCAGAGAGTGGTGAATCTGCAAAATTTGTTGCCACAGGTGGCTGTGGAGGCCAAGTCACTGGGTATATTTAAGTTTGTTAGATTCTTTATTAGTCAGGGCAAGGAGGAGATTGAGGCTGAGAAGGAAATGGACCAGCTGTGATGAAATGACAGAGCAGATTCAATGGGCTGAATAGCCTCATTATGCTCCTGTATCATATGGTCTAAGGTACAGATATGGAATAAAATGTGCATTAATACATTAATAACAGTATGTAATTACAATGTAAACATTATAAAAAGTGATTTAAAGTGTTTACAGTGCAGTGACTGAGGGAATAGAGTGGGGGGGGCAGGCTAACTATAATAGTTGATCAGACTACGTGCTTGGGGGATCAAACTTGTATGATAAATCATTGCTCCTTCATTGAAGTGATAATGTTCGAGCAGACACAAATAGCAATTGTCAGAGGCCCACTTAAATGCCTTCATGATAGAGCAAGATCCATCTTTACATTAGAATGAGATAATCATCAGGAAAGACCAATTTTAAACTTTTGGAAATTTTTGGAATTAATACAAGTAGGGTACCAGAAAAGGCATCTTAAATCCTTTGTCCGTTTGGTGCTATCTGGATGTCTGAATACATACACAGACATACAAAGGAGTCAAAAACGACAAGGTTAGGTAAATGCTGTATGAAATAACGAACCAGAGAAGTCAGCCACACAAATTCTGCCCATTTATACTTTACCTTAATATAGAAAAAAAAAACTCCCAAAGTGATTTATAGAGGATTATTTAAAAAGTACTGTTCACATCTGATGACAAAGGCTCAGTTAAAGAGGAGACACAAGAGACTTCAGGTGCTGGAATCTGAACCAATTCAACAATTCCCCCCCCCCCCCAAAAACCTCTGCCACTATCTCTACTCCTCCCTCCCCTATCAGGCCCCATCTGCCCATCAACCCTTCCTCACCTGGATCATCTGTTACTTGACAGTTCTTGCCTCACCCCTCCCCCTCAACTCTTCGTTTTGGCTAGCTCAGCTTTACACTCTCAGTCCTGATGCTGGGTCTGGACCAGAAACGTTAATTGTCCTTTTGCCCCCACAGATGCTGCGTGATGCTGAATTAATTTAAAAATTAGGTATTAAGCAAGGCAAGGGAAAAAAAAATTAAGTAGTGAGAATTTTAGAGTTGCTGTTTAATCTTAAGCCTTGTCAGCAAACACAATATTGAATAAGTTAGTGCAAATTATGAGAGATGCTACAGAATTTTTAATCCCCTCAAGTTTACAGAGAAGGGGTGAGGGGCCAATTAGAAGTGTGCAAGAATAGTCAGATCTGGGGCACCTACAGCTTGGATGACGAGTTTGTCCAAGGTAATCCAAGTCATCATTACGGAGGTGGTAAATAATGACAAACTTAAAGTTGACATAGGTGGTCTAAAACTTAAAAAAGGATGAAATACAGCAGTTGCTGGGGATCAGGATAAATTTGTGACAGTAACCAGTTAATGACAGCACAGTAGTTGCCAATGGACAATTGGGAAGAAATTTCTGCTCATCCAGAACTATACGCAAGACACACAAGCTCACAGTGGTGTTGGAACCATTGTTTATTTTAGTATTATTAGAGACTTAGAAGGGAGTGGGTAAGGCAAGACATATGAATGACAGATAACTTGTGCAAGAAGTCTAATCTAAACAGAACTGAACTCTGTACAAGGACAATAGGCTCTGCAGAAACCAATGAAGACCTGGATACACGTGTGTAAAAATGCTTGAAATTGGCTGGGTATACTAAATAAAGCAAATGGGATCATAAGAGTCATCTGTGCAGGCAGTATACAAAAGCAGAGATGATACACGAATATATTGATACATCAAACATACAAGAAACACTGTTAGGCCATAACTAGCACAACACAACATAACCACTTCTAAGCCCACAACTTTAAGATGAGAGGACCATAGAAAGGATGCAAAAAGGACTTGCTAAAATATTTAGGGTATAGAATTTCAGTAAGGAGAGACAGACAGATTGACTTTGGTTTTCGTTTAGAACAAGAGTACATTTATTCGAGGTAAACAAGGTCATGACTAGTTGAGAGAATGTAGAGAGAAGCTGTCGTTAACAGCAGATGGATTACGGTAAATTTAACATTTTAGCGGCGGGATGTGAAGAAAAGCTAAAAAAAAATTATCTGAAACTCAGTCTGTAGGGGTGTTAGAAAGAGTGGGGAAAAGAGCTCGGAAGAAAGAAAATTATAAAATTGCTCAATGGAACTCATAAGAGAGCCCATCAACTTGCTGAATCAAATGATCACCAGTGCTGTAACAATCACATAATTATACACACATTTTATTTGTATTTAGTAAATATATTAACACAATGGCATTTCTTGCTATTAGTGCCTGCACAATAAAACTCCAGATTATATTCTTTATGGAAAGAGAAGGTTCATGTTTCAAACCACAATTATTTCGATAAAATACGTTTGACAGTAAATAGCTTTTCTTTCTTCAAGCAACACACATAAAAGTTGCTGGTTGACGCAGCAGGCCAGGCAGCATCTCTAGGAAGAGGTACAGTCGACCTTTCAGGCCGAGGCCCAGGGTCTGCCTGGCCTGCTGCATTCACCAGTAACTTTTATGTGTGCTGCTTGAAATTCCAGCATCTGCAGATTTCCCCGTGTTTGCGTTTTCTTTCTTCAGTCTGACGCTGCAAGACATTTTTAATATTTAAATTGTCTGCGATCAAACTTATTTACATTTTTTAAACAGTTACATGAGCAGCAGCCAGCTACAGAAAAAGCAAATGCTAGTTACAAACCAAAGGTCTCACCATTTTATAGGCCAATGTAAATAATTGCATACATACCATTATAAATAGTTAGCAAGCATGGTAAAATGTTGCATGCATCTAGGCTTAACTAAATGAACCTGTCCTTGGAGTAAACAGTCACATCTTGACAAATCACTCACCTGCACATTCTCTGTGAGACCATAGTCTGCATGAGGATTTTCTGACATCTGAAAAAGAAAACATTTAATGAGAAAATTACTACTACTATTGTCCAACTCAAGTAAAAGCCAAAGAACCTGTGCTCTTATTCTCAATTACTTTGAGTATTATTACCTGTATCTGTCCTTCCAAGTTTGGTTCTGTGAGTGTTTCACCATGTTCTAAGAAACAAGAGGCAGCGGCATTAAAACATTCAGCCATGTACAATTAGATAGTCATAGTCATACTTCATTGATCCCGGGGGAAATAGATGCTGCAGAATTGAGAATGAAAAACCATACAGATTTTTCATAACTTTCCAAAAGTACCATTCTAATTCCTCAAGTCACATGCCAACTGGTACTAGGACAAAGAAAATGAAGATGGGACAAAAAGATGGGAGGAAATGATAGCAATACAAGCTTTGGAACAGGTGATAATTGTATTAGAACATAGAACCGTACAGCACAGTACAAGCTCTTCTGCCCACAGTATTGTGCCAGTAGTCTTTTAACCTAGTCCAAGACCAATCTAACCCTTCCCTTCCACGTAGCCTTCCACTTTTCTTTCATGCACGTGCCTAAGAGTGTCTTAAATGTCTCTAATAAATCTGCCTCTACCACCGCCCCCAGTAGCACATTCCACACACTTAGTGTACTCTCAGTAAAAAACCTATTTCCTCCAGTTGACCCGGCTGGTGGCGTAGTGGCATCAGCATCAGACTTCAGACGAGAGGTCCCGAGTTCAAATCCAGCCACCCGGCTCCCCTGCACGCTTTCCATCCGTGCTGGGTTACGAGCTGGTGATCTCTTTGGAAACTCACCCGGCAGAAGGCAATGGCAAACCACTGCTGTAACTTGCCTCGTACATGGTCACCCACTACGTCAGAGAGGCTTGGAGGGAAATTGTCCGCTCACCAAAGAAACTCTGGATGCGATGTACCTTTCCTTTTCCTCCAATTACCTTAAAATCATGTACCTTTGTAACAGCCATTGCCTCCCCAGGAATAAGTTCGGTCACCACTCTACCCATACCTCTTACCATATTTGCAAATGGCTGCATCTGATCTGACATGCCATCAAGGTCTCAAATGAAAAGATATGCTGGCAAATAGGATTTCAAACGATTAAAATCCAAAGCGTGGTAGGGGGAAGCAAGAGCTAAATTGGTGGTAAAGCTGTAGTTTAAATATAAACAGAGCTACGAAGGGTAGAGTTTAACCCACTTGGATCCCCCGGGCTCAAGAATGGAGATGTAGGAAGGAAGGTGCAGAGGGGCAGGAAGTCAGATGGGGTAGGTTGAGAGAAAAGGGGCTCAGGACCCCAGGACACAGTGGGAGCCCTGGGGCAGCATCTACAAGAGGTGGTGCCTCAAGAAGGCAGTATATACCATAAAGGATCCCCAACATATGGATCAGGCCGTCTTCTCGTTGTTACTGTCAAGCAAGAGGTACTGAAACCCGAAATCCCACATCACTAGATTCAGGATCAGCTACTTCCTTACAAATATCAAGTTCTTGAACCCTAATCCACCTCAGCAACTGAGTACTACCGACCACCTCTTATCCTCCATGCACTTGTATATAATTGTTCCTTTTGCACGTTTTGCATGCTTTTCTCCCACTCTCGTATAATTTATGTTGCTATTTGTACTTACGTGCCTATGATGCTGCTGCAAAGTTTTTCGTTATACCTGTACCTCACTATACTCGTGCTGACGACAATAAACACTTGCCAAGGGAACCCGGGGGTCCCTGGACACCGGAAACATGGAGGGACCCCGAGGAATCGCGATTTTCGGTTCCCACGGTCGTCCAAATGCAGCGTCGAGTAAACTGCGGAGCCGGCAGCAAGTTTACCGCTTCACCGCGCCCAATCCCGTTGTGACCGGGTCCCCGCGGAAAGCAATTCGAAAACGCAGCATCCCTCTTTGAGCAAAAGCAATGAGAAGACATACAGTAAGAGGCCGGACAGCCATCCCCAAACTCACCTTCCGCCATGTTTGTTGTCCGTTTCTACGCACTGCCCGCCCATGAGACGAGCCCGCTGATTGGTCGCCCCTTCAGCCGGGATCTCTGATTGGTCTGCTTTGAGACGAAGCAGTCAATTGGTTAGCTGGCAGCTTCTACTCCAGTTTTGCTGGTACATTTCCAGAAATAACTTTATTCCGAAAATAAAGGAAATACTATTCAGCTTAATTTGTATCGTTCGCCTATGGTATACTGCATCCCTTCGGTGCCAATCGTCCAGAATAGAGGAAAGTGACGGTTGGCGTTTCGGTGACGTAATACACACCGGGTGCTTACGCAGAGTGACGTCGAGGAAAGGTGCAGTAACCTGGAGATGAAGAATGCAGATCATTAAATACTTAGGGAAGTATTAATATTATTAGCGAGTCTGGTAATGCCTATTACTGAAATGCTTTCAACACAGAATGTACCAAACAGGAATGCTGATCTCTAGAATTGCTCTGAAGTCTTAATTAATGGTCTACAGTTTGGGCTGTTCGACAACAGGCAACAATAATACGAAGTGTTATTGTTCTTTGTCTTGAATCTCTTAGTTTATTTGTTAGAGATGGGAGGAAAGGATTTTTGCTTACAAGTTCTGTTGACTCGTTTCAAATTCCTAGGTGTTGTTATTTCAGGTGACCTGTCCTGTAAGTGCAATTACAAATAAAGCAAGACTACTTCCTCAGAAGTTTGCGTAGCTTCGGCAGGACATCTAAAACTTTGCCAAACTTCTATAGATGTTTAGTGGCCAGTATATTGACTGGCTGCATCACAGCCTGGTATGGGAACACCAATGCCCTTGAACGGGAAAGCCGACAAAAAGTCGTGGATATGGGCCAATTCATCGGGGGTAAATCCCGTCCAACCGATGGGCGCATCTACATGAAACGCTGTCGCAGGAAAGCAGCATCGATCATCAGGAGTCCCCACCCACTCAGGCCATGCTCCCTTCTCGTTGCTGGCATCAGACTGAAGGTACAAGAGCCTTAGGGCTCATACAGCCAGGTTCTGGGACAGTTATTATCCGTCAACTATTAGGCTTTTCCACAAAAGGGTATAACTTGACTCAACTTCACTCGCCCCATCATTGAAATGTTACCACAACCTATGGACTCACTTTCAAGGACTCTTCATCTCATGTCCTTAATATTTGTTGCTTATTTATTTATACTATTGTTTCTTTTTGCATTTGCACAGGTCTTCTGCACTCCGGTTGAACGCCCTAGATGGGCAGTCTTTCATTGATTCTGTTATAGTTTTTCTATAGATCACATCAAGCATTTTAGATATTATATCATTTATTAATCTAGTTAGTAACATCAGCAATTTTATTTTGTGAAATTACAGAAATACCCTTTTGCTGTAATCAGTCAAGCAAGTAATTTCAAGGAGTGATCAGAGGAAAAGATTTTCCTCTGATGGGAAGTCCAGAACAAGGAAATATAACCTTACAAACTGAGTTAGGTTTTCGGAGGTAATGTCAAGCGGGACAGAGGAAAGCCAGAACCACGTGAAAACTGAAATTGTTAGGTTCAAGGTGACAGAATCAAGGTAGATAAATGAAACCATTGTACAACTCAAATCTCTCTCTCTCTCTTCCAGTGTGGAGTGCCCTCCTGCTTCAAGACACCCACCATTGTTCCTGTAGTTAAAAAGACCAAGGTAACATGTCTGAACGACTGGCATCCTGTCGTTCTCACCTCAATAATAAGCAAATGCTTTGAGAGGCTGGTCAAGGACTACATCTGCAGCTTGCTACCACCCAAACTGGACCCCCTGCAGCTAGCCTACCAACACAACCGATCGACAGGTGACGCAATAGCCATAGCTCTACACACCCTCCTTACACATCTGGAGAAGACGGATGCCTATCCGAGAATGCTGTTCCTGGACTACAGCTCAGCATTCCCTCCAGGCTCAACAAGAAGCTCAGAGACCTCGGCTTTCACCCTGCTTTGTGTAGCTGGATCCTGGACTTCCTGTCAGATCGCCGGCAGGTGGTAAGAGTGGACTCCTGCACCTCTGCCTCTCTGACCCTCAACACATGCGCCCCTCAGGGCTGTGTCTTAAGCCCCCCTCCTTTACTCCCTGTATACCCATGACTGTAGTAATCCTCAACTCCAATCTGCTAATTAAATTTGCTGATGACACTACACTGATTGGCCTAATCTTAAATAATAATGAGGGAGCCTACAGAGAAGAAGTCATCACCCTGACACAGTGGTGTCAAGAAAACAACATCTTCTTCAATGTCACAAAAACAAAGGAGCTGGTTGTGGACTGTGGGAGGACTGGAGATAGGCTATCCCCTATAGACATCAATGGATCTGGGGTTGAGAGAGTGAACAGCTTTAAATTCCTCAGCATAAACATCACCGAGGATCTCACGTAGTCTGTGTTTCCCGGCTGTGTAGTGAAAAGGGCACAATTGTGCAGACGGTTGAAAAAGTTTGGTATGGGACCCCAAATCCTAAGAACTTTCTATAGGGGCAAGATTGAGAGCATCCTGATTGGCTGTATCACTGCCTGGTAATGGGAACTGTATTCCCCTCAATCGCAGGACTCTGCAGAGAGTGGGCCAGACAGCCCAGTGCATTTGTAGATGTGAACCTCCCACTATTCAGGACATTTACAAAGACAGGTGTGTAAAAAGGGCCCGAAGGATCATTGGGGACCTGAGTCACCCCAACCATAAACTGCTCCAGCTGCTCCCATCTGGGAAACGGTACCACAGCATAAAAGCCAGGACCAACAGGCTCCGGGACAGCTTCTTCCATCAGGCCATCAGACTGATTAACTCATGCTGACACAACTGTATTTCCATGTTATATTGACTATCCTGTTGTACATACTATTTATTATAAATTACTATAAGTTACACATTGCAGATTTAGACAGATGCAACGTAAAGATTTTTACTCCTCGTATATGAAGGATGTAAGTAATAAAGTCAGTTCAATACTTTCAAAATGAGATATCAAGAAGGACTGCATAAAAGGGTAATGAAAGTGAATATATTACCAACAGTCCCACTGCCCTGCACCTGGACCGTAGCCCTCCATCCCCCACCCATCCATTAGCACAGCGCTCTACAGAACCAGTAACCTGGGTTCAATAACTGCTGTTGTTAGCAAGGAGTTCCACCTTCTCCCCGTGATCGTGCGGGTTTCCTCCAGACGCTCTGGTTTCTTCCCACAGTCCAAAGATGTGCCGGTTGGTAGGCTCATTGGTCATTGTAAATTGTCCCGTGATTGGGCTAGGGTTAAATTGGGGGTTGCTAGGTGGCGCAGCTTGAAGGGCCAGAAGGATCTATTCCGTGCTGTACCCCAGTAAATAAATAAGCAAACAAACTGGACAGGTACTTGATAAAGTATATTTATGGAACTGCTGGGAAAAGAAGTATAATGCTTGATTCACAGAAGGATTCCTCATGACTTCCAACACTCTCAGTAGACGAAAGGACTTTAATGAAATACCAACAGAGCATTACCCCACCTATCAGAAATTATTTTTTAAAAAACATTTTGTTTGTTTGTTTGTTATGTTCCGCTCCTCCCTCTTTCCTTCATTTTCTTATTCTTAACCTTTAAATTCTCTTTATTTGCTCTCTTTACTTTTCATTGATTCTATTGTTCTTCATTTTACTGTGAACACCTGCAATAAAATTAATCTCGGGGTAGTATTTGGTGACATACGTGTACTTTGATAATAAATTTAATTTGAATTTTGATCTTTGAATCTGATTCCTTTTATTTCTTTCTTCACTCTATTTGCTGTATACATTTTTCCATCAACAAAACACGCAAGCAGGTTTACATTCAAAATTTAAATTTGCTTTAAGATTTCTAATTAGGACAAAAAGAACCTTTACACAGTTTATGGAAATGACAATTCTTTAAGTCAGTGTGCTTACCTTCTTGTGTGTATTTACATTTTTTGTACAGTGATTTAGCGGTGGAACAGACTCCAGGGGCTGAATGGTTTACTTCTATTTCTATCTTCCTCTGACAGCATGGGGAATATGCTTCAAGTAAACACCCTACATAACAAGAAACTGTCCATTGGGATTAAAGAGCTGATAGAATGTGGAGTCCTGCTGAATATCTGATACTATATTGCTCTGATTAGGAAAATTAGTAATTCTGGCTATGTTTTGAATAATTATTTTGCTTAATTAAATGGTGCAATAGGAGAATTGGTGTGTGGGCACGTGGCCAAGTGGTTAAGGCATTGGACTAGTGACCTGAAGGTCGTGAGTTCAAGCCCCAGCCAAGGCAATGTGTTGTGTCCTTGAGCAAGGCACTTAATCACACATTGCTCTGCGACGACACTGGTGCCAAGCTGTATGGGTCCTAATGCCCTTCCCTTGGACAACATTGGTGTCATGGAGAGGGGAGACTTGCAGCATGGGCAACTGCTGGACTTCCATACAACCTTGCCTAGGCTTGTGCCCTGGAGAGTGAAGAATTTCCAGGCGCAGGTCCATGGTCTCGCAAGACTAACGGATGCCTTAAATAGGAAATTGGTTAGTGTGTTGTAGCTGGAGAATGATTCAGTGTCAAGATGCCAGAAATCAGTTGTGAATTTTATGGATTAATGTTTTGTACCATTGCTGGTGATCTGAAATGTTTTTCCTTTTCCTCCACAGAAACTACATTTATTTTATTTTTAATTTTATATTCACAATATAAAATCATATTTTATATTCTGCAAGTTTTTTTTCCCCAATTCGTTTAAACTGGAGATTGACATCAACATCATTGACCGGGGAATGGGTGCTTGAACAATAATTAGCTACCGTGCTTTGACCAATAGCTCTCTAACTGAAAATCCATCGGGTCAGATTTGTACAGCACAGAAACTGACCCTTCAGCCAAGGTGCCTACCTGAGCTAGTTCCATTTGCTTGCATTTGTTTCATATCCTTATAAGCTTTTGCTATCTACAATCCTGTCCAAATGTCTTTTAACATAATTGTACTCACCTCTACCTACTTTCTCTGACAGCTCATTTCCATATACCCACCACTCTGTATATGACACAATTTTGCCCCTCAGTCCCTTTAAATATTCCCTTGCTCACCTTATAACTATCCTGGGAGAAAGACCGGGATAAATCTCCACTCATTCACTTTTCAGCCACCTATGCTGGAGAGAAGCCATCCAGCCTTGCCTTATAACTCAAGACATCCGGTTTCAGCAACAGCCTTGTGAATCTTTCCTGCATCATCAGATCATAAGACATAGGAGCAGAATTAGGCCATTTGGCCCATCAAGTCTGCTCCACCAGTGATATTAAACCTGTTTTGGATTCTGATTCGCTTAACCCTATTTTCCTGCCTTCTCCCCATAACCTTTAACAACCTTAATAATTAAGAACCATTGAACCTCTGCTTTAAATATACTCAATGACATGGCTTCCACAGCTGTCTGTGGCAACGAATTCAGAGATTCACCACCCTCTGGCTCTTGAATTTCTTCTTCATCTCTATTCTAAAGGGACATCCTCGTATTCTGAGGCTGTGCTCTCTGGTCTGACACTCCCCCGCTATTGAAAACATCCTCTCAATGTCTACTATATTCAATAGGTATCAAGAAGATCCCTCTCTTCTTCTTAACTCTAGCGAATACATCTCCAGTTTAATCATAGACTTCCTAATCTGGTGAGCAGAACTGTACACAATACTCAAGGTGGGTCTCACCAACATCTTGTAAAACTGCAACATGACACCTCAGTACCCTGAATGAGAAAGGCAAGAGTGCCATATGCCTTTTCACCACCCTGTCTACCTCTGTCTCCAATTTCTGGGCACTCTACACACGTGCTATCTGATATCTCTGTTCTCCCAAAGCTGTTCTATTCACTGTGTATGCCCTGCCCTGGTTTAACTTCCCAAAATATAACACTTCATATCTGTCTGAGTTAAATCCTATCAGGCATTTCCCTTGCACCCTTTCCCAGTTGATCCAGAACCTGTTGTCACCTTGGACAATCTTCACTGTTCATTGAACCGCCAATGTTAGTGTCATCTGCAAACTTACTAACTCATGCCAACCACGTACATGCTCATCCAAACTGCAGTTTTTCCAGAATGTAACCACATTTCTTCTCTCAATCTATAAACTTTATACTTTATTGTCAACAAACAATTGATACTAGAACATACAATCATCACAGCGATATTGGATTCTGTGCTTCGCGCTGCACTTAGGATGGGAATTCCAGCTACATACATAATACTTTATTTTTAAAAAGGGGCCTGGCCAATAAACAATCTGTGCAATATTGCATTATCGGAGCAGCACAGTAGTATAACACTTTACAACACCAGCAACCTGGGTTCAATTCTCATGAGTTTTAGAGAGTGTGAAACCAGCTGAAAGGCTGTGATTCTGCACTGTTTGTATTTAACTAAGAGAATCTTTATCTTAATACATCATTGACAGGTTGTATACCGTAACTGCAAATAAAGATTAAAGATGAGCTTTTTTCAGTCACAAGTACATTGAAACATACAGTGAAATGCACTGGTAGAGTCAACAACCATCACAGTCCAAGGATATGCTGAGGCTGAGTGCCAGTGTCACCATGTTTCTGGTGCCAACATAGCATGCCCACAATTTACTAACCCATGTGTGTTTGGAAAGTGGGGCAAAACCAGAGCACTCAGAGGAAACCCATGTGGTCACAGGGAGAGGATATAAACTCCTTACAGACAGTGGTGGAATTGACCTGAGTTGCTGGTGCTGTGACATGTTAGGGCACTATGATGCTCCAATTATGCATATTGTACAGATGATTTTATGTTGGGGGAGCAGTATCGGTCCTGGTGATGCAAAAAGACTAAATAAACTCATCAAAAAGGCTGGATCTGTCCTTGGCTGCAACCCGGACTCTTTTGAGTTAGTGATGGAGAAGAGGTCACTAAACAAACTGTTATCCATGGACAATTGGACACATCCTCTCCATGAGCTACTGAATAAGCAGGGGAGCACCTTTTCAAACAGGCTCATTCAGCTGCACCGTCACAAGGATTGTTACAGAAAATCTTTCCTATCAAATGCAATAAACATATCCAACAGTTCATCTCTGTATGACAGGAGAACACACTTCATAGTACAATAGTCTCTCGTTTTATTATTTCGTACATTATTACAGCACATTGGTAAATTGTGTATATTAATATTCTGTACTTCATTATTAGTTAAGTCTGCATATTGCTAAGTGTGTTTTTAAATGTTGCTGCTGTAATGAAAGATTTCCCACTTGGGATCAATAAAGTACTTATTATTATTATTATTATCCTTTCCCTAATATTGCCTGACGCCAGCCCCCTAGGCCTGAGTCGATGTAGTAAGTAAGTTCCCTAATATTACTTCTATTTAAAAGCAATTTGTTTCTTTACTCAAACACTTGCCAACCTATATTATTCTTTCCCCATCTCTTTTGCATCCCCTCTCCTCATTGGGCTCATTTTAAAATGCCGGTGTCACTCTATAGATCTGTCTTTGCAGTTTAGAAGAAGGGGAGGGGAATTGATTGAAGCAATCAAAGTGAGGCATCTTGACAGCATGAATGTGACAGGATGTCTTTTCCTATGGGGAAATGTAAATCTAGGGTCTCTGAAAATTAGGACTTGCCATTTAAGACAAAATTGAGTTGATTTTTTTTTTTAAATTTAGAGATACAGCACAGTAACAGGTCCTTCCAGCCCAATGAGCTTAGCCACCGAATTACACCCCTGTGACCAATTAACCCACTAACCCACACATCTGTAGAATTAACCCATTAACCCACACGTCTACAGAATTAACCCACTAACCCACACGTCTACAGAATTAACCCACTAACCCACACGTCTACAGAATTAACCCACTAACCCACACGTCTACAGAATTAACCCATTAACTCACACGTCTATAGAATTAACCCACTAACCCACACGTCTACAGAATTAACCCACTAACCCACACGTCTACAGAATTAGCCCACTAACCCACACATCTATAGAATTAGCCCACTAACCCACACATCTATAGAATTAGCCCACGTCTATAGAATGTGGGAAGAAACAGGAGTAGTCAGGAGAAACCCACATGGTCATGGGAGAATGTACAAACTCCGAATAGGTAGTGGCGGAAGTGAACCCAGGTCGCTGGCACCGTAATAGCGTTACACCAACTGCTATGCCACCATATCGCCCACAAATCCAACACAGTGTTTGTTACCCTGATGTGATTCGAACATGCAGCCTTTTGATCTGAAGTCAGACCCACTCACATTGTGTCAAAAGGTCTGGATTCACCTGTTGTAAGCCTTTGCAAATATGCTTGGTTCACATTTTGAGGAAGAGAGAACTTGAAACGGGAGATAGATTCTTGATGAGTCAGACAATGAAACATTACTCCAGGCTGTTCAGGAATGAGAAGTAGAGATGCTATGAGACCATCCATTCTCCTATTAAATGGCAGACTAGGCTCAGGAATTAAGAGGCAGATCCTAATTCATATGTTCTTCAGATAACGAAACTCTGTGGACACATCTTGAGGATATTCAGGTTTCAGCTGACTTGTGGCATAGGTACTATTTGCAGCTTAAGCACCAGGGTATGAACATCCTCAAGAGTAAGAGAAAGTTTGTCTACCTCCCATTCCCATTAAAGATCTTTACCAAATTATCTCATTGACAAAAGTTTCAGGCAACAAGAGAATCGATAACTTTTTCCTGAAAATCCATTCCTGTCCCTCAATAATGTCTTGGAGTCAGGATTCACTACAAACTGAAGTGGACTAGCCACAGGTATTGTAGCAAAAGAACAAGAAAGAGGCTGGATATCCTATTGTGTGTCTTGCCTCCTGAAATGTAGAGATCTTTCCATCATCAATAAAACACAAAACGGGGTATCTGAAATACATCTTATGGAAATGTTTGTTTGATGATGAACTTCAATAAAAATAAATTACAAAAAAAAACACAAATCCGGGAATGATGGATGAATCACTTGCCTGGATGAATCCAACTTCAACATTATTCAAGAACCTCAAGACAGCCCAATGATTTGCAAAGTATCCACCACCCAGAATATGTACTCCCTCCACACGCTGGGTTCTACAGTTACTTTCCCAACTATCCCAGCACCACCTTGTAAACATGTGAGTTCTGACACCAAGAAGGACAAGGCTACCTGGCACATGGCACACCACTGCATGCTGGTTCTCACTCTGGCTTGGAAGTAATATCATCAAAACAAAATACTCTGCAGATGCTGGGGTCAAAGCAACACTCACAACACGCTGGAGGAACTCAGCAGGTCGGGCAGCATCTGTGGAAAAGATCGGTCAACGTTTCAGGCCAGAACCCTTCGTCAGGACTGTAGAGGGAAGGGGCAGGGGCCCTATAAAGAAGGTGGGGGAGGGTGGGAAGGAGAAGGCTGGTGGGTTCCAGGTGAAAAACCAGTAAGGGGAAAGATAAAGGGGTGAGGGAGGGGAAGCAGGGAGGTAATAGGCAGGAAAGGTGAAGAAAGAATAGGGGAAAGCACAATGGGTAGTGGAAGGAGGTGGAACCATGAGGGAGATGATAGGCAGCCGGGGGAGGGGGCAGAGTGACATAGGGATAGAGGAAGGGAGGGGGAAGGGATTACTGAAAATTGGAGAATTCTATGTTCATACCAAGGGGCTGGAGACTACCTAGACGGTATATGAGGTGTTGCTCCTCCAACCTGAGTTTAGCCCCATCATGGCAGTTGAGGAGGCCATGTATGGACATATCTGTATGGGAGTGGGAAGCAGAGTTGAAGTGGGTGGCTACGGGGAGATCCTGTCCATCGTGTTGTCGTTTCTCCATTGTGAAAGACCAAATCCTGATATTCCCTACTTAAGCAGCATTTTGCAAGTTCCTTCATGTGGAGGAAAGGGGTTAAACTTGAGGACTGGAAGACTGACATCACTTCACTAAATAAGCAAAGCAACCCACCATTGACTTCTGCAATTAAGTTTGGGCCATTAATGCTGACTATGTCAGCAAAATCCATATTCTCCTCCAAAGCATGGTAGTATAGTGGTTAGCACAAAACTTTACAATTCAGGCTCATTTCCCACCGCTGCCTGTTTGTAAGTGACTGCCTGAGTTTCCTCCGGGTGCTCAGGTTTCCTCCCACAGTCCAAAGGTGTATCGGTTGGTAGGTTAATTGGTCATTGTAAATTTTCCCATGATTAACCTAGGATTAAATCAGGGTATTGTTGGATGGCACAACTCGAAGGGCTGGAAGGGCCTGTTTTAAACTGTACCCAATAAATAAATTAATTAAATTAAAGTAACCAAACAGAACGCCTCATTATTGACCCACAACATAACTGAAAAACCACGTCAAGAACTAGGGACACAAGACAAGTAAAGGAAGAGGTACTGCAGAAAATGACCTACCTACCAAATTTTTTCACCATTTATAACTGGATAAATGTTATGCTAGCAACACTTATTAAGTTTGACTCCATTTGGTTAAAGCAGGTCAAAGCAACTTCCACCTTCATTTCTTTCAAAAATTCTGCAGGATAGTACTTGCTATCCACATGATGCATTATAGCGACTTGCTCTGACTTCTTTGGAAACACTTCCATTTTCACCACTTGAGATTTCCCTCCTAGACAAAAATAAAGACATTAGAAGACTCAAGAAGGAGAATACATGAGAGAGGGAATCTTAAATCGGACCAGTGACTCGTCCATTCCAGGTGGAAGGTCTCTACCCGAAACGCCAACTACTGTATCCGTTTTCCTTTACAGATGCTGCCTTTCCCGCTGAGTTCACCAACCAGGTTTGTTTCTTTTTATTCCCGTGATGAGAACGTTGCCTGACTTGATATTGCATTATCCTGCTGAAGGGTCTCGGCCCGAAAAGTTGACTATACTCTTTTCCATAGATGCTGGGATCTTCCAGCATTTTGTGTGTGTTGCTTGGATTTCCAGCATCTGCAGATTTTCTCTTGTTTGCACTATCCTTTTCCATTTGCCAGCACATTAGACTTTGTCACCTTCAAGACAGAAGTTAATCATTAGACATTACACCCACGACTGTGCGGCCACACACAGCTCCAATCTGCTGATCAAATTTGCAGATGACACGACCTTATTTCGAGCGGTGACAGAACAATCTACAGAGGAGAGGTTAACACCCTGATACAGTAGTACCAAAATAACAACCTCTCCTTCAATGTCCAAAAAACGTAAGCGCTGATGGTGGATGATAGGAGGAACAGAGACAGGCTCGCCCCGATCAATATCAATGCCGTTGAAAGGGTGCAAATACGACGAAATCTGCAGATGCTGGAAATTCAAGCAACACATAGCAACTTTTATGTGTGTCCGTTGAGAGGGTGAGTAGTTTCAAATTCCTCGCTATGCACATCATCAAAGATTTCACCTGGCCTGTACACACCGGCTGTGTGGCAAAAAATAGCACAACAGCGTCTCTTCTACCTCGGGGGACTGAAGAGATTCGGCATGAACCCCCAAATCCTCAAGGTATTCTACAGGGGCACCATTGAGAGCTTCCTGACTGGCTGTATCACCGCCTGGTGTGGGAACTGCACCAACTTTGATGGCTGGGCACTGCAGAAAGTGGTACAGACAACCCAGCGCATCTGTGGATGTGAACTTCCCTCCACTGAGGACATTTATAGCAGCAGGTGCGTAAAGAAGGCCTGGAAAACCATCGGGGACACCAGTCACCCCAACCATAAACTGTTTCAGCTGCTTCTATCTGGCAAATGGTACCGCAGCATTAAAGCCAGAACCAACAGGCTACGGGACAGCTTCTTTCTACAAGCCATTAAACTTACATATTTACATATCTGTACATTGCGTCGGAGTCATAACGCAAACATTTTTACTCCCTCACGTTATGGGACGGATGTAAGATTTAAATAAATTCAATTGTTTCTCCTAATGGCCAAGTCCTAGCTGGAGGACGCGGCCACCTCCTGATTGGACAACAGCATCGCTCCTCGGCTGTTGTGATTGGTGGGAGGCCGGACAATACCGAGTGGATGTTGGCGCATGCGCGTTGCCCTGCTTGTGATGGCGGTGAGAGGGCGGGTGAATGAATTCTCCCGGAGGACGAGGCAGGAAAAAGAAGGGACCGGCCCGAGATCCGCCCGAAGGCAACAGCGACAGGCTCTCGCTGCACAAACGTAACCTCTACTACTTTTCCTATCCGCTGGTCGCTGTCTTCACCTTCCTGCGCTTCCTGGCCTTTCACCTCTGGCTCTTCTTTGCCTACGTCTGCCAGCGCCTGGCTGAGATGGCATCGCGCAAGAGCACCCCGACCGTGGCCACGGCCGAGCCCGAGCAGATCCGCCAATCCCACCGGCTGGCCTTCGAGTACATCTCCACTGCTCTTGGCATCGACGAAAACGAAAGAGGTGAGGAAGAATCAGGAGGGAGTTGGCTTTTGTTGGTCCATTGCAAGGGCTGTTGGGTATGCCCACTGCCCCTTTAAGAATGCCGCGGATGAGTCAAAAACATTGTTTTTAATTGGAGTGGGTCGGCATGGCATTGTAATGTTGTGCAATATACGCTGCATTGTAAAGTAGGCCATGGTATTAGTTTAAGTCGCTGCGTTGCATATGTTCTGCGTATTGTCGTTTTGCTGTGGTGTACTTGCGGTATAAAACGCTTTTTACTGTGTTTTAATTTTGTACTATATAATGTGCATACAGTAATTGTGAGCAAGTGCATGCTTGTAAAAAGGTGACGCGTGCCCTACTGTTACAGTGTAACATTTATTATGCACAGAAAGTTGAAGTAATAGTTTGCTTACTCTACTATCAGTTGGTCAAAGTCATGGTTAGCTTCCCTTTACATTTGATTCCCAAGATTGAGATAAGACATAAGAATAGACTTGGGCTATTCAGCCCATTGAGTCCTTTCAATTATGGCTGATTTATTTATTTAGTGGTACAGAGCAGCATAAGCCTTTCCAGGACGATCTATAATTATCAATTAACATACCCAGTACATCTCTAGACTGTGGAAGGAAACTGGAGGGCCTGGAGAAAACCTACACATCCACCGGGAGGATGTGCAGAGACTCCTTGCAGGTGGTGTGGGAATTGAACCCTGGAATGCCCCAAGCTGTTATAGTGTCACACTAACAGCTACGCTACTGCGGCACCCAGAGGTCTCTGGCTGTCCACTAGATCTATGCCTCTTTTGTTTGGAGATAGTGTGGAACAGCCCATCTGGCCCAATGAGCTGCTTCACCCATCTATTCAACTCTAGCCCAGTCGTAGGTCAATTTACAATGACCAATTAACCTACTAACTTGTACGTCTTTGGAAAGTGGGAGATGATTGGCGCAGCTGGAGGAACCACACGTGGTTATAGGGAGGAATATACACATTTATTTTCCTTCTCAACCCCATTCTCTTGCCTTCTCCCCATCACCTTTGATTAGGAATCAAGAATCTGTCAACCTTCCCCTCTCTCCCATCACCTTATTCTGGCTTCTTCCCCCTTCCTTTCCAGTCCTGATGGAGGCTTTTGGCCTAAAACATCAACTGTTTATTCCGCTCTGTAGATGACAGCTGAGTTCCTCTAACATTTTGTGTTTGTTGCTCTGGAATTCCATCATCTGCAGAATTTTGTGTTTGAGTGCAGGGGACCTTCTCTCATTCTGTAGCTCTTGATTCCCAGGATCAAGCAAGTGAACTGTTCCTGCCTTCAGTGCCATTATATCCCTCAAACTAAACCTATTCACAGTACTCCCAGGAATTTGCCAATATTCAGCACAGTGCTAACAAGACTTTGTGTTTGTAATTGAAAAGGAAAACATTGCAGATATTGGAAATCTGAAAGAAAAGCATAATCTGCTGAGGGATGCTCAGTGGGGTCAGGTAATGTCTGTGGCAACACAGAAACAGTTAAGGTTTTGGGTCAATTACCCTTTTTCAGAACTGGAGAAGTAGCTGTTATCCAATTTTCAGAGGACCCATGTGGATCAGTCTGTTTATGACTACAACTACCAAACTTATTTGTATTGATTTTGAAATTCCTTGTACATGCCCTTCCTTTTATTCTTCATCCTAATGATCTTATTATTCCTTGTACTTTGCAGTTTGCCTGTTTGTTTGCATTCCTGCATCCTTTACTTGTGTATAGCCTTATCTTTGATTACTTTTCATTCAGCAAGAACACCTTTCACTCCTTGGTGTATGAATTGCTCCTGTATTACATTAAAATTCCTAAAGCTCTCCCATCAGTCTGTTGCTTGCCTATTATTATTGATCATTAAGGACCCCGATCATCGGGGGCATGCTCTCTTCTCATTACTAATGGGAGGAGGATTTGGATGCATCCATCCAATTTGAAAATGTGCAGAAAACTAATAGGCAACTTTCCAAATCTTGGTGTAGCAGCTAGCATAAAACTTTACAACACTGGCCATAAAATCAAGGTTCAACTCCTGCCATTGTCTGTAAAGAGTTTGTATGTTCTCCCCATGATCGCGTGGGTTTCTTCAACTTCCTCCCACATTCAGAGTTCGGGCTGGTAAGTTATGGGCATGCTATGTTGGTGCCAGAAGAATGGCGATACTTGCGGACTGCTTCTAGCACATCCTTGGACTGTGTTGGTTGTAGCTGCATACAATACATTTCACTTTATTTCAATGTACATGTGACAAATAAAGCTAATCTCCCTTTAATCTCTTTCTTGTTTCTTTCTTTCCACACATCATCAATTGTTTGCCTGCTGCCGTTTCAGACGTCAACTCTGCCATTATGTTGGCTGTGCAGAGTTGACCATCAAATGTACAAGGGGAGAAAGAAGATGAATGTGTGTGTGGCAAAAAATTATAGTTGTGTACTTAACTTTTACGCTTGCTGCGACCATCACATGGAAGCACCTTCACAACCTCCCACAGCCCCCGATGACCTTGTAACTTCAGTCTCTGAGGCCACTGTGAGTGCATCCTTCAGGAGGGTGAACCCACAGAAAGTACTAGCCCAGACAGGGTACCTGGTCAAATACCGTGGCTGGAATGTTCACCAATATCTTTAATCTCTCACTTTAGTGCTCTGAGGTATCCACTGCTTCACACAGGCTTCAGTTATACTTGTGCCTAAAAACATGGTAACCTGCCTGAATGATTGCCATCCAGTAGCATTTTCATGCACTGTGAAGTGCTTTGAGAGGTTGCTGACTGAGAAGCGATTAGAATCCTTTCCAATTTGCCTACTGGCACAACAGGTCAACAGCAGATCCCCTTTCACTGGCTCTTCACTCAACCCTACAACATCTGGACAGCAAAGATGCTTATATGAGGATTCTCTTCACTGAATACAGCTCAGCATTTAATGCCATCATCCCCTCAAAACTAATCAAATCGGTTTCAAGACCTTGGTCTCAATACCTCCTTGTGCAGTTGGATCCTTAATTTCCTCACTTGCAGACCCCAGTCATTTTGGATTGGATTAGATTAGGTTATGAGGACACTCAGTCCTTGTTTATTGTCATTTAGAAATGCATGCATTAAAAAATGATACAACGTTCCTCCAGAATGATATCACAAGAAACACAGGACAAACCAAGACTAGAACTGACAAAACCACATAATTATAACATATAGGTACAACAGTGCAAAACCATACCATAATTTGATAAAGAGCAGACCATGGGCACAGTAAAAAAAAGTCTCAAGGTCCCGATAGCCTCATCATCTCACGCAGGCGGCAGAAGGGAGAAACTCTCCCTGCCATGAACCTCCAAGCGCCGCCAACTTGCCGATGCAGCACCATTGGAAGCACCCGACTGCAGAGGAGTCTTGAGTCCATCTGGAAACTTCGAGCCTCCAACCAGCCCCTCTGACACAGCCTCTCCGAGCACCATCCTCTGCCGAGCGCTTCGACCCTGCCCCAGTCGCCGAGCAACAAGCAAAGCCGAGGACTCGGGGCCTTCTCTGGAGATTCTGGACCACACAGTAGCAGCAGCAGTGAAGCAGGCATTTCAGAAGTTTCACCAGATGTTCCTCCGTGCTCTCACGTCCGTCTCCATCAAATCAGGATTGTGCACGGCACCCTACTTGACAACAGACATCACCACCGGAATGGCCACTGTGAGCTGTGTCGCGCCACCATCTTCTCCTCCCGCCGATCAGCAACAACATTTCCTCCATAATCTCCTTCAGCACAGGTGCACCGTAAGATTGTGTGCTTAGCCCCTGCTCTATTTATGCCTATGACTGTGAGGCTAAGCACAGCTCAATTACCAATTTTAAGTTTGTCGATGACACCACTGTCGTTGGCTGGATCGAGGGTGGTGACGAATCAGCATCTAGAAGGGAGATTGCCACAACAGCAACCTCTCACACAATGTCAGCAAGACCAAGGAGATGATTGTTGACTTCAGGAGGAGGAAACTAGAGGTCTGTGAGCCACTCATTGGGGAATCAGAAGTAGAGAGGGTCAGTGTTATGGTTTCAGAAGATCTCTGTTCAGGGTCCGGGATGTAAGTTCAATTACAAAGAGAGCACAGCAGTGTCTCTAGGTTCAGCATGTCATCTCAAACTTTGACAGGCTTCTAAATCAGGACCATAACATGCTGTGATAAAAGTTGGAATATTTGCCATAAAGTCTACAAAGAGTAGTGGATACGGCCCAGTCCATCACAAGTAAAGCCCTCCCCACCATTGAGCACACCTACACGGAGCACTGTCGCAGGAAGGCAGCATCGATCATCAGGGACCCTCATTATCCAGACCCATGCTCTCTTCTTGCTGTTGCTGTCAGGAAGAAGGTACAGGAGCCTCAGGACCCACACCACCTGGTTCATGAACATTTATTACCCCTCAACCATCAGGCTCTTGAACCAGAAGGGATAATTTAACTCGACTTCACTCACTAAATTGTTCCTATTGAACTGGCAGAGAGGAGGAAATCTGCAGATGCTGGAATTTCAAGTAACACACATAAAAATTGCTAGTGAACGCAGCAGGCCAGGCAGTATCTATAGGAAGAGGTACCGTCGACGTTTTGGGCCGAGACCCTTCGTCAGGACTAACTGAAAGAACAGCTAACAGAGAATTGAAAGTGGGAGGGGAAGATCGGAAATGATGGGAGAAGACAGGAGGGGGAGGGATGGAGCCAAGAGCTGGACAGGTGATTGGCAAAAGGGATATGAGAGGATCATGGGACGGACGGGAGACCTAGGGAGAAAGAAAGGGGGAGGGGGGAAGCCCAAAGGGTGGGCAAGGAGTATTGTGAGAGGGACAGAGGGAGAAAAAGGGAGAGAGAAAAAAAATTATTAATAATAATAAAAGATAAATAACAGATGGGGTACAAAGAGGAGGTGGGGCATTAACAGAAGTTAGAGAAGTCAATTTTCATGCTATCAGGTTGAAGGCTACCCAGACGGAATATAAGGTATTGTTCCTCCAATCTGAGTGTGGCTTCATCTTTACAGTAGTGGAGGCTGTGGATAGACATATCAGAATGGGAATGGGATATGGAATTAAAATGTGTGGCCACTGGGAGATCCTGCTTTCTCTGGCGGGCAGAGCGTAGGTGTTCAGCGAAACAGTCTCCCAGTCTGCGTTGGGTCTTGCCAATATATAGAAGGCCGCATCGGGAGCACCGGACGCAGTAAATCACCCCAGCCGACTCACAGGTGAAGTGTCGCCTCACCTGGAAGGACTGTCTGGGGCCCTGAATGGTAGTGAGGGAGGAAGTGTAAGGGCATGTGTAGCACTTGTTCCGCTTAGAAGGATAAGTACCGGGAGGGAGATCGGTGGGAAGGGGTGGGGGGATGAATGGACAAGGGAGTCACGTAGGGAGCAATCCCTGCGGAAAGCGGGGGTTGGTGGAGGGAAAGATGTGCTTAGTGGTGGGATCCCGTTGGAGGTGGCGGAAGTTACAGAGAATTATATGTTGGACCCAGAGGCTGGTGGGGTGGTAGGTGAGGACAAGGGGAACCCTATCCCTTGTAGGGTGGCAGGAGGATGGGGTGAGAGCAGATGTGCATGAAATGGGAGAGATGCGTTTGAGAGCAGAGTTGATGGTGGAGGAAGGAAAGCCCCTTTTTTTAAAAAAAAGGAGGACATCTCCTTCGTCCTGGAATGAAAAGCCTCATCCTGAGAGCAGATGTGGCGGAGACGGAGGAATTGCGAGAAGGGGATGGCATTTTTGCAAGAGACAGGGTGAGAAGAGGTATAGTCCAGGTAACTGTGAGAGTCCATAGGCCTATAGTAGACATTGAATGTGGTTCAGTATAACCCATCTAGGAGAAAAATGATCTAACTGTAAAGCTGTGAGTCATCCTCAGCTTGAAAAAGCATTTGCAATATCTTGATTGTGAAGTGCTATCTAAAGGCCATTATGATTTTCCATTCATATAAGCAACTTGTACCACATTCAATCCTATTGAACTGGGCTCACTTTCAAGAATTCTTCATCTTGTTCTCAATATTTATTGCTTATTTATTATTTTTTCTTTTTTCTTGTTGTGTCTGCACAGTTTGTAGTTTTTTTTTTGCACATTGGTTGCTGTTCGTCCTGTGTGATGTGGTCTTTCATTGATTCTATTGTGTTTCATGTATTTACTGTGATTGCCACCAGAAAATGCATCTCAGGTTTATATATGGAAACATATACCTTTCTTCAATAATAAATTTACTTTGAACTTAAACAGCAAATAGACTCTTGTTTCTAAGGGCATGGCTCATGGGTAGTCAGTGGCGGGGGTGGGGTTATAATCAGCAAGTTCTGTTCATTGCTCCAAAGGGCTGATATAAATGTTTTCCTCTGTTTGAATAGGACAGAAGAAGAAAGCTGTGGAGTGGTACAAGAAAGGGATTGCAGAACTCGAGCATGGGATTGCAGTCCAGATCTCTGGAACAGGTAAGATCTTAATGAAAACTTGTTCCTGTTGATGCCATTGCAGCGATTTTTCATTCCGGTGGTTAAGAGAAATTTAATGTAAGTGGATTTAAAATGGGTTTGATCAGGGAATGGATAGAATTTGTGAATGTACAGAGAAGAGTACCATAATGGTGATCTTAAAAAGAAATACAAGTTGCTTAGATGAATGGAAAATCATCATGGCCTTTAGATAGCACTTCGCAATCAAGATATTGCAAATGTGTTTTCAAGCTGAGGATGACTCACAGCTTTACGTTTAGATTCGTTTTTCTCCTAGATGGGTTATACTGAACTGCATTCAATGTGCTGTTGTGTTTTCTGCCATTTGTTTTATTCTTGCCCTGCAGGTGAAGTTCTGGAACATGCATTTGAATCTCACAATGGCAGCTGAGGAAGTTGAATTCAAATAATGTTTTTTTGCAAAATCAAGTCCGTTTTGTAAAATGCTGTTTGTAAAGACTCATCAAATATCTGATCTAGACAGAAAGTGAGACCCAGTAAAACCAATTGTGAATTAAGGGGTGAACAATAAACACTGGTCTATTTCCAGAGTTCTGTATATTGTATGAATGAAATTTAGAAGTCATGAGGATTGAAAACAACAAGCCAGACTAGTGGTGTTGGTGGGGAGGCTGAGTCAGTAATATTTCTGCAGCAGAGTGGTATGCAGCAACCATTTCCAAGAAGGAGTATAACCACCCACTGTTGGTGGCCAGGACCAAATTTTTCACCATGAGTGTCTTGGATGGGCCATTTAAATACTAGAAGAGGAGATCAGAGGCTGGGCAATCTGGCGAATTTAGTTCTGTGACCCAATATTTAGTGCAGTTATTCCCAGCTCAGAGGACCTGGGTCCAACCCTGATCTTAGCTGCAATGCACATCCTCCCTCGGGACGTCACTGCTGTGGTTTCCTCTCATCTCAAGTGTGTGCTAACATGTTAATTGGTTACTGTAAGTTAAACTATTATGTGGTTAAGTGCTAGGAGTACCAAGGGGTTTTCTCATGATGGTCATAGAGAGAAAGTTGCAGGATCACAGGAGCACAGAATGGGTCTGGAGATTACTTTGAGCTGGTGTGCGTCAAGAGGTTCTCCAGTCAAGATGGCTAATGTGCTGAGCTGTAATGTTCATCAAAGTCATGGCTCAGACTCCGTTGTTTTTGTATATTCTGCTGTATCTTCTGCCCAGTGGGAGGTGGGAGAAGAGAGGATGACTGGGGTGAGTAGGATCTTTGAATATGCTGCTGCTTTACTAATGCAATGAAAAGTATAGACGGTCCATGGAGGGGAGGCTAGTTTCTATGATGTGTTGAGCTGTGTCCGTAACCCTGCAGTTTCCTGTGGTTACGGGCAGAGTGGTTGCCATACTAAGCTGTGATGCAGCTGGATTGGATGCTTTCTGGGGGCATATAAAAGTTGGTGAGGGTTAAAGTGGATATGCCAAATTTCTCCAGCCTCCTGAGAGAATCGGGTAATGTTTTGGGGCACCCGTGTTAAGGGTAGTTGCAGCAAACGTGGACTGCCTGTCGTAACTGATTGGGGTCTGTTGGTCAGGAGGTCAGGGATCCAGTGTGGACTGCCTGTCGAAACTGATTGGGGTCTGTTGGTCAGGAGATCAGGGATCCAGTGTGGACTGCCTGTCGTAACTGATTGGGGTCTGTTGGTCAGGAGGTCAGGGATCCAGTGTGGACTGCCTGTCGTAACTGATTGGGGTCTGTTGGTCAGGAGGTCAGGGATCCAGTGTGGACTGCCTGTCGTAACTGATTGGGGTCTGTTGGTCAGGAGGTCAGGGATCCAGTGTGGACTGCCTGTCGTAACTGATTGGGGTCTGTTGGTCAGGAAGTCAGGGATCCAGTTTCAAAAGGAGGTGTTGAGTCCCAGTTCTAGGAGCTTGGAGATGAGTTTGCTTGAAATTATAGTATTGAAGGTCCAGCTGTAGTCAATAAACAGTAGTCTAATAGTCATAGTCATACTTTATTGATCCCGGGGGAAATTGGTTTTCGTTACAGTTGCACCATAAATAATAAATAGTAATAACACCATAAATAGTTAAATAGTAATATGTGAAATTATGCCAGTAAATTATGAAATGAGTCCAGGACCAGCCTATCGGCTCAGGGTGTCTAACCCTCCAAGGGAGGAGTTGTAAAGTTTGATGGCCACAGGCAGGAATGACTTCCTATGACGCTCTGTGCTGCATCTCGGTGGAATGAGTCTCTGGCTGAATGTACTCCTGTGCCCACCCAGTACATTATGTAGTGGATGGGAGACATTGACCAAGATGACATGCAACTTGGACAGCATCCTTTTTTCAGACACCACCGTCAGAGAGTCCAGTTCCCTCCCCACAACATCACTGGCTTTACGAATGAGTTTGTTGATCCTGCTGGTGTCTGCTACCCTCAGCCTAATGTAGGTGTCTTTACTGTCCAAATGCTCGAGAGATGATTGTAGAGCTAGGAAGTCTGCCATAGATCCATTTAGGAGGCAAATGAATTACAGTGGGTTGAGGTTGGCTGGAGGTTGAAGTTGGTGTGTCTGGAAGCACTTCACGATGATGGATGTCAGAGTCATTGGGTGGTAGTCATTAAGGCACTTCGTTATTTTAGGTACTGAGAAGATGGTGATTTTCTTTAGAAAGGTGGGATCCTCAGATTGAAACAGGGAGGTGAAAAATGTTTGCGAGTCCCCCGACAGTTGATTTGTGTAGGATCTATGAACGTGGCCAGGGATACCTGAGGCTAAATTCCTTTTGCAGTTCACTGATCTTGCGTCCGCAACAGTAATTGTGGGTACAGGTTCATTGGATGCTGTTGGGATGGTGGTAACATTCTAATCTCCTATGGACATTTTGAACAGAATGCGCTAAGCTCATCGAGAAAGGATGCACTGCTGCCTGACTTGTAGTTTGATATGGTTTATAAGCCCTGTTGCAGCTGATGGCTGGTCTGGGACTTGAGTTTTGGATCGGTATTGTCTCTTGATATCCTTGATGGTTTGACAGAGGTCATATTGCAATTTCTTGTAAAGATCAGGGTCACCTGATTTGAATGCTGCAGTCCTCGACTTCAGTAAGGAGTGGATCACTGAGTTCATCCATGCTTCCCTGTTTGGGAACACTTGGATTGACTGGTTTGAGATGCATTTCTCTACAGATCTGCTGATGAAGTCTGTGATGATGGTGACATGCTCATCTCCATTGGCTGCTGAGTCTTTTAGACCAGTCTTCTGACTCAAAGCAATCATGTAGAAGCTCACCTGTTTCCTCAGATCAGCAGTGTATGACTTTCTGTATTGAATCTTCATATTTCAGCTGCTACTTGTAGGCAGAGAGGAGTACAGCCTGGTGGCCTGATTTACCAAATTGTGGGCGAAGAGTGGCTTATTAAGCACTATTGATAATCATATCTTATTGAATGGCGGAGCAGGCTAGATGGCCTACTCCTGCTCCTATTTCTTGTGTTCTTGTGCACCAGTGGTCAAAGGTATTTCGGCCCCTGGTGAGACGAGATGTGTTAACAAAATACTACCAGCACATTTTTTTTGAAGGTGGCCTGGTTGAAGCAACTATAAGACATAGGAGCAGAATTAGGCCATTTGACCCATTGAGTCTGCTCTGCCATTGCATCATGGCTGATTTTATTATCTGTCTCAACCCCAGTACCTGCCTTCTCCCTGTGATCATTGGCACCTGTCCTAATCAAGAAGCTATCAATCTCCACTTTAAATACACCCAATGACTTGACCCCCATAGCAGTTTGTGGAAGTGAATTCCACAGATCCACCAGCTATAATGAAGAGGGCCTTAAAGTATCTTCTACATCCTGTTACAACTGGTAGCTGGTCTGAATCTGCATGCTACGTGATTAGGTCTTTAGTGGGTTTGCTTTTGTTGCTAAATATTCACTAACCTCCCGTCTTGCCAGGTGAGCAAGTTGAGCGAGCCAAGCGACTGCAGAGCAAAATGACGACCAATTTGATCATGGCTAAGGATCGTCTGGAACAGCTAGGTAGGTACTGTAAATGTTGGTCACTGATTAATGGCTGCCTGTTTATAATGGGATTATTGCACATGACTGTGCTGTTGTGGGCAGTTTGCATAGGTCAGATGTTTTACTGTTGAGCGTAGAAGATGAGAAGGCTCGTAAGCTCAAAACTGTTCCAGCAATCAAGGTGAGTTGTATTCAAGCTCTGCCCACCCATGTCCCTCATCCTCTTCCCCTTTCCCTGCCTCTAAATGTACTTCAATAAGTTCTGAACAAAATTTGTCTTGAACTTAAATTTTTAACAGCATTGGTTGCCTTTTTTCCCCCTAAATTTCTGCATTGTTTACATAGAAATAATGCTTCGTAGTACTCCAGTAGTGGGTAGTGGCTCCAGATGTCATTACTACAGGGCGTGACGACCCTGCCTTACAGGAGTCACAGGCTCAGCTGGCTCTGGCTGACAGTACCCGATATGGGCCCCTATCCAGGGTTACGGATCCCACTACCTTGTGGGTATCTTCGGGAGAAGAGAAGGCTAAGGAGTAAACCCTACACAAATCCCGAGTGGAGCCCCTAAGCTGGTTGGATGGTGTATCATGTCACCTCCCGGCAGCTCCTGCAGCAAAGCTGATGCCAAATGTACTGCTTCGCATTCCTTTGGACCACATCCGCGAGGCCGAGAGGGGGATCTTGATGTCTGGGCAGCCCAGGATCTCCATATTCATCGCCCAGGTCTGCACCCCAAAAACCGGGCGCATCCATTGTCTACTTAAACGGATGGAGCCATTACATTAGTACTCCAGTCTTGAAAATGTTTGCTTTGATTGTTTTGTGAATTAATCCTCCACTCCTCAGTCAAAGGAAATACTTAACTTTTGCCACTTCCTATCAGTTTACTTTTTAAGCAATCAACTTAAGCCCATCACCCCTACTAGGACATAATGCTCTATTTGTCAGATCCTCGACTACTTGTTTAATCCTGTCTACATTTTGTTATGGTGTCCATATGTCCTGTTCAGATCTATTTCAGTCTCTCTTTCCTCTAGAGAGACAGCTGGGGTATGTAATCTGTGGGCGTACTTTCGTAATGTTATGATTGGTTAGGATCCTAAAGCACAGCAATGGACCCTCCAGCCCACTGTCTGTGCTAGCTGTTGGTTACCCCATTGCATTTATGGCCTGGGTACTAGATTCCTTCTGTGTCATGGTTCACATCTAAATGCGTAAATGTTCTGAGACTGCCAGCTTCTACTTCAGGCAGGATTTTCCAGAAATCAGCTACCCTCTCGATGGACATATTTTTTTTTCAAATCTCCCTCGAAATTTCCTACCCATGAAACCAGTACCATGTGTTAATGGGTAAAGTTTCTTGCTGATGACCCTATATATGTGCCCCAACATAACCATATATTTATTTTATTTACTAACTGGCCCTTCTGGCCCAATGCAGCCATGCTGCCTTTGTGACCAATTAACCTAGTAACCAATGTGTAGGGAAATTGGATCACCCAGAGAAACCCGCACGTCACAAGGAGAATGTACAAACTCTCTACAGATTGCAGTGGGAAGTGAACCTGAGTTGCTGGTGCAGTAATAGCCTGACACTAACCGCTATGCTATGCTGTGCTGTGCCAAACATGACCTTCAGCCAGATTTCCCCCTTCTGCCACCTTTGCTCCAAGAAAACAAACCCAGCCTATCTAGACTTCTCTCACAGCTGAAACATTCCATCCCAGCCAATACCCTGGTGAATCTCCTTTGCAGTCTTTTTAGTGATTAATGCATGCATAAGCTAAATGCCAGGAATAATACAATTATTAAGTAGGCGTGCATGCCTTTCTGTGTTTTCTGAGATACTTGAACAAAACAAAAAGCAAACAAAAGTGATCTCTTCAATACTATTACAGCTTGGGGTGCTGGAGTTCTAAGTTCAATTCTCTTTAAAAAAGTTTGTACGTTCTTCCCACGTGCAAGTAGTGGGTTTCATTGGTCTACGCTTCCTTCCATAGTACCAGTTAATTAGGTAATTGGTCATTATAAATTTTCCTGTGATTAGACTAGGGTTAAATTGGTGGGTTGTTGGGTGGTGCGGCTCAGTGGCTGGAAGAGCCTATTCTGCGCTGTATTTCTTTCCTATTAAAAGAGTTTATCATTTCCTGCTTTGTATAATATTAAAAGTTCAATATTCATTGTCTATTATGGAAGCCCTAGATTCTAGGCTTATGCAATGCTCTTGTGTTTATATCTTGAAATATTCGTATTAAAAATACAAATCCCTTTTCACAAGGGAATTAATCAGATCTCTTTATACTGTAGTAAAATATTAATATTTGGATCGTTTTTAAAATGCATACTTTTTGGTATAAAACTAACAGTTAATGTTGTATAATACAATATTCTGTAAAATTGTTTTTTGATGAATTGACAGCTTCAACTCGATTGTTATTCCTATAGGGCATTCCTGTTATAATAGCACAGTAGCGTAGCAGTTGGCTGTGTTCGTGCAATGAGGCAATTAGTGGCTGCCTTCACTAAAAGGTAGTTCCTGAGGTTCTGGAAGAAATCCACATTGTCCAGGTTTTATTTTTGCAGGCTTTCTTATTGTGAGAGAGTGAAGTGTATTATGTAGAACATTAAAGCACAATACAGGCTCTTCAGCCCACTATTGTACTGACTTCTTGACCTACTCTTAAGATTAATCTGAACTTTCCCTCCAACATAGCTCAATTTTCTATCATCCAAGCCCCTATCTAAGTATTTCTTAAATGTCCCTACTGTATCTGCCTCTACCGCCACCACTGGCAGGGTGTTCCACACACGTACCCACTATGTGTAACGTGAACCTGTGACAACTCCACTTTACTATCCGCCAATTACTTTAAAATTATGCCTCCTCGTATTAGCCATTTTCATCCTGGGGGAAGGTCTCTGGCTATCCACTCATCTGTGCCTCTTGTACACCTTGTTCAGAAGAAACATTTTGCAAAGGTATTTTGTTTAGTGGAACGAGTGTGGGGCTCCTTCTATTGTGTCCCTTGGTGAATGAATCGATGGTGACATGGTGCTTGTTCTTTAAGTAGCTCAGGTGACTTTGGTTGTGGACTGAGTTAATGTAGGTTAAGTGGTTTCACACTTGTTATTTAAATTAGATACACTTCACTATGAAACTTGTTGGAGATAATGCACATCATTAAGGTGAGGAAAAAGTGAGATAGCATAGCCTTGTCTGACATTGGTCACCCACATCTTGTGTCTGAAGAAAATGATTTGGACCCCACAGAATTGGAGGGGAACCAAGTCAACCAGGTTGCTTCTCAGTGGCTCTCCACGCGGAATTAGACCAGCTGGACAACACAAACACCTCTGTCAGGATGCTGTTCATCAACTATAGCTCAGCATTTAATATCATCATTCCCACAATCCTGACTGAGAAGCTGCAGAACCTGGGCCTCTGTACCTCCCTCTACAACTGGATCCTCAACTTCCTAACCAGAAGACCACAATCTGTGCGGATTGGTGATAACATCTCCTCCTCGCTGATGATCAACACTGGTGCACCTCAGGGTTGTGTGCTTAGCCCATTGCTCTCTCTCTATATACCCACGATTGTGTAGCTAGGCATGGCTCAAATACCATCTACAAATTTGCTGATGATACAACCATTGTTGGTAGAATCTCAGGTGGTGACGAGAGGGTGTACAGGAGTGAGATATGCCAACTAGTGGAGTGGTGCCACAGCAACAACCTGGCACTCAACATCGGTGAGATGAAAGAGCTGATTGTGGACTTTGGGAAGGGTAAGACGGAGGAACACATACCAATCCACATAGAGGGATCAGAAGTGGAGAGAGTGAGTTCCTGGGTGTCAAGATCTCCTGAGGATTCAACCTGGTCCCAAAATATTGATGTAGTTATAAAGAAGGCAAGACAGTGACTATACTTTATTAGGAGTTTGAAGAGATTTGACATGTCAACAAATATACTCAAAAACGTATATGGATGTACTGTGGAGAGCATTCTGACAGGCTGCATCACTGTCTGGTATGGAGGGGCTACTGCACAGGACCGAAAGAAGCTGCAGAGGGTTGTAAATTTAGTCGGCTCCATCTTGGGCACTAGCCTACAAAGTACCCAAGACATCTTTAAGGAGCAGTGTCTCAGAAAGGCAGTGTCCATTATTAAGGACCTCCAGCACCTAGTGCATGCCCTTTTTTCACTGTTACCATCAGGTAGGGGATACAGAAGCCTGAAGACACACACTCAGCGATTCAGGAACAGCTTCTTCCCCTCTGCATTCCGATTCCTAAATGGACATTGAACCCCTGGACACTACCTCACTTTTTTTAATTTACAGTATTTCTGTTTTTTGCACTTTTAAAAATCTATTCAATATATGTATACTGTAATTGATTTACTTATTAGTTTTCTCTTCTATATTATGTATTGTATTGAACTACTGCTACTGCTAAGTTAACAAATTTCATATCACATGCCAGTGAAAATAAACCTGATTCTGATTCTTCTCCCCTCCAGTCTGCCCCCCAATCTCTGAGGAGCTGCCTGAGAGTTAAGATCCTGACATGGAAATGTCCAGCTTGGTTTGCTTTATTGTTACTGGGTCTAAGGATAACAGCAGTCTGGTGCAGCAATCAGTGAGCTTTTTGTAGGCAATAAATGCTGCCATCACCGTGACACCCACGTTCCTGTGTACTAATAAAACAATAGATTTAAGTTGCAAGCTTCTGTATGTCGTATGTGAAGCAGATAGGGCACAAGAAATTCTGCAGATGTTGGAAATCCAGAACAACACACTCAAAATGCTGGTGGAACTCAGCAGGTCAGGCAGCATCTAGGGAAATGAATACACAGTTGAAGTTTTGGGCTATGATCCTTCATCAGGATTGGAAAGGACATGACTTGAGATTTTTGTCTTCTAAGGACCATCAATAAGATCACAACTTGTGGGCTATTATAAACTGGTCCAGGAACAGGATGGATTTTTGAGGGCAGCCAAATTTGAGAGTCAAGGGGCTTTGTGCCTCTGATGGAAAAGTTGAGGGCTAAGTAGGAAGGAATAGTTAGATTGATCTCAGTAGGTTAAAAGGGCAGTACAACATCTGAAGGTGGGCTTTCCTTGTTTGTAAGGTTGTTCGCTGAGTGTGGAGGTTAGGTCACAAATGTTTTGTCACCAGTGGAGGTGACGTAATTGGAGTATTGTTTCTGCCGAGTGCTTGAGTTTATATTGGTCTGACTTGTTCTTATTGGTTCATTAGTCTGTGGGGCCTGGCCGACCGGATAGCCGAGTGATCTCTGCTGGCTCATATCACTGGTTATTGATCTTGGTTTCCTCCCACATTCGAAAGATGTACAGGATAAAGATCTCGTTTTTTTCAAAAAAAAAGCTTTATTTGTTACATGTACCTCAAAAAATACAGTGAAGTATGTTTTGTATCAGCAATCAATGCACATGTTCAGACTGTCTTGGTTGTTGATGCAAAACAACGCATTTCGGCCATGTTTCTGATGCCGACATAGCATGCCTACAACTTAGTAACCCGTATGTCTTTGGAATATGGGAGGAAACCCATGCGCTCACAGGAAGAATGTACAAAACTCCTTGCAGAGGGCAGTGGGAATCAGACCCAGACTGGCAATGTAAAGCGATTGCACTGACCTACTGTGTACTGTGCTGCCCATTATGAGTATTATGACCATCAGGAAGGAGGCTACATGGCATCCACGCCAGGACCACCAGACTCAAACAGTTACTTTCCCCAAGCAGCAAGGCTGTTCAACAACAACACCCACTAACCCACTCCTCCATGGCCGCAACTACTACTACTTTATCACTTCCTGTAAGTCACCTGATGGACAGACACTCTTTTGCCTAGCATTGCTTTATGGACATACCATTAATCTATGTATATAAGCTCTCTTATGTATTTATATTTCAAAGTTCAAAGTACAGTTATTACCAGAGTATATGTACTATATACAACCTTGAGATTTGTTTCCTTACAGGCAACCACAAAACAAACAAACCAGATAGAACCCATTTAAAAAAAGACCGTAACACATTCAAAGTGCAAAAAAAACCAAATCATGCAAGTCAAGTCACTTTTTATTGTCATTTCGACCATAACTGCTGGTACAGTACACAGTAAAAATGAGACAACGTTTTTCAGGACCCTGGTGCTACATGAAACAGTACAAAAACTACACTGAACTACATAAAACAACAGAAGACTACACTAGACTACAGACCTACCCAGGACTGCATAAAGTGCACAAAACAGTGCAGGCATTACAATAAATAATAAACAAGACAATAGGCACAGTAGAGGGCAGTAGGCTGGTGTCAGTCCAGGCTCTGGGTATTGAGGAGTCTGATGGCTTGGGGGAAGAAACTGTTACATAGTCTGGGTGTGAGAGCCTGAATGCTTCGGCCTTTTGCCAGATGGCAGGAGGGAGAAGAGTTTGTATGAGGGGTGCGTGGGATCCTTCATAATGCTGTTTGCTTTGCGAATGCAGTGCGTGGTATAAAATGAAACCGATAAAAGAAACAAACAACATTCAAGACTCAAGTTCATGAAAGTTGGTCTTCAGCCACGAAGCCAGTTCATCGCTGCAGCCAGTCCAGGAGCCCATTAGTTGCAGGCTACAGCTTCAGTTCAGCACAGAGATGAGTAAACCTTGCCGAACGATGAACCCATACCTTTCCTCCGCCCTGACACCATGTCCTTTTCAATCTTTTCTGGCACTTATATCAGTCAAACATGGGCTCGTTCCTGGCTCTAGGGCTCGGGCCTCACCTTGCCTTGGATACGCTGCTTTGAATTGGCTCCAAATCCGCTCCAGCGATTGCCAAACACTGGCTCATTCCTCGCTCTTGGGCTTAGACCCCACCATCTCAATTCGGCCCGTACATGACATGCCACAACTGCCCTCAAGCTTTTGAAGCTTTCAGTTCACACTGCAAAAATGCCAGGTTGTTCAGGCAGTTCAAAAGCTCACTCTGAAAGGGAAGTTGCAGGCTATTGATTGCAGTGATTGTTGTCCAGAAAGTGTGATTAATAGTACAGGTTAGTTTTATTTGCTGCCAGTAAGGTGTCAGTCTATCTCTTCAGCGCCATCTTAAACTGGAAGTTCTTTATCTTACTGTTTTTTTTGTGTTGCAGCGGATTCAGGGTAACAATTATTTTGTTCTCCTTTACACTGTACTGGAAATGACACAGTCTTGAATCTTGTCATGTGAAGGACCCCACCGGAAATCATATTCCTACCCAGGAGGTTCAGTTTCTTTCTGTTTGGTATGCAGACCAAGATTCCATTCAGGGTTAGTGTAGAAAAGCTCTGCACTTGGAGCTTGTGTTCTAATGACTATGGCCTATTTGTTCTGTGTTAGCCAAATAGTCCTAATATGTTCTTTATTTTGGCATACAGTTTGCTGAGTTACTGCATGAGGGCTGAGCTAACTGGCATTTTGCTGATTTAACTTGTGGTGTGGTTTTGGGCTGAAGATTTTTTGCTATCTGTTACTGAGAATTTGAGGAAGTCATGGTTGTATTGAAAGCACTGACAGAATGGCCAGCAGCAGTGTTTGAGTGGAGGCTTGGGCTGTTAAGGGAAATTGAAAACTTTTTTTAAAATTTAGAGATACAGCACCAATGAGCCCACACCATCCAGTTACACCCATGTGACCAACTAATCTACTAACTCGTATGTCTTACTGTCTTAGGAATGTGGGAGGTAATCAGAACACCTGGAGGAGACCCAAGCAGTCGCGGGGAGAACAGGGAAAACTCCTTGCAGACAGCAGTGAAAATTGAACCCCAGTCTTTTGTGCTTTAAAGCATCGTGCGAACTGCTACGCCAAAATACCACAATTAAACCATCCGAATGTTGAGCTAAATGACATACTATTTGTGCAAAATTCCTGCCAGAGTGAATTTTGCACCTAAACATGCCCCTAAAATCTGCAGTTTATTATTTGCGTCGGCACGGTACATGGCTCCACACTCCTGTTTGTATACGTGGATTTTTCTGGTGTCTTTTTTCCCCCCCAGCCCAAGCATTGCAAAGGATCTTGTGCTTCAGATTTTCTGTCTTGGGTTTGTGGGAGGGACGGTTTTGCTGTTGATGTTTTGTTGCTTGTTGTGTTCTGGGTTGTTCCGCTTAGCATTGTGGGCATACAATGTTGGTGCCAGAATGTGTGGTGACACTTGCAGGCTGCCCCCAGCACAACCGCGGGTGTGTTGATTGACATGATTCGCTGTTTCGATGTGCATGTGATAAATAAAATGTATGTAAATACCAGCATGGATTTACAATGTAAACACCATTGCTAACAGTGGATTGAAGTGTTTACTGTGCAATACGTGACTGAGGTTTTCGATAGAGGGGGATAGGTTTTTTAACCAAAGGGAAAGAAGTAACTTTTTGCATGTATATCCGAGCACCCTTAGCTGATACCGTGTTTCATTGAGCAATGCGCACTGGGTGTCTTGCCTAAGATATTAAAATATTATTGCAACCCCTATGCAGGAGAAAAAGAGTTGGATTTGAATGCTGCTTGCCATCACCATGAAATCCTGGTAGTCTTTAAATTTAACCATTGTGGAAAGAAACATGACAACATGGTTTACTAAGTTATTGGCAGTGGAAAAAGTAGAAATGAATAAGGTATAAGAAAAATTCCCTTTATTTGAGCAATCTGTGGGATCTTTGCAGCCACTTGATATTAACTGTGACATTACAACACCTTGTCTGACCCATCTTGTTTATTGTATTGGCATCTATAAGTTAGTTTTGGTCTGATTATGCAGTTGTTATAAACAAAGATCCTATCTGCCTGTGTAGACGGCCAATGATCATTCAAGGCACAGAATGAGATTAAGGTGGCCAGGACCTCAACTTGAAAACAAAAAAGGACTGGATCACAAGTCCAATCATTAGCTTTGTTGACTGCAGGATTACATTTGTTACAGTTTTTCTACATAACATCACTAAATGTAAAATGCCTTGAGCCATCATGAGGAGGTGCCATATATAATGTGGCCTTTCATGATTTGTATTTCCAAAGGCTGTTTTCCACAGTGCAGAGTCTCCTTTGTTATTCTTGTACAGAATGTGAGTGTTGTTGGTTAAACCACATTCATCATTCATTGCTGATTGCGTCTGAACTGAATGGATTGTTCACCCATTTCAGAGAGCAGTTATTACTGTGAATCTGGGATTGCAACTCTGCCAGAGCAGATGTGGATTCCGTATTTCCCTTCCTGAAGGACCCTAGTGGGAGCTTCATGATCACCATAAGTAAATGTTCAAATTTAGTTAATTCCTTACATATAAGTTTCACAGTTACATTGATGGATCAGTACTCCAGACAACAGTAGCTTGATTAATTCGCTTAAAATTTTCAGCTATGGGTTATCAATCCATGTGCTCTTCTCATTACTTCCAATAGAGAGGAGGTGCAGGAGCCTGAGGACTCACACTCAATGTTTTAGGAACAGCTTCTTTGCCTCTGCCATCAGATTTATGAATGAGCCATGAACACAACCTCATTATTTTGCTCTTTTTGCATTATTTATTTATATTTTATATACACTCAGTGTCACTTTATTATGGATCTCTGTACCTAATAAAGTGGCCACAGAATGTTCATTGCTGCTGAGGTCCATCCACCTCAAGGTTTAACATGTGTGTTCAGAGATGCCCTTCTGCACACCACTTGTTACGTGTGGTTATTTGAGTTACTGTCACCTTCCTGTCAGTTTGAACCAGTCTGGCTATTCTCCTGTGGTCTCTCTCATTAACAAAGTATTTTTGCCCACAGAACTGCCACTCGCAGGATTGTTTTGTTTTTTGCACCATTCTCTGTAAACTCCAGAGACTGTCATGCGTGAAAATCCCAGGAGATCAGCCGTTTCTGAGATATTCAACCCTGTGTGGCACCCACAATCTTTCCACAGTCAAAGTCACTTAGATTACATTTCTTCCCCATTTTGATGTTTGGTCTGAACAACAATCGAACCTCTTGACCATGTCTGCATGCTCTGTGCGTTTTGTCACTGCCCCATGGTTGGCTGATTAGATAATTGCATTAATGAGCAGTGTACCTAATAACGTGGTCAGTGATAATAACTAGATTCTGATTCCGTGATGCAGTTGACTTTGTCAAAAGTTTGTGGGTTTGAACCACGCTAAAGGTATTTAAGTTCAACTGAAGCAGTTTTATTAGCTCGGTATTTGAATGCCACTTGCAGATAATGTGCTAATATTGTATCATTGCAGATGCTGTATTACCACACTACTTATCTGGTTAATCTTGCAGTCTTTTTAGAGTCTCCCTGAACCAATGACTTCTAGTTGTAGTCTTGCCCAATCTGAGAGGAGAAAGCCTGCTTGAGTTTACCTTATCTCTCCTCCCCCTCATTACTTTGTATACCTCTATTACTTTGCTACACTTCGGCCTCTATTAAATGCCACCTGCAATTTCTCAATCCACTTTTCAGACTTTTTGTGTTCAGTCTTTCCATGTAGGGAGAATCTCTCTCAGAAAGGAGATTCTGATTGAAGTATCAGACACTGTCTTTATAGTTCATAAGGTAGAATCCTTCACTGATATTTGTCAGTCACAATCATACAGTAGAGAAACTGGCACTTTGGGCCGCTAAGTCCACATCAAGCACTACATACACCAATTCATTTTATTCATCCCATATTCAAAGGAGGTTCACGAAAATGATTCCAGGATTGAATGGCTTGTCATATGAAGAGTGTTCGATGGGTCTGGGCCTGTATTCACTAGAATTCAGAAGAATGAGGGGTGTCCTAATTGAAACCTATCGAATGGTGGAAGGGCTTGATAGAATGAGTGTGGAGAGGATGTTTCCTATGGTGAGAGAGTCTAAGACCAGAGAGAACAGCCTCAGAATAGAGGGGCATCTTTTTAGAATGGAGAAGAGGAGGAAAAGCTTTAGCCAAACAGCTGTGGAGGTGTCCTTGTATATAAGGTAGATGTTGATAGGTTCTTGATTGGTCAGGGCGTGAAGGGATGCAGGGAGAAGGCAGGAGATTGGGGCTGAGAGGGAAACTGGATCAGCCATGATGAAATGGAGCAGACTCGATGGGCCAAATGGCCTGATTCTGCTCCTATATCTGGTGATCTAAATGCAAACTCCATGATCAGGAGTGATTTGGGTTGCTGGAGTTGAGGCAGGAGCTCTGTAGCTGCACCACAGTGCCACCCAGAGATTTCCTCCAGTTTTCTCTGCTTTGCCTCGCTTCAGAAGATATCAAGGATTAACTTTATTTCCATATACACTCACATGTACATTCTGGTTAATTCAGCCATCAGTTAGTCGGGGCAGCTGTTTATTTGGGGCAACACAAAGGACAAAAACTAACTCAAGAAAATAGCCAGGATTCCCTTAGATTATCTGGGCACTCATGCTGCTTAATTGGGACAGGAGACTGTTGCTGAACAGTTTCTAACTGGTGTCAGTCGCCTGCAGTTGAATGACTATTAGACACTACTCTATGCCTGGAGCAGTTAGTTTGTAAATATCATCAGATGCTTGTGTTTGTGTTCAAAAAGCAGTGATTTTTTTGTTAGTAATAGTTGGTGAAAAATAAGCAGCAAGACAGTTCAGAACTGTTTTGCTCACTGTGGTTTCAAGCATTTGGGTTTGGAGATGCCAGAAATGGCTGGGAGTTAAAGTGAAATGATTTCACTACTTAGTGTTAGGAGTTATGAAGATTCTCAGGCATCATCTTGAATGAAAATGAAGATTTGGAAGATGCAATTGTCTAAAACATTGTGTGAAGGCAGTCCACTAGGTATCTCAGAGTCAGAATCAGGTTTATTATCACTGGCATGTGACGTGAAATTTGTTAACTTAGCAGCAGTAGTTCAATGCAATACATAATCTAGCAGAGAGAGAGAGAAAAAATAATAAAATAAAACATAATAAACAAGCAAATGAATTATGTATATTGAATAGATTATTAAAACGTGTACAAAAACAGATATACTGTATATTAAAAAAAGGTGAGGTAGTGTCCAAAGCTTCTATGTCCATTAGGAATCAGATGGCAGAGGGGAAGAAGCTGTTCCTGAATCGCTGAGTGTGTGCCTTCAGGCTTCTGTATCTCCTACCTGATGGTAACAGTGAGAAAAGGACATGCCCTGGGTGCTGGAGGCCCTTAACAATGGATGCTGACTTTCTGAGACACCGCTCCTAGAAGATGTCCTGGGTACTTTGAAGGCTAGTACCCAAGATAGAGCTGACTAGATTTACAGCCTTCTGCAGCTTCTTTTGGTCCTGTGCAGTAGCCCCTCCATACCAGACAATGATGCAGCCTGTGCTGATTTTGTTCATTTACAGTCAGTCAAAAGACATGGCAGATGAATTCCTCTATCAGTAATTGGATTTTTTAGATTATGAAGACATGCAGTCCTCTTTTATTGTCATTTAGTAATGCGTGCATTAAGAAATGATACCATGTTTTTTCCAGAATGATGTCACAGAAACACATGACAAACTGACTTAAACTGACCAAAAACCACATAATTATAACATATAGTTACAACAGTGCAAAGCAATACCGTAATTTGATGAGAACAGACCATGGGCACGGTAAAAATTTCAAAGTCTCTCGGAAGTCCCATCATCTCACGCAGATGGTGAAACTCCAGCACCGCAAACTTGCCGATGAAGCATCCGACCACAGTCCAACTCCGAGTCTCCAACCAGCTCTCCGACACCGAGCACCATTTCTGCCGAGCGCTTCGACCCCAGCCCCGGCAACAGGCAATAAAAGCTGAGGATTTGGGGCCTTCCCCTCCGGAGATTCTCAATCGCACAGTGGCAGCGAAACAGACATTTCAGAAGTTCCTCTAGATGTTCCTCCGTGCTCCTCATGGCTGTCTGTATCAAATCAGGATTGTGCACGGCCCCCAGTTAACACATATCGATATCATTCGGAACAGCCACGCGCGCTGCGTCGCGCCACCATCTTCTCCTCCCTCCTGTCATTAGGAACTGATGCATAGTTTCATAGTAGAGGTATTGGTAGGAATAAAAAGATGATATTTCAGGAGACCCTTCATCAGTTGCCTCTTTATTCCTTGCCATAGATGCTGCTTGACCTGAGTTCCTCCAAGCATTTTGTGTGTTACTGAGAATTATAACAGTGAGTCTCACCTTGGTTTTCAAATTCAAGGTCAAACTGATGAACAAGCAGAACTTGGTTGGTACGGGTAAGTTGGGCCAAAGGCCAGTTTCCATGCTGTATAATTCTATGGCTCTATCGAAATTTAGAATCCAGCAACACAGTACAGGCCTTTCAGCCCACAATGTCGTTCCGACCCTTTAACCTACTTCAAGGTCAATCTAACCCTTCCCTCCCACACAGCCTTCAATTTTTCTTTCAACCATATGTTAGTTTGGACATGGATGGACAGCTAGTGTTGTGGAACATTGTTTAATAATGTTGCTGGTTATGTAGTCTGTTCTGACAATAGTTGACACCAGTTCTGTTTTAACTGTAGAAAGTGGAGCTGTTCCAAAGAAAAAGGATCCTTTGATACACACAAGCAATTCTCTGCCTCGTTCAAAGTGCACAGCGAGAGCTGCTTCGCCGGGACAGGGTGGTCACAGGGCCCAGAGCCACAGTGGAATCTCCAATATCACTGGTGCATCTCGAGCACCTGCTCAACCCAGTACCTCAACTGCCAAGGTATCATTATCTTATCTTTATCATGTCCTGTGTTTACTATGACAAGTGATCTCATGTCACAGTGCTGATGCATTGCATAGCATTGCCAAGCATCCCTTCCATCTGCCCCACAATCTTTGACTCTTTACCATCAGGTAGGAGTTACCACAGCATTAGGACAAGGACTGTTAAGATGGGAAACAGCTCCCTCCCCCGGGTCATGGGGCTTCTAAACTCCCTGCCATCATCCAGAACTCATCACATGTGAAATGCCAGTAGCGTTGTACTGTTTACTTTTTTAACCTGTGTCATATATAGACCTTGTGTTAAATATTGCTCTTCTGGAATAAATGTTATTATATGTTAATTTACTTGTGGTAATATTACTTGGTGTTATGTGTGAGTTATATGTACTGTGTTGTACACCTTGGCCCGGAGGAATGTTATTTCATTTGGCGATACCATTGAATGACAATATGATATATGCCATGATATTATTCCATTTCAGAATTTTGGTCTGTGATTCTTAAATTGTGTAAGATTGTATATCTGTAACCTAAACAGCTGCAATGTGGGTGTTACTTGTATTGTTGATTCACAAATCAGACATTGGAAGGTAGTAGAAATCCACATGTTTTTGATTTTTTTTGTGAAGCCTTACAAATCATCACGTGTTCACAGATGGATAAGTACCTGTTGGCTTATTGACGTATTTTGGTAAGCCTCTAAGAGAAGTTGCTGAGAAAGCAGGATGGTGGTACTTTCTAAAGTTTAATTTGGATCAAATGGGGTTAATAATTTTGGACATCTATAAATTCCAGTTGCTGATCTGTCATTATTTTAATACAATTCCTGAGATCCTGATGAAGAATTGAGATAAGTGGAAGCAGTGAGTTTAAATGTGACGGTCAAATAAAATGGGAGTGCAGGTTGCTGCTTGTGGGTGATGGTGCTGGCCAGCAGGAAGCTGGTTGAAAGCTAGGAGACTTCATTCATGATAGAGGTTAAAGGAAGAACACCAAGAAGAAGCATGGGTTTGAAACCTGCCTCAGTGTAATAGCTGGTTTGCTGAATCCTCTATCTACGTTATCTATCAAGTGGCTCATGGATGTCTGAAAAGTAAAACAAATTAAAGACAACACTCTGCTATTATGGTGTTTCCTTAGAGGCTTATTTTAACTAAATGACAGTTCAATTGTGTGCACTGCTAGTGCATAAAGATCCATTTCTTAGTTTGAATTCAATATGCTTGGTGATAAGTTTCCCTGTTAGTCTGCACCTTGCTAGTCAATTTGCTACAAAGTTGATGTCTTATAGTGTTTAAAGTCTTTTTTAAATCAAGTTGATGTGCAGGGAAACAGGAGTTGATGTAGGACACTTAGCCCTCAATTCCTTTTGGATGCAGTAACAGCATAAGACATGGGAGCAGAATCAAGCCATTCAGCCCATTGTCTATCCCCCATTCCATCATGGCTAACTTATCCCACTCAACCACATTTTCTTGCCTTCTCTCCATAACCTTTGAAGTCCTTACTAATCTAGAACCCATTAACTTCCCCGTTAAATATACCCAAACTGTGCATAATACAGGTCGACCTTCACTAATTCGACTACCTGTAATCCAGTTCCTTCGATAATCCGGCACTGATTATGCTTAATGTGATCCTTGTGTAATTCGGCATTTTCACTAATCGGGCACTCCTCTGGTCCCAATGGTGCCGGATTAGTGAAGGTCAACCTGTATTCCAAGTGTGGTTTTAAGGTGGAAAAGTGATTTAACTCCATATCGCTTGATAACTTTCGAATTACAGAAATCCATGATAACAATTCATCTTGCATCAACTACCATTCCTGAAGTTTTATGAACTTTTATTCTCCTTTGCATACTGAAGCATTTTCTCGTCTTCTCAAAAGACTTGGCTGTAAATTTTAAACTGGTCCAAGACTTTCCAACAAATAGAAGTAGTTTTATTCTGCTTTTAACCATTAGTCCTTAACTTTTTTGAAAACCAATCTAAGCCTAGATTGTGTAATCTTTCATCATAATGTAATCCTTATCACAGAGTTCAAGAGCTGTGAGGTAACGTGCAGATCTGTAAGATCCTGGTTAAAACACAGTTGAAGGATTGTGTTCACCTCATTATAGGAAGGATGTGGAAGCATTTGAAAGGGTGCAGTGGAGATGTAGTAGGCTGATGCCTGGCAGAGAGAGCATGTCCTGAGGATAGGTTGGGCGAGCTAGAGAGTTTCTCTTTGGAGAGGAGGATGAGAGCTGACTTGATGGAGGTGTACAGGATGATAAGAGCCATAGATTGAGTGGACAACAGGAGACTTTTCACATAGGGCAAATGTCTAATATGAGGGGCACAATTTTCAGATGATTGTGGGAAAATGGAGGAGTTATTGGCAGTCACAAACAAGTGAAAGTCTGCAGATGCTGGAAATCTGCGCAACACACACAAAATGCTGGAGAAACTCAGCAGGCCAGGCAGCATCTATGGAAAAAAGTACAGTCGATGTTTTGGGCCGAGACCCTTTGGCAGGACAGGAGAAAAAATACTGAGGAGTAGATTTGAAAGGTGGGGGGAGGGGAGAAAGAAACGCCAGACGACAGTTAATTGGTGAAAGAGACAGAAGGCCATGAAAGAAAGAAAAAAGAGGTGGGGGGGAACACCAGAGAGAGGCGATGGGCAGGCAAGGAGATAACATGAGAGGGGGGCAAGGGGATGTGAAATGGTGAAGGGGGTGGAGGGAGGCAACTGGAAGTTTGAGAAATCAATGTTTATGCCATCAGATTGGAGGCTACCCAAACAGAATATAAGGTATTAGTCTAAGTGTAGCCTCATCACGACAGTGGAGGAGGCCATGGATGGACATATGGGAATAGGAAGTAGAATTAAAATGGGTGGTCACTGGGATATCCTGCTTGTTCTGGTGGATGGAGCGTAGATGCTCGATGAAGCAGTCTCCCAATCTACGTCGGGTCTTACCGATTTATACATGAGGCCACACTGGGAGCACCGAACACAGTAAATGACCCCAACAGACTCACAGGTGAAGTGTCGCCTCACCTGGAAGGACTGTTTTGGGCCCTGGATGGTAGTGAGGGAGGAGGTGTAGAGGCAGGTGTAGCACTTGTTCTGCTTGCAAGGCTAAGTGCCAGAAGGGAGATCAGTGGGGCAGGATGAATGGACAAGGAAGTCGTGTAGAGAGCGGTCCCTGTGGAGTGGGGTGGGGAAGATGTGTTTGGAGGTGGTGGAAGTTTTGGAGAATTATGTGCTGGACGTGGAGGCTGTTGGATTGGTAGGTGAGGACAAGAGGAATCCTATCCCTGGTAAGGTGATGGGAGGATGGGGTGAGGGCAGGCGTACATGAAATGGAAGAGATGCGGTTAAGGGCAGCGTTGATGGTGGAGGAAGGGAAGCCACTTTCTTTGAAAAAGGAGGACATCTCTTTTGTTCTAGAATGAAAAGCCTCATCCTGAGAGCAGATGCAGTGGAGACAGAGGAATTGAGAGAAGGGGATGGTGTTTTTTTTTTTACAAGTAGCAGCGTGGGATGAGGTATTGTCCAGATAGCTGTGAGAGCTACTCCTCAGCCTTTTTTCTCCAGTCCTGCCAAAGGGTTTCAGCCCGAAATGTCGACTGTTTTTTTCCATAGATGCTGCCTGGCCTGCTGAGTTGCTCCAGCATTTTGTGTGTGCTGCTTGAGTTATTGGAGGTAGCTTTTTTTACACAGTCGTGGGTGTGTGGAATGTGCTTTCAGGAGTGATGATAGAGGCACATACATTAAGGACATTTAAGAGACTCCTAGATACTTTATTGATCCCAAAGGAAATTAGTGTCACAGTGGCATTACAAGTGCTCAGATATACAAATATTAGACAGGCAAGAAAGAATAAAAAGTTACCTTAAGTACAGATGTACAGGGATATTATACAATAATGGGTGCACATTCACACCTGTAAGTTCATGGATGATAGAAAAAAAGGAGGGTGATGTAGGAGAGAAGGGTTAGATTGATCTTGGAGTAGGTTAAAAGGTCAGCACAACATCATTGGCCTAAGTGCTTACACACAGTGTAGTAATCTGTGCTTACACACAGTGTCTGCGTCTAAAGAACCACGGTACTTGTAAATCTGCACCATGTTCCCTGAAGGCCAGTAAATATATACACATGCATGTGGTGTCCAGAACTTCTCTCACTAATCCAGATGTGGCCTCACTGAGGTTCGTAATGTTCATGGTATTCCTATCAAACAGATGTAAAGATCAGCTTGGTTTTTTTGTTTGTTCATGATATTTTAACATTAAGATTACATGGATCCCTGACTCTCTTGGATCTCCAAACTTAATAACCAGCATTTAAAGCATGGAATTCGCATTTGTTTTGCTATCAAATGTCACTTTGGTATTAAGCCCATAAGACATAGGAGTGGAATTAGGCCATTTGGCCATTTAATCATGGCTGATTTATTAACTCTCTCAACCCCATTCTCCCGCTGTCTCCCTGTAACCTTTCATGCCTGTACTAATCAAGAACCTATCAACTTCTGTTTTAACTTCACACAATGAATTGGTTTCCATAACTGTCTGTGGCAACAAATTACACAGATTCACCATCCTTTAACAAAGTAAATTCCTCCTCGTCTCTGTTTTAAAGGGAATCTTGTATTCTGGGTTTCTACCCCTGATCCTAATCTACCTCATGATTGGAAGCATCCTCTTCATAAATTATTTTTGTTTCAGTAGCCTAATTTTAACTTTGAGGATGTTAGTGTATTAAGGAGAATGAAATTAAGAATTAGGAACTAGATGAACGGTTCTGTTTTAACCGTTTAACTTCTGCAAATGAATGTGTGGAATCAGAGCATGGGAAGAGACAATTTGATGCATCACACTTGTGACTGCTCCCTGAAAGAACTGTTAGTATTGCAACTGTACTCTTCCAGAACAGCTCTGAAAATATTTCCCTTAAAGTATTGTCCAAAACGGTCAATCTTTTTGAGCATTTTGAACTTACTGCTGCTGGCCTGAAACTTGCAGACATATTAATTTTTAAATTGACCAAATAGGTAACAGATGGAGTTTGCTCACTAAGCAGTATAATAAACTGCAAAACCAGTCTTTAGAGGCAATAGTTAAGCTACCATCTGTGTCCAGAATCCTTCTAAAACATCTGTCACTGGAAATGTCAGTCTGCTTGCTGTTTGCTGAGAATTTCTAGGCACTGTGGCACATGGGACAGGCTGTTAATGATGTGGAATCCTGCGAAGATCGTCTCCATGTCGTTGTGGAGAAGCTTGTCGGTTCCTGAGATCCTAAGAGCAATGTTGTCTGTAGCTTAGCCCCTGGTAGGGTCACCCATGGTAGTAAGGTCAAGGGGGAGGTTCCAAACAAAAAGTAATCCAGTGAAGACCTCAACAGTGGAGCAGGCAGAAGATCACAGTGGCAGTGTAGGCAGAGGAAGGCTGCAGCAGTGATTGATCCCCAGTCATCTTGCATTCCATGCCTCTAGGCTCTGGACTCTGACCTCAATCTGACAAGGGCCATCTGTGTATCAGCCTCACCATGTGCATGACTTTGCTTAACAAGGGTTCTCCATTAAGGGAACATACTTGACTCGAGTGGCTGCACTGCACCTATTGTAATTTGACCTCTAAATATAGCATTGCAGTTAATTTGCCCTGGCTTTGGTTTTCTTCTGCCTCTTTCTGAAGTGGCTACTAATGATTCTAGAAGCTGGAAAGGATTACCTTCTGGGAGAACTCTATTTTCTTTAAACCCCATATATCAACAGGAGATTCTGCAGAAGCTGGAGGAACTCAGCAGGCCAGGCAGCATTGCAGTAGAGGAATAGTAGTGAACCTTTTGGCTAAGTCCTTCCATCAGCTCTGATGGAGGAGAAGATGGCGACACGACGCAGCGCGCGCTGCCTCTCCGGTGAAATGATATCGTATTTGTTAATTAGGGGGCCGTGCACAATTCTGATTTGATGGAGACAGACGTGAGAAGCACGGAGGAACATCTGGAGAAATTTCTGAAATGCTCGGTTCGCTGCTGCTGCTACTGTGCGATCGAGAATCTCTGGAGGGTAGGCCCCAAATCCTTAGCTTTGCCTGCTGCTGGCGGCCGGGCCTGGGGTCGAAGCACTCGGCAGAGATGGTGCTCGGTTTCGGAGGCTCAAAGTTTTCAGACAACTCAGAGTTGGACTGTGGTCGGGTGCTCCCAAGATGCTACATTGGCAAGTTTGTGGCGCTGGAAGCATGGCAGGGAGAGTTTTCTTTCTTCTTCCGTCTGCGCGAGATCATGGGACTTTTGAGAGACTTTGAACTTTTTTTTACCGTGGCCATGGCCTGTTTTTCATCAAGTTATGGTATTGCTTGCACTGTTGTAACTATATGTTATAATTATGTGGTTTTTGTCAGTTTTTCAGTCTTGATCTGTCTTGTGTTTCTGTGATATCACACCGGAGGAACATTGTATCATTTCTTAATGCATGCATTACTAAATGACAATAAAAGAGGACTGCATGTCCTCATAACCACAATCATAATCATAATCGTGATGGGGCTCGGCCCAAAATGTTGACTATAAATTGTGTGGAAGTTGGCTACTGTATTTCTCACATCACAATATTGCCCACACTATAACTAATTGGCTTTAATTATTATATTTCAGGTGACGTGAGGCTGTATTTAAAAATAGGACTGCTGTAGAATTCCAAGTCTGTTTTTAGATCATTGGAGATCGAATGGCCGGGCGGGGGGCGAGGGCCTCATGGGCAGTCTGCATGGATGACATTTACTCCAGTGCCTTTTGCCTGATTTCTACTGGTAATGCAAGTCCTTAGATTCTGACCTGTTCAGAAAGACTTTCCCGGTGCCTTGCATGCCAGGCACACACCAATATATGTATGTTATAGACTCTTTTTACAGAGCACAGACCATTGAATAGTACAGCAGAGTACATGCCCATCAGCCCACAATGTTGTGCCATGGATACTGCCACACCCACTGGGTTCCTCCAGCACATTGTGTGTAGGGATTCATAAGTGTTAGAATTTGAAGAATTAGGAGATAGCCAGAGGTTACAGATTTTAAAAAAAAGATCGGCAAGATGGTAGAGAGTTTTATTATATCTTGATTTGAAGGTTTATTTGATATGTTTTTGTTTTTAAAACAGGCCACAAGTTCAAAGCATAACAGACCGAACAAACCCACAACCCCTGCTGGAACTCCTCAGAAGAAGAAAGACTTGAAAAATTTTCGTAATGTTGACAGCAAGTTGGCAAACCTAATCCTGAATGAAGTGGTGGACAGGTGAATGTGAACATGTGGGATAGATTTCAGTTGGATTGGGCATCCAGTTTAAAAACAAAATCTACATACTACACTTTTGTTAGAGACAGTGATTTCCTTCCCTGAAGCTCATTAATGACCCAGTTGGAAGTTTCTTGAAATCCCACAGCTTTATTGTTACAGGTGTTGATTTTTTTCCCCCCTGGAGCTCTGAAGCTGAATTTGAATTTGTTGACTGAGATGTGAATTTTCTTAATCACACGTATTAGTCACATATAATGGTCTAGCCCAGTCCAGTTATGGTAGTAGATGGTACTGTATCAATATCATGAGTATTGTGGAGTAGTGTCAGGGGAGTACTTCTGTTTCATTTCCAAGTGACCAGGAAGATGTTGTTCGGTATCAAAATGGTAACAGGTATTCATAAGCTGGTACTGACTTTTGGGCTGTTGTGTGTTTCATCAGTGTTCTGTATTCCTGCAACTACAGAAAGTAAATATTACTATGTTCAAAGTAAATTTGTTATCAAAGTATGTATATGTTAACCATATACAGCCTTGAGATTCAGTTTCTTGCAGGTAATCACAGTAAATACAAGAAACACAATGGAATCATTAAACGACCACACCCAATAGGGAGGACAGCAACTAATGTGCGGGGTGGGGGGGGGAACAATGGGCTATGCAAATACAAAAAGAAAGGGGGGAGAAAAGTAGTAGTAGTAGTAATAATAATAATGTTTAAGTTTACTTGTCATTCACCCATACACGGGAACCCATGAATACAGCCAAATGAAATAGCATTTCTCCAGGGCCAAGGTGTAAACTACAGTACCAACTGTCATACACAGCACAAAGCACATTGCACACGTAAGATGGCGGTAAAATAGTCACACAAAAAATATAGTCCAAATCCTTGAGTCCATGAACATTGCAGCAGTCTGCAAACACAATACAGCTTGCCTTTTGAGCAAATACTAGAGGGCAGCACTGACAGCACCAGCATGGACACTGCACCACACTGCCTCTGGCACAGACTCCCTCCTGGATGGCTGCAAACAGGCAGCACTGTGGCTTGAGGCCTAGTTGTTGCTTCGACCAAGGCCACGCAACTGCACTGTTGTGTGCCTGCTGTTCGTCAATAAACTAGTGAACCGGACTTGCAGCAATCCACTAAGACAATCACTCACTGTTAGACTTCACACTGTCTTCATGCCACCTTTCGTTTCTCTGCCAATGACCAACTCTCAGGTGGAGTGGACCTGCAGTACTTCTAAGTTTTTAATGTCCAGCAAGGTCTTGTAATCATTTAAAAAAATCTTTAAAGAAAGGCAATAAGAAATGAGTCCTTGAAAGTGACTTCAGTTTAGTGGGAACATTTCAGTGATGGTCAAGTAAAGTTAAGTGAAGCTATTCCCTCTAGTTCACAAGCCCGATAGTTGAGGGGTAATAACTGCACCTGAACATGGTGGTGTAGGTCCTGAGACTCCGGTACCACCTTCCTGATAGCAGAGGTGAGAAGGGAGCATGGCCTGGGCGGTGGGGGGTCCTTGATGATGGATGCTGCTTTCCTGCGACAGCGCTAGGGGTAGATGTGCTCATCGTTAGGGAGGGCTTTACGTGTGATGGATAGGGCTGTATCCACTGGTTCTTGTAGGCTTTATGGCAAACATCCGCCTTTTTATCACAGTATGTCATGTTCCTGTCTTTCCCTTCAAGTGTACAAAGGATTGTAATCAAGAGCAGAAATAATATTCCAAAGTTCCTTGTCTCCCCTTATCCACTCGTACCAACCCCCACATTGCTCAAGTTCGGATTGTTGGCTGGTTTTGACATCAACTGTTGCTTCAGAAGTAATCGTTGGCGGAACAGTATCAGAATCCGGTTTATTGCTGATGTATGTCATGAAATTAGATGTTTTGCAGCAGCAGTACATTGCAATATGTAAAGGAAAACTGTATAATAAATATATTTTAAAAAGTTTAAAATTTAGTGCAAAAAGACTGCAAAAATAGTAAAGTAGTGCCATGGGTTGGTTCCTTGTCCAATCAGAAATCTGATGGGAGAGGGGAAGAAGCTGCTCCTAAAATGTTCAGCATGGTGCCGTCAAGTTCCTTTACCTCCTCCCTGATGGTAGCAATGAGAAGAGGGCATGTCCTGGGTGGTAGGGGTCCTTAATGATGGATGTCGCCTTTTCAAGATGTCCTCGATGCTGTGGAGGCTAGTACCCATAATGGACCTGACAAAGTTTGCAACCCTCTGCAAATTATTCCGATCCTGTACAGTGCCCTCTCCATACCAGTATAGCATTAATGCATTCTCCCAACAACCACCCCTCCCATGAATACGGTGGAATGTGGGAGAGATTTGTAGGTGTTTTTTTTTAAAGAGGAGGGCTTTTGTTTATTAACAATATTTATTCTAGTAGTTGTTCCTGTCCTGCAGGGGTTGACAATGTGAGTAAAGGGGAACCAGGTACAGTAAAAGTCCATTTAATCTGGTACAAATGGGACTTCAGATTTTATGGTCTGCTGGGTGTTGCTCCTATTGAAACCCCAAAACATGTTTACTATTTTTTTGGTGATGTGTTACATACAATAAAATTTTCAGTGAACCTGGTAAGCCTAAAGTTGGAGCAGGAAACAAGATCCCAGTCAGTTTAAAGAGACCAAGGTTAAGGTCAGTTAAAACATCATCTTGTGGGTCACATCCAAGAGGTGGGATTATTGAAGTTTTGCTGTAATTGGGTGTGTGGTTGTAAAGCTGTCGATTTTAAAGTGTCTGTATGGCCCTGGACAGTGCTGTAAGTAACGTTTATTAATGTCTCCCTTTACGCAGTGCACCATCTGTCCGTTTTGAAGATGTTGCTGGCCAGGAGCTGGCGAAGCAGGCATTGCAGGAGATTGTCATTCTTCCAACTCTCAGGCCTGAAGTAAGCAATGCTCGCTCCTTGGGATGTTCCTTTTGCCGTGTGTATGCTAGTGTTGGAACAGAACACTGAGTATTTTACAGGGACCTGCGTCAGGGTGGTGACATGTACTGAGGGAGTATGTTAATTATGAGTGTAATCTAGCAAGTAATATAAACACAAACAGCCAGAGTTGCCATGGGTACACGTAAAGGAAGAGGGTAGCTGAGGATGTGTGACACTTCTAGAGTGGGAGATCAGAGAAGTAGTAGTCAACGTTCAAAGTGACTTTATTATCAAAGAATGTATATGTTGCCCAAAACTACCTCGAGATTCGTTTTCTTGACGTATACAGGAAAACAAAGAAATACAATAGAATTTATCAAAAACTATAAATAACAAAGACTGACAAACAACCAAAGTGCAAAAGAAGACAATAATAATAATAATAAAAAAGTAAATAAATAATGCTGCTGAGTTGTAGAGTCCTTGAAAGCAAGTCCATTGGTGGTTGTCATTTCAGCGTGGAAGTGAGTGAAGTTATTCATGCTGTTTCAGGTGCCTGATGTTGTAGAGTAATAACTGTTCCTGAACTTAATGATATAGGACCCAAGGCTTCTGTACCTCCTGCCAGCTGGTAGTAGCGTGAAGAGAGCATGGCCTGGGTGGCGGGGTCTTTGATGGGATGCTGTTTTCTGTGGCACTGCTCCTTGTACATGTGGGGAGGGCTTTGCCTGTGATGGACTGGACAATATTTTTAGTGAAATTTTGAATACATTTTTACACTCACTTGAGCAGTCTACTGTAAGAAAGGGTTCATAATAACTAATAAACTGGGCTCCCTGCCTATTGCCCTTGCCTTGAGTTGTCAACACTGCAGGGCTGCTTGTTTTCTCTACCAATGAACTAAAGGCTCATAAGAAGAATGATTTCTCATCGTTGGCTTATGGTTGCTTGAACTTGACAGAGAATGCAAAGTCATCTCGTAAAGATCAATTAATGAAGAGTGGCTTTTACAGTTAAGTGCTGGATGCAATTCAGATATCATGCTGAATTTATCAATAATAAGGTCAAGGAAAAGATGGGAAGTCGTTCTGCAAGAGAACTCCAAAATAATAACAAAGGAGGCAAAGGGAAGTTTGAGCATGGGTCCAAGTAGTACTAAGATGGGCCCACCATTTTTATACTGAAAACATACTAAAATTCAGAGCAACCCACTCAAAACCCTTCATCAGGTCCGGAAAAGAAGGGGTCAGAAGCCAGAACAAGAAAGTGGGGGAGGAGGAGTACATGTTGGCAGCTGATAGGTGAGGTTAGGGGAGGTGGGGGATGAAGTAAGAAGCTGGAAGGTGATTGGTGGAGGAGGTGGAGAAGGAGGATTCTAATGGGAGAGGATAATGGACCGTGGATGAAAGGGAAGGAGGAAGGGAACTTGAGGGAAGTGATGAGCTCATGAAGAGAAGAGGTGAGAGGGGAACCGGAATGGGGACTAGAAAAAGATGTGGGCGGGGTGGGGGGGGTAGAAATTTCCAGAAGATAAAGAATTCATGCCATCAGGTTGCAGTCTTTTAAGATGGAATATGTGTTGCTCTTCTAACCTGAGCAGTGAGGTATTAACCTGAAATGTTGACAATTCCTTATCCTCCACATATACCACTTGACCTGTTGAGTTGCTCCAGCAGATTGCTTATGTTCTGATTCCAGTGTTTATGTTCCGATTCCAGCATCTACGTAACTTCCACCGTATTGAATGTTAAGTTCCCTAATTCCCAGTTACTCTAGATTTACACATTAAACCTGGCCCTTTCTTTCTTTCTTTCTTTCTTTTTTTTTTTGAGATCAGTATAAACCTGGCAAAGCCAAAATTTGTTGCCCTGGTCCAAAGTTGGTTGTGAGTTTTCTCCTGGAACCGCTGCGGTCTTTCTTGTGAAGGTACTCCCACTGTGCTGTTTGGGAGGGTGCTAGGGTTTAGGCCCAGAGATAGCTTTTCAAATCAGGACAGTGTGTCGCTTGGAGGGGATCTTTCATCTGTTAATGTTTCTGCTCTTGTTATTCTTGGTGAATCTCAGTCCACTGGGGAAGTCAGGGCTCAGTATCTATGAATCCACAAGTTCGCTGGAGGCTGAAGGCAGCCTGTCCTGGGGTTGAAGGACTGTATGTAGATGGGTGAGAGGGAGGGAGGGGCGGGGCTTGTTTCGCTGCTGCTGTTTTGTTGATTGGTGTGTTCTGCTGAGTTTTATGAGCGTGCTTTGTTGGCACCGGAATATGTGGTGACATTTCCAGACTTTGGGTGTGCTGGTTGTTAACACAAACGACACACTTCACTATGTTTTAGTGTGCATGTGACAAATAAATCTGAATCTTAGATCTGGTTGGTGAAGTTGTGGGCAAAGGAAGTGCTGTCACCTGATCGAGTAATTGCATTGTATATTGTATGGTGTATTTTGTATCTTGTGCTGGAGCGAACAAATACTCAGATCATTTTATAGGCCATCGTTCAAGTACATTGATTTTCTTTAAAGATGTTGAGCTTGTTCAGTTATTGGAGCTGCTGTCATCCAGTAGTCCATCGATACCAGGCCCAAGGTAGGAAGAATCTGTGATTGCATTAGTGTTATCGGGGGTGAATGTCTAGCTGCAGAATACCCAGCTTCTGATCTTATCTAGCCTTGTTGTTAATGTAGTTGGTGGAGTTGGGTTTTTAGCTGATGATGGCTCTCATTCCCAGGGTGGTGAATTTAGCAATAGTGATGTTGGAGGTCGATGGATCCACACTGGTGCTCATCTTTCACTTAAGCTAACCTGGACATACCTTAATTTTACACTAGATCTTCACATTCCATTCTCCCCATCTTTACTTAGTTTCCTGTTGAAAGCAAGCACACGATTAATTTGTCACTGTAGCAGCGAATCTATTTCTAGCTATTTTATAACTAAAGAAGTCTCTACCTGATGCGAATCATTAATGACTGTCTTATTGTAGAATTGGAGCAAGTAGCCTAATGCTACTATGCTGCCAGCAACCTGGGTTTAATTCCCTCTGCTGTCTGTATGGAGTTTATATGTTCTCCCTGTAACCAAGTAGGTGTCCTCTGGGTCCTGAAGTTTCTCCACATTCCAAAGACGTGGTTTAGTAGGTTGGTTGGTCACATGGCTGTAACTGGATGGCACTGTCTCATTGGGTCGGAAGGATCTGTTACCATGCAGTATCCCTAAACAAAATAAGATTAAAAAGTGAGAGTTTAAACTGTGTTGTATGCCAAGTGGAGATGGGTAACAAGTTAAACCCCGGCAGTGACACCCACATCCTGCAAGTGTAAGTTTAAAATAGAAAAATCATTCATTTGGCTCAACTGCATATTATCCTGTAGCAACTCATTTAGCCTTGTGTGGGAGCTATTTCCCCCCAAAGCCAAGCCATCCTCAATAAATTGTGCCATAGGGTTCTGTGGGATGGAGCTTTATGCACCTTGCTATGCAGAGACTGGCATTTACTTGCATTGAGTCAGTGACTACAGGGAACGCTGGCACAAGAAAGCAGCGTTGATCATCTAGGGCCACCACCATCCAAGCCATGTTCTCCTCTTGCAGCTGTCATCAGGAAGAAGGTACAGGAGCCTTGGGTCCCATAGCACCAGGTTCAGGAACAGTTATTGCCCTACAACTAACACACATTTAAAAAAAATGCTGGTGAACGCAGCAGGCCAGGCAGCATCTATAGGAAGAGGTACTAAGTTCACCAGCATTTTTTAGGTGTGTTGTTTGAAATTCCAGCATCTGCAGATTTCCTCATGTTTGCCCTACAGCTATCAGGTTCCTGAACCAGTGTGAACAACTTCACTCACCTGAACACTGAAATGGTCACTGCACACAACCCATGGGCTCACTTTCAAGGACTCTACAACTCAAGGTCTCAATATTAATTTTTTTTTTTTGCACAGTTTGTCTTTTGCACATTGTTCTTTTTGTCATTCTTTGTGTATAGTTTTTCATAAATTCTGTTGTCTTTTTGCTCTACTGTGAATGTCTGCAAGAAAATGAATCTGAAGGTAGTATTTGATGACAGATATGTACTTGGATAATAAATTTATTTTGGACTTTGAGTATATATATTTCTTTGTGTGCTTGCTATTTTGAATGTGCTGTGTGTATTTCCACCTTGTTCCCATAGAAACCGTTTCGTTCGGCTGTATTTGTGTAAAGTTGAATAATAATTAAACTTGAATTTGATACAGATGCTATTTAATGACATTTTGCTGGCTTTGGGCATGACCTAATCTTTAATTTGTTTTTCCTCTTTCTTGCCTCAAGTTGTTCACAGGGCTAAGAGCTCCAGCTCGAGGATTGCTCTTGTTTGGCCCACCCGGAAATGGGAAAACAATGTTGGTATGTAAATATCCAATGCGCCTGACAAAACCAAAGCTGTGGTGCTTCAAGATTACCCTTGTTTTACTCGCCTACTGCACTTTTGTTTTCCTAATTTAATTTGTATCGCTGAATGGATGTGGTTTTTAATGTCTGATGAGGCTCAGTGGATAGTCAAATTGGAAGGAAGTAAGACCCCTGTTAAGACACTTGAGCACATAGTTTAGGTCATCAAAATGCTCTTGGATCAGAAATTGAATTGTGCCCTCTACTGGATGTAGAAAGTCAGTGTTTTGAAGAACTGTTTTTCTCTGGTAAGTTGGTTGATTGCAGCACATTTTGGTTGAATACAAATTGTCTGATATGCTATTTATATTATAATGATGAAATTTCAAAAAATGAAAAGGCCCTATAATTACAATATCCTTATTAGTCACCTATTCACTTCATCTTCAAATGAATGTGGCCATGTACTTGGGGGATTTTACATTTTCAAAAAAATATAAGATGTTTGCCTCCTGTGTTGTAAATATAGTGCTAAATATAATACTGAGCTGTTTAAGACCATAAGACATAGGAGTAGAATTGGGCCTTTTGTCTAATTAAGTCTGCTCCACAATTCGGTCATGGCTGATTATTGTCTTTCTCAATCCCATTCTCCTGCCTTATCTCCATAACTTTTGATGCCCTTATTAATTATGTACCTATCGGCCTCCACTTTAAATATACCCATTGACCTCCACAGCTGTCTGTGGCAATGAATTTCACAGGTTCACCAACCTCTGGCTAAAGAAATTCCTCTTCATCTGTATTCTAAAGGGATGTCCTTATATTCTGAGGCTGTGTCTTCCGGTCCTCGACTCTCCCACTATTGGAAAAGTCTTTTACTCATCTGTCTCCATCGAGGCTTTTCAGTATTCAATAGGTTTCAATTATACTCCTCTTCTTTTCTTCTCTCTCCCCCCCCCCCCCCCCCCATCCTTCTAAACTCCAGTAAGTACAGCCCCAGAGTCATCAAATGCTACAAAGTTATCGGTCATAAATTTAATTTTCGTGACTAAGGACTGATAAACACAAAAGGTTCAGCAGATGCTGGAAGTATTGGGGAACACATGCAAACTGCTGGAGAAAGTCAGCAGGTCAGGGAGAGGAATAAACAGTCAACATTTTGATCCTGATGAAGGGTCTCGGCTGGAATTGTCAACAATTTATTCCTCTTCATAGATGTTACTGAGCTCCTCCAGCTCTTTGTGTAATTTATTAGTATTCCTGTCCGTCGGAGTTCTGTCACTTTGAGCAGATATGGTAATCATAATCCTGAGGGTTCTGTACTTTCTCTTGCAGTGTGTGCACTATTGATCTCCTGCTGTGTGGCTTGCACAGACTCCAGCTGGTCCCTGCAGCTTAACAGGCTGATTTGTGCTCAACTTTCTTGACAGGATCCAAATGAGCCTGTTTTCAAATGCAGTTTAAGCTGCTGAAGCTGACGCCTGATTCTCCCACACTCATTTTATGCCCGTGGTATACCATCCCCCTTGAACAATAGCTGTCCAATTCAAAGCACACAGTGGCTTTCATTCAGTGTTGGTCTAGCTGTGACTGCAGATTCCAAGCCCTTGTGACAGGAAGACACAGGACTGGAACATGGTGGATGCTCGTGTTATTGTCTGCCGATAGTTGTGCCTGTGGTCATGTGGAACTGGCAACTCAGTCTGTAATTGGGATGACTGCTGGTTATCAGCTGCAATGTGTATAAACTGCATTGCGGGAGATCAAAGATAAAAGTTTGCCTACCAAAGTTTTTCCTTTTGATCTGAGGGTAAAAAATAGAGAGAGTAGAAAAGCTACTCATCAATCCTTTGGTTGAGTGATTTTCCCAGGGCAGAAATGGCTCCAGCAGGGGCTCATAATTGGAGGAAAGTATAGGAAGTTGTCAGGGGTAAGTTTTCTTCAGAGAGCAGTGGATGCGTGGAACACCCTGCTGTGGATATTGGTAGAGGCTGAGACGTTAGGGACATTTAAAGAACTCTTAGATAGGCACATGGATAAGAAAAATGGGAGGTTATGTAGAAGGGAAGGATTAATTTGCTTTTGGAATAGGTTAAAAGGTCAGCACAAATTGTAGGCTAAAGGGCCTTCAGTGTGCTGTAATGTTCTGTGCTCTTTGACAAAGGCTGGAACCAAAATGGGCAATTCAATGCAACTCATCTTTTCAGAAACCCTTGTTAAACATAGTGTAGTTTACAATGTGAAATGTATATAAGGGAACAGTAAATGTATGGGTGGATTATGGGGTTAGAGTAACTGAAAGATGACCAAGATGAAAGGAATAAAAATTGCATTCCGGTAGAACCAGGGGAATCTTGATGGGCCAAATGGCCTAATTCTGCTCCTATGTCTTGTGCTCCTTTTCTCCTTGGAGCGATGGAGGATGAGAGGTGACCTGACAGAGGTGTATAAGATGATGAGAGGCATTGATCGTGTGGATAGTCAGAGGCTTTTTCCCAGGGCTGAAATAGCTAGCACGAGAAGGCACAGTTTTAAGGTGCTTGGAAGTAGGTACAGAATATCAGTTAAGTCAGGGTATCAGTTTTTTACGCAGAGAGTGGTGAGTGTATGGAATGGGCTGCCAGTGACAGTGGGGGAGGTGGATATGATAGGGTCTTTTAAGAGACTCCTGGATAGGTACATGGAGTTTAGAAAAATAGAGGGCTATGGGTAGCAGGTAATTTCTAAGGTAAGGACATGTTCGGCACAACTTTGTGGGCCGAAGGACCTGTATTGTGCTGTATGTTTTATATGTTTCTAACCTCTAATCTGAGGAGGTATTAATTTGCACTTTTCAGTTCAAAAGTGTTCTTTGGCTGTGACAAACGAAGTGAGCTAGACTCTTTCTCCATAGCAAACTCAGAATATAACAGTGTGCTAATTGCTATTGTGTTAGAAATTGTCTCTTTTGTCTTGTCTCCCATTTGAAAGATGGTAATCTTGATGATTCGGTTCTCACTCAGGATCACAATTGAGTTCAATCTGGATTTTACATTTCCATGTTAACTAACTTGGTTGAGGGCTCACCACTACGCTTTGGCAGATACTAGTGTTTTGTTTCTTTCAACAATAGACTTTATTCATTATATAAAAAAATATACAAAGGAAGAAACAATGCAAAGCAAAACCTTATCATCTCTGGTTGTTCCATTCAGTAGTATAAACTGTAAAGAAAAATCAAAACCAGCACAGCAGCATTTCTCCTGGTGTGGGTCACTGAGTTGATGCCCCTTTCATTGTTTGAGAGGATTCCTCATCCAACTTTTCCTCCCAACCCGCCCTCCCCGCCTCCCCTCCCCCCCCCCTCCCCCCCCATGCAGCAGTGGAAGGAACTCATACTGTAGTCGTTTCCCACGGTGCATTGGCTGCACCAAGATTCAGTGTGTCCTTCAGTACATAGTCCTGCAGCCTGCAGTATGCCAGTCTGCATCCCAGAATCTGGAAGACCAGCAGGTTCCAGACAGACCAGAGGGAGTTTCACAGGGTTGATGACCTTCCAGCAGCACTTGTCTGGCTTGGTGCATGTGCCCGAGATCAGAATCCGCTGTTACGCATTGCTGGGATGAATAGGGACATGGACCCTTGCGTCCATCTCCACATCCTGTTAACAAGTCCACAGTCTGCAAAGAGACAGATGCGTGACCATCTCTTCCGTGCTATGGCTGTCCCAAGTACAGCACATGTGAGGGGTACATCTCTTCCATAGAGGAAAGCTCTGACTGAGAGGGCACCTCTCACCACTGGCCAAGCAAGGCCTTGGTGCTTCGTTGTCAGATCTGGCAATATGACAGAATGCTTCATTATTTGGACTGTTTGCTCAGATGACAAATTCATAATCCATAGTGTCCCTGTCCCACAGTGTCTACAGTACATTCAGTGCTGATCACTGCCCGATGGACTTGCAGTCAAAGGTGCAGCAAAGTCCAGCTGACTGGGGCATTGTGTAGTAGAGGAGACAAGTGAAGCCTCAGTACTTGGTGCTCATGTAAGACCATAAGAGAAAGGGGCAGAATTAGGTCATTTTGGCCCATCGAGTCTGCTCCACCATTTCATCATGGCTGATCCAATTTTCCTCTCGGCCCCAGTCTCCTGCCTTCTCCCTGTATCCCTTCATGTGCTGACCAATCAAGAATCTGTCAACCTCTGCCTTAAATACACATAAAGACTTGGGCTCCACAACTGTCTATGGCAATGAATTCTGCAGATTCACCACTCTCTGGCTAAAGAAATTCCTCCTCATCTCTGTTCTAAAAGGACACCCCTCTATTCTGAGGCTGTGTCCTCTGATCTTAGACTCTCCACCATAGGAAACATCCTCTCCATATCCACTCCTTCAAGGCTTTTCACTGTTAAATAGGTATTATGTATTTTGTATCCTCACATTAACTGACACAGCCACACATAAAGATAGTCTTCAGGATGATGGCAATGTTGGGGACAGTTTAGCCCCTATTCTCAAGGGACTAATCCATCATGACCTGTCAGATATGCTCCATCTTGGACCCTCAAATAAACTGGAAGACGCCTACATGATTACTGAGGCAAAGGATCAGGAATAGGCCACACCTGCATCAGATCATGAATACAAGAGATTCTGCAGGTGCTGGAGATCCAGAGAAAACCCTCCTGCTTCCCTTTTTCCTCATGGTCTACTGTCCTCTCCTATCAGATTCCTTCTTTGGGCTTTACCTTTTCCCTCTATCACCTCCTATCCCGCTCCTTCCTCCTCACCTGCTCTCACCTATCACCTGCCAGCTTGTACTCCCCCCCCCCCCCCCCCCACCCCAACTTGTTCTGGCTTCTTCTTTCCTTTCCAGTCCTGAAGAAAGGACTTGGCCCAAAGCATTGATTGTTTGTTCCCCTCCATAGATGCCATCCACTGAGTTATACCTGCGCCAAGAACAGCAGCCCTGAGAGCATATTACACCTGTTGACCAACTTCTTCCGTTATTACTTATTATTATGATACAGCGTGGGACAGGCCCTCCAAGCACCCCCCAATTTAACCCTGGCCTAGTCACAAGACAATTTGCAATGACCTCCTAACTGATGCGTCTTTGGACTGTGAGAGGAAACAAAGCACCTGGAGAAAACTCGCGCATTCCATAGGAAAGATGTGTGGACACCTTATGGAGGGACGCCAGAATTGAACTCTGAACTCCAATGCTCCAAGCTGTAATAGCATTGCACTAACTGCTATGCTACTGCGCTGCCCAGTTATGGCTGTTACTTATTGAATAGCTTCTTTCATCATTATGCTTCATGGCAGGCTTAACTTGAATCACAGTTAAAATTCTCAATGTAAAGGCACCGCTCATGGTAGTGTCTAAAAACAATGTCAGAGCCTGCCGGGTTCTCTTGACTTTAAAAACAATGCCTGCTTTATGTTGTTGAACAGAATGCTGTCTCAGCTAAAAAGCTGGCATAAAAGATTTGCATATTAATGTTACAGATTTATTAACAGCTATTTCTCAGCAAAGGTCACATTTGAAGCTAGTTAGTTAACAGGATTTGAGTATGGTCTCGTGGGAGGTCTTTGTCAGTAATGTAAACAACACAAGTGGGAAAAGAAAATTTGTGATGGGTGCACTGCAGGGTGATGAGTTTCAACATGACTTGTTTCACAGTGTGGGTAAAATCCACTTCCAGATTTCTGTTTGCTTTTGTATGAAGTTTTTAAAAAATAGTGATTCATTCTTCTGTGTTTAGGTTTACAGAATCTTGTTTTGCATTATTACATGCATGGTGTTTTTAGACATACATTTTTAATTCTAATTTCTCAGTGGGGCTGTTTGTTGGGTGTTTTGGGTTTAAATCTCAAGACTTGAGTGCGTAGTCAAAGCTGACCCTGAGTACAGTGTGGAGAGAGGGCAGCATTCAAGTTTTAAATAGATGTTGAAGTGAGCTGCAGTTAACATTCAATTGAATGCTAAAAATCTCATTAGAATTTATAATAAATTATTGTCTAATTATGTTCTGTGATTGGTTCTGTCATCTCTGTTAAAGGTTCTAAATAAATTACTTGAAGATCAGAAAGTGTTCCATTATTCTGGCTTAATATTTCCCACATTCCCCTTCCCTTTCCTAATTGTATTTCTTTCTCGAAGGAAAAAAAGTACATAATTTTCAAACTGTTTATCTAGTCTGTAAATTTATTAGGACATTTTTCTTATGGCTGCGAATGGCCATTCATGCTCTCTCCACTGCCTTTGTTACTGTTGACTAAGTGGAACCACAGCTCTCTTGCATCAGTTGTTCTCTCTAGTGGATTAAATATTAGCTTTATCTGTCATGTGTATATTGAAACATATAGTGAAATATGTTGTTTGTGTCAATGACCAACAAAGACCGAGATGTGCTGGGGGCAGCTTGCAAATCTCTTCTGCTTTAGTGCCAGCATAGCATGCCCACAACTTGCTAACCCTAACCCGTACCTCTTTGGAATGTGGGAGGGAACTGAAGCACCAGAGGAAACCCATGTGGTCATGGGGAGAATGGACAAACTCCTTGCAGGCAGCAGCAGGAATTGGGCTTTCATCTCTGCTCTCTTGTATCCAAGAAATAGAGATTAAAGCATTTTTGTCAGATAGCTGTTGGAACCATTCACTTGTGAATTTGGTTGTACTGGGTAAATCAACACTGAGTTCTGTATCCTTTGCCAAATCTAAAAAGTTTGGACACCTTTTTGGTAATGATAAAACCATCCTTTAGCAGCCTCTGCTGCTTGCTTCCTTTCTTTGACCTCATATGCAACATGGTAGCAATACTTAGTGCAGTGCTTCAGAGTCAGTGATTGCGGTTCAGTTCCTGTCACTGTCGCTAAGGAGTTTGTACGTTCTCCCTGTGACCGCGCGATTTTCCTCTGGGTGCTCCTGTTTTCTCCCACATTCGAAAGACGTACAGGGTTTGGGTTATTAAGTTGTGGGCATGCTACGTTAGTGTTGGAAGCATAGTGACACTTGTGGGCTACCCCAGCACATCCTCACACTGTATAACAAACAACACTGTATGTTTCGATGTACATGTGACAAATAAGGCTAATTTCTCTTATGAGATCGGACCTAATAGTCCTAACCATCAGTTCAAACAGCATCTATAAATTTGCCAATGGCAAAATTGTTGTTGGCAAAATTTCAGATGGTGATGAGGAGGCATACAAGAGTAAGGTAAATCAGCTGGTTGAGTGGTGTCACAGCAACAACCTTACACTCATTGTCAGTAAGACCAAGGAATTGACTGTGGACTTCAGGAAAGGGAATTCGAGGGATCAGAAGTGGAAAGGGTGAGCAGTTGCAAGTTCCTGGAGATCTATCCTGGGCCCAACATATTGATGCAATTACAAAGAAGGCATGACAGTGGCTATATTTCATTAGGAGTTGGGAGGAAAATTGATAATGTCTTCAAAGGTACTCACTAATTTCTGCAGGTGTATTGAGAGCATTCTAACTGGTTACGTCACCATCTGGTATGGAGGGGATTGGAAAAAGCTGCAGAAAGTGGTAAATTCAGCCAGCTCCATCATGCGCACTAGCCTCCTCAGCATCCAAGACACCTTCAAAAGGCGCTGGCTCAAAAAAAGTGGCGTCCATCATTAAGGACCCCCATCACCCAGGACGTGCACGCTTCTCATTGCTGTCATCAAGGAGCCTGAAGAGAGACACTCAACGTTTCAGAAACATTTCTCCTCCACCATCAGAGTTCTGAATGTACAATGAGTCCATGAGCATTATCTCAGTTTTTTCCTCCCTCTTTTTGCACTACTTAATAATTTAATTTTCCCTTTTTTATATACTAGTAATTTGTAGTTATTAGGCTTTGCAATGTAGTGCTGCTGCAAAACAATAAATTTCACCAACACTCACAACACGCTGGAGGAACACAGCAGGTCGGGCAGCATCATTGGAAAAGATTGGTCGACGTTTCGGGCCGGAACAGCCCTGATGAAGGGTTCCGACCTGAAATGTCGACCGATCTTTTCCACTGATGCTGCCCGACCTGCTGTGTTCCTCCAGCGGGTTGTGAGTGTTGCTTTGACCCCAGCATCTGCAGATTATTTTGTGTTTAAATTTCACCAACATATGTCAGTGATATTAAATCCAGCTCTGAACCCTGAGCTCACATCTTTCTCTGTTTCTATTCTATCCCATCCCTTCCTACTTGGTCTGAGATATCCTTGACCCCAATCTCACTAAACAGTTGACCTTTCAACTTCCTTTCCTGATTGTGGCAACTGTTTTCTCTCCTCAGTTATTCCCATTAACTCTGTTGGCATGTTTTGGCTCCACAAAAGATTCATCCATAAACCTACTGTTCATAAACAATCCCTAAAAGTCAAATTAAATGTATTATTAAAGTATGTAGATGTCACTGTATACTACCTTGTGATTCATTTTCTTGCAAGCATTTACAGGAAAGTAAAGAAATACAATAGAATTTATGGAAAACTATACATAAACAAAAACTGACAAATAACCAGTGTGCAAAAGAAGACAAGTTGTGGAAATGAAAAATAAATATGGAGAACAGGAAATGTAGAGTCTTTGGAAGTGAATCTGTAGGTTGTAGAATCAGCTCAGTGTTGAGATGAGTGAAGGGTCAGGGGCCTGATAGTTGAAGAGTAATAACTGTTCCTGATGCTATGGGACCTAAGGCTTCCGTACCTCCTGCCTGATGGTAATAGCAAGAAGGGAGCATGGCCTTGATGGTGGGGTCCTTGCTGATGGATGCTGCTTCCTTGTGGCAGTGCTCCTTGTAGAGGGGAAGGTTTTGCCTCTGGTTGACTGGGCTGTATGAACCAGTTTCTCTAGACTTCTTCATTGCTGAGCATTGGTGTTTCCATAACAGGCTTTTATGGTTTTCTGTGTGGTGCCCGAATTTGTGAATTTCCCATGGGCAGTTTGTTGTGTTAAAACCACAATATAAATGTAAGTCGTTGGCTATCAAGTTTCAGCACTATAAATTATTATTCGTGTGTACAGACTCCTTTAATGGCATTTTACTGAACTTCAAAGAAATCTGATGTATGGAACACAGCAGGTAGGCAGCATCTATGGAGAGGAATAAAGAGCCGACATTTCAGACCAAGACCTTGATAAATGTTGATATTTAAATGTTAATAAACAATAATAAATGTTGATTGTTTGTTCCCCTCCATAGTTGCCGCCTGACCTGCTGAGTTCCTCCAGCATTTTGTGTGTATTACTCTGGATTTCCAGCATCTGCAGAATCTCTTATGTTTCTGATATATGGAATCTGATTCGATCCACAAAATTAATCTAAATCATTTGTGCTCAGTTTCTGAAATGGATGTCGTGATCTGCTGGTTTGAATGAACCAGTTATTACTAGCCCTGTTCAAAGAGATAAATTTATTCCAAATTGATCTTGGGTACAATTGCATCTAAGTGAGATCTCTGATAAATAATTTGTTCAAGGGGGAAGGGGGTGGACTACTTCCATTCTATATGAATTTGTTGTATAATTAGCAGTGTTTCTTATCAGCTTCTTTGTTTTACTTAGGCTAAAGCTGTGGCTTCCGAATCCAATGCAACGTTCTTCAATATCAGTGCTGCGAGCCTTACTTCCAAATATGTGAGTAAACATGTAAAGCAATTTACTTTTAATACTTTTTTTGGTGAGTGGCTCTATTTTGGGAAGGGAATTAGAGGAAAGTGCTTTGTATTGGCATTGGCTATGACACAAGCTCAAGTTGATTGACGTTCAACCATACACATTTACATAGCTAAAAGGAACAACCTTCCTCCAGGACCAAGGTGTAAAACACGATGCTGAGGGCTCTGTGAAAACAGCACTTCTGGTATATGTCTTGTGTGTCAAAGTCAAAAAAAAAAGAAGCTGGATTGAGATAAAGAAGCCAAGTTCACTCAGTCTCCTTAATGCCATTTATATTTCTCCATTCAAACTTAAAAAGTAATACAAAAAATTTAATTGAGTAGAACAAATTGACGTGTCAGGGATAAGTGAAGGCCTCCGAAGTAATTGTATATTTAATTACAGTTTATGTTCTATAAAGGCTTTCAATTTTGGAGATGTTATGCCAAATTACAAATATTTCAACAAAAGTCTGAATGACCTAGTCTAATGAAATATTTGTTCCTGCTTCAGGTTGGGGAGGGAGAAAAGTTGGTGAGAGCCCTCTTTTCGGTCGCCAGAGAACTTCAGCCCTCCATCATTTTTATTGGTGGGTACAGCATTGGCTTTCTGTCATTGCTATATCTAGAAGCTTTTCAAAAGTGCTGGCATTTAATGAGTTCTGCTTGTCACTGTGTTGATTCTTCTTGCAGATGAAGTAGACAGCCTCCTTTGTGAGAGGAGAGAAGGAGAGCACGATGCGAGCAGACGCTTAAAAACAGAATTTTTAATAGAATTTGATGGGGTGAGTGATTTGGGGGCAACACGGTAGCATAGTGGTTAGTATAACACTATAACAGCGTCAGCGATCCGGGTTCATATTCCTGCCACTTTTTGTAAGGACTTTGCATGTTCTCCCCGTGACTGCATGGGTTTCCTCCAGGTGTTCCAGTTTCTTCCACATTCCAAAGATGTATGGGTTAATAAGTCATGGGTATGATTGGATGGTGTGAGCTCATTGGGCCAGTAGAGCCTGTTGCTGTGCTATATTGCTCTCTAAGGAGTATAAATTACTAGTTATACAGCACAGAAACAGGCCGTTTGGTCCGACTCATCCATGCCAACAAAGTTACCTACTTGTGTTTGGCACATAATACTCTGACCCTTTCCTGTCCATGTACCTGTTTAATATGTTGTGTTGTGTTATATATTTTGTTGACATTTAGAGACTTGCTGCTGTAATGACAGGTAAAGGTGCTGATGTAATGATCCTTCGCAAGTTGGGGCAGAGAGGAGGTTTGTCAAGTGTAGTTAATCTGCTTGCAAATTAAAGGCAAGAAGGGATAATATTCCTCAATCTAGTGGTAAATGTTGATTGAGCATTGTATGCTAATCTAATTAGACTCATGACCAGGAGCTCATTGATGAACAACATTTTGGTGCATATGTGAGCTGTGACCCAAGACTCAACTTCTGTGTTTTTCTGTCTCGTGAGAGGTGGCTTGATAATGAAACAAGTTAATTGTAAAGGAAGGCTCTGCTCTATTTGTACAATATTTAATCTGGATTCCACCTAATAGTGTTACCATTGACGTAGGAGCAGAATACAGCCCACTGTGGCCAATTTATTATCCCTCTCAACCTCATTCTCTTGTTTCTCCCCGTCATCTTTGACACCTTTACTAACAAAGAATCTATCAACCTTCTCTTCAAATATAACCATCTATGGCAATGAATTTCAAGTTACACCACCGCCTAGCTGAAGAAATTCCTCCTCATATCTGTTCTAAGGGGACGTCCTTGTATTCTGAGACTGTGCCCTCCTCCCTCCACTATAGGAAACATCCTCTCCACGCCTTTTAATATTCGATAGGTTTCAATGAGATTTCTCTTCTTTCTCCCCCCCCCCCCCCATTCTTCTAAACTGCTGTGAGTACAGACCCACAGCCATCAAGCATACATTAACTCATTCAGTCCCAGTTATGCTGCTAGATGAATAAATAAATTCAGGTTTCATCAATCTGGGAATTTGAGTTTGGCTTTACAATACAAAAATGTGAGAAACATTTAAACTGAATATGAAATTGTCCTGGTTCACTGATTTTCCTTGTCTAGGTCTGTGTGATTCCAAGCCAACACCAATACAATATCTGTAGTGGAACAATGGGGCTCTTGTCTTAAAAACTATTAGCAACTCAGTTCTGTTGTTGGGTAGGAAAAGGCAAAGAATAATAACCTTGCCTGTATCTTTTGTAATTCTAGAAGATGGATAGATAGATACTTTATTGATCTCAAAGGAAATTAGTGTCACAGTAGCATTACAAGTGCACAGATATACAAATATTAGAAGAGAAGTAAGAAAGAATAAAAAATAAATTGCCACAAACAGTCTAACAGGAGAGGGTCATCACTTCCTCAGCTATAGGTTGACTCATTATAGAGCATAATGGCCAAGGGTAAGAATGACCTCGTAGTGCTCTTTGGAGCAATGCAGTTGTCTTAGTCTATTACTAAAAATGCACCTAAAAGAAACTAATCGAAAGAAAAACATGGGAACCCAGCGTACTTGTGTACTTTTTGGTTAGTGAGGTGCTCATATACAATATGGTGGGGTAATGACAAATGCCATTCATGTGTCATACACGAAATGCTGGAGGAAATCAGCAGGCCAGACAGCATTTATGGAAAAGAGTAAACAGTTGATGTTTTGGCTGAAACCTTGCATCAGGGACCTGGAATCTTCCAGCATTTTGTGTGTGTTGTTTGGATTTCTAACATCTGCAGATTTTATCTTGTTTGTGCCATTCATGTATGTGGTGGCGTCCATTAGTCTTGAAAGACCATGGATCTGCACCTGGAAAGTCTTGCACTTTCCAGGGCGCAGGCCTGGGCAAGGTTGTAAGGAAGACCGGCAGTTGCCCATGCAGCAAGTCTTCTTTCCACGACACCACTGTTGTCTAAGGGGAGGGCAAGGGCTGATACGGCTTGGCACCAGTGTCGTTGCAGGAGTTGCCAGAACAAGGTTGAAGGCAACGTCGGACTGCCTTACGGATTCCAGCTCCAGGTTTGTCCTCAGGGTTTACTCCCGAAGCCTTTCCCATGAGTGGGCATGGCCGCAAGGCAGCGGAGGTTTGAAATCAGAGTTTTCCCTCAGGTGGACTGCCTTCCCAGGCTGATGAGCTCTATCTACCCGAAGCACTGGTTTTAAGGCGCTAGGACCCGCCTTCGCCCCTTCTCCTGTCAGTAGAAACAGTTCTGCTGGGCTTGGAGGCTAGGCCACACGAGAAGGCCAGGAGTTGGACTTGGTTGTCAGAACCTATTTGAGGCGCATGTCATGAGGAGCACTTTTAGGTAGTGGGAGCTTGTCCCCACTACCACTCCTTGGTTTGACAACCTTGGAATCTTCATGTATGTACTATTACAGATAACCCATAATGAATTATGAATGCAAATAAAGAATGCTTAATTAAACAATATATTTACAATATTACTGAAATATTAAATACACTGCTGGCCTGACTTCCAAGGCAAGTGCTTCCAGGTTTGAATCTGGCCAGCTCCTTGCAAGCTTCCCATCTGTGCTGGGTTGAGCATCAAGCCAGCAATTCAGCCTTGCTTTTTAAAAAAAAAACAGACAAAACGCTAAAGAAACGGCAAAATTGCCGCCTGATGCGCCACAAGGCACAGAAAGGAATAATACATATTTAAATACACTACATTGCCAACTGCGTCCCTGTCTCAATTCTGAATAAGAAAATCAAGTTTACAATGAATGTGTATCCCTTTGTAAGGAAAGTCCCCATGATGCAAACAGATGATTTGTATCTGATAAATAGAAGAAAGTGGTGAGCTTTCCCCGGTTTCTCCTCTTGTTTCATTCCCACGCTCATACCCAGCCGGTTTTCCCAATTTCTCGGAGCATCCCAGCAGAGTGTCACAAGTCCATGGGCTGGGGTATAACAAGGACAAGGCAACAGTCATGAGCATTGCAGTGTCCAAGCTCAGAGTTGCAAGTTTGAACTCCTGACAGACTATCTCGTTGTCATTGACTAGTTAAAAATACCCTTTTTTAAAACTGGGCAAAAACTTGAATCTTGACTCCTTCATAGTTTGCTGCTGAATACTAAGGTGGAATATGGAGGAATAACATAAAAGAATAAAGATTCCAATACTACATGTAAAGTCACCATCAATGTCAATAAATCACTAAATATAAATTTTGATTTGCTTCAGGTACAGTCTAGTGGTGATGATAGAGTTCTCGTAATGGGAGCAACAAATAGGCCGCAGGAACTAGATGATGCTGTGCTCAGGTGAGTAACCTCTACTTCTGTACTGCTATAAATATACCTTGTCAAGCACTTTGACCTGCTCAGTTTTAGATATACTATTCACCAATCTTTAATGGAAATTTTGTATAGCAGAGAACATTGTAATGAAATTTTGATTTGGAACATTTGCTCACTGGAACTTGCTGATTATCAGAATGGCAGGAGAAAAGGCTTACAACAAAATGTTTTATTAGGTAACATGGTGGTGTAGTGGTTAGCGTAATGCTATTGCAATGCTAGCAATCATCATTTGGGGTTCAGTTCCCACTGCTGTCTGTGAGAAGTTTGTACTTTCTCCCCTTGACTGCGTGGGCTTCTATCCACATTCTAAAGACATACAATTAGAGTTAGTGAGTTGGGAACATGCTGTGTCGGCAATTGAAGTGCAATGATGCTTGCAGGCTGCTCAGTACAATCCTTATTTGATTTGATGCAAACAATACATTTCACTGTATATTTCGATGTACATGTGACATCTTTATAAGCAGCTCAAGTATCAGTAAAGGTTTAAATATTTTTCATCTTTTATTTCGGCAAACATTTTCTTCTCTTCACGGCTGGAAAAATTAGGAGACAAGGATGAAGGTTATTTCTCATTTCACTGTTTTTTAATATTTTGTAGATTATTCTAACTTTTTTCAATTTATATTTTTTAATGACTCTGTTAGTGGTCTAAAAGCTTTTGAAAGCACCAGCAGCTTTGACAGAAGCTGATTTTGTTCTGAGGAAATTTGAGTGCAAATTTAAGTGTCTGAAATCATAAAAGGCTTTGGTTGGAGTAAGTGATTTAACTAGAGAACAATTTTGAGGTAATGGGCAAAAGGGGATGAAAAGTTTACAACACAGGTTATGATTTGCAGTATACTATATTCCAAAAGGAAAGCACATTCAGTAATAACTTTCAGAACAGATTTGGATAAGAGAAATGTTTGGAGGGTTGTAGGGAAAGAGCAGTGGGATAGGACTGTTGGATCACTTCTCCTTGGCACAATGGACCAAATAGCCTCTCCAATGCAGTACGCTACTGTAATTCTGCAGGTATGGAACCAGGAGAACACCACAAGGATATTTTGAAAGTTGCAATGCTAATCTGTATTTTGTATAAAGGTATAATTATACCACTTATTCTGGTGATTACTTGGAGGTGTGATTGTTTCATTGCTCTTCTTCCCTACAGACGCTTTACAAAGAGGGTGTTTGTCTCGCTGCCAAACAAGCAAGTATGTGATTGACATTTAACAATTGTTAAACTTGCTTCAAAATATTTAATTGTCAGAGTACGCAACTTGGACATTATGATATTTCAAGACTCTCTGGGCTGTGAACTTGGTTTGTCTTATACCATGTGTTATTCTAATATAACAGAACCATTGGATACTACATTTTGGATTTTTAAAGTACTAATCTTAGGTGATTCCTAAGTGAGCACTTGTATTTGTGAATTGCTTTATTAACCCTTTTCCCATTTAACCTTCTCAAATGCACTCTTATTTTGTACTTTTCCTTTCTAGCCGTCATGATAAAGCATCATAGTCCCTCGTCATTCTAATGGCCTAGTTGTCTCCTTTGGTTGACATAACAGACTGGTGTCATCCACAGTTTAGTGCTCCCCCATCTTTGTTTCTACAATCCCTAGTAATGAGGGAAGGCATGAAGGAAGAGCAGAGGAAAAAGAAAACCTACCCAGCTGGTTGCATGTTTTTCACTCAATGCCTGGTATGGAAACACTAATGCCCAGGAACAGAAAACTCTACAGAAAATGGTGGACACAGCCCAGTCCACCACAGGCAAAGCCCTCTCCACCATTGAACACATTTAGACAGCACTGCCACAAGAAAGCAGCATCCAACATCAGGGACCCACATCATCCAGGCCATGCACACCTCGCTACAACCATGGGGCAGGAGGTACAGGAGCCTTTGATCCCACATCACCAGGTTCAAGACCAGTTATTACCCTTCAGCCATCCTGCTCCTGAACCAGTATGGATAGTTTCACTTACCAGAACTCTGAACTGACTCCACAACCTACAGATTCACTTTCAAGAGCTCTATCTTTTGCACATTGTTTGTCAGTCAGTTTTTATGTATAGATTTTCATAAATTCTATTATTTTTCTTTGTTCCTGTATGTGTCCACAAGAAAATGAAGTGTAGTTTATGGTGACATATATTTAGTTTGATAATAAATTTACTTTGACTTTGTCTCAGGGAAACCAATGCATGAAATGCAGATGAAACATTTGTCTTGCCCCCTCCCTGATAACCTCCTTCTATAATGTCCTCTATATAAATTTCCCAATTTAATATTCTGCTAAAATGGCGGGGTAGCAGTATCTAATGTGATATGCTGGGTTCCTGAAGAACATTGAACAATGTTAGCTTTCCTTCTCTTTTCACCAGACAAGATTGTTGCTTCTTACAAATCTTCTGGCCAAACATGGTAATCCACTGAATCGAAAGGACCTTGAGTATCTGGCCAAGTAAGTAGATGTGAATCGGGCTTATTATCACTGACATAAATCGTGAAATTTGTTGCTTGGTGGCAGCAGTACAATACAATTCATTTTTTAAAAGTTACAATGAGATGTATAAAACAAAATAGATGGTGCAAAAGGAGAGCAAAATACAAGTGGTGTTCACGGACCATTCAGAAATTTAATGGTGGAGGCGAAAAAGCTGTTCTTAAAATATTGAACGTACGTCTTCAGGCTCCTGCGTCTCCTCCCTGATAATATGTATACGCAGAGCAAGAACAATAACAGAGCAATAGGATTAAACATTTTTTACTGAGTCACGTTAAGTCACTGCAGAAGCTGGACAACTTACTGCGAGCTATGAACTGAGCCCTCAAAGACACAAACATGCGCACTCAAAGACCCGTGTGAAAGGAAGGAGCCTTCTGCACGATCATCGGCCGTGTGTGCACTTGCCACATTCTTGCAATTGATCCGATACTACCATTCAGAGAAGATACAGTAGCAAGAAAAAGTTTGTGAACTCTGCAGTTACCTGTTTTTTTGCATTAATTATTCACAAAATGTAGTCTGATCTTCATCTAAGTTACAGAAATAGACAAACCATCTGCCTCAACGAATAACACGCAAGCAATTGTACTTTTCATGTGATTATTAACCGCGTTGTTTAATCATTCACAGTCCATGCTGGAAAAAGTACATTGTCTCTTGTATTTAATAACTGGTAGAACCTCCTTTAGCAGCAATAACCTCCACAGAAGTTTCCTATAGCTGCTGATTGGTAAGGAATTTTAGACCATTCCTCCATACAAAACTGTTTCAGTTCTATTTCTGGGACATCTTGCATGAACAGCCCTCTTCAAGTCATGCCAGAGCATCTCAGTTGGGTTAAGGTCTGGACTCTGACTTGGCCTTTCCAAAACACAAATTTTCTTCTCCTTGTGCTGTTGATTTATTCTTGGGCTTCAGATCATTGTCTTGTTGCATTATCCAACTTATATTAAGCTTCATGTGATGGACCGCTACCTGTAAAATGTCTTAATACAATTTTGAATTCATTGTTCCCTCAACAATTGTAAGCTGTCCAGGTCCTGAGGCAGCAAAGCAGCCCCAAACCATGATGCTCCTTCCACCATGCTTCACAGTTGGGATGAAGTTTTGGTGTAGGTGTGCATTACCATTTTTCCTCCAAACATGGCGGTGTGCATTTCTGTCAAGAAGTTCAACTTTTCTCTCATCTGTCTACAGAATGTTGACTCAGAAGCATTGTGGAACATCCAGGTGGTCTTTCGCAAACTTGGACATGCAGCAATGTATTTTTGGAGAGCAGTAGTTTTCTCCATGGTGTGCTTCACTGAACACCATTCTTGTTCAGTGATTTTCTTATAGTGGATACATTGACAGAGACTTGAGCAAGTTCTAGAAATTTTTGCAGGACTTGAGTTCTTTTACATCTCCTTCAGCATTGTATGTTGTGCTCATGGTGTGATCTTTGCAGGGTTTCCACTCCTAGGGAGAGTAGCAACAGTACTGAATTCCCTCCATTTGTAGACAGTCTCTCTTACTATGGACAGATGAACACTCAGCTCTTTAGAAATGCTTTTGTAGCCTTTTCCAGCTTCATGCATCTCTCCAATTCTTCTAGGGTCCTCTAAAAGTTGTTTTGATCGAGGCATGGTACACATAAACAGATCTTTCTTAAAGACCAGGGTCTGTCAGTAAATTAACTTTGTATTTTTTTTTATATAGGGCAGGTCACCTCTACAACCCACATCTCCAACCTCATCTCATTGATTGGACGTTTGTGTTCTGTTCTACTGATTTCATTCAATGAGAAGTTATGTTTTTTGACAGTGTGAAAATGAAAGCTGGATCTTTCGGAATGATTAGGAAATATTTTTGTATGAAAAGGATGATTAGGAAATATTTTCAGATGGAGAAGATATTGCCCCAGAGGTTCACATTCTTTTTTGAATCTAGACTGTGATTGTTTAAATGGTATACTCAGTATTGACGAGAAGTGCAATTGTTTGTGTTATTAGTTTAGGCAGATTGTGTTTGTCTATTATTGTGACTTAGATGAAGATCAGACCACATTTTATGAGTAATTAATGCAGAAAACCAGGTAATTGCAAAGAGTTCATAAACTTTTTCTTGCAACTGTAGTAATAATTTACAATCACTACTGTTAAGATTGTTAATCACAGTGAGGCACCTTTTTAGGAGGTTTGTGTTCTGTTCTACTGATTTCATTTTATTGAAATTGACTTACAGCAGATTCCAATTTAAAGACTGTGCTTCTTAACCTAATATTGGAATGATGAAATATTCAGAAACTGGCTTCACCAAAGTTCACATCTCAGTCAGACCGTACTTCCCAGAACTAAGTCAACAGTGACTCAGTGACTTTTCAGGATATTGAGCAGTGACAAGTAAGATGGAAGTTATTTTTTGGTAGTGTTAAAATGAAAGCCAGATCTTTTGGAATGATTAGGAAATATTTTTGTATGGAAAGGATGATAGTTTCAGTTTTTATCTTGTGTGATCTGCAGTTGGTTTTATGTCAGTGATTTAACCTGAGTTAGATGGACTTTTGTTTACCAAAGGCGTGAAATGGATATGGAACAAAGACTCATATATAGATAGATTAAAGTGTCATGATCGTGTTGAATGCCAGAACAAGCTCTTTGGTACTGTATTTTATGTCATTTATGTTGCTGCACTCCAGGAATTCTGCCCAAAGTTACTTCACTCCTAATTGTTACTGCATTCCTTGAGTAGAGAATTTTAAAACATTTTTGGCAGTAAAAGTACCATATGAAAATAGAACAAACGTTTGGAGTCAAGGAGTTTTATGTTGTCAGACTAACTGCTGGTAGTTTATGGCAGCAATGTGTTACTGTGTCTCTTCCACTGAAACTCTTATTAAACAAGTCATCCTTGCTGCCTGCATTCTTTCAGTAGGTGTTCTATCCTTTTATGTGCAATGGCTATATGAACTTTAATGGTGAGACTTGTTGTTCAGGCAGACGGAAGGATATTCGGGAAGTGACCTGACTGCACTGGCAAAGGATGCGGCACTGGGTCCAATTCGAGGTGGGTGATTGTACAGAATCAAAGAAAACCATTCAGCCCATTGACTGAATTGACTATTATGTCCAAATGTATTTATTTTTCTTGCTTTTTTTCCCCTCATTATTCTTGCCATTTAACATGCACTCACTGGCTATTTTATTAGGTACAGGATTGGCTGATTAGATATTTGCATTAATGAGCAGGTGTACCTAATAAAATGGCCGCTGACTGTATTACAAACAACAAGGAGTTCAGCACTGAGCCCTAGTCACAGTTATTCATTCACAAAAATATCTTAAGTCAATGGTGTGAAGTTGGAGTTGTCCTTTGGCTCTGGCCATTTAAGTAGATTTTAAAAGATTAGCTTAATTTGTCATGTAAACATCAAAACATAGTGAAAAGTGTAGTTTTGTGTCAATAACCAACACAGTCCGAGGATGTGCTGGGGGCAGCTGTGAGTATTGTTACAGTTCTGGTGCCAGCATAGCATGCCTACAACTCACTAACCCTAACCTGCACATCTGTGGAACAGTCATAGTCATACTTTATTGATCCTGGGGGAAATTGGTTTTTGTTACAGTTGCACCATAAATAATAAATAGTAATAAAACCATAAATAGTTAAATAGTAATATGTAAGTTATGAAATAAGTCCAGGACCAGCCTATTGGCTCAGGGTGTCTGACCCTCCAAGGGAGGAGTTGTAAAGTTTGATGGCCACAGGCAGGAATGACCTCCTATGACGCTCTGTGTTGCATCTCGGTGGAATGAGCCTCTGGCTGAATGTCCTCCTGTGCCCACCCAGTGCATTCTGTAGTGGATGGGAGACATTGACCAAGATGGCATGCAACTTAGATAGCATCCTCTTCTCAGACACCACCGTCAGAGAGTCCAGTTCCGTCCCCACAACATCACTGGCCTTACGAATGAGTTTGTTGATTCTGTTGGTGTCTGCTACCCTCAGCCTGCTGCCCCAGCACACAACAGCAAACATGATCGTACTGGCCACCACAGATTCGTAGAACATCCTCAGCATCGTCCGGCAGATGTTGAAGGACCTCAGTCTCCTCAGGAAGTAGAGACTGCTCTGACCCTTCTTGTAGACAGCCTCAGTGTTCTTTGACCAGTCCAGTTTATTGTCAATTCGTATCCCCAGGTATTTGTAATCCTCCACCATGTCCACCCTGACCCCCTGGATGGAAACAGTGGGAGCACCCCAGAGAAAACCCATGTAGTCTCAGGGAGACTGCATAAACTCAGTGGCAATTGAACCCCGATCACAGTTGCAAAACTGCTGCTGCTGTTAAGCATCACGCTAGCCACTACACTACCGTGCCACCCGGAGGTAAGATCGACAGCAGACTGGCTTTTACCAGAATCCATTAGCTTTGTTGTCACTTTTAGCAAACGTTCTGAACTATACATATCCACTGTTTCTAGACTTTCTTCGATCTAAATTACATTTTCCTTTTGCTTTAGAGCTCAAGCCAGAAGAAGTGAGGAGCATGGCTGCTAGCGAGGTGTGGCTCATTTCTCTTGTATACAGAACATTTCCCTGCGTTCCCCCATTGTGTTTGCACCACCACAGTGTATCGTGTTGCAGTTCGAAAACACTTATTGTTAATCTCAATTTGACCATTTTGCGAGATTAGTAAGCCATGCATGCTATCTAACCAGCCCTGACTTGTGCCTTGTATTCTGCCTGTCCAGGTGAGAAAGATCCGACTTTCTGACTTTGAGGATTCATTAAGGAAGATAAAGCGCAGTGTGGGCCCTCAAACCCTTGAGGGGTACAAACGTTGGAACGAGGACTATGGAGACACTGCTGTTAATTCATGACGGAACAAACCGATATCCGGCTCCAATCCTTGCTTTAAAGGACTTGGCTTGATTGGGGAGCGTGATGTGGGTTGTTAGCAGTAAACAACATCCAAAGTTGTTTCAGCACAGGTCCTAACTGGAAGCAGGAACACAAAAGCTGACGGGATAAGTTTACATAACTGACTCTTTTCCATGATGTGCTGTATCCTTTTAAACCAAGTTTTTCGGGAGTCTTTGTGCTCTGAATTTCTGACTGTGTAACTGGCAGGCAAAGAAGATTTTGTTTAAGATCTAGAAATACTCTATATCATCTGTATATTTTGTTTCTGATGTAAAGAAGTTGGTCCCTGTTCAGAGTCTACTTAGTAGAAGCACAATAGGAAGAATCGTGCCTTAAGTTTGCAGTACACTTATGACCTATTATCTTTGGTCCTTTTCCTCCTATAAGTAATCAACTTTTTTTTTAAAGAAAAACATTAACATTATTCACCTGTTACAGGTAATTAAATCTGTTCAGTGCCAAATACATTACTAGTTGTGCACTAATAAAGTGGTATCCTTGTAAAATATTTTTGGTGCACATCGGCTTTCAAGAGTTTCTCTCATTTATTTTGGGTAATTTGATTTATTTTTTGACCGTTCTACCACTAATTAACTTCGCCTTGGTCTTTGGATTTTTCAGCGCATTGTTTATCAGATAGACTTGGTACGAAAGACTTGCACCTTGGAGGAAAAGCAAAATTTTGCCTGTAGAATTCAGCTCAGTAAGATTTTTTCCTCCCCCAGTATTCTTTCCTTTACTTGGCTCAATCCTTTGAAAATATTGTTGCAGGTTGAGTAATATGCAATTTCATAACATTGAGGTAAGCCTGTGATCATTGGGCTGCCCATTAATTGTCTTCTGAAGCTCTTCATATCTTTTTGATATAACGTCTGAACTCTTTTAAATTCTCTTTGCTTCCTTGTATCCCTTTTCCTGGACCCTGAGTTTAATTTCCATTAATCTTCCCAGTTTTGCTATTATTACTCCAGGTGATTTGGTAGTCATTCTCAAGAAGTTCTGGAGAGAATTTCCTGCTCATATCATTTGCTATTGTTATAGTTCACAGCAAGGAGGCAGAACAGTAGGATGAGGGATACCAGAGTGTGTATATATTTAAAAAAAAAAATAAGTTCCAGGAAAGTAAATTATCAGAGGCAGAATGCTGTTATCTACAATCTCCCTTAAGGAAGTCCCTGGATGAGGGCACCCAGTATGCTTAGAATTAAATAGCAACAGCTTTATCATTGACTTCTATGCAAACCATATTTATACTGTTTTGTAGCTTGCCCAGAAGGTTGTATTTCTTTATCACTGTTTTCCTGATCTTACAACAACCCATGAGATTTCTCTTAATGTTGACAGATTGCTATATATTAATGTTATATTTTGTTAATTGTACAAAATAATTTTTATAGAACGCAGTGACTGTGCTTAAAACTTTAAATTATTTGTAGTTGAATGCCCATTATGCAAATTGCTTTTTTTTTAAGAAGAAATGATCACCCTGGAATTTCAGGTTATAATTTCCTTACTCTGGTGACTAAAAGTGGGGACCGTTCATTCCAAAGCCTTTCTATTTGAATTCTGGTTGAGGGGAAGCCTACTCTGTGTCTCTTTTGGGTGAGGTGGGCTCTTAGTGGGGTGGGTGTAGCCTGACGATCGAGAACTGAAGAAGGCGGTTCTGGTTTTGGAGGTTTTAAGCAATTCTTTGTACCGACTCTACCTCATTGAACAGTTGTGCTGTGCTAGTGCTCCTGATCACTTACAGCTTTCTTATATGGTGCGCACTTAGTATTTTTTTTGCCCTTGAGATGCATCTGACCAAACTGAATCGGCAGAGCTTTTAATACCCTGTAACCATTAGAAGGTCTTGTACTGCAGACTGTCTGAATGCGAGACGTGTGTTGAAAGGCTATGACTGCAGACATGGAGTGGGAATGAAGTGTCCTCGAATTCAGCAAGCACTGAAATAATAAAAGGTCTAAACATAAATACTAGGTACCTTTGTTGTTCAGTTTGATCTGTGCTTTGAAACTCTCTTCCAGGATTTCTGGCTGTTATCTGTGAATCTATACTGCCAAAACTCCTACCAATACGACCATTAACTCATGCAAAGTAATTAATTGATGTGTGAATTCCCTGACTTTGATTACCTTTTAAATGATCCTTTAACAAATTTTTACATCATTGCATTGAATTTGACGTGAGTAGACAGTTTAGTTACGCGCATGGTATTCAAGATTAGACAGTGATACTGTTTTTATTCTAACACTTGTAACTCCAACACTCGTACTGCTGAAAATGGTATAGAGAAAGGTGAAGTATCCCAATTAGTAAATACTGTATTTTTGGAACTTTATTTTTTTTGTATAGATATGCATGGATGATTTATTTTTTGTCTGTTTGTTTCTCATGTCTAATATATTGATAAATAAATTTTTAATTTGAGTTCTGGGATTTGTGAAACCCGTGATTTTATTTTTGCAGTGCTGAAGGCCAGTGAGTAGGAAGGTTTGTATTACAATGCAAGCACTTAGATATCACCAGTACCAGCCTACCCACTATCAAAGATGTACACTCTGTGGCCACTTTATTGGGTACCTCCTATACCTAATAAAGTGGCCACTGATTGTATGTTCATGATTTTCTGTTGCTACAGCCCATCAGCTTCAAGGTTTGACGTGTTGTGTGTTCAGAAATGCTCTTCTACACACCACTGTTGTAACATGTGGTTATTTGAGTTACTGTTACCTTCCTGTCAGCTTAAACCAGTTTGGCCATTGTCCTCTGACCTTTCCTATTAACAGGGTGTTTTGCCCACAGAACCGCCACTCGCTGGATGTTTTTTGTTTTCTCGCACCGTTCTCTGTAAACTCCAGAGACTGTTGTGTGTTTAAAATTCCAGGAGATCAGTTTGAGATACTCAAATCACCCCTTCTGGCACCAAAAATCATTCCATGGTCAAAGTCATTTAGATTACATTTCTTCCCCTTTTTGATGTTTGGCCTGAACAACAACTGAACCTCTTGACCACATCTGCATGCTTTTATGCATTGAGTTGCTGCCACATGATTAGCTGAGTGTATGTACAGAAAGGTGCCAGAGAAAGGCCAGTGATATCATGAAGGATCCCACCCACTCTGTTCATGGACTATTTGTTCCAGTCCCATCAGGGAAGAGGCTACCCAGCATCCACGCCAGGACCATGAGACTAATGAAGAACATAGACCAGAACAGTACAGCGAGGGCAGGCCCTTCTGCCCCCAACGTTCTGCCACCAAATAATTAGTAATCAAATGTCCAACTAAACTAATCACTTCTGCCTGCTGGGTCCATATCCTTCTCTTTTATCTGTGTGTGGAAAAAAAAACAAACAAACAACAACTTGCCCCTCACATCTCCTTTGAAATTACCCCCTCTCACCTTAAGTGCACGCTTTCTGGTTTAGGACATTTGAACTCTGATACAGCCTGTGTATTCTATCTGTGTTTCTCATAATCTTATAATTTTCTATCAGATCTCCTCTCAATGCTGCTCCAGAGAAAAGAACCCAAGTTTGTCCAACCTCTCATTATAGCACGTGCTCTCTAATCTAGCCAACATCCTAGTAAAACAACTTCTGTACCTTCCAAAGCCTTGACATCCTTCCTATAATGGGGCAACCAGAACTGAATGCAATACTCCTGATGTGACCTAACTACAGCTTTATAAAGCTGTAACATAACTTCCTGACCTTTGAACTCGATGCCTCGACTGAGAAAGAAAGTCATGCCACGTGCCTTTTTAACCATCCTATTAACCAATGTAGCCACTTTCAGGGGCTGTGAACTTGGACCTCAAGATCCGTCTTCCTCAACAATATTAAGGGTCTTGCCTTAACAGTGTATTATCTCTTTGCATTTGACCTACTATGGTGCAACACTTCACATTTGGCAGAGTTAAATTCTGTCTGCAATTTCTCCTCCTATTATCTGCATCTAATCTATACCCCACTCTATTCCTCACCAGTCATCTACAACACCACCAAAGTTTGTACCATCTGCAAGAATGCTAACCCACCCACCTACACTTTTATCCAGGTAAATTATATACATTACAAACAACAGAGTTCCCAGTACAGGTCCCTACAGAACACCACTAATCACAGACCTCAAGCTAGAATATATTCCTTTGATCACTGCCCTCTCTTCATGGGCAAGCCAGTTCTGAATCCAGACAGTCAATTCACCATGGATCCCATGCATCTTAATCTTCTGGATGAGCCTCCCATGAGGGATCTTGTCAAATCCATGTAGACAACATCTACTTTCAGGCACCCTTGTCACCTCATCAAAAACTGTAATGAAGGTAGCAAGACTCGATTTGCCCCGCACAAAGCAATGCTATGCTGGCTCTTCCAAATTAGGTCATGGCTTTCCAAATGCTCAGAAGTACTATCCGGAAGAATTCTTTCCAGTAACTTCCCTACCACTGACATGAGCCTCACCTGTCTGTAGTTTCTAGGATTATCCTTTGAATAATGGAACAATATTTAAAATTTGCTAGTGGTCTGGGATCTTGTCTGTGGCTAGAGAGGACACAGAGATATCGGTTAAGGCCCTGGCGATCTCTTCACTTGCTTCTCTCAATAACTTGGGGTATATCCTATCAAACCCTGGGGACATCTCAATGATGGATGCTGCTTTCCTATGACAGCATCCTTCAAGAATCTCCACCACCCAGGCCATGCTCTCTTCTCACTGCTGCCACCAGGAAGGAGGTACAGGAGCCTCAGGACTCACACCACCAGGTTCAGGGACTATTATTGCCCCTCAACTATAAGGGTCTTGAGCCAGAGGAGATGATGTTACTCCACTCACCCCATCACTGAACTGTTCCCACAACCTCTGGACTCACTTTCAAGGACTCTGCATCTCATGTTCTCAATATTGCTTATTTTTATTATTATTATTTTTCTTGTATTTCCAGTTGTCTTTTGCAAATTGGTTCTTTGCCCATCTTGTTGGGTGCTGTCTTTCATTGATTCTATTGTGTTTCTTTGTATTTAAAGTGGAATCCCACAAGAAAATGAATCTCAGGGTTGAATATGGTGACATATAGATATGCTTTGAGAATAAATTTACTTTGAAGTTTAAACTTTTTAATGTTTTTTAAGAGACCCAATGCTACCTCCTCCTTTACCTCGCAATGCCATGGCATATCAACACACTCGGCACTGATCTCCCTATTCTCCACGTACTTCTCCTTCGTAAATACTCATGTAAAGTACTCATTAAGGACTTCACCCACATCCTCTGCATCCAAACAAATGTTCCCCTCTTATCCTTGAGTGGCCCTACCCTCTCCCTAGTTTCCTCTTCATCCTGATTTTTTAAAAAAATATAGAATGTTTTGGGATTCTCTTTAATCCTACTTGCCAAGGACTTTTCATGGGTCCTTTGGCTTTCCTAATTCCCTTGCTGAGTTCTTTTCTGGCTTCTTTATAACCCTCCAGGGCTCTGTTTGATTTTAGCTTCCTAAGATTTACATCCTTTTCCTTCTTGACCTTCCTTCTGATGGGAACATGTGTGTCCAGTGTTACATGTTCAAGGAGATCTGTTTTTTTTTTGTAAGAATGCTGTAATGGTGTTTTGGAGGTCATCTGATGTGATTTTCCCACCAATGTGAGGTCACGTGATAATGCCTTGTGACTATATAAGGGTCGACTCAGGTGACGCAGTAGGGTTTTTGAGTTTGTAGAATTCCAGGTAGAAGGTGTTGTGCCTCCGTTTCTGTTGCGTGTTTGTTTTTGTGACGCAGTTTCATTTTTAAAACGGAAGGTGCGTTCTCTTACAAGACATTGCATCTTGGACTGGAAATTTGTGGCTGGAAGTGCCAATTTACTCAATTCCGACAGTTTTGAAGGGAGAGTGAAGAATTCATCGAAGTGAAGGATCGAGAGAAGTCGGCATCGGTTGGCAGTTTAATAAAAGATCGACCTTATTGAGTCTTCGTCGGAGAGAACCTGCATCGAGGTAACTCTTGCAATAGCGCAATGAGTTCATGCACAAAGGCGCTCTCTCTCTAAAAGGAATTTAAGGTCAGTAGATTTAAACTGTTTATTTTCGGCATCGGGAATCCTATGGACGGAACCAGCAGTAAAAGTGTGTCGGTAAAGAAATCTTTCTCCAGAGAAGTCTCTCCCAATTGAATGTGTAAAACTGTTGGACTTTTGAAGTTATCGCTTTAAGAACTATATCTGACTGTATCGCTTTAAGAACTGTTTTTGCATTTAACGCTTTAAGAACCAGAGCCGAGTGGAGTTGATGAACGGCTGCGTACCTGTTTAACCTCCGGTTAAAGTTTTCCTTTTTTTTTCCCTTATCGCTTATATGTGTTTAATAAATGTCTGGTTGTTTTTATAAAACCTGTCTTGATTAATATTCATTGTTGCCGGTTACGTAACACCTGTCTTCTGTGCAGTTGGTCTTTAAACATCCTCCACATGTCAGATGTGGATGCCCAAAAACAGCTGTTCCCAATTAACTCTTCCTAGTTCCTGCCTAATGCTCTCATAATTTGCCCTGTTCCAAATTACTACCCTCCCACAAGGTCCATGCTTATCCATTGCTACCTTAAAATTTGAAGAGCTGTGGTCACTGTTAGAGAACAGTCACTTGTCCAGGCTCATTACCCAATACCAGTTCCAGTACAACCCTCCTCTGTTGGACTATCAACAAATTGATTTAAGAAATACTCTTGGATGTATCTTACAAATTCTGCCCCATTTAAATCTCTTGCATTAAGAAGGACTGAGTTCATACTGGGGAAAGTCGAGGTCCCCCACGACAACAACTCTATTGTTTTTACACCTTTCCTTATTCTGCTTGCATATCTGTTGCTCAATGTCCCGCTGGCTACTGGGGAGTCTGTAGTACAATCCCATCAGAGCGATTACACCCTTCCTATTTATGAATTCCACCCATGCAGACTCTGGGCGAGCCTTCCTATATGTCTCCTCTGAGTGCAGTTGCGATATTGTCTTTGGTTGTGCAATTCCCCCACCTCTTTTACCTCCCTGTCTAACTTTTCTAAAACATGGAAACCCTGGAACATTAGCACCATACCTGTCTCCCTCTCAACCAAGTCTCTGTGATGGCCACCACATCATAGTTCCATGTGCTGATCCATGCTCTTAAGTTTTACTCGTGCTCTCTCTCTGTCCTCCCTCTCTCCCCCCCCCCCCCCCCGGTTTCCATCCCCCTTCCAAACTAGTTTAAACCCTCCTGAGTAGGACCAGCAAACCTCCTGTCCAGGATATTGGCTCTCCTCCAGTTCAGGTATAACCATCCCACTGTACAGGACACCCCTGCCCCAGAAGAGACTCCAGGGATCCAGGAACCTGAAACTCTGCCCCCTCAACAAGGTCCTCAGCCACTCATTCATCTGTACTGTCATCCTGTTCCTGCCCTGACTAGCACGTGGCACTGGGGGTAATCCAGAGATTACTACCTTGGAAGTCCTCTTCAGTCTCTTTCCTAACTCCCTATACTCCTCGTGCAGGCCTCTTCCCCTCTTCTACCCGTGTCATTGATGCCCACGTGCACCACACCCTCACCCTTTGAGAATTGTCTGCAGCAGCTCTGAGACATCCTGGACCCCAGCACCTGGGAGGCAACAAACTCTCCTGGCATCTTTCATGACTACAGCATCTCCAGTCACCATTGCTCTGTCTGACTTTATCCTTCAGAGCTGACCATAGTGCCACTGGCCTGACTGCTTCTGCTGTCATCCCCACCCTATCCCTACCGGCAGTATCCAAAGGGGTATACTTGTTGCTCAGGGGAATGGCCACAGGGGACCTGCACTAACTGCTTATTCCTCTTTCTTCTGGTGGTCAGTCATCTACCATCTGAAGCCTGCACGCTGGGTGTGACCACCTGGGTAAAGGTTTCATCTGAGGTTTTCAGCCTTCTGGGTGGTCCTGATTACATCCGGCTCCACCTCCAGTTCCTTGACCTTGTCAGTCAGGAGCTGAGGCTGGGTGCACTTCCTGTAGATGTAGTGATCAGGGAGACTGAGGTGCCCTGCAATCTTACATCTCACAGGAGCAGCATTCCATTACCTTTATCATCCTGCCAACACTGAACTAAGGATTTACAGACAAAAAAACTTTACCTGTCCTTAAACATGAGAGATTCTGTAGATGCTGGAAATCTAAAGCAACACACACACAAAATGCTGAGCTCCTCCAGCAGTTTGTGGGTGTTAGCTGTTCGAACTTGTGCACTCTCTCTGAAACCTTTGGGTTTTGCACTCAGCTAGGTCACTTACACGACCTTCTCTGCTTGAGCTTGTTATACCTTTAGCTCCAACTTAGGCACAAGTTTCACTATCAAAAACAAAGAATAACAAATGACTTGGTACCCTTAGCCTTGGTCTGTCATCACTGAAGCCTGTGAGCCAACGCCTGACCACTCTAACGCTGGCAAATTCCAACAATGGCTGTTCTGCTTACACCTTGCTTTTTATTGGCTCAAATAAAAGTCACTCCCGTTGAGACTTATTTTCAGGTGGCTTCTGCCGTGCTGTGATGTCACTCTTTCACTCACAAAACTAGACTCAAAAATAGTTACTTCTCCCAAGCCATCAGGTTTGTTAACACTTTAACTCCCATTAACCCACCCCACCACCACTACTATATCCACATCAACCTGTGTCACTTTATGTACACACAATCAGTCTTATGTATATAAAAGTTACCTGTACATTGTGTTTTATAGTCCTGTTTAATGGCAGGGCAGACTTAGACATACCTTACTCCTACTTTAATTTTTTTATTCATAGACTAAGGAAGGAAATTCCACAGCTTTGGGAACTAGTTTTCAGAAGGCCTTTGACAAGGTGTTGCACATGAGGCTGCTTAGCAAGATGAGAGCCCATGCAATTACAGGGAAGTTACTAGCATGGGTGGAGCATTGGTTGATCATCAGAAAACAGAGAGTGGGAATAAAGGAATCCTATTCTGGCTGGCTGCTGGTTACCAGTGGAGCTCCACAGGGGCCAGTGTTGGGACTGCTGCTTTTTACAATGTATGTCAATGATTTGGACCATGGGATTAATAGATTTGTGGCTAAATTTGCTGATGATACAAAGATTGGTGGGGGAGTGGGTAGTGTTGAGGAAACAGAACTTGCAGAGAGACTTAGATAGTTTAGGGGAATGAGCAAAGAAGTGGCAAATGAAATACAATGTTGGAAAGTGTATGGACAACACTTTGGTGGAAGAAATACACGGGCAGACTATTATTTAGATGGGGAGAGAATTCAGAATGCAGAGATGCAAAGGGATTGTAGTCCTTGTGCAGGATACCCTAAAGGTTAACCTCCAGGCTGAGTTGATGATGAAGAAGGCAAATGCAATGTTGGCATTCATTGCTAGAAGTATAGAATATAAGAGCAGGGATGTGATGTTGAGAGACTAAGGCAGTCATGAAATCACACTTGGAGTATTGTGCAAACACAAGGAAAACTGCAGATGCTGGAAATTCAAGCAACACACATAAAAGTTGCTGGTGAACGCAGCAGGCCAGGCAGCATCTCTAGGAAGAGGTACAGTCGATGTGCAGTTTTGGGCTCCTTATTTTAGAAAGGATCTACTGACATTGGAGAGGGTTCAGAGAAGATTCACAAGAAAGATTCCAGGAATGAAAGGGTTACTGTATGAGGAACTTCTGCCAGCTCTTGGGCTGTATTCCCTGGAATTCAAGAGATTGGGGGAGGGGGGGTGGGAATCTCATAGAAATATTCTGAATGTTAAAAGCCTGAACAGATTAGATACGGCAAAGATATTTCCCATGGTAGGGGAGTCCAGGACAAGAAGGCACGACTTCAGGATAGAAGGATGTCCATTTAGAACAGAGATGCAGAGAAATTACTTTAGTCAGAGGGTGGTAAATCTGTGGAATTTGTTGCCACGAGTGGCTGTGGAGGCCAAGTCATTGGGTGCATTTAAGGCAGAGATAGATAGGTTCTTGATTAGCCAGGGCATCAAAGAGTATGGGGAGAAGGCAGGGGAGTGGGGATGACTGGAAGAATTGGATCAGCCCAGGATTGAATGGCAGATCAGACTCGATGGGCCGAATGGCTTACTTATATCTTATGGTCACTGTAGTCATGTTTGCTGATGGTGGGAGGCGTGGAGAGGGGGTGTAAAGCAAGTGTGGGGTTCAGCTAATATCCAGGCAAGGATAATTTACAGATAGTGAACAGTCAGCACAGGCAAGAAAGATCTTTTAAGAAAGTTCTTTAAAGTGCATAACTTCACTTTGTACGGCAGGTGACTGGAGCCATTTGGTATACAGACAAGATAAGGATGTAACAGAAAGATGCTAGACACCCACACCAACTAGTGGACAATTACTTTACAAACTTCAAAAGTGTCATCAGTTGTTAGCTCGTAGTTTCTATTGACCTTTGAATTGTGATTGGAGATTGATTATGCAAATAAGGTGAGATTGGAGATTGCTTATTGTCATTCTTTAATATAGAAGTGTAAAGGAGAATGAAATGAATGTTGGTCTGGATCTGTTGCAGTATAAGTAACTATATAATAGAGAGAGGATGTACCTAAAATGACACTAGATGATGTGTCTGTACTGATGGTGTGGTGGGTTAGTGGGTGGAGGTGTCGATCAGCCTGATGGCTTGGGGAAAGTAGCTGTTTTCGAGTCCAGTTGGCCTGGCATGTCGACTCTTCCCTGATGGGAGTGGGACAGTAGTAGAGGGTCAGTAGATTAAGTGGGTACATGGATGTAATTGGGCAGTGCGGGGTTCGTTGGGACAGGAGGACCTGTGACTGTGCTGTATATTAAAATAGAATAACATTCAGCGACATTACCTGCAGGTTCAAGCTCAGCTGAAGGTGGTGTTTTTTTTAAAAAAACAACAAAAATTTGCACCTCCACAGATTTCCCACTAGGTGTCAACATTCCCTTATCTGTAAAGTGAGGGAAGCCAATGAATGAGAACAATCAAATGTTATCATAGTATCTCTTTTCTTCCCCCACCCCCCATTCCCTTCCCTTCCCTGCAGATAAGGATTAATCAGAATAAAATCCACAAAGTGGAGTATGGAGATCTAATTGTTCAAACGTGTGTTGCAAGCTAGTTCAAAGTAAACTTATTATCGAAGTACGTCACCATATACAACCCTGAGGTTCATTTTCTTGTGGGCATACTCAATAAATCCATAATAGAATCAATGAAAGACCGCACCCAAAAGGAAGCACAACAACCAATGTGCAAAGAAAAGCAACGAAGTCTGCAAATACAAGAAGAAAGAGGAAAAATATAATCGTAAATAAATAAGCAATAACTATTGAGATCGTGAGATGAACAGTCCTTGGAAGCATGTCCTAGGTTGTGGGAACATTTTAGTGATGGGGCGAGTGCTGTTGAGTGAAGTTATCCCCTTTGGTTCAAGATCCTGATGATAGAGGGTTAATAACTTCCTGAATGTGGTGGTGTGAGTTCTGAGGCTCCTGTACCACTTTCCTGATGGTAGCAGCGAGAAGGAAGCATGCCCTGGGTGGTGAAGTTCCCCGATGATGGATGCTGCTTTCCTGTGACAACACTTCGTGTAGAGGTGCTCAGTTACCCATCGTGGACTGGACTGTATTACTACTTTTTGCAGGATTTTCCATTCACAGGCTTCAGAGAGTGGAGAGGGCACATAAATAAAGGAGTGTGTTAGAAAGGGGTTGTAGGTGAGATCAGGGAAATAAGGTGCATTGAGATTCTGCTGATGTTGGATATCCAGAGCAACACCCAATTCTGACTAGAGATCTCTTCCTTAATTTTAAATTTTAAAAAATGGAAGTGGACACATTAAAACTTAACAAATTCTTAAAGGGCTTGATAAAATTGATCCTATGAATCTGGAATTGGATCTTTCAGCATGAGGGGCTATATAGAACAAAATGTGTTGGTGTCCCTGGTTAACTGGACTCAGACAACTTGCACTCGTTCCTCAATCACACTTTATTTTACTTGTGTACAAGGAGATCAGCCCGTCACCACACTGCACAAAGAAATGTCATTTTATACTGAAATAGACTAGTTGTAAACAAATAGTGATCCAATAGATACTCTGCACTTCTGAATCCCATTACTTGTATATTTAAGTACAATCATAATGGATATTTTAAATATTAATAACCAATTAAATCCACATGTTAAAGGCCAATAATACTTGAGAATTAGCAAAATAACTGTCCAATGGGAAGTGTTACCCTGGAATCCTTTGTTTGCATCTTTGTCTTCCTATATTTGATCATTTTGGTTCCCGGGCTCAAGCAGAAAAGCTGTACAAGAATTGGGCTTTCAAGGGCCATATTCAGGCTGGGTGACTGTACTATGTCTGCACACTCTTTCTGTCAGCTTATCAAGGCTGTAAAAAGTATCTGCACCCTGTTTGCTTATCAGATATGTCAACCCTTGCTTTTCTGTAATTTTCACCTCATCACCAGAGCAGGCTGTTCAGCCCACTGAGCTCCTGTAGGATTTTCCATTCACAGGCTTCAACTCATCACTTCATCCTGGCCTTGGTCCCGGTCCCTGCCCCTGCCCCTGTCCCTACATGTGCCTATATAAAGGCCACTGCACCCTCTCACCTTAAAGCTTAAAACATGGAATGGGGGAGCAGCCTCGATGGGCCGAATGGCCCGATTCTGCTCCTGTGGCTTCTGGTCTCAAAGTGCAGGACTCTGAAGACACAAACTCAGCGTTTCAGGAACAGCTTTTTATCCTCTGCCATCAGATTTCTGAGCGGTCCATAAACTCATGAACTCTACCTCACCATTTTTGCTCTCTTTTTGCATTACTTATTTAATAGGTTGTATATATTTTTATAGTATTTAAGTATTGCTTATACTGCTGTCACAAAGCAACAAATTTCACAACATGTCAGTGATGATAAACTCAATTCTGATTCTGAGCTATGCCCTCTAGTACTTGTTATTTTGATCCTGGGAAAGAGGCTCACTCGCTACCCTATCTATGCCTCTCATAATTTTAAAGACTTTTAATGGGTTACCCCTCAGCCTCTGACTCTCCAGAGAAAAGAACCCAAGTTTGTCCAAACTATCCCTAAAGCTGACACCCTCTAATCCAGGTGGCATCCTGGTAAACCTCTTCTGCACCCTTTCCAAAGCCCTCGTACATTTCCTGTAATGAGGTGACCAGAACTGTACACAATACTCTAACTTACGCTTTCTACAATTCCATCATGACTTCCTTGACACTTGTACTCTGTTCTTAGCAATGAAGCCATCTATATCGATCTGTCTATTTGCGTTGCCACTTTGAGAGAGGTATGGGCTTGGTATGAGAGAAGACTTAATTGTATACAAAATTAGAGTGAATGGAAATAATATAACTATTGAGGGTGAGTGGCTCAAGATTAGGACCAATACAATTCCTTTGATCATGTTGGGATTCTATATAACCATATAACAATTACAGCATGAAAACAGGCCATCTCGGCCCTTCTAGTCCATGCCGAACTCTTACTCTCACCTAGGCCCACTGACCCACACTCAGACCATAACCCTCCATTCCTTTCCTGTCCATATATCCATCCAATTTAACTTTAAATGACAACATCGAACCTGCCTCAACCAGTTCTGCTGGAAGCTTGTTCCACACAGCTACCACTCTCTGAGTAAAGAAGTTCCCCCTCATGTTACCCCTAAACGTTTGCCCTTTAACTCTCAACTCATGTCCTCTTGTCTGAAATTCCCCCACTCTCAATGGAAAAAGCCTATCCACGTCAACTCTTATCAATCCCCCTCATAATTTTAAATACCTCTATCAAGTCCCCCCTCAACCTTCTACGCTCCAAAGAATAAAGACCTAACTTGTTCAACCTTTCTCTGTAACTTAGGAGATGAAACCCAGGCAACATTTTAGTAAATCTCCTCTGTACTCTCTCAATTTTATTGACCTCTTTCCTATAATTTGGTGACCAGAACTGTACACAATACTCCAAATTTGGCCTCAATGCCTTATACAATTTCAGCATTACATCTCAACTCCTATACTCAATGCTCTGATTTATAAAGGCCAGCATACCAAAAGCTTTCTTCACCACCCTATCCACATGAGATTCCACTTTCAGGGAGCTATGCACCATTATTCCTAGATCCCTATGTTCCACTGCATTCTTCAATGCCCTACCATTTACCATATATGTCCTATTTTGATTAATCCTACCAAAATGTAGCACTTCACATTTTTCAGCATTAAACTCCACCTGCCATCTTTCAACCCACTCTTCTAACTGGCCTAAATCTCTCTGCAAGCTTTGAAAACCTACTTCATTATCCACAACACCACCTATCTTAGTATCATCTGCATATTTACTAATCCAATTTACCACACCATCATCCAGATCATTAATATTTATGACAAACAACATTGGACCCAGCACAGATCCCTGAGGCACACCACTACACACCGTCCTCCAATCTGACACACAGTTATCCACCACTACTCTCTGGCGTCTCCCATCCAGCCACTGCTGAATCTATTTTACTACTTCGATATGAACGCCTAATGATTGAAACTTCCTAACTAACCTTCTGTGTGAAAACTTGTCAAAGGCCTTACTGAATCTCTGGGGCATCTTGCTCTGGAGGGCTCTCATTCAGTGTTTTGCATGGATTCTTTGATCCTGGGGATTTGAAGGTGGTCAGAATCATAGAAAGCCCATTAATGCCAACTGGACAAGAGCTGAGGGAAAATCCCAGGACTCATCCATTCACTTTTAAAATTGGGATCTTTTCTATTCTGGATGAATTATTTTTCTGACTACTCAGTGTTTCTATTTATTGATCCTTCCGTAAAATAAAAATCCTTTCTATTAACTCTGTCAAAGCTGTGTCAAAACAATGTGTACAGTTAAATTATACCCATTCCCTTGTGCTAATGTCTGGAATTTGTTTTATTTTTGGTTCAGGAATGACGGCATGCTGGAGAGAACACTATTCAATCCACAGGCATATCATTCAACAGCTCTAAAAGTAAACACTGTATTCCAGATCGGGGTTGGACCAAGGCTTTCTGCAACTGATTATGGAATGGCCACGGCAAATGAAGAAACTAGCACCCTGGATTCATTGCTGACCTCCAGTGCAGACCGTAGTGAAGTCTGTGCTTCTACCCTGTGACTCTGAATTTTCTCCCGATTCTCCAATTTCCTCCCACGGTGCTGTGAGTCCACAGAAGAACTTGTTTTGCTTCTGTCAGTGGGGTTCAGATTGACAAAGACTGTCAGGATGAGTTTTGTGCATCGGAGCATCCTAGGAAAACTGGGATAAATGACGGTAGCTTTCAAACAATTTTGGTATAAAGACCCTTTCCAAATGCATTAGTAAATGCAGGTGCATTAAAATACTACGCAATACTCATATTTTATTGCAGTGCACGGTGTTCTAATAATGCTTTTAAACACACATGTTCAAATGCAAATCCTCCTGATGAAATGCAGATTTGTTTTCTTTCCTGGCCCAAATACCAGTCAAACCTTAACAAGCATCAATCATACAGATTAGAATGAGTCAAACGAGCTCCCTTCCCCCCCATTTGCACACAAAAACACCTGGTGTCCAAATCTAGCCAGCAGCTAGTGATAGAAAACCGAATTCAATTTCATGTTTCTTCCATTTAGTGATGTGCAAAATGAGTAGTATTGTAAGATAAAAGTACACCCAGTGGCCACTTTATTAGGTACACCTCCATGTTAGCCAATCATATGGCAGTGACTCAATGCATAAAAGCATGTAGACATGCTAAAGAGTTTTTGTTCAGACCAAATATCAGAATGAGGAAGAAATGTGATCTCAGTGACTTTGACCATGGAATGATTGTCGGTGCCAGATGGGATGGTTTGCGTATCTCAGAAACGGCTGATCTCCTGGGATTTTCATGCCCAACAGTCTCCAGAGTTTACAGAGAATGGTGCGAGAAGCAGGGGGAAAAAAATCTAGTAGGCAATTCTGTAGGCAAGAACACCTTGTTCAGGAGATAGGTCAGAGGAGACTGTTCAACCTGACAAATAGGCATCCGTTAGTCTCGTGAGACCATGGATTTGTGCCTTGGAAGGTTGTATGAAAGACCGGTAGTTGCCCATGCTGCAATTCTCCCCTCTCCATGCCACCGATGTTGTCCAAGGGAAGGGCACTAGGGCCGATAAGGGCACCAGTGTCATCGCAGAGCAATGTGTGTTTAAGTGCCTTGCTCAAGGACATGACACGCTGCCTCAGCTGAGGCTCGAACTAGCGACCTTCAGATCACTAGACTGACGCCTTAACCGTTTGGCCACGTGCCAAAGCGACAGTAATTCAAATAACCACACAATGTGCAAAAAATCATTCCTGAATGTGCAATGCATCGAAGCTTGAAGTGGATGGGCCACAGCAGCAGAGGACCATGAACAGGAGGCACGTAATAAAGTGGCCAATGAATGTATACGCCTTGCAATGGATGTCTCTCCAGCACCTCCATTGTCTCATCACCTTTCCAGCATGCCCCTTCCTAGTGGTCTGGCCTTGCCTCGACTCGAGCAAGTGTCTGTCTTTATTTCTCAGCATGAAGTGACAACCAACAGCAGCACTCTGGGAAAGGGTCCTGGCAGTTCACTGCCACAGCCCGTGATGGAGTGTCACACTTCCTAGTGACAGTGAGCCAGAACCTGCCTTGCAAACCCCAAAACTCCCAAATGATTTGAGACCGTGACCCAAAGCATTCCCCTTCACAGATGCTGCCTGGCTTGAACTCCTCCTGCATTTCCTGGGTGTTGCTGAAGATCTCCAGCATCTGAAAAATCTCGTGTCCCTAGTGTATCTCATGCCAGAGATAAATAATCCAGACAGACTTCTATGTGTGCTATCATCAGAGTACGTCACCGTCAGGGTGCTGTCTTTCCAATGAGACATTAAACTAAGGAGGAGAACATGAGAGAATCTGTGGCACTATTTTCAAAGCAAATGATATAATTCTCCATCCTTCTCCCACAGCCATTTTAATCAGAGCTCTGCCCAGCAACCTCTCTGGACATCGGAAGTTTGCGAGGAGGGGGTTTCACTCAGGTCTGGCAGCACTGGATTATGGCAGATTATCTGAGCAGCAACCAATCCGGACCCCTGGAGTGAAATTCTTCCAGTTACGATGGTGCTACCGAATTTCTTGCCACCGCTTCTGATACTCAAAAAGCTAAGAAATTTGACTAAAAACTTCATACAAATATCTTTACTGAGGTAACACGAGGAATTCTGCAGATGCTGGAAATTCAAGCAACACACATCAAAGTTGCTGGTGAACGCAGCAGGCCAGGCAGCATCTATAGGAAGAGGTGCAGTCGACGTTTCGGGCCGAGACCCTTCGTCAGGACTAACTGAAGGAAGAGCTAGTAAGAGTTTGAAAGGGGGAGGGGGAGATCCAAAATGATGGGAGAAGACAGGAGGGGGAGGGATGGAGCCAAGAGCTGGACAGTCGATTGGCAAAAGGGATATGAGAGGATCATGGGTCAGGAGGCCTAGGGAGAAAGAAAAGGGGGAGGGGGGAAACCCAGAGGATGGGCAAGGGGTATAGTCAGAGGGACAGAGGGAGAAAAAGGAGAGAGAGAAAGAATGTGTGTATATAAATAAATAACGGATGGGGTAGAGGGGAAGGTGGGGCCTAGTGGAAGTTAGAGAAGTCAATGTTCATGCCATCAGGTTGGAGGCTACCCAAACGGAATATAAGGTGTTGTTCCTCCAACCTGAATATGGCTTCATCTTTACAGTAGAGGAGGCCATGGATAGACATATCAGAATGGGAATGGGATGTGGAATTAAAATGTGTGGCCACTGGGAGATCTTGCTTTCTCTGGCGGACAGAGCGTAGGTGTTCAGCGAAACGGTCTCCCAGTCTGCGTCAGGTCTTGCCAATATATAGAAGGCCCCATTGGGAGCACCGGACGCAGTATATCACCCCAGCCGACTCACAGGTGAAGTGTTGCCTCACCTGGAAGGACTATCTGGGGCCCTGAATGGTGGTAAGGGAGTAAGTGTAAGGGCATGTGTAGCACTTGTTCCGCTTACAAGGATAAGTGCCAGGAGGGAGATCAGTGGGGAGGGATGGGGAGGACGAATGGACAAGGGAGTCACGTAGGGAGCGATCCCTGCAGAAAGGAGAGGTGGGGGAGGGAAAGATGTGCTTAGTGGTGGGATCCCGTTGGAGGTGGCGGAAGTTACGGAGAATAATATATTGGCCACACATTTTAATTCCACATCCCATTCCCATTCTGATATGTCTATCCACGGCCTCCTCTACTCTAAAGATGAAGCCACACTCAAGTTGGAGGAACAACACCTTATATTCCATCTGGGTAGCCTCCAACCTGATGGCATGAACATTGACTTCTCTAAATTGCGCCAATGCCCCACCTCCCCCTTGTACCCCATCTGTTATTTATTTATATTCACACATTCATTCTCATTCTCTCTCTCTCTCCCCCCTCTCTCTCCCCCCTCTCTCTCCCCCCTCTCTCTCCCCCCTCTCTCTCCCCCCTCTCTCTCCCCCCTCTCTCTCCCCCCTCTCTCTCCCCCCTCTCTCTCCCCCCTCTCTCTCCCCCCTCTCTCTCCCCCCTCTCTCTCCCCCCTCTCTCTCCCCCCCCCCCTCTCCCCCCCCCCTCTCTCTCTCTCCCTGGGCCTCCTGTCCCATGATCCTCTCGTATCCCTTTTGCCAATCACCTGTCCAGCTCTTGGCTCCATCCCTCCCCCTCCTGTCTTCTCCTATCAGTTTGGATCTCCCCCTCCCCCTCCTACTTTCAAATCTCTTACTAGCTCTTCTTTCAGTTAGTCCTGACGAAGGGTCTCGGCCCAAAACGTTGACTGTACCTCTTCCTAGAGATGCTGCCTGGCCTGCTGTGTTCACCAGAAACTTTGATGTGTGTTGCTTTACTGCGGAAAATTGTTTTAAATTATTGATGCAAACAGTGAAGAGGCGAGTTCAGGGGTTGAGCCAAGATGATGTGTTGACTGGCCCAGGTGCCAGTTTGGATTACTCTGGATGCCGAAAGGAGAAGTTGGGGCCCAGAAAGAGAGCAGTTGTTTCTCGTTCGACTGACCCGGGTGCAAGATTGTCTCGCTCTGGGCACTGAGCCCATCTGAAGAGCCTGAGAGTGGCTTTGGGCTGGGTGATGGAATCTGGGCCTGACAGCGGTGCCTGGGTCCTAGTGTGAGGTACGATTCGCTATTTAAACACCAGCCCAGACTGGAGGGGAGAACCGATTTCGCTCGCTCTCCGCAATCTTCACTCCTGCTCCAGGGCATAGAGCCTTTTGGTCAATTTAAACTGGCCCAGATAGACTAAAAAGTCAGGGTATCGGGATCTGGGATGAGAGCCAATTTCACTCACTCTCTGCGATGGTCATCTCGTTGGCACTAAGGCAATGGAGACTGCCCCCGCTGCTGTGCTCCTTGCCTGTTAATATGATGAACTGATAAGCCTGTGTCGGGGTTCGATCTGAGGACTCGGTGTTGGTTCGGAATGTCGGTGTTGGTTCGGAATGTCGTTGTCATTCTCCTCAGTTGTTCGCCTGATTTTCTTTCTCTTCCTCTTTTGCATTGAGTGTTAGTCTTTTAATTTAATTTTCATTCTGTTTTTTTTCTTTAGTTGGGTTCTTTGTGGCTACCTGTGAACAAGCAAATAACCATATAACCATGTAACAATTACAGCACGGAAATAGGCCATCTCGTCCGTGCCGAACTCTTACTCTCACCTCGTCCCACTGACCTGCACTCAGCCCATAACCCTCCATTCCTTTCCTGTCCATATATCCATCCAATTTAAACTTTAAATGACAACATCGAACCTGCCTCAACCAGTTCTGCTGGAAGCTTGTTCCACACAGCTACCACTCTCTGAGTAAAGAAGTTCCCCCTCATGTTACCCCTAAACTTTTGTCCTCTAATTCTCCACCTATGCCCTCTTGTTTGAATTTTCCCCACTCTCAATGGAAAAAGTCTAACCACGTCAACTCTTATCAATCCTCCTCATAATTTTAAACACCTCTATCAAGTCCCCCCTCAACCTTCTATATTCCAAAGAATAAAGACCTAACTTGTTCAACCTTTCTCTGTAACCTAGGAGATGAAACCCAGACAACATTTTAGTAAACCTCCTCTGTACTCTCTCAATTTTATTGACACCTTTCCTATAATTCGGTGACCAGAACTGTACACAATACTCCAAATTTGGCCTTACCAATGCCTTATGCAAATTCAACATTACATCCCAACTCCTATATTCAATGCTCTGATTTATAAAGGCCAGCAAACCAAAAGCTTTCTTCACCACCCTATCCACATGAGATTCCATCTTCAGGAAATCTTCAAATCTCAAGGTTGCATGATTTAAACATTCTTTGATAATAATACTGTAAATGAATCTTGAATCGGACATCAGATGTTTGTGAGGAGGGGATTTCACTTCGGCCCACTGCCCAAGTTGAAAGAGGCAGCGCCAGATCGCAGTTGCTTATTTGAGCTCTGACCAGCAGCCAATCCTGACATCATTGGAGTGGACAGAGCTAGAGCAGTGAGGCTTCAGCTCAGAAAAGTCAAAAAAAGAGAAGCTCTGAGTAAAGTTTTTTTTTCCCCCTTCCCTTTTTTACATCCGGTTTGTTAGGATAGTAGAGATGCCAGGTGGTATAGTTGAAATCTCCTCTTGCAGGATGTGGGAAGGCAGGGAGACGTCCGGTGTCCATGGCAACTACAGCTGCGAGAAGTACATCCAGTTGCAGCTTCTAACAATCCATGTTCAGGAGTCGGAGGTGGAACCTGATGAACCCCAGATCATTTGGGAGGCTGAGGGTGTCATGGGTAGGACATATAGTGAGGTAGTTATACCCAAGGTGCAGGACACAGGAAAGTGGGTGACAGTCAGGAAGGGGCAAGGGGTTAAGGAGCCAGTGCAGAGTACTCCTGTGGCCACCCCCTCAACAACAGGTATATCACTATGGATATTGTTGGGGGATGAATGACTAACAGAGGAAAGTCATAGCAGTCGGGTCTCTGGCACTGAGTCTGCCTCTGTGACGCAGAAGGGAATGGGGGAGAAGAGGCAGGCTGTGGTGATAGGGGATTAATTAGTTAGGGGAATAGACGGGGGGGTTCTGTGGACCAGAAAGAAATTCCCAGATTGTATGTTGCTTCCCGGGTGCCATGGTCTGGAAGATTTTGGATCGAGTCCTCAGTATACTAAAGTGGGAGGGTGAACAGCCAGAAGTTGTGATCCATGTAGCTACCAATAATATGGGTAGGATGAGTGACAAGGTTCTGCGTAGGGAGTTAGGTGCTAAGTTAAAGGGCAGGATCTCCAGGATCTTCGGATTGCTCTCAATGCCACGAGCTAGTGAGGCCAGAAATGGGAAGATTATGCAGTTCAACACATTGCTAAGGAGTTGGTGTAGGAAGGAGGGCATAAGATTTTTGGATCACTGGGCTCTTTCAGGGAAGGTGGGACCTGTACAAAGGGAATGGTTGCACCTGATCTGGAGGTGGATAGTAACCTAGCATGAAGGTCTGTTAATGCTGCAAGGTGCAGGGGGATGGGAACCAAGGTGCCAGAATGGTTACTGGAGAGGTTGTGAAGACAGATGTTGATAGGACCACAGACAAAGTCAGGAATCATATGGTTGAGCATGGTATCGTAGAAAAGGCGGATGAGCTCAGGCCATGGATCAACACCTGGAATTATGACGTTGTAGCCATTAGTGAGACTTAGTGCAGGAGGGGCAGGATTGGCAGCTCATTGTTCCAGGGTTCTGTTGTTTTAGATGCAAAAGGGTGGGAGGGAGTAAAGCAGGAGGGGTGGCGTTACTAGTCATGGAAAATGTCACAGCAGTTCTTGGTCAGGTCAGACTGGAGAACTCGACTAGTGAGTCGTTATGGGTGGACCTGAGAAATGAGAAAGGTATAACAGGTTAATGGGACTATGTTACAGACCACCCCACAGTCCTAGGGATTTAGAGGAACAAATTTGTAAAGAGGTTGCAGGTTTGTGAGAATGTAAGGTAGGTGATTTTAACTTGTCACATATTGACTGGGACTCCCATGCTGTAAAAGGACTAGATGACATAGAGTTTGTCAAATGTGTTCAGGAAGTTTCCTTCATCAGTACCTAGACAGGTCAGGTGTCAGAAGTTTGTGTAGGGGAACACTTTGCATCCAGTGACTGCAATACCATTAGTTTCAAAGTAAATATGCAAAAAAATAGGTCTGGTTCACGGGTTGAGATTCTAAATTGGAGAAAGGTCAATTTTGATAGTATCAGAAATTACGTATCTGGCAAGTGTGCATTGGGACAGGATGTTTTCTGGCAAAGGTGTGCTTGGTAAGTGGGAGGCCTTCAGAAATGTAATTTTGAGAGTACAAAGCTTGTATGTGCCTGTCAGAATAAAAGGCAAAGATAATAAGTGCAGGGAACCTTGGTTTTCCCCTAGAGATATTGAGGCCCTGGTTAAGAGAAAAAAGGTGTATAGCAGGTACAGGCAGGTAGGTACAAATGTGGTGCTTATGGAGTATAAGAAATGCAAGAGAATACTTAAGAAGGAAATCAGAAGGGCTAAAAGAAGGCATGAAGGTGCTCTAACAGATAAGGTGAAGGAGAATCCTAGAGGATTCTACAGAATTCTAAGATCCTAAGAGCAAAAAGACTGCAAGGGACAAAACTGGTTGCCTCAAAGATCAGAATAGTAATCCATGTGTGGAGCCAAAAGAAATGGGGGAGATCTTATATGAATTCTTTGTATCTGTATGTACCTAGGAGATGGACACAGTCTACAGAAGTGAGGCAAAGTGGCATCAACTTCCGTGTACCCTGTACAGATTACAGAAGAGGTGGTGTTTGCTACCCTGAGTCAAATCAGGGTGGATAAATCCCCAGGGCCCGACAAGGTGTTCCCTCAGATCTTATGAGAGGCAAGTGCAGACATTGTCAGGTCCTAGCGGAGAGAGTTAGATCATCCTTAGCGACAGGGGAAGTACCAGACGATTGGAGGACAGCCAAAGTTTAATTAAGATTCTAAATATAAACCAAGAACTTACAGGTCAGTAAGTCTGACATCAAATGTGGGGAAAGTTATTGGAAGATATTCTAAGGGTCCGGATATATATAACTATTTGGATGGACAGGGGCTGTTTAAGGATAGTCAGCATGGCTTCATGCATGGTGGGTCCATGTCTAACCAAACTTATAGCGTTTTTCAAGGAAGTTAGCAGGAAAGTTGATGAAGAAAGGGCAGTGGATGTTGTCTACATGGACTTTAGCGAGGTATTTGACTAGGTCCCTCATGAGAACTGTAGTCAAGAAAGGTTCAGTTGCTGGGCTTTCAAGATTGGATTAGACTTTGGCTTTGTGGGAGAAGCCAGAGAGTGGTAGTAGGGGAACACACACAAAATTCTGGAGTAACTCAGCAGGCCAGGCAGCATCTATGGAAATGAGTGCAGTGGACATCTCGGGCCGAGACCCTTCGGCAGGACTGCCACAAAGATCACAGAGAAGGAGCAGTGAAAGAGGGTTTGCCTGGCCTGCTGGGTTTCTCCAGCATTTTGAGTGTGTCGCTTGGATTTCCGGCATCTGCAGATTTTTTCTTGTTTCTAAGTGGTAGTAGAGGGTTGTCTCTCAGACTGGAGGTCTGTGTGCTGCAGGGATCGATGCTGGGTCCATTGTTGTTTGTCGTCTATATCAATGACCTTGATGATACGCATTCGTTTTCTCTCTCTCCTTTTTCTCCCTCTCTCCATACCCCTTGCCCATCCTCTGGGTTTCCCCCCCCTCTCCCTTTCTTTTCTCCCTAGGCCTCCTGTCCCATGATCCTCTCATATCCCCTTTGCCAATCACCTGTCCAGCTCTTGGCTTCATCCCTCCCTCTCCTGTCTTCTCCTATCATTTTGGATCTCCCCCTCCCCCTCCCACTTTCAAATCTCTTACTAACTCTTCCTTCAGTTAGTCCTGACAAAGGGTCTCGGCCTGAAACGTTGACTGTACCTCTTCCTATAGATGCTGCTTGGCCTGCTGTGTTCACCAGCATCTTTGATGTGTGTTGCTTGAATTTCCAGCATCTGCAGATTTCCTGTGTAAAGGGATCTGGGAATACAGGTCTATAGTTCATTGAAAGTGGCGTCACAGGTAGACAGGGTCATAAAGAAAGCTTTTGGAACATTGGCTTTCATAAATCAATGTATTGAGTACAGGAGATGGGAAGTTATCTTGAAGTTGTATAAAATGTTGGTGAGACTTAACTTGGTGGATTGAGTGCAGTTTCGGTCATCTGCCTACAGGAAAAATGTGAACAAGGTTGAGAACGTACAGAGAAAATTTACAAGGATGTTACCGGTCTGGAGGACCTAAGAACATAAGAAACAGGAACAGGAGTCGGCCATTTGGCCCGACGAGCCTGCCCCACCTTTCAGTAAGATCATGGCTGATCTGGCCACGGACTCATCTCCACCTGCGTACTTTTTCCCTATAACCCTCAATTCCCCTACTATGCAAAAATCTATCCAACCTTGTCTTAACTATATTTACTGAGGAAGCCTCCACTGCTCCATTGGGCAGAGAATTCCACAGATTCAGCGCACTCTGTGAAAAGCTGTTCCTCTTTATCTTCATCCTAAATCTACTCCCCAGAATCTAGAGGCTTTATCCCCTAGCTCTAGTCTCACCTACCAGTGGAAACAACTTTCCTGCCTCCATCTTATCTATCCCGTTCATAATTTTATATGTTTCTATAAGATCTGCTCTCATTCTTCTGAATTTCAGTGAATACAGTCCCAGGTGACTCAATCTCTCCTCATAGTCTAACTCCCCCATCTCTGGAATCAACCTGGTGAACCTCCTCTGCACTGCCTCCAAAGCTCAAACACCCTTCCTCAAGTAAGGAGACCAGCACTGCAGGCAGTGCTCCAGGTGAGGCCTCACCAGTACCCTGTCAAGTTGCAGCTGACATTCCTCAGAACCAGGCTGAAGTCACTGTTAAAATCGATGAACACATAACACACATTCTTCACCGATAGTTCAGGCGATTGCAAGTACAGTTTTAATTTATTTCTGGAGCTTTGAGATTAGAAGTTCCCCAGGCTGTAGAGAAATGTTAACCGTTGAGAAATATCCCCTTCCCCCACCACCTGCTTGCCACATAAAGCTGACAGTCGCACCTACCCTCAGATGAATGAGTGGGAGTTTATTACAGAGAATCAGAATCTGACTGACTGCTGAGTGTCTGAACCACAAATGATATTGGGTCTCGAGGAGCTGCGTGTATGTCGTTCAGTGCTTCAGTTGTTTGCCCTTCACCTTATTTCCTCCCCTTTTTATCCATCAAAACACTTTCGATCCCACTTCTGATCACCTACTTGTCCTTCACATTTTGTGCAGCAGCCTTCGTTGGAGCATTGGCCACACTACTAATAAAGTGGACACGGAGTGTATGTTTGTGGGACTGCTTCTGTGACCCATCCACTTCAAGGTTGATGTATTGTGTTTTCAGAGGTGCTTTTCTGTACACCACTGTTGTAACGTATAGTTATTGGAGTTACTGTCAACTTCCTGCCAGCTTGATCCAGTCTGGCCATTCTCCTCTGACCTTTCGTATCAACAAAGTGTTCTCGCCCACAGAACTGCTGCTCAGTGGATGATTTTTGCTTTCAACACCATTCTCTGTAAACTCTAGAGATTGTTGTGTGTGAAAATCCCAGATCAGCAGTTTCTGAGATGCTCAAACCAGCCCCTGATACCAACAATCATTCCATAGTCAAAGTCACTTAGATCACATTTTTCCCCATTCTGATGTTTGGCCTGAATAACAACTGAACCTCTTGACCATGTCAGCATACTTTTATGCATTGTGTTCCTGCCAAATGATTGACTGATTAGATATTTGAATTAATGACCAGGTGTACAGGTGGACCCAATAAAGTGACCATTGAGTGCATATTCTGAATATCCAAATACACCACAACTACATCCCTCTCCCCCCCCCTCTCCCCCCCCTCTCCCCCCCCTCTCCCCCCCCTCTCCCCCCCCTCTCCCCCCCCTCTCCCCCCCCTCTCCCCCCCCTCTCCCCCCCCTCTCCCCCCCCTCTCCCCCCCCTCTCCCCCCCCTCTCCCCCCCCTAGAATTCAATCAAATGTGATTACCTTTCCATAAAACCATGTTGAAATGGTTTGATTACATTACACTTCTCCAAAGGACAAGTTACTTCTTCCCCATTTGGAATCCAGCTTCTCTCCAATAAGAGTTGTTAAGGTAAGTGACCTTTAACTCTGTTTCCCTCCCTCCTTTGGAGATTAGCTTTATTTATCATATGTGAAATGCGTCGCTGTGTCAAATCAAATCAGCGAGAATGTATGTGCCCATGTTTCTGGTGCCAACGTAGCACACCCACAATGCACTAACCATAACCTGTGCGTCTTTGACATTTGGGTGGAAACCAGAGCACCTGGAGGAAACCCATGTGGTCACGGGAAGAACGTACAGTGCAAACTTCTTACAGACTTTTGTGGGAATCGAACCCTGATAGTTGATCGCTGGAGCTGTAAAGTGATTGCGCTAACCGGTATGCCCTTCTTGAGCAAGAGTATTCAGGATTTTCCATTCCATTGGTTCCTTCCTGGTACTTGGTGAATTTGATAAAGCTTTAACAGAAGGTTCTGCTATCCTCTAAAATACTGGGTGCGCCCCACTGTGACGTGGTGATTTGTTTCTCTTTAGTTCCCTTAGTTCTTCCAGTACTTTATTCCTCATGACAGAGATTGTTGCAAGTACTTCAGGCTAACACTTTGGTTATCCTTCGGCCATTTGCAGTGTCTCTACTTTGAACCAAAGTATTATTTAACTTATCTGTGATTTTCATGGCTGCTACTACAAGATCGAGCACATCTGCAAGGAGCTCTGCCACAAGAAAGCAGGATCAAGGACCCCACCATCCAGGTCCTGCTCTCTTCTCACTACTATCATCTCAATATTTATTGCTTATTTATTTATACTTCTTTCCCTTTTTGTTGTTGTTGTTCTGTTTTGCACATTGGTGTTTGTTCACCCTGTTGGGTGCGGTCTTTCAATGATTACATTGTGTTTCTTGTACTTACTGTGAATGCCCGCAAGAAAATGGATCTCAGGATTGGAGATGGTGACACACAGCATGTACTTTGATAATAAATTTACTTTGAACTTTGATCTGATTCCACAACATTTTGGGACCAGTCCTGGTGAAGGGTCTTTGCCTGAAAAGTCGACTGTTTGCTCTTTTCCATTGAAGCTGCCTGGCCTGCTGAGCTCCTCCAGCATTTTGTGTGTGTCACTCCGCTACCACGCTGCCCCTGTCTATCAGTGTCATTGCGTTTTACGTATAAGCTGGGGCCTCCTCCTCCTCCCTGTAGCTGAGCTCACACTGAGAGCTGCACTTCTGCAAAATTAACCAAGCTCAGGCATTAATGGAGGCTTTGTACAGGCCATACCATACACCACATGAGTCTGATTAAGACCAATGGTGGTGTTACTTCAGCAACAGGTATCTTTGAATGGAGCAGATTGTTGAAGAGATTACTGGCTCATTGCTGTTTGTTAGCACAGTATTTTAAAATCAGAGAGTGAATGCTTGAGTGATTACTTGCTAAACTTTCAATGGATATTACAGGCATGTTCTGACTTCGTCTTGGTAAGAGCCATACCAGCAGCCTGTACATACAGTAGATGATTTATGATAATCGAACATCACGTCTCAGTCTTCATACCTCTCTGAATTCTCACGACACAAAGTCATCATGAGATATTTTTCTTTTTTAGTTGTTATAGATGTGATGAATTGCTCCCAGATTAAGTGCTCTGACTGATCTAAGCTGTGAGATGTTGTCTACGCCCTCCGCTTTTAAGCCAGAAGCAAAAATTTGATCTGCGCAGTAGAATTTGAAAGAAAGACCTTGCGTTGATGAGGTCCCTTTCACCAGCTCAGGATATCCCAAAGCACCTTATGGCAATGGAGCACTGCTGTGTCTGAGGAACTGCAGCAGATAATTTAGAACATAGAACAGTACAGGCCCTTCAGCCCACAATGTTGTGCTGACCCCTTAACCTACTCCAAGGTCAATCTAACCATTTTCTCCCACATAGCCTTCCATTCATGTGCTTATCTAAAAGTCTCTTAAATGTCCCTAACAAATCTGCCTCTATCAGCACCCATTGCAGGGCATGCACCCCGTGTTTAAAAAAAACTACCTCTGACGTCTCCCCCTATACTTCCATCCAGGCCACCTTAACATTATGCCCTCTCCTATCAGACATTTCTGCCCTGGGAAAAAATCTCCAGCTGTCCACTCCATCGATGCCTCATCATCTTGTACACATCTATCAAGGCACCTCTCATCATTCTTCACCCCAAAGGGAAAAACCCTAGTTCACTCAACCTATCCTCATAAGAACTGCTCCCCAATCCAGGCAGCATCCTGGTAAATTTCCTCTCACCCCCTCTAAAGCTTCCACATTCTTCATATAATGAGATAACCAGAGTTGAACACAATACTCCAAGTGTGATCTAATGAGAGGTTTATAGAGGTACAACTTTATTAATCTCAAATTACTCTCAGAAAGATCCCACAAGCAGTAAAAAGGCAAGTCACCAGCCAGGTGGTTTGAGGAATAAACATTGTCCTGGATAGAAAGTTTACTATTTTTCAATTTGGGCCTTGAAACACAAGACAGGGCAAGGCAAGACTTCCCATCATAATTCAGTTCTGATTAGAATATGTATTCACTTCTCTGGGGTAATGGTTGGACCCATGACTCCTGACCAGGGTCCATTGCATTCTCCAGTGAAAAGTATCTGGCTGAACATCTTCCTGATCTCTAACTGTGTCCATTGCAGAATGGAGATGCAGGAGACTGGAAATGCTGGAGGAACTCACCGAGTCAGGCAGCGTTTATGGAGCGAAATGGGCAGTCGACAGTTTGAGCCCCAACCTGAAATTCCGACTGTCCATTTGCCTCCATAGGTGCTGCCTGACCCAGTGAGTTCTTCCGGCACTTTGAGTGTACAGCACTGTAGAATGTACAGGTACGGACAAGACACAAGGAGGTCAGACAAGGTGTGGCTCTTCACATCCTCTCTCCGGGATATTCATCTCAACTTTGTAGCAACTGAGAGAGCATTGTCTCATGTAACGCAGTTCCCGAAAGAGTGTAATGTCAGTTATACTTCACAACCCATAGTACGTCCAGTACACCCACTGAGTCACCCTTGACGCTAGATGCCTGTTCCCCATAGCATTATCCACCCAAACAAAGGCTGCTATGCCATCAAGTAATGGAATCTCCATAAATCCCTCTCTGTTGGAAGGAGTTGAGGAGAAATATTCTTACCCCATGTTTGAAGGACACAGGGCCAGAACTGTCCTTAGGTGTGCACTTAAAGTGGTGTAGGGGATTGGCTGACAGGAACACAAGGGGCCAGACAACCTGCTCCTTGTTCATATGGTTCTCTGAAAGGATGTACAAATTAAGAGCAGGAGTTGCCATTTAGCTTTTTGAGTCTGTAGTGCCATTTATCAAAAAGGTGGAGGATCTTCTATATAACTCCATTTTCTCCAGCATTTATTTTACATGTTCGAAGTTCAAGGTACAGTAAACTTGTATCAAAGTACGTCCAGTGCCTATAAAAAGTATTCACTCTCCCTTGGAAATTTTTGTGTTAAAACAATATTGAACAACATTGAATCACAAGAGATTTAATTTGACTTTTTTGACACTGATCAACAGAAAAAAGACTTTCATGTCAAAGTGAAAACGGATCTCTTCAAAGTGATCTAAATTAATTACAAATATAAAACACAAGATAATTGCAAAATTACTCAACCCCTTCACATCAGTATTTAGTAGATGCACCTTTGGCAGCAATTACAGCCTTGAGTCTGTGTGGATAGGTCTCCATCAGCTTTGCACATCTGGACTCTGAACTGTTTCCCCATTTTTTACAAAACTGCTCAAGCTCTGTCAGATTGCATGGGCATCATGAGTGAACTGTCCTTTTCAAGTCCATCCACAAATTCTCAATTGGATTGAGGTCTGGACTCTGACTTGTTTTTAAGCCATTTCTGTGTAGATTTGGTTTTATTCTTGGGGTTGTCTTGCTGGAAAACAAATCTCCCAAGTTGCAGTTCTCTTGCAGATTGCATCAGGTTTTCCTCCAGGACTGTCTGGTGTTTTGCTGTATTCATTTTACCCTTGACCCTCACAAGCCTTCCAGAACCTGTAGCAGTGAAGCATCCCCACAGCATGATGCAGCCACCACCATGCTTCACTGTAGGGATGATGTGTTTTTGATGATGTGAGGTGTTCGGTTTACACCAAACATAACGTTTAGTCTAGTGGCCAAAAAGCTCAATTTTGGTTTTATCAGACCATAGAACCTTCTTCCAGCTGAACTCAGTCTCTCACATGCCTTCTGGCAAACTCTAGCCGAGATTTCATGTGAGTTTTTTTTCCAACAGTGGCTTTCTCTTTGCCACTCTCCCATAAATCTCCCATGAAACACCCAGGCAACAGTTGTCTTATGCACAGTCTCTCCCATCTCAGCTTCTGAAGCTTGTAACTCCTCCAGAGTTGTCATCGGTCTCTTGGCCTCCTTCTTGCACAGTCACTCAGTTTTTGAGGATGGCCTGCTCTAAGCAGATTTATAGTTATGCTATATTCTTTCCATTTCTTGATGATTGACAACTGTACTCCAAGGGATATTCAGTGGCTCAGAAATTTTCTTGCATCCATACCCTGACGTGCTTTCCAATAACTTTTTCACAGAGTTGCTTGGAGTATTCTTTTGTCTTTGTGGTGTAGTTTTTTTTTGCTGGGATACTGAACCACTGGTAGTTGGAGCTTCCAGATACAGGTGTATCTTTACTACAGTCAATTGAAACACCTTGTATGCACATGGTGATCTCTATTTAACTAATTATGTGCCTTCTAAAACCAATTGGCTACACCGGTGATGATTTGGTATGTCATATTAAAGGGAGTGAATACTTAGGCATTTAATTATTTTGTGTTTTATATTTGTAATTAATTTAGATCACTTTATACAGATTTATTTTCACTTTGACACGAAAGAGTCTTTTTAAGACCATAAGATATAGGAGCAGAAGTAGGCCATTTGGCCTGTCGAGTCTGCTCCGCCATTCAGTCATGGGCTGAGCCAATTCTTCCAGTCATCCCCACTCCCCTGCCTTCTCCCCATACCCTTTGATGCCCTGGCTAATCAAGAACCTATCTATCTCTGCTTTAAATACATGCAATGATTTGGCCTCCACAGCTGCTCGTGGCAACAAATTCCACAGATTTACCACCCTCTGACGAAAGTAATTTCTCTGCATCTGTGTTCTAAATGGATGTCCTTCAATCCTGAAGTTGTGCCCTCTTGTCCTACACTCCCCTACCATGGGAAATAACTTTGCCATATCTAATCTGTTCAGGCTTTTAACATTTGGAATGTCTCTACGAGATCCCCCCTCATTCTCCTGAACTCCAGGGAATACAGCCCAAGAACTGCCAGATGTTCCTCATACGGTAACCCTTTCATTCCTGGAATCCTTGTTGTGAATCTTCTCTGAACCCCTCTCCAATGTCAGTATATCTTTTTGAAAATAAGGAGCCCAAAACTGCATACAATACTCCCAAGTGTGGTCTCATGAGTGCCTTATAGAGCCTCAATATCACATCCCTGCTCTTATATTCTATACCTCTAGAAATGAATGCCAACATTGCATTCGCCTTCCCACCAACTCAACCTGGAGGTTAACCTTTAGGGTGTCTTGCACAAGGACTCCCAAGTCTCTCTGCATCTCTGCATTTTGAATTCTCACCCCATCTAAATAATAGTCTGCCCATTTATTTCTTCCACCAAAGTGCATGACCATACACTTTCCAACATTGCCACTTCTTGGCCCATTTCCCCTAAGCTATCTAAGTCTCTTTGCAGGCTCTCTGTTTCCTCAATACTATACGCTCCTCCACCTATCTTTGTATCATTGGCAAATTTAGCACAAGTCCATTAATCCCATGGTCCAAATCATTAACATACATCGTAAAAAGCAGCGGTCCCAACACTGACTCCTGTGGAACTCCACTCGTAACTGGCAGCCAGCCAGAATTGGATCCCTTTTTTCCCCACTCTGTTTTCTGCTGATCTGCCAATGCTCCACCCATGCTAATAACTTCCCTGTAATTCCATGGGCTTCTTGTTAAGCAGTCTCATGTCCGGCACCTTGTCAAAGGCCTTCTGAAAATCCAAGTACACCACATCTACTGTATCTCCTTTGTCTACCCTGCTTGTAGTTTCCTCAAAGAATTGCAGTAGGTTTGTCAGGCAGGATTTTCCTTTCAGGAAACCATGCTGGCTTTGGCCTATTTTGTCATGTGCCTCCAGGTACACTTTAATCTCATCCCTAAAAATCGATTCCAACAACTTCACAAACACTGATGTCAGGCTAACAGGTCTATAGTTTCCTTTCTGCTGCCTCCCACCCTTCTTAAATAGCAGAGTAACATTTGCAATTTTCCAGTCATCCGGTACAATGCCAGAATCTATCATTTCTTGAAAGATCATCAATAATGCCTCCACAATCTCTCCAGCTACTTCCTTCAGAACACGAGGGTGCATTCCATCAGGTCCAGGAGATTTATCCACCCTCAGACCATTAAGCTTCCTGAGCACCTTCTCAGTTGTAATTTTCACTGCACAAACTTCACTTCCCTGACACTCTTGAATGTCTGGTATAGTGCAGACATCTTCCACTGTGAAGACTGATGCAAAATAAGCATTCTGTTCCCCTGCCATCTCTGCAACTCTCATTTCAATATCTCCAGCATTATTTTGTATTGGTCCTATATCTACCCTCGACTCTCTTTTACCCTTTATATACTTAAAAAGCTTTTATTATCTTCTTTGATATTAGTCGCCAGATTCCTTTCATAATTCATCTTTTCCTTCCTAATGACCTTCTGCAAGTTTTTAAAAGCTTCCCAGTCCTCTATCTTCCCACTAGCTCCGGCTTCCTTGTATGTCCTCTCTTCTGCTTTTACTTTGGCTCTGACTTCACTTGTCAGCCACGGTAATGTCCTTCACTTTGAAAATTTCTTCTTATTTGGAATTTATATTTTTCTGTTGATCAGAGTCTAAAGAGCCAAATTACATCCACTATCATTCAAAGTTGTAAAAAATAAATCCTGAAATCTTCCAAACGAGGTGAATATTTTTATAAACACTGTATATGTCACCATATACTACCCTGAGATTCATTTTCTTAATGCAGGCATTTACAGTAGAACAAAAAAGTACAACAGAATCAATGAACAAACCAAGTCTGACAAACAACAAATTTGCAAAAGAAGATTAAATGTATAAATACCAAAACTGAAATAAAATAATAAATAATAGATAGCGAAGGAAAACTGACAATATGAGTTGTACAGTGAGTCCATGAAAGTGAGTCCATAGGTAGTGGAATGAGTTCAGTATTCATGTACACGTCCTGTCAGTAGAATAAAAAGAAATTAAAATCACGATTCCTGAACATAAACTTTTTGAAAAAGGTTTGGGTGTCAGTTTATGTCACTGTTGTTCACAAGAATGAGGTTTTACAAATTTGAAAATCACAGGTTGGACCTCACTTCATGTGCAGTTCTGGCTGGTACACTATAGGAATGATGTAACTGTGCAGGAGAGTGTGCAGAGGGTGTTTCCCAGGATGGTGCCTGTGTTAGAGGACCTTCGATATGGGGAGGGATCAGATAGGCCAGGATGTTGTTCCTGCAGCAGAAAAAGTCTGAGGGATAACCTGATAGAAGTATATAAGCCTATGACAGGCACAAAAAGGGTAGAAGGTCGAAATCTTTTTTTCCCATGGTATGTATTTCAAAAACAAGAAGGCATTGGTGAAAGGTGAGAGTTTTTAAAGGGATCTCAGGAATGAGTTTTCTTTCTTGAAGAGAGTGTTTGATATCAAAAGTGCCCTTCCAGAAGAGGTAATAGAATCAGATACAATCACTATGCAATCTTCATCAAGGTGTCAGCAGTGGAAAGGGTGAGCAGCTTCAAGTTTCTGGGCATCAACATCTCCGAGGGTCTATCCCCACTACCGAGGACATCTACATCTTCATTAAATGCCTCAAAGAGGAGGCATCCAATGTTCAGGACCTTACCATCCAGGACATGACCTCTTCTCAATGCTACCATAAGGAGCCTGAAGGCACACACTCAACTTTTTAGGAAAAGCTTCTTCTCCTCTGCCATCAGAATTCTGAATGGACCTTGGAAAACCACAAGCACAACCTCATTCTTTGGACTAGATTTTTTAATATTTATTGTAACTGTTATATTTTGTAACTCCAAAAGATTAACCTAATTGATCAGAAAACAAGGAAGCCAGGAAATACCTTCAGCGAGATGCATACATGACATGGTGGCAGGACGACGGATGGTCCTTCACATACTTTTATATATAACCTGTAATGTACAACAAAGAATGCTTAATCAAACAATATATTTACAATATTTCCATAATATTACTGAAATATTAAATAACATAGTAAATTTTTACACATTGCATGGGGCAGCTGCTGCAAAGCCCATAAAAGAAAGGATTAACCTATGAGGAGTGTTTGATGACTCACGGCAGTTTAGAAGAATGGAGGGGGAAGAGATCTCATTGAAACCTATCAAATATTGAAAGGCCTCAATAGATGGATGTGGAGAGGATCATAGAGCACAGCCTCAGAATAGAGGGATGTCCATTTAGAACAGAGATTAGGAGAAATTTCTTGAGCCAATGGTTGGTGAATCTGTGGAATTTGTTGCCACAGGCAACTGTGGAGGCCAAGTCATTGCGTACATTTAAAGCAGACGTTGATGGGTTCTTGGTTTGTAAGGACATCAAAGTTTACAGAGAAGACAGAAGAATAGAATTGAAAGGGGTAATAAATCAGTCATGATGGAACAGACTCAATGGGTCAAATGGCCTAATTCTGCTCTTATGTCTGGTCTTGTGGTCTAAAACAACGCATTTCATGACATACAGTAAATACATAAGATAGCAGTACTTGTGGTGGTGTGTGGAGGGGTGGGTTAGTGGGTGGTGATGTTGATCAGCCTTCCTGCTTGGGGAAAGTAACTGTTTTTGAGTCTGGTGGACCTGTCGTGGATGCTACATAGCCTCCTCTCTGATGAGAGTGGGACAAGCAGTCCATGAGCAGGGTGGGGAAAGACCCTTCATGATATTACAAACAAGAGAAAATCTGCAGATGCTGGAAACTTGCCACAGGGTTTCAGCCTGAAACATCGACTGTACTTTTTTCCATCGATGCTGCCTGGGCTGCTGAGTTCCTCCAGTGTTTTGTGTGTGTTGCTAAGCATGATATTGCTGGCCTTGCCGCTGACATCTTCCTGTATAAATGTCGGTGTTGGTGGATGGGGTGCTTGGAGCCACTGAGTGATTAATGAGCCACAGTTAAATATAGATTTTTACATTTTGTCTATTTATATGTTATATTTTATTTTGCTATGAAATGTTATTATGTTATATTTTGTCACCATGGTAGTGTAGCGGTTAGCATAATGCTTTACAGTGCCAACGATCACCAAGTGGGGTTCAATTCCCCCTGTCTGTTGGAGTTTGTCCATTCTCTCTGTGACCGTGTGGGTTTCCTCTGGGTGCTCTGGTTTTCTCCCACGTCCCAAACATGTACAAGTTAAGGTTAGTGAGTTGTGGGCACATTATGTTTGCATCAAAAGTGTGGTGACACAAGCAATCTTTGGGCAGTGTTGGTTGTTGACAGTGTGTTTCGATGTACATGTGACAGACAAAAGCTAACTAACTGTTTTGTTTTGCCTCCCTGAAAAGCTCACTTTACATCAAGCAAAGTATTCAGAATCAGCAGGACTACTTAAGGGAGAAGAAACCAATTGCCTAGTTGACACTGTGGCTGTCTGTGCTCTGTCAACGTTAACATGAACCTGTGCAGCTGAATTAAGTGTGCCTGTTATCCAGCATCCTGGTCCTTGCATGCTTTTTGTAAGATACGCATTTCAGAGAGGAAGATAAAGAGGTGCCTTTAAAACCAGTCCTAGAAGGTACAGCGCAGCAAGAGGCTTTGTTGAGTTAGCTGCATGATAAGAACCAGCAGTCTACACTAAACCACATTGAACCCATATTACAGAGACAGGCCTTCCAACCAGACAGGTCGTTGTGTGTTCAGAGTGGTCTGTGTACCTGGTGTTTATGCTCACGTAACCATGGAAGCCCACCTAGGTCTGAATTCCCCCTACCTCTTTGTGGGATGTGTGTCAGTCCTACCTGCAATCCTCTCTTTCTTCTCCCGTTACATCGATGGCTGTGTTGAAGCTGTTTTCGACAAAGGAATGGTTAAGAAGGCATCTGGTGTGTTGGCCACCTGTAGTTGAGAGATTGAGTTCAAGAGCCATAACGTAATGTTGCAGCTCTATAAAACCCTGGCTAGACCATGGATGGGATGTTGGGTTCAGTTCTGATCACCTCATCATAGGACAGATGTGGAAGCTTTAGAGAAAGTGCAGAGGAGATCTACCAGGATGCTGGCTGGATTAGAGAGCATATTTTATGAGAGTAGGTTAAGTAAGCCAAGCTTTTCTCATTGGATCGAAGGAGGATGAGAGGTGACTTGATAGATGTAGGTGTACAAATGATCAGAGGAATAGATAAAGTGGAAAGCCAATTTCTTTTCCCAGAGCAGCAGTGATAGGGGACTCTATAGTTAGGGGGTCAGACAGGCGATTCTGTGGATGCAGGAAAAAAACACGGATGGTAGTTTGCCTCCCAGGTGCCAGAGTCCGAGATGTTTCTGATCGTGTCCACGATATCCTGAAGTGGGAAGATGAACAGCCAGAGGTTGTGGTACATATTGGTACTAATGACATAGGTAGGAAAAGGGAGGAGGTCCTGAAAGCAGACTACAGGGAGGTTAGGAAAGATGCTGAGAAGCAGGACCACAAGGGTAGTAATCTCGGGATTACTGCCTCTGCCACGCGACGGTGAGTATAGGAATAGAGTGAGGTGGAGGATAAATGTGTGGCTGAGGGATTGGAGCAGGGGGCAGGGATTCATATTTCTGGATCATTGGGACCTCTTTTGGGACAGGCGTGATCTGTGCAATAAGGATGGGTTGCACTTGAGTCCAAGGGGGACCAATATCCTGCCAGGGAGGTATAAGGCTATTTGGGAGAATTTAACACACACAAAAATTGCTGGTGAACACAGCAGGCCAGGCAGCATCTATAGGAAGAGGTACAGCCAACGTTTCAGGCCGAGACCCTTCGTCAGGACTCCTGACTGAGGGTCAACTGTACCTCTTCCTATAGATGCTGCCTGACCTGCTGCATTCACCAGCATTCTTTGTGTGTTTTGCTTGAATTTCCAGCAGCTGCAGATTTTCTCGTGTTTGGGAGAATTTAAACTAGAATTGCTGGGGGGTGGGAACTGAATTGAAGAGACAGAGGAGGGGGCGGTTGGCTAACAAATACAGAAAGCTTGTAGGCAGTGCGAGAGGGAGAATAGGCAGTCGATAGTGAAGGGATATGCTCAGACTGATGGTTTGAGATGTGGCTATTTTAATGCAAGGAGCATCATGAACAAAGCGGATGAGCTTAGAGTGTGGATCAGTACTTGGAGCTATGATGTTGTGGCCATTACAGAGACTTGGATGGCTCAGGGGCAGGAATGGCTACGTAGAGTGCCAGGCTTTAGATGTTTCAGAAAGGACAGGGAGGGGGGCAAAAGAGATGGGGGCGTGGCACTGTCGATCAGACATAGTGTCACGGCTGCGGAAAAGGAGGAAGTTGTGGAGGGATTGTCTACTGAGTCCCTGTGGGTGGAAGTTAGAAACAGGAAGGGGTCAATAACTCTACAGGGTGCTTTTTATAGACCATCTAATAGTAACAGGGGCATCAAGGAGCAGATAGGGAGACAGATTCTGGAAAGGTGTAATAATAACAGGTTTGTCGTGGTGGGACATTTTAATTTCCTAAATATGGACTGGCATCATCCTAGAGCAAGGGGTTTAAATGGGGTGGAGTTTGTTAGGAAGGTTTTCTGACACAATATGTAGATAAGCCTACAAGAGGAGAGGTTGTTCTTGGTCTGGTATTGGGAAATGAACTTGGTCAGGTGTCAGATCTCTCAGTGGGAGAGCATTTTGGAGATAGTGATCACAATTCTATCTTCTTTACCATAGCATTGGAGAGGGATGGGAGCAGACAAGCTAGGAAAATGTTTAATTGGAATAAGGGGAAATATGAAGCTATCAGGCAGGAACTCGGAAGCATAAATTGGGGGCAGATGTACTCAGGAAAATGTATGGCAGAAATGTGGCAAATGTTGAGGCGAAATTTGCGTGGCGTTTTGCATAGGTATGTTCCAATGAGACGGAAAGGATGGTAGGGTACAGGAACCGTGGTGTACAAAGGCTGTTGAAAATCTAGTTAAGAAGCAAAAAAAAGCTTACAAAAGGTGTTCAAAAAATTAGGTAATGATAGAGATCAAGAAAATTATAAGGCTAGCAGGAAGGAATTTAAGATTGAAATTAGGGGAGCCAGAAGGGGCCAGGAAAAGGCCTTCATGAGCAGGATTAAGGAAAACCCCAAGGCATTCTACAAGTATGTGAAGAGCAAGAGGATAAGACGTGAGAGAATAGGACCAATCAAGTGTGACAGTAGAGAAGTGAGTACGGAACTGGAGGGGATAGCAGAGGTACTTAATGAATACTTTGCTTCAGTATTCACTACGGAAAAGGATATTGGCGATTGTAGGGATGATTTACAGTGGATTGAAAAGCTTGAGCATGTAGATATTAAGAAAGAGGATGTGCTGGAGCTTTTGGAAAGCATCAAGTTGGATAAGTCACCGGGAACAGATGAAATGTACCCAAGGCTACTGTGGGAGGTGAGGGAGGAGATTGCTGAGTCTCTGGCAATGATCTTTGCATCATCAATGCGGATGGGAGAGGTTCCAGAGGACTGGAGGTTTGTGGAACTTGTTCCCTTATTCAAAAAAGGGAGTAGAGATAGCCCAGGAAATTATAGACCAGTGAGTCTTACTTCAGCGGTTGTTACATTGATGGAGAAGATCCTGAGAGGCAGGATTTATGAACATTTGGAGAGGTATAATATGATTAGGAATAGTCAGCGTGGCTTTGTCAAAGGCAGGTTGTGCCTTACGAGCCTGATCGAATTTTTTGAGGATATGACTAAACACATTGATGGGGGTAGAGCAGTAGATGTAGTGTATATGGATTTCAGCAAGGCATTTGATAAGGTACCCCATGCAAGGCTTATTGAGAAAGTAAGGAGGCATGGGATCCAAGGGGACCTTGCTTTGTGAATCCAGAATTGGCTTGCCCACAGAAGCAAAGAGTGGTTGTAGACGGGTCATATTCTTCATGGAGGCTGGTGACCAGTGGTGTGCCTCAGGGATCTGTTCTGGGACCCTTTCTCTTCGTGATTTTTATAAATGACCTAGATGAGTAAGTGGAGGGATGGGAATTTGCTGATGACACAAAGGTTGGGGGTGTTGTAGATAGTGTGGAGGGCTGTGAGATGTTACAGCAGGACATCGGTAGGATGCAAAACTGGGCTGACAAGTGGCAGATGGCGTTCAACGCAGCTAAATATGAGGTGGTTCATTTTGGTAGGTCAAATATGATGGTAGAATATAGTATTAATTGTTAGACTCTTGGCAGTGTGGAGGATCAGAGGGATCTTGGGGCCCAAGTCCATAGGACACTCAGAACTTCTCTGCAGGTTGATTCTGTGGTTAAGAAGGCATATGGTGCATTGGCCTTCATCAATCGTGGGATTGAGTTCAAGAGCCGAGAGGTAATGTTGCAGCTATATAGGACCTGGTCAGACCCTACTTGGAGTACTGTGCTCAGTTCTGGTCACCTCACTACAGAAAGGATGTGGAAACTATAGAAAGGGTGCAAAGGAGATTTACAAGAATGTTGCCTGGACTGGAGAGCATGCCTTATGAAGAAAGATTGAGTAAACTAGGGCTTTTCTCTTTGGAGCAAATGCCTTCAGTTGCACACAGTGTATTGTCAAATAACACTGTTATTTTAATCTCAAATTATTTATTTTGTGCTTGTATAGTTAGCCAGCATACCCTTATGAAATTCAACTCAAAACAACTTGTAAAACAATTCAGTTATTGTGAATGTTTTGTACCCAAGCTTGAAGATCTACTCCCTTTCGTTGGTTAATACCAACCCATTAAAAAAGAGTGGTGAGAGGGAGAGAAAATTGTAACTTGATTTTCCATCCCTCTCCTTACACCTTTCTTATCGTGACACTTGGTAATGTATCCAATGTTAAATTTGAATCCAGGCCTATTTGTAGCCCAAGGAGATGTTGGAACTTGTCTGATGCTGATTGATGTCCCTTCCAGCTTCACTCTAATTACAGCTCCAGGCACAGTGGCTGTTCCCGGCCTACCCAGCCCCACGATAGCAGTGGAACGCACGGGGGACTGGGGGAAGGACGGAGGGGTGATGGGTGTGGGAGGAGGGAAGTGAGAGGTGGGGGGTGTTGGGCTGGTGATTGTAGGTGGGAGGTGGAGAATGAGGGAAGGGAGAGTGAGTAGTGGTGGGTGAGAGAGGAGGGGAGTGGGGTGGTGGGTGAGGGAGTGGTGGTGGATGGGAGGGGAGGGAGTGAGGAGGTAGTGAGGGCAATTGATCCCACATCCTCCGTTTCCACTGGCAGCTCATTCCTCACTTCCACCCTCTGAGCAAAGAAGCTCACCCTCAGGTTCCCCTCAAATAATTCTCTGTCCTTCCTCAACCTGAAACTTTGTGTGTGTTGCTCAGCATCTGCAAAATATCTTGTGTTTGGGACTAACTCCTGGATATACTTTGAGCGTTACCATGTTCAGCTGCTGCAGTTTGCAAATGCAGACAGCCTCGGCCCCTGAGGGTTTCACTTAACCCCTTGAGGATCGAAGAAAGATGCTGTTAGCTGTTGCCCAGTCCACACTGAAAGAGAGAGAGAGAGAGCGAGGCCGTTCACCAGCATTGTCCTGAAGGACAGGGAGCAGATGTGGCAAATGCAACAGGCTGTTCTGTGGTACTGTGTCAGACGGACAGGCCTGGGGATAAAGGTCAAAGGCGGCCATTTTTCACTTGCCGGCAACCTCCAGGCTTCTCCCTGCTCAGGACTGAGCAAGATAAGACAGGATGGAAGGAGAAGACTTATATCATAAAGGAATTGCAGGCATTTGTCAGGTAAGATATTGTACGTTGGAATGCGAGGGGCTGTGGCTGTGTGAATCCAATTGTTCCTGTCCATATTTCTCATGCGGAACTGTGTGGACTTAGAAAGGCCTCCATTTGTCTCTTTGCTGTCACTTTCTCCTCCTGACATGGCCTCCCCCGAGATCATCTCCAGACCTGCTCCACGTGCCCAGTTCAGTTACTGCCCCCAAGGCACAGTTCTGCTTTCACTAACTCTGACAAGTCAGAGAGAACCTGCAGCTGCCTGTCTCCCCGCACCATCAATCTGCACCCTGTATGACTCAGTGTTCGTGTTGATGTACACATACACTACAAGCATAGAATTCTATAGTAGCGTGATTATAGCTTGTACACATTGGCACCTATATGTACACACGTGACACACCGGACATGCAGTACAAGTTCACCAAACAATGCTCCTGCAATTGTCACATGCTGCATCTGAGCAACACGCACAAAATGCCGGAGGAAGTCAGCCGGCTGGACAGCATCTAGGGAAAAAAGTACAGTCAACATTTCAGGTCGAGACCCTTTGGCAGGACTGAAGAAAAAGAGATGAGGGTAGAGTTAAAACGTGGGAAGGAGGGGAGAGAGACCCACTAGGTGATAGGTGAAACCTGGCAAGGGATGAAGTAAAGAGCTGGGAAGTTGATTGGTGAAAGATACAGGGCTGGAGACGGAGGAGTCTGATAGAAGATGACAGAAGGTCATGGAAGAAAGAAAAAGGGGACAAAGCACCCAAGGGAGGCGTTGGGCAGTGCTCGGTGCCCCTGGCGTGGCCTCCTGTGCATTCGTGAGACCCAAAGCAGACCGGGAGACCATCTACACTCCGTCTGCCACAACAAGCGGGAACTCCCACAGGCTGCCCATCCCAACTCCACCTCCCAGTCCCACTCTGACACACCCATCCTTGGCCCCCTCCAGCATCACAACGAGGCCATGCCCAGCTCAGAGGAACAACACGCCACACTCCACCTGGGCAGCCCCCAACCTGATGGCATGAACACCGATCCCCAACGCCCCCCATTCCTCGCCCCCCCAATCAGTTCAGCACAGTACAGACCCTTTGGCCTGTACTCAAAAATCCACATAGTCCTTCATTCCTGAGGCCCAAAACATCGACTGTTTTTCCTCTCCATAGATGCTGCTTGGCCTGCTGAGGTCCTCCAGCATTTTGTGTGCATTACTCTGGATTTCCAATATCTGGAGAATCTCTTTTGTTTATGATTTCATCCATGTGCCTCTTAAATGTCCTGAATCTATCTGCCTCCACCACCAATACCCACAGGATATTTCATACATTTACACCTCTGACATCTCCCTGTACTTCCCTCCAATCTCCGTGAAATTATACCCCCTCATATTAGCCACTTCTGCCCTGGGGAAAAATGCATTGGCTGTCCACTCAATCTTATCATCTTATACACCTCTATCAAGTCTCCACCCATCTTCCTGCACTCCAAAGAGATAAGCCCCAGCTCACTCAACCTATCCTCACAAGACATGCCCTTTAGTCCAGCCGGGATCCCGGTAAACCACCTCTGCAGCCTCTCTAAAGCTTCCACATCCTTTCTATACTGAGGCAACCAGAACTGAACACAATAATTTAAGTTTTGACCGATTATGAGCGGGAACTACAGTGATACATAACAGAGGAAGGTATTCAGGGCTCTGGGGAAGGAGAAGGGGGAGTGGGATTGGAGAGCTTCTACAGGCTATCAGTTCCACCCCCAGAAATAGTTTTCACCAAAAAAAAATAGAATCTATATGAAGATTCTGGGGGGGGGGGGGGGAGGGGAAAGTTCTCTGATTGTCTGCCTGTTCCTTCACAGTTCATTGATTTGGCTCTCCAACAGCGCCTACGAGGTGTGATTGTCCTAGGCCAGCCAACTGGCCATTTGCGGATATAGGTTGCAGCCAGTCGAGGGTTCTGCTTATTTTTTAATATATTGTAGTAGTTTTATGTATGGTACAGTACTGCTGCTGCAGCAAAACACCAAATTTCATGACATAGAACAAAGAACATAGAACATTTCAGCACAATACAGGCCCTTCAGCCCACAATGTTGTGCAGACCTGTTAACCTGCCTACGGTCAAATGAGAACACACTCCTATCTAGCCAGAATGCACAGGAGTATGAGTGCTGCCCATTTGTCTTGGAAATTCCCCATTGGAGACTGTGTGCTCCTTCTCCAGGGTCACATGGGTACAATCATAAGAGTGGCAGGGGATTGGCTCAGGTAGAACCCTCAACTGCCCACTGCCTAGGCCCATGAATGGCCACTTTGGCCAGGCTCAGACGCAGAGAATCAGGAGATCCATCCACCCTTGCCCTCCTGCACTGGCTGACTGAAGGTGAGGAGTGTCAGGCCGAAGTGCAGCCAATTCCTGAGGAACGGCCCCTTCAGGTACTCAGAGACTGCAGCCTCTCATACTCCATACGTGAACGATTACACCAATTCCTCCCGGCTGCAGAAATAACAGGCAGGAGTGGGGGTTCCATAAACCAACCGAAGAATCTTGCACAGTACTGCTCTGTGCAACACTTTGCACCCCAAATCCCCAACGTGAATGGAGTGAATTCATGCACAAGGAATCCCCACTGGAGACTCCCCTTACTGCCGGTGGTAAAACAGACAAGGCCAGAAATGTGTTCGGTGTCCAGCAGGACACCATATAAAACTGCCTCACGCATCGCAAAATGGCCAAGCAGCTCCTGTGTGGAACTGGCTCCCAGGTGAGATTTCGGGCCTTTGGTCCAATGAGTAACTCTGACTGAGCAGCGGTCAGTCCATACCCTCGAGCCCCCTAAATGCCCACTGTGACAGAATGGGGTTCCATAGAAAGCATCCTATCTGGATGCATGATGGCTTGGTTTGGCATCTGACTGCAAGAAACTGCACCGCGTTGTGAACAGAACCCAGCACATCACAGGAAGCAGCCACCCCTCTAAAGACTCTCTCTCTACTTTCTGCTGCCTCAGTAAAGCAGCCATTGTAATCAAGGACCTCACCCACCCCAGACATTCTCTCTGCTCCCCTCTGCCATCAGACAGAAAATACAAAACTCTGAAAGCACGTAGCACCAGGTTGAAGGACAACTTCTACCCCACTGTTATCAGACTCTTTACTGGGGTTCCTGTATGATAGGATGGACACTCGGCCTCACAGCCGACGTCGTTATGAATTTGCTCTTTATTGTTTACCTGCACTGCACTCTCAGTAGTTTTTATGTTTTATTCTGCATTCTATTATTGTCTTACCCTCTTCTAGCTCAATGAACGGTGTAATGGTTTGTATAAACAGTATGCAAAACACAAGCTTTTCACTGTATCTTGGCACATAAAAGATAAGGATTAGCTTCATTTGTCACATATGCATCGAAACAGTTTGGCAATGGATGATAGAAAAATGGAGGGCTTTGGAGGAGGGAAAAGGTTGGATTGATTTTAGAGTGGGTTGAAATATCAGCACCACATCGTGTGTTGTAGTGTTCTGTGTTCCCTGAAGTGTATCATATGCGTCAACGACTAACAGTCCGAGAATGTGCTGCAGTCACCACAATTCCTCTGCCAGCATAGAAGCCCACCTTTATTAATCCTAATTTGCATGTATATTTGGAATGTGGGAGGAAACAAGAGTACACGATAGAAACCCATGCAGTCACGGGGAAAGTGTACAGATAAAGGCAGGAATTGAAGCCTCTGGAGGGAGTTGTAAAGTCTATGTTACAATGCTACCCTCATATGGCAATAATAACCCAACATCAGAATCTCGTTCACAGCCACTGCTGCTAGAGAAGCTCTCTGATGTAGACGTTGGTGGTGTGCATGCTGACTAACTGGATTCCAACAACTTGCACTCGTCCCTCAATCACACCTTACTCACTTGTCTCGACTGTTTTCTTAGCAAGCTTCAACAGAGAAAGGCTGTACAAAGTGCCTGCACTGTTTGGTTAGCACACATTTTAACACTTGCTTTGTCATCATTTCCACAGTGGTGAGAAACCATTTTACTGCTTGGCTCTGCTCTCCTTTCTTTCTGGGTGGTCATATTCCTGGCTTTTCCATTTGTGAAACTTCCCTTTCATGTTCTCTGGAACAGAGAATGCATTTGATTTTGTTCAGGTGAACTTACTGCAACAAAACGAACGATTATTAGAGTGGATGGGCAACTCCTTACCCACCGTGATACACATGGGGCAGGTAGAGGGATGGGTGTTGGAAAGACCAGATCTGTCACAAACTTGCCATAATGCTGCATTAAAGTATGTAAAAACTACCTTTTGATCACAGATACATTTATCATTATTGGATTCAGTGATGTTGATCCCAGAGTTCGACAGAAGCTCTAAATCTTGGTGGTTATGGTTGGTTTATTAACTTTTATTGACTCACTTTCAAGGACTCTTTGCAACTTCATGTTCTCAGTTTTTTTTATCTATTTGGACAATTTGTCTTCTTTTCAACTTTTGCTATTTGTCATACTTCGTGTATGTATGAATTTTTATGGATTCTTTTGTAGTTCTTTATCTTCCTGTAAATGCACCATCTGAGATATTTATCAGGAGCGCTGCATATGCAGGGTCCTTAGCATTGTCTGTGATCTTTCCTGTCCATCCAACCATCTCTTTGACCCCCTACCATCAGGCAGGCGTTATTACAATAACTGCAAGGATGGGAAACAGCTTCTTCCCAGGCTGTAGACTACTGAACTCCCTGCCACCCCCAAGTCTCATCACTAATGAAGCACCAGTAGTATTATACTTTTTAACTTGTGTTGTAAATGCATCTTATTATTTGTTAATTTATTTGTGGTAATATTACCTTCTGTGTTATGGGAAAGTTGAGTGTTCTATGTTGCACACCTTGGTCCAGAGTAACATTGTTTCATTTGACGGTATACGGGTACGCTGCTGAATACCTGCAGGAAAACGAATCACAAGGTAGTATATTGGTGACATATGCATTCTTAGATAATAAATTTGACTTGGACTCCTTTGCCTATAAACATGAGATGTTCATGGCAGTGTAAATCGAGGCTGTCCTTGTCATTCACAGACTGTTCCCATCAGAGAAGGTACTGTTATCTAATGTTGGATCCTGGCGATTTTGTGATCCGAATGTTCTTTGGAAGTCAAAAATGGGACATAAAACTTGGTGGTTACAGCAGTTTAGTAAGTGTTACAAGAACAAAGAAAAAAAATGAAGAAAAAATAAATTATGGTCATATATTTAAAAAAAAAGCTTTGACAAAAAAGAGAACAACATTCCAATAAGAACAATTAGCCTATAAAACAGTTGGATTCAAGTGGTATGGTACCCACTGCAAAAAAAATTAATCAGCTTTGCTTCAATTACTGGAAAATTTACTGAACAATTACACTTTCAATATATACTGTAGGTAATTATATAAAATTATTAGCAAACATAGGAAAGTTAAACTACAAGAAAAATACTATAAAACTAAAATTCTACACCCTAATCCAATGTGATGCTATTGCCACATTACAAATTTCAGTTCAATGTACAATAATACTCCAGCAATCCTCTACAACTGGGGCTTGCCATTTTCTGGACTATCAGATGTTATTAATATTCCAAAGTTCTTTTGGCTGGAGGCTGAAGACAAGCCTGTACTGGGGTTAGAGGACTGCGTGTGTGTCTTGGCAGAGAGGAACAGGGCTCGTTTTGCTCTTGTTGCTTTGTTGTTTGGTATGTTCTGTTTAGTTGTGCTCTGTGTTGTTCTGCTGGGCACCGTGGGCCCTCTATGTTGGGACCAGAATGTATGGCGGCGACTCTGGGCTGCCCCCAGCACATCCCTGGGTGATGTATGCATGATAAATAAATCTGAATCTTTTAATTCATTTTTTTAAAAAAAATGTTGCTTAATAACTAACATTTCAGCAAACCAGGTAATTTTCAAGTGAATAGGATTATAAAAGAAGGTTAGATTAAAGGATGTGATCCTAGAGAGCAGAAGGAAATGCAAGGTCTGGGGTCCTGGAGAGAGGAAGGGAGTGCAGGAACTGTGGTCCGTAGGGAGGAAGGAAGAGCAGGAAATGGGACTGTGGAAAGTGGAAGGTGACCTGGCAGTTGGATGGGAAAAGCAGTGAACATCACCTGGTGAGCCATTGGGAATTCAAAGTTCGAAGTAAATTTATTATCAAGATGTGTATATGTCACTATCTGCTACCCTGAGATTAATTTTCTTGCAGATGTTCACGGTAAAACAAAGAAATACAATAGAATCAATGAAAAACCACACACAAAGACTGACAACCAATATGCAAGAGTAGACAGACTATACAAATACAAAGAACAAATATTGTAATAATAAATAATACTGAGAACATGAATTGAAAGTGAGTCCATAGGTTGCAGAATCAGTTCAATGTTGAGGTGAGTGAGGTTATCCAAGCTGATTCAAGAGCCTGATCATTGTAGGATAATAATTGTTCCTGAACCTCATGGTGTGGGACCTAAGGCTACTTGTAGATCCCTGTAGCACACTATTGGAGATTTACTGTCAAATCTTGGATAATTCAAGGACTTTAGCAATCAGTCTCTGCAACTTCTTGTGTTTCTGAGGCTTCACGTGTCTTCTCCTGTTTACAATGGAATTTGATCTGTTTTTTCCATCTGGTGAAGTAGAGTTTGTGTTCACATCTGCCATTTTTTTTGTAAGAACTTGACTTCAGGAGAGGGGCAGTGAGTCTGTCTTGTCTCACAGCATTGCTCTACAAAGTTTTCAAGGTGCAGAAAACTCCTCACAAGTTTGTAGGCTGCATTGAAGTTTTTGAAGGAAATGACAGATGAGAACAATGTTTCGTAGGGATTATTTTTGAAGATTAGTTTAGCAGGGACCATGCTAGGTGTTGTGACACGACAGAGTACATGTTAGCTTTGGCTAGTTAAGTCTGGGATAGAGGCTGATGAAACAGTAAGTGGGAAATGTACAATCGCCCACCTCCCTGTGGGCTGTAGGTTTATGAAGAGGATGTGGGGAAAGACGCAAGAGTTTATGTCGCGGTTCAGGTTGATAAACTGTGTGACAGAGGACCCTCCGACCTACGGGCTGTTCCCAGGTACACAGACACAGATGGACGTCAATTGCTGCTGGCAGACCATCAACCCAGTGAAAGCCGCCCTTTGGTCTGCCCGAAAGCTTTTGGTCTGGCAGCACTTTGAGATGTCTGTGGAGGAATGCTGCCGTCTGGCACATTCCAGGCTGCAGGAGTACGTGCTGAGGGACGCACTGAAGCTTGGAGCAGCCACTGCAAGGACTCGGTGGGGAAGGACCACCCAATACAAATTATAGGGTTCTTCTGCTACTGGGGAGGGAGGGGCCGGATTTAGTGAGGAAGCCCCTCAGTTATTGTAACAATATACCACCCCAGAGGGCCACAAGTGCCAGCGGTGCTATTGATGTGTAGGAATGGACAAGAACAGTACAGAAAGCACTGACTGTGAATGTAAAGAATGAAAAGGCATTGTGCAGTTTATTCTTGTAGTTATTTTTTATTGTTATGAATTACGTTTGTTTTGATTTTTAAAAAGTCCTCTCTTGTAAAACTTACTTGTAAAAGCTTTGAAGGATAAGCAGCCAACTAACATTGTTTTGGTGAAATGGTCACTTTGATCAATCTGGCACTCCTCTAATGTGGTTATTGTTTTTCAAGTCTCTCAAATTTCAGCCACTATTTTATTCGTTCTGAAGCTGCCTGCATTCCTATGTTTACAGACTCCTTTATTTTGTTGATAGTCAGTTTGAAGTTGTCTTTAAGCCTGGTCCACTCCAGCAGTCTCAAAGCCAGGATTCTGTCGGATGTTACACGGAGTTTGAGTTTCAGGCCGATGGTGGGGGAAGACTTCAATGGAGTAGGGAGCCACGTGGGTTCTTGGACAGAGCACATTCTTCACTGATCGTAGATCTGTTGTAAAGTCATTGAGTAGTACAGCGTGGATCAGACCCTACGGTCTGGCCGGTCCATGGTAACCACAGCGTTCTCCTTACTAATCCTAGTTACTTGTGTTTGAAGAGAGGTTAGCTTTATTTGTCACATATACATCGAAACACACAGTGAAGCATGTCATCTGCATCAATGACCAACACAGCTCCAGGACGTGCTGGGGCAGCCTGCAAGTGTTGCCGCGCTTCCAGCACCAACATACTCACTAATCCTAACTCCAGCCATATGTGTTTGGAATGTGGGAAACCCCACGGTCACAGGGAGAATGTATAAACTCCTTCCAGACACGGAGGCAATTGAACCCCAGTCTCCCAATTGCTGGTGCACATGAACTGCTATGCTACTGCGCTGCACCTGCATTTGGCCCATAACCCTCCAAAGCACTCTCATCCATGTACCTGTCCAAATGCCTCATAGATGTTACAATTACTTTATATACTTTATTGTCACCAAACAATTGATACTAGAGCGTACAATCATCACAGTGATATTTGATTCTGCACTTCGCGCTTCCTGGAGTACAAATCAATAGTAAATATTAAAAATTTAAATTATAAATCAGAAATAGAAAATAGAAAAGGGAAAGTAAGGTAGTGCAAAAAAAACCAAGAGGCAGGTCCAGATATTTGGAGGGTACGGCCCAGATCCGAGTCAGGATCCGTTCAGCAGTCTTATCACAGTTGGAAAGAAGCTGTTCCCAAATCTGGCCGTACGAGTCTTCAAGCTCCTGAGCCTTCTCCCAGAGGGAAGAGAGATGAAAAGTGCGTTGGCTGGGTGGGTCGTGTCCTTGATTATCCTGGCAGCACTGCTCCGACAGCGTGCAGTGTAAAGTGAGTCCAAGGACAGAAGATTGGGTTGTGTGATGTGCTGGGCTGTGTTCACGATCTTCTGCAGCTTCTTCTGGTCTTGGACAGGAGAACTTCCATACCAGGTTGTGGTGCACCCTGGAAGAATGCCTTCTACAGTGCATCTATAAAATTAATGAGGGTTTTAAGGGACAGGCCACATTTCTTTGGCTTCCTCAGGAAGTGAAGGCGCTGCTGGGCCAACTGTACCCACCTCGGCCACTTCTTCCGGCAGCTCCTTCCAAATACTCTCTGCCATCTGTGTAAAGAAATTACATCTCAGGTCTCTTCAATCTTCACTCTCATCCCATATCTGTGCCCTCGGGTTTTGGACTTCCAATCACGGAGGCAAGTCTACGACCATCCACCTTGTCCACAGCCTCATTACTTTACAATGTGCTCCGGGCCTTTATATCAAAGTTCAAAGCAAATTTATCATCAAAGGATGTACATGTCTCCATATACAACCCTGAGATTCATTTTCTTGTGGGTATTCACAGTAGAACAAGAAAATACAATAAAATCAATGAAAAATTAGACACACACAAAGACTGGAAAGCAACCGATGTGCTAAAGTCATACCAGGCCTTGATGCAACCAGACAGGATTCTCTCCACTGTGCATCTATAGGAGCGTCTTTACCTGCAAACACAAGCCCACGTTGACAGGACTATTGGGCTCTGATCTGCCACTGTGTCAAAGCAATTTCACACCCGAGTCTGCTGGAGGCTGCAGGCCTGTCCTGGGGTTAGAGGAGAGAGAGAGAGAGACAGAGACAGAGAGAGAGAGAGAGAGAGAGAGAGAGTGTGTGTGTGTGTGTGTGTGTGTGTGTGTGGGGGAGTGTGTGTGTGGGGGGGGGATGGTGAAGAACGGCGCTTGTTTTGCTGTTGGTGCTTTGTTACTTGTTGTGTTCTGTGTTGTTCTGCTGAGCTATGTCGGCATGCTATGGAATGAGGGGTGACCCGGCCCACCCTCGGGTGTGTTGACAGCAAAGAATACGTTTCACTGTATGATTCAATATGCACGTGATAAATAAGCTTGAATCTTGAATCTTTTGCACTATCTTGCATTTTCCAGTGGCAGGAGTGGCTACAGCGAAGGGGTGTAATTTTAAGGTGATTGAAGGAAAGTATAGGGGGTGATGTCAGGATGTAATGTTTTACACAGAGAGTGCTGTGTGTGTGGAACACCTTGCCAGGGGTGGTGGTACAGGCAGATACATTGGGGACAATTTAAAAACTCATTGATAGGCACATGGATGATAGAAAAATGGAGGCTATGTAGGAGGGAAGGGTTAGATTGATCTTAGGGTGTATTAAAAGGTCAGCACGTCGTCTACTGTGCTGTAATGTTCTATGTTCAATGGCCCATGTTCAAACACAAATATTTGAGGACCTCAGCAGGTCTGGTTGCATCTGTGGAGAGGAATAAATAGTCGAGGTCTTGGGCTAAGATCCTTCATCAGGTCTGGAAAGGATTTTGACTATTTCTATTACTAGTATTGGGAACAAAAAGTTGTTTGCCAAGCCTCTATCTCTCTCCTTCATTAAGGTGTTTCTTCAGACCTGCCTCTTTGACTGAAGTGATGGTTACCAATCCTGCTATCTCTTTAACGTCACAGTGTGTTTGATTTGAGTGTCTTGGGATGTTCGCTGTGCCTGAATAAGTACAGGTTTTGACGTTGAAATGGCCGGATGTCAGGGGATAATGTGACAGAACCTCCAGGTAAACAACCTGTCAATATGCAGGGCTTAGTCATACTTGCCAATATCTGATAGCACGGATATGTTTAGCCTGGGGATTAGTTCCATTCAGTGATGTAGAGGGTTAAGGAGTGGTGCGCTGTTCAATCTTGCATGATTCCTGACATGAACATTCTTGGTAAGGCAGCAGGGCTTGTCCTGTTTGTACATTGCATGGGCTTGAATTCTGTTTGAGGGGAATAAAACTAAATAACTCTATGGTAGACAGTTTGAATATCGATCGCACGACTGCCTTCATCACAAAGGGCTGAACTTAATTTCAGGAGCAGGCCTGTTCCCCTCTGTTAATCTGCATCCTAATTCCATCTGCTTGTCTTGGTTCTGTAACCATTAATACTCCCACCTCACCAACTCCCGCACTCAAGGTGGCACGGTAGTGTAACACTATATAACAGCGCCAGCAAATGAGCTTCAGTTCCCACCTCTGTCTGTAAGGAGTTTGTACGTTCTCCCCAGGACTGCATGGATTTCCTCCAGGTGCTCTGGCTTCCTCCCACATTCCAATGACATACAGTAATTGGCCACATGGTGACGTGGGCTCGTTGGGTTGATAGGGCCTGTTACTCTAAATAAAGTCAAACCTGTCTTATAAGGAAAAGTTGTGTGAGCTAGCCCTTTCTCTTTGGAATGAAGTAAGATGCAGGGTTGCTTGACAGACGTGTTTAAGATGCATGCAGAGGATTGCAGATGACATCCAAGAGGAAGCACGGTTTAACCTGGCTAAATTACAGAGGCTTGAGAGAGAAGCTGGCCAAAGTTGATTGAAGGGGGACACTAGCAGGGATGACAGTTGAACAGTAAAGGCTGGAGTTTCTAGGGGCAATTCAGAAGGCACAGTATAAATACATAGCAAATATACAGAAGTATTCTAAAGGAAAGGGGAGGCAACTGTGGCTGACAAGGGAAGTCAAAGGCAGTGTAAAAGCAACATAAAATAGAGCAAAAACTAGTGAGAAGGTAGAAGACTAGGAAACTTTTAAAAACCACCAGAAGGCAACTAGAAAAGCCATAATGTGAGAAAAGATTAAATGGAAAGTAAGGCCAGCAATCAATATAAAAGAGGACACCAAAAGTATTTTTTCAAATATAGAAAGAGTAAAAGAGAGGTGAGGGTAGATAACAGACTACTGGAAAATGATGCTGGTGAGGTAGTAATGGGGAGACAAATTAATGGCATATGAACTTAGTAAGTGTTTTGCATCAGTCTTCACTGTGGAAGACACTAGCAGTATGGCAGAAATTCAACAGTGTTAGGGAGCAGAAGTGAGCGTAGTTGCTATTACTAAGGGGAAGGTGCTTGGGAAGCTGAAAGTTCTGAAGGGATGTAAGTCACCTGTACCAGATGGACCTCACCCCAGGGTTCTGAAATAGGTAGCTGGAGAGATTGTGGAGGGTAGTGATCTTTCAGGAACCACCAGATTCTAGAATGGGTCTGGAGGACTGGAAAATTGCAAATGTCACTCCACTCTTTAAGAAGGGAGGGAGGCAGAAGAATGGAAATTATAGGTCAGTTAGCCTGACAGTGATTATTTGGAGGCACATGATGAAGTATGCCAAAGTCAGCATTATTTCCTTAAGGGGAAAACTTGCCTGAGGAATCTGTTTGAATTTTTTGAGGAAATAGCAGGCAGGACAGACAAAGGAGAATTGGTGGATGTTGTGTACTTGGATTTTCAGAAGGCCCTTGACAAGGTGCCACATATGAGACCGCTTAACAAGATAAGAGACCATGGTATCACAGGAAAAATACGAGCATGTAGAGAGAACTGGCTGACTGACAGGACACAAAGAATTGGAATAAAGGGAGCCTATTCTGGTTGGCTGCGGTGACTAATGGTATTCCACAAGGGTCAGTTTTGGGACTGCTTTTTTCACATTGTATGTCAACTATTGGGATGATGGAATTGATGGCTTTGTGGCTAAGTCTACAGACAATACAAAGATAGGAGGAGAGGCAGGTAGTTTTGAGGAAGTAGTGAGTCTACAGAAAGAGTTAGACAGATTAGGAGAATGGACAAAGAAATGGCTGATGGAATAGTGTAGGGAAGTGCGTGGTCATGCACTCTGGTATAAGGAATAAAGGTGTGGACTATTTTCTAAATGGGGAAGAAAATTCAAAAATCTGGGGTACAAAGGGACTTGTGCGGGATTCCCCAAAGTTCAACTTGCAAGTTGACTCGAATGAGGAGGGGAATCTCATTGAAACCTATCAAATATTGAAAGGCCTGGATAAGATGGATGTGGAGAGGATGTTTCCTGTTGTGGGGGAGTCTTGGACCAGAGGGCGCAGCCTCAGATCAGGGGGATGGTCATTTAGAACAGAGAGGAGGGGGAATTTCTTTAGCCAGAGGGTGGTGAATCTGTGAAATTCATTGCCAAGGACGGCTGTGGAGGCAAAGTCATTGAGTATATTTAAAGTGGAGGTCGATAGGTTTTTGATTAGTCAGGACACCAAAGAAGACGGGGAGATGGCAGGAAAATGGGATTGAGAGGGAAAATAAATCAACTATTATGGAATGGTGGAGCAGACATGATGAGCTGAAAGGTCCAAATGTGAGGTGTTTCACTTGGCGGGTCAAATGTAAATGCTGCTAAGGGCAAGACCTTTAATAACGTGGATGAGCAGAAGGAGCAGAGGGATCTTGTGGTCATTGAAAGTGGCTGTACAGGTTGATAGGGTTGATTGAGAGGGCATATGGTATTCTTGCCTTTACTTGTCGAGGTATTGAGTTCAAAAGTCAGGAAGTTATGTTTATAAAACTCCAGTTAGACTGGATCTGCTGTACTACATACAGTTCTGGTTATAGGAAGGATGTCGAGGCTTTGGAGAGGGTGTAGAAGACGTTTACCATGATGTTGCCTCGATTAGAAGGCAGGTGCTATAACAAGAGGCTGGACAAACTTGGGTCATTTTCTCTGGAGCAGGAGATGCTGAGGGAATATCTGATAGAGGTTTATAAGATTATGAGAAAAGCATAGATAGAGTGGACAGACAGTATCATTTTTCCAGGGTTGAAATATCGTATACCAGATGGCATGTATTTATGGGGGGGGGGATAATTTCAAAGAAGGCGTGAGGGGCAAGAGTTTTTCCGGGCGTGGTGAGTGCCTGGGTGGTGGTAGAGGAGAAACATTGGGGATGTTTAGAATGTGAAGCAAGTGAATGGATATGGACATTGTGTAGGCAGAAAGTTTAGTTGGCTATTCAATTACTAATTGAATTTGTTTGGCACAGCAGTGTGGGCAGAAGGTCCTGTCCCTGTGTTCTGTGTATTACAGGCGACTAAATCCAATCCAGGAGATCCCACTGGACTTCACCCACTTCCATCAGCTATTCCTCTTATCCTTGGTACAACTCATAGCGCATCTGTTTCCCAGAGCTCACCAGCTATTGCCAGCCCTCGGCTCAGTTCAACCATGTACTGGCAAGCCTGGAATGAAAGGCTTTAACTGACGTATGCCAGGTGTGTGGGGAGAGATCTCACCATTAGAGGTGACACACACTCAATGCTGGAGGAACTCAGCTGGCCAGGCAGCATCTACAGAAAAGAGTAAACAATGTTCGGGCCAAGACCCTCCTAATGAAAACTGGAAGAACTGGAAAGGAGGGGAGGTCAGAATAAAAAGGTGGGGAGAGGGGGAAGGAAGAAGACAAGGTGGCAGGTGAAACCAAGGGAGAGAGAGAGGGGAGGAAGAAGATAAGGTGGCAGGTGATAGGTGAAACCGGGAGAGGGGGAAGGATGAAGTAAAAAGCTGGGAACTCGGTTGGTGAAAGAGATAAAGGGCTGGAAAAGGGGAAATCTGATGGGAGAAGACAGAAGACCATGGAAGAAAGGGAAGGGGTGGGAGCACCAGAGGGAAGTGATGGGCAGGTAAGGAGATGAGGTGAGAGAGGGGGATGGTGAAGGGGGGGCGGTGCAATTACCAGAAGTTTGAGAAATCAGTGGTCATGCCATCAAGTTGGAGGCTACCCAGATGGAATACAAGGTGTTGCTCCTTCAACCTGAGTGTGGCCTCATCCTGCAAGTAGAGGAGTCCATGGACTGACATGTCAGAATGGGAATGGGAAGTAGAGGTGAGTTTCACTCATCAGGATGTAGGATATTAACTGAGTGACACAGTCAATGCTGGAGGAACTCAGCAGATCAGACAGCATCTATGGACAGCAATAACGAGTTGGCGTTTCAAGCCAAGACCTTTCATGAGTCCAAAGTTGAAAGCACACAAGTATATAACATCATATTCTGTACCACCTTAAGATTCACCTTCTTGCAGGCAGCCACAAAACAAAGAAATGCAATAGAACCCATGAAAAACCCAAACCGCATAGGCTTCTTCTTCTTATCGTGTCCACAGACAGTCTATACATGGCCCAGCCAGAACTGGACACATTTTTGCACCTTGTTGTTGAATTTGGCAAGATCTGCAACAGAACAGGGTTCCCGTAGCGATGGGCATTGCAGGAGATGTTGTATAGTTTGTGGCTCAGTTCCACACTCACAAGTTATCGGGCTGGTTGTATATCCCCATTTGCTTAGTGACACCGTTGAATGACCTACACCAGTCATAAGTCTGTTCAGGCACTTCCAGGTTGCCCAGTTGCGATTAGCTCCTGGGGGAAGGCTTTCATCCAGTGGAATTTCCGTCATTGGGGGTTGTTTGAGACTGGTGAGCCGGTCTTTCCACAAGGTGAAGCAGGCTTCAGATGGGGTTGGTTGTAATGGAACAACACTATTCATGAAGCTCTTCCTTGACTTTAGGCGGCTGGGTGTAGGTGTATGACCATGTAGAAGGTGCCCCTCATCTGATGCTTGACGGAGTCATTCTTTCTTGCTGGCTGGCTACTGTTCTTCTTATATCAGGGGGAGCGATACCCGCCAGGATATATAGGCTGTTGGTTTTAAACAACCCGTGATAAGTCGGCAGCTTGCATTCAGAACGGCATCCATCTTCTTAGCATGAGTAGATCTTTCCCATGCAGGGCAGGCGTATTCGACAGTGGAATAGCAAAGAGCAAGTGCACTGGGGCCAAGGTAGAAGCGTTCACGTCGTGGCCCTGTTTCAACCAATTCTACCACCACCACACGCAGCAAGTAGTGTGTTCAACCACGGAGGCTGACACGCATCCAATGCGTGAAAAAAGAACAAATTGTGCAAACAATAATGAAGTAAGCAAATAACACACAGACCACGTACACAGAGTCCCTGAAAGTGAGTCCACAGCCACGGAGACAGTTCAGCTCTGAGGCAAGTGCCTCTGGTCCAGGAGCCCGATGGCTGCAGTGACAATGCTGCTGGCAAGACTCCTGCACCTCACACCAGATGGCAGCAGTGAGGCAGCCTAGCACAGGCAAACAGGATGGGCTCTGGGGGTGACACGGAGAAGGGTGTTGAACACTGGTTCGTCCTCTGCCCTCAGCCTTGGCGTCTGAATCTTTTTAATCTGGTTCAGTGTTTAAATCAGCTAAACATTGATTTGTTTTTTTTTGCCCACAACCATGGTGATGGGCGCACCTACATTCTCAAGAGCCTAGTTTGCTGAATCCTTCAGGAGACCGCAAAAATGCCAGAACGTTCAGACAGTTCAAAAGTACAACTCACAAAGGGAAATTACAGGCTGCTGACTGCAGTGATTCCAGTCCAGAAGTATATTTAGTAGAATAGTCAGTAGTTGTATTAGCTTTGTTTTGCTAGCTGCCTGTAAAACATCGCCATAAATCGCCAGCACCATCTTAGAGTGTTAGGTGTGTGTTACTCTGGATTTCCAGCACCTGCAGAATTTCTAGCGTTTCGATATTAACTGAAGAAAGCCTTGTCAGCTAGAATTCAGTTCCTATTCTTTCATATCAGACGATGTAGATTTCACTGTTCCTGCAGGAAATTCCACTGTTTGAAGTATCAGGGATTACTTTCCATTCCTAGGATCTGAGGATTGCTGGAAAAAATATTCCTCTCCTGTCACTCCTGGAGATGTTAGTAGTTAACCGCCTTCTGAGATACTACAGTTGTTACGGGAAGGTGCTGCCTTTGTGCCGTTCAGAATCCGAATCACCATCAGATTTATTATCAGGACCAGAGGACGCACTCAGAATACAAGGATGTCCCTTTAGAACAAAGATGCGGAGAAACTGCTTTAGCGAGAGAGCTGGACAGACAACTGTAGAGGCCAAATTATTGGATATGTATTTAAAGCAAAGTGTAATAGACTCCTGATTAGTAAGTGTGTCAAAGGTTATGGGGAGAAGGCGGGAGAATGGGGTTGAGAGGGATAATAAATCAGCCATGATGGAATGGTGGAGCAGACTCGATGGGCTGAATGGCCTAGTTCTGCTCATATCCCCTATGGTCTTACCAGTGATACATGTTGTGAAATTTGTAGTTTTACTACAGCAGTAGAGTGCAATATATAAAGTCATGCTATAAGTTATAAAAAGGAATATATATTTTAAAAATAAATAAGTAGAGAAAGAATAGTGAGATATTGCTCATGTGAGGACACCCAGCAGAACTGAGAAAACAAGACCTGACAAAGGGCGGATGAGCTCCCGTGGAAGAGATTAAAGCCTCACCACGTATCTACGAATCGTATACTATGCACTTAGTTAGAAGAGACATGATGAACTGTGTGGCTGGACCTGCCTAAGGAAGGGCTCAGCTCGAAGAAGCGGCCGTGGCTGGAAGTCGACATGGCCTCGGGCTCGAGTTTGGAGGGGGTGGCGGTGGGCGGTGCCAAGGCAGCCAGCAAGAACAAACTGGAGGAGAGGCTGTACTTGGTGCTGTCGCAAGACCGAAGAAGATGGAGGTGCATAGCGGCCAACCCCGGATTCGGGACGGCACCCACTGACTGACTGACTTATGAGGAAAGATTGCGTGTGCCAAAACTTTTCTCTTCGGAGTGAAGAAGGATGAGAGATGACTTGGTAGAGGCATACAAAATTATAGGAGAAATATATAGAGTGGACAACCAGAGAGTTGTTCCCAGTGTGGGAATGGTTAATATGAGCGGACAGAATTTTAAGATGATTGGAGGGAAGTATAGGGGGGATGTGAGAGGTAAGTTCCTTACACAGTGGTGAGTGCATGGAATGCCCTACCAGGGGTGGTGACAGAGGCAGATACATTAGGCACATTTAAGAAAGTTTTAGACAGGCACATGGATGATAGAAAAATGGAGGGCTACGTGGGAGGGAAGAGTTAAGTTGATCTTAGAGTCGGCTAAAAGGTTGACACAACATGGTAGGCTGAAGGGTTTGTATGGTGCTGTGGTGTTCTATGTACCCTGATCTATGAACTGACCTGCCCAGCTCTGCAGTGAAGCCAGCCACTTTACAACCATTGAAGATTTTTTTTAAAATGTTAACTTTTTATTTGGGGATACAGCATGCTAGTAGGCATTCCAGTCCAACAAGCCTACTAAAGATAGTGTTACACCCATTACAGTCATGTGGCCAAATAGCATACAAAACCCGAACACCTTTCGAATGGGGGTGGACAACCATGTGACCAATTAGCATACAAAACCCGAATGCCTTTGGAGTGAGGCTGGAAAGCTGAGCAGCTGAAAGATGGCCACAGGGAGAATGTAGGAAACAACCCAGATCACCAGCACTGAAACAGTGTTATACTACCACTGCCACCCCCAAGTGATGAGACAATTCTACACCTGCAGATGTCATACCAGTTGAGGGCAAATCTTTCTGTTTATTTTTGAAACCACAAATCCAGGCCGCCCTGGCTGCAGTACTTTGACCTGAGCTGGTTTTGTATGACAACTGTGTCAACTTATCAAAAGAATGTCCCTTTGCACCGTGTACATCCTCAGAGTGTCACAGATATTTGAAGCTGTGAGCCAGAAATTTAGCCACCAGTTGCAGTCTCCCAGGCATGGGAATGGGTAATCTCATAATGTCACAGTCCTGAAGTCCTCAAACTCACCACAACTACCCACTCACATTAATCCTCAATTATAGCATCTACGGAGAGTAACAAACAGTCAGTGTTTCAGGCCGAGACCCTTCATCAGGACTGGAAAGGAAAGGAGAACAAGCCAGAATCTTTGCCCTCATTTTTATTCTCCCCACATTCCCAACAGCTCCCGCCCAGATTTCACTGCCCACCTACACACCAGGGGTAGTTTAGGTGCCCAATTACACCTACCAGCCCACATGTCTTAGGCACATGGGAGCAAACTGGAGCACCCGGGGGAAACCAGATTCATGTTTGTTGTCATTCAACCACCCGCATGTATACAGCTAAACCAAACATTATTCCTCTGGAACAAGGTGCAAAATACAGTTACACACAGCTCATATAGTTACGATCCAGTACAGTGACACACAGCTCACATAGTTATGATCCAGTACAGTCACACACAACACACAGTTACAATCCAGTATAGTCACACACAGTTCATATAGTTACAATCCAGTACATACAGTAACACAGCACATACAGTTATAATCCAGTGCAGTCACACATAGCTCATATAGTTACGATCCAGTACAGTGACACACAGCTCATATAATTACGATCCAGTACAGTAACACACAGCACATACAGTTACGATCCAGTACAGTCACACACGACTCATATAGTTACAATCCAGTACATACAGTAACACACAGCACATACAGTTACGATCCAGTAGTCACACACAACACATATGGTTATGATCTAGTACATACAGTCGCGCATAGCACATATAGTTATGATCCAGTACATTCACTCACAGCTCAGATAGTTACAATCCAGTACGTACAGTCACACACAGCACAGTTACGATCCAGTACAGTCACACAGCACATACAGTTACGATCCAGTACAGTCACACACAGCACATACAGTTACGATTCAGTACAGTCACACACAACTCATATAGTTACGATCCAGTATAGTCACACAGCTCATATAGTTATGATCCAGTACAGTCACACATAGCACATTTGGTTACGATCCAGTACAGTCACACACAGCACATACAGTTACGATCCAGTACAGTCACATACAGTTACGATCCAGCTGGATTTTTGAGACAGAGACTCGACCAGCTGTGACACTGTGGCACAGTTATATTAACCTACTTGAGTTTCATTGATTGACTGGTCTATGTGTTGGCTGGGCTGCCATTTGTTGGAGATGCCATTTGTTACAGCCAGACTTCTGACTCAACGATAAGAACATCAGGTATATGGAATGTAAATGTTGGAGTGAACAGTTTGTTTTTGATGACCATGGACCCTCTTTGGGGACTTGGCTGTTGCTGGCATAGTGGGTGGTGAGAATGCTGATGCTTTATGCTAGAATAAGTGGGGGGAGTGGGAGGGTTGATGCTGCTTATGTGTGGGAGGAGGCAGGGGGCTTTGGGGTTCTTGTGTATTTTTTCTGTTATTCTTTGGGGGTATTTTTCTTCTGTTTTGAGGATGTCTGCAGAGAGTAAGAATTTCAGGTTGTATGTAGTCTACATTCTCTGACATTAAATGGAAGTGTTGAACTATTGAAATAAGCAGCCCTGAATTCTCCAGCGAAGTTATCAGACCAACAGAATCATAGAGCACTACGACAAGTAAACAGGCCCCTTGGCCCATCGATCCATGCTCACCAAATCTCAATGTCAGCAAAAGCAAGCAATTGGTTGTGGATTTCAGGAAGGGGACATCAGGAGGGCGCATGCCAGTTCTCATTGCGGGGTCAGCAGTGGAAAGGGTGAGCATTTTCCGTGTTCGTGGGGTCAGCGTCTCTGAAGATCTATCCTGGGTCCTGCATTCTAATGCAATTACAAAGAAGGCATGTTTCATTTGGAGTTTGAAGAGATTTGGTATGTCACCGAAGACTCTATTATATTTCTACAGATGCACTGTGGAGAGCATTCTAACTGATTGCATCACGATATTTTATGGAGAAGCCAATGCACAGGACCAGAAAAATCTGCAGAGCTTTGCAAACCCAGCTAGCTCCATCATGGGCACAAGCCTCCTGGCATCTTGAAAAGGCTACGCTTCAAGGAGTGGTCACACATTGTTAAGGATTGCCACCACCCAGAAAATGCTCTCTTCTTATCATTACCATCAGGGAGGAGGTACAAGAGCCTGAAGATGCTTGCTCAACATCTTAGGAAGAGCTTCTTCCCCTCTGCCATCAGATTTCTGAATGGACCATGAGCACTACCTCACCACTCTGCTCTCTTCCTGGATGATGTACTTTCTTATCGTAACACAGAGTAACATTTTATGTATTGTACTGCTGCCACAAACAACAAATGTCATGACATATGTCAATGATAATAGACCTGATTCTGATTCTGTACCTAATAGAGTGGCCACATCAGCTTTTAAATGACGCTCCATGAGATTAAAAAAATTGACACCCACTGATAGGGCAAATGCTCTGAACGTGGGTTGTATTTTTGTAGTGCTTGCTGTTATTACACTGTGAATCTGACAGAAATTCCTGTTGCATGTCTGTGACACAAGGGAATACAGGAAATTCTGCTGGTTTATCTCTACTCCGCTGACTCTGCTGGCCTTCATCATATTCTTTGTGGTATGGTGAAATGAGAGCAAACTATTCTTGCTGTAAAAGACTCTGGAAACATTACATTTTGTCAGATGAACTGTAGTTGAGTTTTTAAAGTTGCACTAAACCATAATTATTGTTTATCGGACTCTCTCTAGGAGCTAATTTTATGTGAGATGACTATAATGCCCTCAATTAAAGTTTTCTAAATGTGAAGCACTTTAAAAATATCTTTTATTTTGTTTTATACAGCTTATGACTTTTCAGCTTATACATTATTTTGCATGCTGTGTAAGGTTTAAAACACAGTCAAGTCAGATGGATAGCCCAAATCACTTCAGAAACATGAAATGCTTTATCTTAACTGCAATTTGCCAGAGGCTGACATTCTCTGTCACAAATCTGAAGTCAGAAAGGTTGGAATTGATTACACCAGCTCCCTATTCAGACTAGTAGCAAGCAACAAATAATTAATAACGTTTTCTCTATTTAAACTTGGGCACCGAGGTAGCGTAGTGGTTAGTGCTGGAGTTTGACACCCTCTGTAAGGAGTTCGTACGTTCTCCCTGTGAACCATATGGATTTCATCCTTGGTTACTAGGTTACTTGGTCATTATAAATTGTCCTGTGATTGGGCCAGGGTTGTTGTTGTTGTTGTTATTATTATATTATTATTATTATTATTACGTGGGTTTCTGGACGGCGCAGCTCATTTGGGGCTAAGGGATTGTTCTACTGTATCTCCAAAAAGGTAAAATAAATAAACTGCCGGGAGCTATGGCATGATTTTATACACAGGAGGTCATAGGTTAAGGGTGAAAGGTGAAATGTTTGAGGGGGACACAATGGGGAACTTCTTCAGTCAGAGGATGATGAGAGTATGGAACGAGCTGACAGCAGAAATGATGGATGTGGGTTTGTTTGCAACATTTAAGAGGAGTTTGAGTAAGGACATGGATGGGAAGGGTACGAAGGGTATTGGTCCAGGTGTGAGTCAATGGGACCAGGCAGAATAACTGTTCAGTGTGGACTAGATGGGTCACAAGTCTTGCTTCTATGCTGTACCGCTCAATAACTATGTCTCTGTAAGGAGCTCAATAGTTTCCAAAATGAATGGCATTGACCTGCCTGCGTTGATCTGCAAATTTCCCAGTGCTGTGTTGGAGTGAAATGATTCCAGGTTCCCATTGCTGACCGATTGTGAGATCCCAAGGCTGAATGATGATTCACTGGACGGTGATGGTGACCGCTGACCGACTGTGAGCGATGATTCACTGGACGGTGATGGTGACTGCTGACCAATGGCAGTGCCCCAAGGATGAACAACAAATAAGTGGATCATAAAAATGACCAATGAGATTTGGAGATGACAGATAACCAATAGCAGCACAATGACGATGATTGGTGGCAAATGGTAAAAATCATAAGGTTTAAACTTTTCTAACTGGTTGCATCACAGCCTGGTCTGGAAACACCAATGCCTAGCAATGGAAAAGTCTACAGAAAGTGGTTGATACAGCCCAGTCCGTCAGAGGCAAAGCCCTCCCCACAAGCACATTTATGTAGCACATATCATCAATCACCCCCACCATCCAGGCCATACACTCTTCTTGGGCAGAAAGTAAAGCAGCCTTTGGTCCCACCCCACCAGGCTCAGGAACAGTTATTACCCTACAGCCACCCAGCTCCTGAACCAGCATGGATAACTTCACTCGCCTCAACTTTGAACCGATTCCACAACCTATGGTCTCACTTTCAAGGACTCTACAACTCATGTTCTCAGTATTATTTATTTTAAATTTGGACAGTTTGTCTTCTTTTGCACAGTTATTTGTCAGTCTTTGTATCATTTTTCATAAATACCACTGTATTTTTAAATGCCTTCAAGTAAGTGAATCTCAAGGTGACATCTATGTACTCCGATAATAAATTTACTTTGACTGACTTTGAAGACGGGTTGATGAAGCCAATGCAGATTTGATGGTGCAGGGGAATTCTCCTCACACCCACCCACCCCCCGCATGCTCAGGTGAACAGTCCCGGAGATCAGTCACCATCCTCTAGTCACAGCTTTGAGAGTGAGGTGACCTCATATAACCGTATAACAATTACAGCACGGAATTATACCTCCTGAGTATTACCATAATCCCAACCATCTGGTTGACCTCCCTCAGCTGAAAATATCCTGAGGAAAGGAGATTAGCCAGGCTCACGTCAGGCTTAGTCAAGAAACTGATGTCAGTAAGGTTTAGGACCTAAAACAAAGGCAAGTGACTGGCTCTTGGAGTGGCATTGCCCCTTCCATAGCTTCCACCCTCATCCCGCGAGGTTACAGTGGGTGTCCTCCGCCCGATGTTTGACTCTCAGCCTGAGGTCCGTGAGCGTGGGCTTTAAGTGACTGGTGTCAGAAGGATGGCTTTCCTCAATAGTCCTTGGAGGAGTCAGAACAGTACCTTCCCCCTCAAGGAGTCTTACATCTCAGAACAAGGGGAGACGGCAATTGGCATCTACCTGCTGAGTCTTGGTACGTAGAACACCAACTCTGTGCGGGGATTATACGCACGTCACATACGTCACCCGTGTACAGGTTTACAGGTATTAAGTATCATTACACATACTGTGTAGAAATAGATTATTTACATAGATGTGAGAGTTACATGGTGATTATACTCTGTACTATGTTGTTTTGAATGACATAGCATATGCACAGTAGTGTAGCGGTTAGAGCAAGTGCTTTACAACACCTGCAATTACGGACCCAGGTTTGATTCCCGCCACTGTCTGTAAGGAGTTTGTATGTTTACCCAGAGACCATGTGGGTTTCCTCCACGTGCTCTGGTTTTTCTCCCCATGACCATGTGGGTTTCCTCCCCGTGACCATGTGGGTTTCCTCCACGTGCTCTGGTTTTTCTCCCCATGACCATGTGGGTTTCCTCCCCGTGACCATGTGGGTTTCCTCCACGTGCTCTGGTTTTTCTCCCCATGACCATGTGGGTTTCCTCCCCCGACCATGTGGGTTTCCTCTCCATGACCATGTGGGTTTCCTCCACGTGCTCTGGTTTTTCTCCCCATGACCATGTGGGTTTCCTCCCCGTGACCATGTGGGTTTCCTCCACGTGCTCTGGTTTTTCTCCCCATGACCATGTGGGTTTCCTCCCCCTGACCATGTGGGTTTCCTCTCCATGACCATGTGGGTTTCCTCCACGTGCTCTGGTTTTTCTCCCCATGACCATGTGGGTTTCCTCCCCGTGACCATGTGGGTTTCCTCCACATGCTCTGGTTTTTCTCCCCATGACCATGTGGGTTTCCTCCCCGTGAACATGTGGGTTTCCTCCACGTGCTCTGGTTTTCTCCCACTTTCCAAAGTCATACAGTTCGGATTAATTAATTGTGGTCATGCTATGTTTGTGCTGGAAGAATGGTGACATTTGTGGGGTGCCTTCCGCACGTTCGTCAGACTGTTGTTTGTCGACACAAAATGATGCATTTCACTGTACGTCTCGATTTACACGTGACAGATAAAGGTAATTATTATTCTCTTGAATAGCACACTAACAGACAGTTTGATCTGAAGACCTATCATCTGCCTGCTTTTGCTCTACCCCTTCCTTTCACCTTGTTTTTATACTGGCAATCTCCTCTCTCCCGTACAGTCCAGATGAAGGATGATCCTGAAATCCCGACTCTCCATTCCCCCCCCCCACAGATGCCACTCAGCCTTCTGAGCTCCTTCACACCCGCATTCGCTTGTGTTTCCCTGTATCCCTGCCACTATCTGATGTCACTTCTCTCTGAGTGGAAACTAGGACTTCGATCCTCTGTCAGACCACCTTCTCCTTTGAAGCCTTCTGACAGATCACAGTCAATGTCTCTGTTTCAGTGGGGATGTAGGCGGGAGGTGTAAGTCTGCAGACTCAGATGTAACTATAAACACACACACACACACACACACACCACCAGGGTTTAACTTCTTCAAGGTCGACAGGAGGCATCGGCCCAGTAACTAGCCTGTTGACTGTGTTTCTGCTCCCTCTAGGCTGGCTCTCCTGGTTTGGAAACAGCGTGGTGATCTTTGTGCTCTACAGACAGAGGGCAACACTACAACCGCACGATTACTTAACCTTTAACCTGGCCATCTCTGATGCCAGTATTTCCCTCTTCGGCTACTCCCGTGGGATTATAGAGATCTTCAATGTATTCCGAGATGAGGGTTTTCTGATTACTTCCATATGGACGTGTCAGGTAAGCTGCAATAGCCAGTGCAGGCACTGGGCTTTCCTTTCACACATTGTCCTTGGCTTCAGCAGTAAGGGACTGACTGAATACAAGGACTATGGGCTCAAGTCTATCCCAGAGATTTCAGGTGTGTTCTAGTCCAACCCTTGGAGAATAGTTCCAAGGCATCGGAGCTACTTCAGATGAGCCTTTAAACTGCGTTCCCACTAGTGGGAAGACTCTCTGGTGAAACCAAGCAGGTCAGGCATCATTGATGGAGAGGAATAAACAGTCGATGTTTCGGGCCGAGACCCTTCATCAGGATTAGAAAGGAAAAGGGAAGAAGCCAGATTGAGAAGGTGGGGGAACGGGAAGGAGGCCAAGTGAAGAAGACAGGTGAGAGAGAAGGTGGGTGGCTGGGCAAGGGTGGCTGAAGTAAGAAGCTGAGAGGAGATGGGTGGAAGAAGTGAAGAGCTGAAGAAGAAGGGAACTAATCAGAGAATATGGAGGACCATGGAAGAAAGGGAAAGCGGAAGAGCACCGGAAGGGGATGATGGATAAATGAGGTAAGAAGGTAATCAGAATAGGGAATGGAAAAAGAGAGGAGGAGGAATAGGAAGAGAAATTTCCACCTATCACCTCCCACCTTCTCACATCATCCACCCACCCACCTTCCCCCTCACCTGACCCCTTCTACCACCTTCCAGTTTGTACTCTTTCCTCTCCCCTACCATCTTATCCTGGCTTCTTTGCCCTTCCCTTCCAGTCCTGGTGAAGGGTCTTGGCCTGAAATGGCAACTATTTCCAGCATCTGCAGAATCTCTTGTGTTTAAGATTCTGTGATGCTATTTCAGAGGAGAGAGTGGGAAGTTGCTGGCAGTTCTGAATTACCACGACTTTGCTGTAGTTTCTGGAGTCTGAGGGCTTTCTAGAGGTTAGTTCAGAAATGCTGATGGGTGAAAGAGGAGGAATTTTCCAGTCCTGATGAAAGGTCTCATTCCTAAATGTTGACTATTTAATCCTCTCTATAGACCTGGATGGTGGGGGTCCTTAATAATCTACATTTTTGTAATAAATTTACTTTGCACCCATACATTCTTTGTAATGTTGCAGGAAGCCCACTCAGTCACGGGCAGAATGTACAAACTCCTTACAGACAGCGGTGGAATCAAACCCGGGTCTCTGGGGCTGAACTAGCATTACATTAACCACGATGCTACCGTGTTGTGAGAGAAAAGGGTAGATTGATCATCTATATAATCATGATTTGAAGTACAAATGGAAATCAGTCAGTTAATCATCATACTAGGGGAAAAAAAGATTTGAAAAACGATATATTTTAAAATCTCATCTAAGTTACATGAATGTGTTTAAAGAATGGTGTGATGTACCATGGCATACATAGAGGTTTTGTGCCAACTGTTCCCTCCCACATAGACTAGTGTTCCTTTCAGCCAGGTACCTTGACACTCTTCATCTGGTAGGTACAGGGATTGGAGGGACATAGGAGATAGGAAGTAGGTGTTGGGATTGGAGGGAGGTAGGAGGTAGGTGTTGGGATTGGAGGGAGGTGAGAGGTAGGTGTTGGGATTGGAGGGAGGTAGGAGGTAGGTGTTGGGATTGGAGGGAGGTGAGAGGTAGGTGTTGGGATTGGAGGGAGGTAGGTAGGTGGGATTAGAGGGAGGTGGGAGGTAGGTGTTGGGATTGGAGGGAGGTGGGAGATAGGTGGGATTAGAGGGAGGTAGGAGGTAGGTGTTGGGATTGGAGGGAGGTGGGAGATAGGTGGGATTAGAGGGAGGTAGGAGGTAGGTGCTGGGATTGGAGGGACAGTCATGAACAAGGAAACACAACGAAGGGTCTCGGCCCGAAACGTTGACTGTGCTTTTCTCCATAGATGCTGCCTGACCTGCTGAGTTCCTCCAGCATTTTGTGAGTGTTGCCCTGGATTTCCAGCATCTGCAGATTTTCTCTTGTTTGTAAGAGATAAGGGCCGGTTATTTAAAACTGAGGTGGGTAAAAACGTCTCCTCTCAGAGGGAGAGGAATCTGTGGAATTCTCTGCTGCCAAGGACAGTGAAAACTGAGTCACTGGATTACATTTAAACTGGAGAGAGATAAGAATGTGAAAGTTTGGGGGATTGAGCACTCTTGGGAACTGGCACTGAAGAGGAGTGGAGACCTGGGGCAGATCAGCTGTGACTGTTTTGGGCGGCTGGTGTAACGCTTTACCATGCCAGCAATCGGGGTTTGATTCCTGCCACTGTCCGTAAGGAGTCTGTACGTACTCTCCGTGACCACCTGAGTGCTCCGGTTTCCTCCCACCTTCCAAAGACATACGGGCTAGTGACAGCTAGTCAGCTGTGGGCATGCTCTGCTGGCACCGGAATTGCAGACTGCCCCGAGCACAGTGTGTTGGTCATTGACACAAATAATGCATCTCGTTATATGCTTCCATGTACTGTTACAAATAAAGCTAATCTTTAAATCTTTAATAATCCTGCTCGTGGATAATCCTTAATAATCCGCCTCCCTCCAATCCTAACACCTACCTCCTACCTCCTACCTCCCTCCAATCCCAATACCTACCTCCCACCTCCCTCCAAACCCCGCACCTTCTTCCTACTTTCCTCCAATCTTAACACCTACTCCTGCTCGTAGTTTCTGGAATTCCTGTGTAGTCTATATCCTTTGTTCTTTCCTTCCCCTCCTTCTCCCAGTTCTTCCCTTCATGATGTTAGAGGTGTTTCTAAACTCAGGGAGACAGCATAACGTGTGGCCTTTGTGTTTCAGGTCGATGGCTTCCTCACACTTCTCTTTGGTCTGGTCAGCATTAATACACTGACAGTGATCAGTATCGTAAGGTACATGAAAGGGTGTCAACCATACAGAGGTAACTGTCGTAGTTCCACAAAAGGCTCTGCAGACGCCGGAAGCCTAGAGCAACACACACACAGTACGCGAGGAACTCGGCAGGTCAGGCAACATCTATGGAGGGGAATAACGTTTCGTGCCGAGACTCTTTACTGGACTGGATTCTCATACCCAGTCATAACCCGAAATATTGACTGTTTATTCTCCTCCAAAGATGCTGTCTGACCTGCTGAGTTCCATCTGCATTGTGTGTGTGTGTGTGTGTGCGTGTGTGTGTGTGTGTGCGTGAGTCGCTGACTATAGTTTTAACAGTTCACTTGCAATGAAGTGTTGGTGGGTTAATGGGGAATGGGAGGAGGAGAGGGGGTTGGTGATGCGAACTGGGATCCAAGAATGAGAATGGGTGAAGATGATGGGAATGGAGGTGGGAATACCAGGATGGAGGTGCAGGACAAGACTGGGAAGTAAGAGGTAGGGTTAGGAAGTAGTGTGGGAGAGTAGCTTTGGGAAAAACAAGGATGGGAATGAGTCTGGCTTTATAAGGCACTGGTGAGGCCTCATTTGGAGTACTGTGAGCAGTTTTGGGGCCCCTTATCTAAAAAAGGGTGTGTTGACATTGGAGAAGGTTCAGAGGAGGTTCTCGAGAATAATCCCGGAAAAGAAAAAAATAACAGGAACTTTCGATAGCTCTGAGCCTGAACTCACTAGAATCAGGGGATCTTATTGAAACCTCTCGAATATTAAAAGGTTTAGAGGGAGTGGATGTGGAGTGTATGTTTCCTATAGTGGGAGAGTCTAAGACCAGAGGGCACAGCCTCAGAATAGAAGGACATCCCTTTAGAACAGAGATGAAGAGGAATTTCTTTTGCCCAAAGATGGTGAATCTGTGGAACACAGAAGGCTGTGGAGGCCTAGGGAGGGGATTGTAGATGAAGATTAGCACCTGGGTTGCTGAAATAGCTGGTGGAACGGACACCTTTTTAGCAGAGACAGAGACGGGAGGAATATTGTGGAACATTCCTGTCTCTAGGTCCTGGTCCTCGGTCTAACCTTGGTGTGGTATCTCCACAGCTCACCGCATCAACAATGGGAGTATAATCGTGCTGCTGATGCTGGTCTGGGCTGCTGCTCTCTTCTGGTCTGCCGCACCACTGTTTGGCTGGGGGAGTTACACAGGTGGGATCTTGTTGAATGATCACTGACTACAACCTATGGACTCACTTTGAATGATTATTTATTATTACTTTTAATTGATGTTGTTATTTCCAGTTTTTTTCTTTGAAACATTGGTTGTTTGTCAGTCTTTGCGTAGTTTTTCATTGATTCTATTGTGCTTCTTTGTTCTACAGTGAATGCCTGCAAGAAAATGAATCTCAGGGTAGTGTATGCTGACATATACGTACCGTGATAATAACTTTATTTTGAACTTTGCGGGTTCCTGCAGCTGTAGATTAACCTCGAGCAAAAATACCCACAGAAAGACACAGAAGATATTAGACAAAAGATACCACCGTGGGGCCCCATGGTACTGTAGTGGTTAGCATGACTCCATTACAGCTGGGAGTATCGGAGATCAGAGTTTAACTTTGCTGCTGTCTGAAAGGAGTTTGTACGTTCTCCCCGTGAAGCGTGCGGGTTTCCTCAGGGTGCTCCAGTTTCCTCCCACAGTCCAAAGATGTGCCAGTCAGTAGGTTAATTGGTCACTGTAAATTGTCCTGTGACTAGACTAGGGTTTAGATAGGTGGGTTGCTGGGTGGTGCGGCTCATTGAGTCAGAAGGGCCTGTTCTGCTCTGTATCCCTAAATAAATAACATCAGTATAATGACATTTGATTATTAACAGTAGAGGTATCTGAGATCGGAGATACTTGAAGAAGCATCTGAACAGGCCAGGTTGGCTCTATTCATGTTCTCATTGGCTGTGGGAACAGTGCGCTGTGATAACGGGACGTGTTAGTCTCAGGCTGGCGAACGTTTTAAAGAATGTGTAGCTAAACTGGCAACAACCTTCTAAAAAATTCTCTCACGTGCCATGGTAATTTTGAGCATGGATTATTACTGTTTAATAATTTATTTTTATTTAGAGATACAGCACAGTAATTGGCCATTCAAACCAAATGAGTCTGCACTGCTCAAATACACCATGTGACCAATTAACCTACTAACCTGTGTACATTTGGACTGTGGGAGGAAACCGGAGCACCCGGAGGAAACCCACATGGCCACAGGGAGAACATACAAACTCCTTACAGACACCAGCTGGGACCCAGTCTGTCAATTCCAAAACCAGGGCTCCTAATCTGTAGAGTTAGTTAGTTACGCCCATCACCCCGACTGGGACATAGACCACCAACAGTAGCTCACCAGAGCCCTCTGCCCTGGGTCAGTCTTTCAAACTGTCTCCAGGTACAGCTCATCTTTAAAGATCCTTCCTCTCCCCGGGATCAGGTCTTTCAGTTTCTCTTGCCATTTCTGTAGCTCTGGGATTTTACGGGATGGGGTTGCTAACCCTGAGCCCACCCCTCATTGTTTCGCAGCCGGGCTTGGGACCGTCCATAGAGGAGGTTTAATCTGTGGACCCAGACAGTTAACCTCAGGCTCTGACAATTAGTCAGGAAACCTGGACTGTTAATCTCAAATTTCAAACCGTTAATCCCAAAATCCTGGCTGTTAGTTAATGGATTCAGACTATTATCCCAGTTAGATCTTTAGAGCTTTGAATTCAGTTTAAATAAAGAGGCAATTTGTACCATGAAATCATAGGGATTGTCATATAAATTAAGTTTCACTGTTCAGAAGGTGAATATGTTTGTATTAAGAACTTTCTGCCTTTGTGAGTTTGGGCCAATGTATGAGTCTGAATCAAGCTTATTATCACCAACATGTGTCATGAAATTTGCTTTTTTTGTGTGGTGACAGTGCAGTTCAGTACATAAAAATTACTACAAATTACAAAAAGCATATATTTTAAAAACTACAAAAAGAAGGTAGTGTTCATCCCGTCATGGACCGTTCAGAAATCTGGTGGCAGAGGTTCCTGAAAACATTGAGTGTGGGTCTTCAGGCTCCTGTAGCTCCTCCCTGATGGTAGAAATGAGAAGGGGGTGGTGCCTGCCCTTTATGACGGAAGCTACCTTTTTGAGGCATTGCCTTGTGATGATGTGGAGTGGTGAGGAGGCCGGTGCCTGTGATGGATCTGGCTGAGTTTACAACCCTCGGAGTTTTATCGATCCTGTGAATTGGAGCCTCCATACCAGATGGTGCTGCAACCAGTCTGAAATCTCTCCACGATACACCTGCGGAAATGTACTGGTGCATTGATGTGTGACTCCTGTCATCCACTAACGTAGTTAAGTTTGAGCTGCCAAGGCAAGTAAAATGTCAGGAAATTGAAGAAGAAGGAGAAAGCCCTTAACTCCGAGTGGAGTCATCGGGAGGCTGTCATGACAGAGTTTTTTTTATAGCAGGCTTTCTTATTTTTACGAGACCGAGTTGCTAGCTCGACGCTCAACCCAGCATGGATGGAAAGCGTTCAAGGGAGCCGGTTGGATTCGAACTCAGGAGCCTTCGCTCTGAAGTCCAGCGCTGATGCCACTATACCACCAACCGGCTATGTCAGGAAATTATTCTCCTCTATTCCTCTATCTCCCTGTTTGTCACTCTCCCTCTCTGATTCCTTTTCACAATCTTTCCTTCCAACGCAGACCGGCAATATGGAACATGTGAGATCGACTGGGCCAGAGCAATATTCTCCACTGTTTACAAGTCCTACATTATCTCGGTCTTTACCTGCTGCTTCTTCCTGCCAGTGGCTGTCATGATTTTTTCGTACGTCTCCATCATCAAGACGGTCAAGTCAAACCGGGCGTTGATGGGGGGTGCCAAGGTGGGGGACCGTCAGAGGAAGCTGGAGCAGGACGTGACTCGGGTGAGCTGTGTGACTGTGTGGACCCTGGGGTTGGGAGGATAAAGTTTGTACCCCTGTCACAGACTCCATCATACGGGCCACAAAAAGCGCGTCTTCACACGGGTAGTGTTGAAGGACAGAGTGAGTGTGTCTGAGGACAGTGACAGTGTCACAGGGCAGGGTGAGTGTGCCACATGTTAGTGAGTGTGTCACAGTGCAGTGTGAGTGTGTTACGGGACAGGGTGAGTGTGTCTCAGGATAGTGAGTGTGTCACAGGTCAATGTGAGTGTGTCACAGGACACTGAGTGTATCACAGAGCAAGGTGAGTGAGTGTGTTAGGGAGCATGATGAATGTGTCACAGCGCAGTGTGAGTCTCCCTCAGGATCTCTCTCTCTGGTTATCCATCCCATAGGATGATGACGGCTCCTTTCTGTCAGTTAGTGGGGTTTACCCCACTCCTCAGAAAGGAACAGCGTGTGCGTGAGTGGATTTTAGGTGACTAGGGGGTTGCACAGCTCCAGACTCACCCTCTCGACATCCCCTCCGGGATCCAGTGGCATGGTGGGCTCCAAGACGGCTGGGGGAAGTTCTGTTGCAGTGAATGGCCACACCAAGCTTCGATGCAAGGGATGCCCTTTCCACGATTCACAGCACGTTTGCTAGATGGCCATTGACCCTACGAGAGGGTTCATCCGCCCTTTGACAGGTCTTGTTTCTCGTCCTGCAGGGTGTCTAGCCACCCTCTTCGCCAGGCAAGCCTGGTGGGGAGTTGGTTTAGTCGCCGACCACCCGACCATGCAACAGGTAGTACTGGGTTACATAGTACCAGTGGCACTCAGACCAGTGACCTGACCAGAGCCTCAGGATAGTCAGTGTGTCACAAGGCAGAGTGAGTGTGTCAGAGAGCAGTGAGTGTGTCACAAGGCAGAGAGAGTGTGTCACAGGGCAGAGTGAGTGTGTCAGGGAGCAGCGAGTGTGTCACAGGGCAGAGTGTGTGTGACAGAGAGCAGTGAGTGTATCACAGGGCAGAGTGAGTGTATCAGGGAGCAGCGAGTGTGTCACAGGGCAGAGTGTGTGTGTCAGAGAGCAGTGAGTGTATCACAAGGCAGAGTGAGTATGTCAGCAGTGAGTGTGTCACAGGGCAGAGTGTGTGTGTCAGAGAGCAGTGAGTGTGTCATGGGGCAGAGTGTGTGTGTCAGAGAGCAGTGAGTGTATCACAAGGCAGAGTGAGTGTGTCAGAGAGCAGTGAGTGTGTCACAGGGCAGAGTGAGTGTGTCAGAGAGCAGTGAGTGTGTCACAGGGCAGAGTGTGTGCGTGTTCCTTGTCTCCCCACCACTGGAGGGACAGACTCCCCACACTCCCTATGGCTGGTTTGAAGTATTAATGCTCTGAATAGTCGGATGCTGGAAGGAAGGTACCCCACTCCACTGCCATGTGATGGCATGTTGTGTTGCTGGACTGTTCTGGAAGGGAGTCAGGGGATGGAAGTGCTTGGTCACGAGTTCTCGACACAACGCAGGTTTGAAGATGTCACTGAGCTGCCCTCCCCTAACCTGTCCTTGGTCTATGGTTACAGGTTTCCATGGTGGTCTGCACAGTGTTCATCGTTGCCTGGTCTCCGTACGCCGTGATCTCCATGTGGTCGGCCAGCGGCCGCCATGTGCCAAAGCTGACCAGTCTGTTAGCCAGCCTGTTCGCCAAGTCTGCCAGCTTCTACAACCCCCTCATCTACTTTGGGATGAACTCTAAATTCCGACGGGACATACGCATGCTCCTGCTCTGTGCCTCGGACAAGGAGGGTGTCAGGCTCAGACGAGTGAAGTGGGGCCCGGAGCCGGAGGTGGCCGTGCCCAAGGGCAGTCTCCACTCGCAGCTGCAGGGCCCAGCAGGCGGTGAGAGGGAATGGTCTCATCTCCCCAACAGCGAGAACTCCGGCTACCTGTGTGAGAGGTTGTAGCTGCTGGCCACAGGCTGACTCTGTGTCAGTCCCTAACCATAGAAGGACATTCCCCATAGGAGGCACCACCTCTGGGAGTTTACTGTGACGTTCTCCACTGTATGTGCAACTTAGTTAGGGGCAAAGGAAAACCTAGCGAATATTTCTGATTGGGATTGTTGGTCACCAGGTAGAAACCAGGTGACAGCACTAGAGACAATGTAACACCCATTCTATACCCACACTGGGAGTGGGGATGGGTCTGTAACACACTCTATACCCACACTGGGAGTGGGGACGGGTCTGTAACACACTCTATACCCACACTGGGAGTGGGGATGTGTCTGTAACACCACAGGACCACTCTATACCCACACTGGGAGTGGGGACGGGTCTGTAACACACTCTATACCCACACTGGGAGTGGGGAGGGGTCTGTAACACATTCTATACCCACACTGGGAGTGGGGACAGGTCTGTAACACATTCTATACCCACACTGGGAGTGGGGACGGGTCTGTAACACTACAGGACCACTCTATACCCACACTGGGAGTGGGGACGGGCCTGTAACACTACAGGAACATTCCATACCCACACTGGGAGTGGGGACGGGTCTGTAGTATTTGGATAGGCTGTCTCAAGCAGGCTGCAAAGTGTTGTGTGGATTTGAGCTTCTCAGGTGTTGTTGAAGCTGTCCTTTTCCTGGTCTTATTCCATCACTGCTGACCTGAGTCTTGTGGTCGGCCAGCAGGCTTCAGGGAGTCAGGAGAGCAGTTATCACCATGGGATTTGAGCCTCTGGCCCATTGAACATATAGTTATTCCAGCTAGTTTCTGGTCAGAGGTAACCCCCAGGATGTTGATGGTGTGGGATTCATTGAACATTACGGGGTGATAACTGGACTTCCTGTGTCTGACATCGTCATTGCCTGGCCCCTGTATGGCCTCAGTTTTACTTGTCACCTATCAGCCCAGGCCTGGACGTTGTCCGGGTCTCGCTGAATTTGGACGGGCACTGCTTCGTTATCTGAGGAGTCGCGAATGGTGCTGAGCGTTGTGAGTCATCAGCGACCACTTCTTCCTCTGGCCTTATGACTGAAGAAAGGTCATCGATGAAGCAGCTGGTGAAGATGGTTGGGCAGGACACACAAAACGCTGGAGTAACTCAGCAGGTTGGGCAGCATCTCTGGAGGGGAATAAACAGTCAACGTTTCAGGCCAAGACCCTTCATTGGGACAGGACAGGAAAGGAAAGGGGAAGACACCTGAATAGGAAGGTGGAGGAGTGGCTAGTGATAGGTGAGACCAGGTGAGAGGTAAGTGGGTGGGTGGGGAGGAGGGATAAAGTAAGGAGCTGGGAGGTGATAGATGGAAGGTAAAGGGCTAGAGAAGAAGGAATCTGATAGGAGAGAAGGTAGACCATGGGAGAAAGGGAAGGAGGAGGGGCACGAGAGAGAAGTGAAGGGATGAAAGCCAGAATGGTGTATGGAAAAAGAGGGGGGGGTGTGTGGGAGAAACTGCCAGAAGTTGGTGAAATCACTGGAATTGGGACACTACCCTGAGGAAATCTTACATGGATGTTCCTGGTACAAACAGAGAGTGTCCTTTGTCTGATTTTTCTCAGCAATTCACACTCTGGCAGGAACCTGGCTTCAGAAACAGATTTATTCCCATTCTATTCTGTGACAAACTGTAGGCGTCTCAACAATATTACCTTAACTGTTTCCATGGTTACAGGAGGAGGGCATTCAGTGCTTTAAGACCATGCCAACGCTTGGCTGGATTTTGTTCATCTGCACCTAACTTCCCTTTTTATTTTATTTGCCATGTCATTTAATATATTTTTATCTATTTAGAGACTCCAATTAACTCCAATTTGTGTAGATAGACACTCACAAAATGCTGGAGGAACTCGGCAGGTCAGGCAGCATCTGTGGAAAGGAACAAACAGTTGATGTTTTGGGCTGAGACCCTTCGTCAGGACTGGAAAGGAAGGGGAAAGCACCAGAATGAGAAGGTGGGGGTGTGGGGAAGGGGAAGTAGTACAAACTGGCAGGTGAGGTAAGGTAGATAGGTGGTTCTGGGAGTTTTTTGTTATGTGTGGAACATTGTTGCTGGTAGTCTGGGCTCTTATTTATGCCATGAGCTCTTTAGAGATAATAGTTTTCCCACATAACCCTAGTAAATCCTTTAACCATTTCCTGACTATATACAGTACTTCAACTGTTTAAAAATATAAAGGTCACTCTGTGTACTTAAATTCCCCAAAACACTGAGTGCATTGAAAGTATTTGGCCAAAGCTTCACACAAGCTGTGTTTATACAGCGTTAACCTTTGAGAAAAAGAAGAATGTTTAACCTTTCAGGGAGCTGTTGTTCAAAAATAAAGCCATCTTTTATTTGAAGAACAATGAGGACTAGGTGGGGGTGTGTGATTTGTGCCTTGTGACATTGATCTTACAGATGAGACATCAGACAGCGACACCAGTTTAGGCAGGTATAATAATCCTATTTTAGGAACAATAAGAGTTTCTCCCCAGTGCTTAAGCCAATATTGTCAATCAACCTCTCGACAAAATACACCTAGTGGCTGCTTTATTAGGTACCTTCTGCAGCTAATAGAGTGGCCATTGAGTGTATGTTTGTGGTCTTCTGCTGATGTAGCCCATCTGCTTCAAGGTTCAATGTGTTGTGCGTTCAGAGATGCTCTTCAGCACATTATCATTGTAACACGTGGTTGAGTTACTGTCACCTTCCTGTCAGTTTGAATCAGTCTAACCATTCTCCTCTGACCTCTCTCATTAACAGGGCATTTTCACCCACAGAAATGCCACTCACTGGATGTTTTTGTTTTCTGCACCATTCTCTGTAAACTCCAGAGGCTGTTGTGCATGAAAATCCCAGGACATCAACAGTTTCTGAGATACTTAAACCACCCCTTCTGGCACCAACAATCATTCCATGGCCAAAGTCACTTAGATCACATTTCTTCCCCGTTCTGATGTTTGTTCTGAACAACAACTGAACCTCTTGACCATGCCGGGATGCTTTTATGCCTTGAGTTGCTGCCACATGATTGGCTGATTAGAGATTTGCTCTAACGAGCAGATGTACAGGTGCACCTAATAAAGTGGCCACTAAGTGTAGATTAATATTTCATTTCAAAGGTAAATAATTGATTAAAGAGAGATTAACTTCATTTGTCACATGCACGTCAAAACCTCAAAACATATAATGAAATGTGTCGTTTGTGTCAACTACCAACACAGTGTAAGGAATGTACAGGAGCAAGTGTCAACATGCTTCCAGGGCCAACACAGTGTGCCTATAACTTACTAACCCTGACTGGTACGTCTTTGGAGTGTGGGAGGAAACTGGAAGATCCAGAGAAACCCATGTGGTCACGAAGAGAACGTACAAACTCCTTACAGACAGTGGTGGGAATTGAACCCCGATCGAATGGTGCTGTAAAATGTTACAATAACCGCTACTTGACTGTGCTGCCTGGTATATGTTACTTAAAAGGCTGGAGTTACAGATGCAAAATAACTCATTAGGATGATTTAGACCACCAGCTGATTGGCCCATCAAACTGATACTAGCTCTCTACTCTTTCTCTGGGCCCTTGTAAATATATACTTCTCAGAGATTCGTCTTTTTCTTTCCCGAGTCTGCTGTTAGATTTTACCTCGGTCGCGATCTCTGCAACACAGAGAGGATGAAAAAGCTGCAGAGATTGTTCAAAGCTTCATGTGAGATTCACAGAGCAGCGAGTCAGTCACAAATAGGGACTTCTATTGTGCACTGACTGCTGAGTTGTGACATGACTTTAGTAACAATCATGTCAGCTCAAGCTGGCATTGCACACTCACTCACTCACACACACACACACAAACATGTTCACGTGCACGCTCTCACACACATGCACAGACTCACGCACACACAGACACGAAGCAGAGGCCACACATGCATGTCCTATATTAGTAATACAGCAGCCACCCACACACTCAGAGAAAACCCAGAGAGGGTTTGTGTGAGTGCGTAAACAGCCATACACACGCACATGCTCACACACACAGACTCATGTGCGCACACACACACACACACACACACACAGACACGAAGCAGAGGCCACACATGCGTATCTACAGCAACCACCCACACACTCAGAGAAAACCCAGAGAGGGATTGTGTAAGTGTGTAGACAGCACCCCCCTCCCCCCCCCCCACACACACACATATAAAACCAGACGGGGTCTGCGTCAGTGTGTCAGGCAGCAGTAACGGGCAGTGAGCATACAGTTTGCATTACAAGTGATAAAAACGAGGCTAGAGTTTATATGCCTACGGCCAGCCGTTAGATTCACCCAGCATAGAACCCAATACAAAGAGCTTGTTCCTTATCTGATTGTCAGGCCCGTGGAGATTGATGTGACTAGTGCTGCACTGAACAGTGCGGTTTGACAATTACTAGCCAAGAAGCAATTGAAGAAATGAGATTGCATTTCTATCATATCTTCCACACCCTCAGGAAGTCCCAAGGCATGAAACAGCCAACGTTTTCTTCTTTTGCAAGGTAATCAATCTTGTAGTGCAGGAAGCACTGCAGTCAATTTGATACAGCGAGTGATTTGATAATAGCCAGATAAATATAGACACTAGCGAGAACTTCTCCGCTGGTCTTCAAATTGCTCAGTGGGCTCCAGTTTAGTGTCTCCTCTCGAAGGTGTCATCTCCAGCAGCTCTTCAATTTTATACTGAAAACATTGGCCAGAATTATTGTCTCTAGTGTGAACCCACTGACTTCCCTCCTCCGTCAGAGAGTTACTGAGTGCAGGCAGGCCACATTGTGACCTCTGTCAATTCCAGTGCCCCAAAGCTATTAATGGCTCAACCTATTGCTAAATACCATAAGGCATAGAAGCAGAATTAGGCCATTTGGCCCATCAAGTTTGTTCCACCATTTGATCATGGCTGATTTAATTTTCCCTCTCAACTCCTTCTCCTGTCTTCTTCCTACAACGTTTGACACTCTTACTAATCAAGAACCTATCAACCCCCACTTTAAATATACCCACTGACTCAGACTCCACAACCGTCTGTGACGACAAATTCACAGATTCACTACCCTCTGGCTAAAGACATTCCTCCTCATCTCCGTTCTAAAGTGATGTCCTTCTATTCTGAAGCTTTGACCCTTGGTCCTAGACTCCCCACTCAATCTAGACCTTTCAATATTCAATAGGTCTTAATGAGATCTCTTCCTCATTCTTCTGAACTCCAGTGAGTACAGGCCCAAAGCCATCAAACACTCCTCATACATTAACAAGAGAAAATCTGTAGATGCTGGATATCCAAGCTTGCATTAACCCTTTCAATCGCAGGATTGTTCTTGTGAACCTCCTCTGGACCCCCTCCAATGTCAGCATATCCATTCTTAGATAAGGGGCACAAAACTTCTCAGAATACTTCAAATGTAGTCTGGTCAGTGACCTATTAATCCCTAGCATTACATCCTTGCTTTTATATTCTAGTCCTCTGGGAATAACATGGCAATTCTACTTGGAGCCTTTATGACCTCGGACGTTTGGAATTCAAAGCAAAGATGTAAGTCTGATCTCTAGGATTGCTGATTTCCACTCTTGTAACATCTGCTCTTGTTCGGCTTAGGCTGCTGAGTGAGGGGAATGAGCAAGCTGGCTCCCCCTCCTACAATGAAGTGTACTTAACTGCTTCCTGGTGCTCTTAAGATTGTTTTCAAACTTTTAAAGATTTTTTAAAAGTTTGTATTTTAAATGTCAATTGCTTTAAAGTGTTACAATAATATTTTTGAGTATTAGAGATCTCCTCAAATCCCATAAGTCAACCAGATTTCATTGTCTTGCACTCCAATCTTTCTGTAGTTGAACCCACCATGTCACTCAACTTCCGAGTTACTTGGAGTTACTTCAAAGCTTGTGTTTTGTGCTGGGTATTCAGATTTTGTTGGACACCCACACTGGTAAGCCAATAAATTGGTTTTTTAATGCTGTAGGTAGCCAGGTGCAGTGTAAAGGTGAGTCTTGCATGTTATTTGCACAGATCATTTAATTACAACACTGCATTGAGGCAGTGCAAGGGAAGGCAATGACAGTGGTGCATTTACAGAGAAAGTGCAGTGCCGGCAGACAAGAAGGTCCGAGGCTTTAACGAGTTAGATGGCAAGGTCAAGAATCCATCTTATTGTAGAAGGGAGCCATTCAATAATCTTATTGATTGGAAGCTACTGAATAGAAGCCGGAGATTGTTGAACGTGCTTTCAGGGTTTTGTATTGCTTGCCTGATAGGAAAGGTGTGGGAAAGAATAGAGAGTGTGAGGGAGGGTGGGTGGGGTTTTTAGAAACATAGAAAACCTACAGCACAATTCAGGCCCTTTGGCCCACAAAGCTGTGCCGAACATGTTCTTACCTTAGAAATTACCTAGGGTTACCCATAGCCCCGAAACGTCGACTGTACCTCTTCCTAGAGATGCTGCCTGGCCTGCTGCGTTCACCAGCAACTTTTACGTGTGTTGCTTGAAATTCCAGCATCTGCAGATTTCCTTGTGTTTACCCATAGCCCTCAGTTTTTCTAAGCTCCATGTACCTGTCCAGGAGTCTCTTAAAAGACCCTACCGTATCCACCCCCACCACTGCCGCCGGCAGCCCATTCCACGCACTCACCACTCTCTGCATAAAAAACTTACCCCTGACATCTCCTCTGTACCTACTTCCAAGCACCTTAAAACTTTGCCCTCTCGTGCTAGCCATTTCAGCCCTGGGAAAAGGCCTCTGATTATCCACATGATCAATGCCTCTCATCATCTTTTGATCACCTTGTCTTCTTTGTTGAGGCAGTGAAAAGTGTAGACAGAGACCACAGAGGGGAGGCTGGATTTTGTGATGTGCTGAGCTGTTTCCACAGCTCTCTGTACTGTTTCTTGTGGTCACCGGTGGTACAGTCACCATTCCAGGGTACGATGCTTCTGGATAGGATGTTTTTATGGTGCATCAACAAAACTTTCTTGGGCTTAAAGGGGGACATGGCAAATCTCCTTAGCCTCAATACGCTTGCTGACACAGTCTGTGGGGTGGTGACGTACTCACTGAGGTTACCAGTTCACCATCTAGGTTAATATTTATCACCTGCTTGAGAATGGGAGGGAGGAACGGGGCCTGCTTGGCTGCTGCTGTTCTGTTGCTTGTTGAGTTCTGTGTCGTTCTGCTGAATACTGTGGGCACGCTATGTTGGCGCAGGCATGTGTGGCAACACTTGCGGGCTGCCCCCACCCTCAGGTGTGGTGGTTGTTAATGCAAATGACACATTTCACTGGATGTTTTGATGTACATGTGATAAACTTGATCCTAGAATCTTGAATATTGTTTGTCCGTCCTTCCTACTGAATAAATAACCCCGTTTGTACTCCATCTGCCAACTTCTTTCCCATGCCCCTAGCCTGGAAGTGATGGGAGCACTAAAGCATCACCCCCAGGCTGTTCCCTTTCCCACTCACCAATAGCGTAACGTGGGCCCCTTCACCAGACTCATTAGTACATGTCTCACCAGGCCCAAAGACAGCTTCTGCTCCCCTTTGACAATCCCTTAGTATGACAAGATGGACTCTTAACCTCACCATCTATCCCGTTAGATAAAGATTTGCTTTAGTTGTCTCAGGGACAGAGAAACATCGAAACAGACAGTGAAATGAGTCATTTGCTCCAATGGCCGGCATGGTCCGAGGGAAGCTGTGCTTGTGTCATGCTCTGGGTTTCCTGCCGCGCCTTTGGAATTGGGAGGGTGCCGGAGCACCCGGAGAAAACTCACACAGTCACGGGGAGGAGGTACAAACTCCCCACAACAGTGGTTTCACACAGGCAGAGGGACACTTTACTCTGGAAATGAACCCTGACCTCACAGCTGGTACTCTAACCACGACCCTACCCTTACAGCTCGCACCTTATCGTCCGCCTGCACTGCACTCTCCGTCTGACCGTGACCCTTTAATCTGCATTCTGTTATATTCTCACCTCTGTACTGATCTGGTGAACTGATCTGTATGAACGGCATGTAAAACACTTTCTCACTGCACCTCCTGTACATGTGACAATAATTAACCGATTTACCAATTTAAACAGCTCTAGTTCATCTGCAGAGAAATACTGCCCTGAAAATGAGCCAATTATTCCTACTCACAAACAAGAGAAAATCTACAGATGCTGGAAATCCGAGTAACACACACACAAAATGCTGGAGGAACTCGGCAGGCCACGTAAAAAGTACAGTCGACATTTCGGGCTGAAACCCTTTGGCAGGCCTGGAGAAAAAAGGCTGAAGAGTAGATTTGAAAGGTGGGGGGGGGGGGGAGGATAGAGAGAAAGATCAGATGATAGGTGAAACTTGGAGGAGGAGGAGGGATGAAGCAAAGAGCTAGGAAGTTGATTGGTGAAAGAGACAGAAGGCCATGGGAGAAAGAGGGAGGGAGGAGCACCAGAGGGAGGTGATGGGTGGGCAAGGAGTTAACATGAGAGAGGGACAAGGGGATGGGAGCATTACCGGAAGTTAGAGAAATCGATATTCATGCTATCAGGTCAGAGGCTACCCAAACAGAATATAAGGTGTTGTTCCTCCAATCTAAGTGTCACCTTACCTGGAAGGACTGTTTGGGGCCCTGAGTGGTAGGGAGCGAGGGGGTATAGGGGCGGGTGAAGCACTTGTTCAGCTTGCAAGGGTAAGTGGAGAACAGTGGGAAGGGATGAATGGATAAGGGAGTCGCATAGGGAGCGATCCGTGTGGAAAGCAGAAAGTGGGGTTGGGGAAAGACATGTCTGGTGGTGGGATTCAGTTGGAGGTGGTGGAAGTTTCGGAGAATTACGTGCTGGACGCAGAGGCTGATAGGGTGGTAGGTGAGGGCAAGAGAAACCCGGTAGAGAAACCTGGTAGCATGGTGGGAGGATGGGGTAAGAGTAGACTTGCGTGTAATGGAAGATTTGCGGTTGAGGGCAGCATTGATGGTGAAGGAAGGGAAGCCACTTCCTTTGTAAAAGGAGGACATCTCCTTCATTCTAGAATGAAAAGCCTCATCCTGAGAGCAGATGCAATGGAGGTGGATGAATGGTGGAAGATGCAATGAGGTACATGGATGAAAGAAAAATGGAGGGTTATGTAGGAGGGGAGGGCTAGATTGATCTTGGGAGACTAAAAAGTTGGCACAACACAACAAAAGCCCTGTACTGTGTTGTATTGTACGAAGTTCTATTAGGACATTTCTATCTGTCAGAGGACTGCAATCAGAAGATGGGGAAGAATGGGGGACTGGACAGTAGAGGAAGATGGGAAGAATGGGGAACAAGCAGTAGAGGAAGATGAGGAAGAATGGGGGAATGGACAGTAGAGAAAGATGGGAATGATGGGGCAATGGGCAGTAGAGGAAGATGGGAAGAATAGGGAACAAGCAGTAGGGTTTAGCAGAAGGACCGACATTATCTGAATGGGCTGAAAGGACACCTCGCGTTCTGTGGGATCCAATGATTCTCAGCACACACACACATGATTAAAGAATCCCATGGTTGTATTTATAGATTTAATTGAAGGAATGAATGCTAAGTTACTGTATTTTGATTTAAGTTCTAAATTCAAACCGTGAACACATTATTTAGCGCAGTGGGATATTCCAACCACTAATTAGATGTGATAGCTTTCTCTAACACTTGGTGTGGTTTAGTTTTAATTCGATTTCAAACTACAGAGTTGAAGCTATATTTGCAGGTAAGGCTCTCTGCTGCTGTTGGAATAGTCTTAGGCAATCCCAAAGACTTTCTGCTGGAATTGGAATTGGTTTATTATTGTTGCATGTACCAAGACGCAGTGAAAAGCTTGAATTTGCATACTGTTCAGATAGATTAGATCATTACATAGTGCACTGAGGTAGCTCGTGCGCTGAGAGTGTGTCTAGAGTTAGTGGTATATTCTTTGTATGAGATGTGGGGATTCTGGGAGATCTCCAGCCTCCTGGATAACCACATCTGCATGAAATGCACCAAACTGCAGCTCCTTAGAGACCATGTTAAGGAACTGGAGCTGCAGCCCGATGACCTTCGGCTCATAGGGAAGAGCAGGAAGGTGATAGGTAGGAGCTACAGGGAGGTTGTCACCCCTAAATTGCAGGAGACAGGTACCTGTGTGACTGTCAGGAGAGAGAAGGGAATAGGCAGCCAGTGCAAGGTACCCTGTGGTGCAGGGGTACAGACAGAAGTTTCAGTGGATGTGATAAAGAAACCCAGATGGTATGTCGCCTCCCAGGTGCCAGGGTCCGGGATGTCTTGGACTGGGTCCACAGCATGCTAAAGGGTGAGTGTGAACAGCCAGAATTGGGTGCCAATGACATAGGTAGGAACTGGGAGGAGGTCCTGAGAGATAATATATGGAATGAGTAGAAAGCTGAAAAGCAGGACCTCCAGTGTAGTAATCTCTGGGTGGCTGCCTGTGCCATGCACTGGTGAGGGTAAGAATAGAATGATTTGGAAGATGACTGCATGGCTGAGGAACTGATGCAGGGGGAGGGGGTTCATTGGGATCTCTTCTGGGGAAGGTATGAGCTGCACAAAAGGATGGGTTACATCTGAACCCGAGGGGGTCCAATATCCTTGAGGGTAGGTTTGCTACAGCTGTGGGGGAGGGGTGGAAACTGGAGTGATAGGGCTGGGGATGGGACAGTTGGTTATACAATTAGATGCAGTGTGTAGTGAGACTGTGAGGAAGGGCAGGGTAAAATCACAGTCAATGGGATGAGTTAAAGTGTAATGGGAGGGCAAAATCAAAAAGGATGATGAATACAGGACTGGAGAAGTTATATTTGAATGCATGCAGTATACGGAATAAGGTAGATGGACGTGGTGCAGTTAGAGATTGGCAGGTGTGATGTTGTGGGCATCACTGAGACGTGGCTGAAAGAAGATCATAGTAGGGAGTATAACATCCAAGGATACACATTGTATTGAAAGGACAGACAGGTAGGCAGAGGGGGTGGTGTTTCTCTGTTGGTAAAAACTGAAATGAAATGCTTAGAAAGAGGTGATATTGGGTTGAAAGATGTAGAATCCTTATGGGTAGAGTTGGGGTAAAAAGACCCTGTTGGGAGTTATATACAGGCCTCTGAACAGTAGCCAGGATGTGGGCTACAAATTGCAATGGGAGATAGAAAAGGTTTCTCAAAGGGCCAATGTTACAATAGTGCTGGGAGATTTCAATATTCAGACATTCTGGGAAAATCAGGTCTGTGCTGGATCTCAAGAAAGACCTACAAGATGACTTTTTAGAGCAGCTTGTGGTTAAACCCTTTAAGGAAAAAGCTGTTCTGCATTGGGTGTTGTGCAATGAGCTAGATTTGATTGGGGTGCTAAGTTAAAGGGACCCTTACCTCCAGTACAGTATTTTGAGTGTGTTGCTCGGATTTTCAGCATCGGGAGAATCTCCTGTGTTTGTGACGTGGTTTGTTGTTGCTTTGTCGTACAGTGCAAAGACATAAAATACAGTAACTGCCATAAATAAATAAATGCGCTATCTTGTAAATGTATGCGTTTCTGAACCTACGTGTCTGTGATGCTGCTGCAAACAAGTTTTCAACGAGTTGACTTGTTTTATTTTACGGGAAACTCTAGGACGGGGGGGCACTATTTAAAACTAACGTAACATGGAGAGATTAAATTAACTTTTCTGCCTCTCTGTGAGTTTTCGGACCACTCTCTCGTGTTACTGCCGCTGCAGTCCGCCTCTCGCTACCCTCCCCGTGTCTTCTCCCTCCCACCTCGCTCTGCCTGCATTCACTCCCAGGCACACACAGCTAGCTGTCAATCGAGTGCTCGCAGCGCCGGGGATCTGCGCCGAGGTGATAATGTGGACGGTTCCCCGGGGTCAGAGCGCTGCACTGCCGAGGGCGACTTCCACTCGCACCGCTCCTTCAAGTTCAATACTTCCCTTAATCCGGCCTCGCCTGTGAGAGAGACTAAGCCCTCGAATATCTGTCACTCGTCTCGATTATTTCTCCTTGAAACTACTTGCTGGTAAGTTATTGGTCAGATAAATAGTACTTTAATTGTGCACCTGATGTTACTGTGTGTGAGAGAGACAGACACATTTGTACCTGTGCGGTGTGAGAGTTTCTCTGCATGAAGGGTCTCGGTCCGAAATGTCAGCTATTTATTCCCCTCCATAGACGCTGCCTGATCCTCTGAGTTCCTCCTCATTTTGTATATGAATTTGTGTCTGTGCACCGGTTCAGTTAAAAAAAATGTTAATCATTTTTGGCTTCCGCCGCACATTGCATCACTTGAGAAATACACAGATCCGAACCTATAAAAAAAATCCCGTAGGTCCGCGGAACCAGTACCGACAGGAATAAATTTGCCTGCAGCCAACAATTTTATTGAGAGTCTGGGGATGATCGAACTTGACTGCCGAGTTAATCGTGGAGAAAAGCGCCACATCCTGGCCATGGTCAGTACTGCAGCAGACGGCTGAACGCTGCATCTGGGCGACGTTCCAACGAGAGCAATTTTATTTTGATCATTTTATTACATTTAATTGTAGTTAACTCTGGGAACGACAATAGACGTAACTTCAAACTATAACCATAGGAATGAAAATTATATGTTGGAAGAATAATATTCGCTTGAAATGTTTTTTTGGCTGTGTTGAATAGTTGAAGCAAATCTTAGCAGAGTCCGAATTTTGTAAGAACCACACATTGTTAGGTGCTTGTGACAATTTAAAGAAAAACTCTCCAAAAGTTTTGAAAGGCCTCTCCTCAAAGCTGTGCAGACGAAATGGGGGAGGGTGAGTGGAGATCAGCAATCGAAAGAAGCGATTAAATCTGACGGAATCAGGGAGGAGTTGTGGGCGGCAGCACTCACGGGATGCGTGAATGGGCACTGCCACCTTCATTATACTGAATGACAATACTTCGTTATTTACATCTCAGGCTCAATGCAAACCTTCTCATGGACTCCTGTAGCGCCCCCCACCCCCCACCCCTACCACCACTGTCCCGACCCATTGTGCCCCGAACATCCTTTGTTCTGGGTTCAGCTCCTGGGCCTTGGCCCCGGGAGACATCCCTTAAAACCAACCCCGCCCCGACTTTCCTCAGCTGGGATCAGAAGAGTTTTCAGTCCATCACTTCTAGCCCATAATCCTGTCAATCACATTCCCCTGCTATTTCCATAATCTTATTAAATGGAAGGAGCCATTTTGGCCCTTCGCGTCTGTGCTGGCCCGCGGGACAATTATTTATTTTTATTTAGAGATGTGCTGCTTGTCCGACGATGATGTGACCGGTGCGGGAGGATTTTGAAGTGGAAAAAGCCATTGTACGGGGCAATTCCATTCTCTCGGTCTCAAGGATCTTGGTCCAGTGTTACAAAACATCGTTACGATTGGAGTGGTCCTCGGCTGCAGTGGGTAGCCATGTGCCTTGTCAGTCCCCTCACTCCCCACGAAGCGTTGCAGCATCGCCTCTTGGCCGCTGGAATCTCATCCGCCCAGTCCGCTTGCTGGGGTAGGCGTACTGGAGCCGGAGGTTCCCAGGCCCAGCAACCCTCACCTGGTTTAGCCTGTCCGAGCAGTGTATGGGGGTGTGGCCACTGTCGCATGCAGTTACCTGGAGCCACGGGTAAGAGCTGGGTGGCAGGGGGACGAGCTGCCCCTGGGCGGAGGGAGCACGACAACCTCTCCCTGCGCACCCCATACACCCCTATTTAGAGGTACAGCCGGTAACAGGCCCTTCCGGCCCAACGAGCCCGCGGCCCAGTTACAGCCATGTGACCAATTAACCTGATAACCTGTACATCTTTGTGACCAGTTAACCTGATAACCTGTACATCGTTGTGGCCAGTTTACCTGATAACCTGTACATTTTTGTCATGTGGGAGGAAACTCGGGATCAAGGGGAGAAGGTACAGACTCCTTACGGAGAGTAGTGGGAACTGAACCGGAGTCACTGGCACTGAAATAGTGTTACGTTAACTGCTTTGCTTGCTGCCCCAAGTATATTTGGCCTGTAATCTATTTCCCCCAACATCCCCATCAACCCTCTTCACCCCAGGACTCTCCCACACAGCTAGTCATTGTACAGATCGACAACCTAGGTGAAGGAACAGAATGTAATATCTGAGCTAGCTGATGAATGGGTGGGTGTGGACAATGTAGAGAGGCTTCAGAGTTTGACAACAGACCTGCAGGCAGGTGGGTCCACAGCAGATGCAGTGTAACATAAATTAATATGAAGTTATACGCAATGGTTAGAAGAGAAAGGAGTTGGGTTATTTCAATGGTATTAGGTTAGGAAGTGTTGATGAACTAGGAGAACCAGATAGAGTGGACGTGGAGAGGATGTTTCCAATAGTGGGGGAGTCTAGGACCAGAGGGCACTGCCTCAGGATAAAGGAATGCCTCTTTAGAAAACAAAGGAATTACTTTAGCCAGAATTCTGCAACTGGCTCTTAACTTCCTCTTTGGGACACCACAGTCAGTGTTGATAGGAAATAACATCTCCTCGCTGACAGTCAATGCAGGCGTATATCAAAGATGTATGCCCAGTCCACTGCTTTACCCTCTCTACTCTGTGACTGTGTGTCTCGGCATGTCTCAAAAGCCATTTGTAAGTTCATGGATGACACGAATGCTTTCAGAGGCTCAGAAATGCGGAGGAAGTTTATGAGGATGTTGCCAGGACTCGAGGGCCTGAGTTATAGAGGGAGGGTGGGCAGATTAGCACTTTCTTCATTGGAGAATAGGAGATGGCAGGGTGACCTTATACAGGTGGATAAAACCATGAGGGTCAGAGCTAAAGTAGATAGTCACAGTCATTTTCCCAGGGTAGAAAAGTTTAAAACTAGAAGGTATAGGTTTAAGGTGAGAGGGGAAAAATCGAAAGGGGATCTGAAGGGCAAGTTTTTCCAAAAGAGAGCAGAGGTTTTATGGAATGGGCTGCCAAATGAAATGGCTGAGGGAGCACCAATAAGTACATTTAAAAGGTACGTAGATAGGAAAAGGCCAAACGCAGGCGAATAGAATTGGCTTAGATGGGCATCTTGATTAGCATGGACAAGATGGGCTGAAAGGCCTGTCTCCATCATATATTACAGGATGCACACAGCTCAGTGTAACATTTGCTCTGCACTTGACCCCGAGAGTTTGCAGAGAGTTCCGGACACAGCTCAGCACGTCACAAGAACAATCTTCCTCTCTGTCAACACTTCTCACAGTAAAGCAGCCAGCATAATTAAGGACCTCACCCTGCCCGGACATTCTCTCTGCTCCCCTCTCCTATCAGACAGAAAATACAAAACTCTGAAAGCACGTAGCACCAGGTTGAAGGACAGCTTCTACCCCACTGTTATCAGACTCTTTACTGGACCTCTTGTATGTTAGGATGGACACTCGGCCTCACAGCCGACCTCGTTATGATCTTGCTTTTTAATGTTTACCTACCCTGCACTTTCTCTGTAGATTTTGACACTTTATTCTGTGTTGTTATTGTTTTACCTTAGTCTACAATGCAAAAGTACAATCTGTGCAGTGATTTGATCTATATCAACAGTATGCAAGAGAAGCTTTTCACTGTATCTCGGTACACATGACAATAGCAAACCACTACCAACACCTCTGTAATCTCGGAAAGATACCTTGACTGCTGTATGCAAGTTATCCAGCAGTGTGGATTTCACTCAGTAGGTGTATGGTTCTGAGCAGTGAGGAACTGTTCCAAACAGGGTCAAGCTCGGTCAGGTTGTTGTAAGGTCCCACACAAGGTGGTGAGCAAGGTCAGCAACAAGCAGAACTGCTGAGCCAAGTGACAACGGAACACAGATTATTGGATATTTCTGTAAGTATGTTTCTGTGGTGAGATTTAAAATGCTTCCTGATTTTCCTTTCACTACAGATGACGTGGCGGTGATCGGAAGAAGCGCTGTTGATAACCTGATGCTACCTGCAGTCTAACGGTGACTCAACGAGGTCTCACCATGTACTTGTCCACAGTAGGAGCCTTCGCCCTGGGTAGGTAGCTCAGTTCTCCTGCCCCGGCCCGAATGGGTCGGTTTATTTTTATTTTCGTTTAGAGATACAGCACGGTAACAGGTCCTTCCGGCCCAACGAGTCTGGAGTTACACCCATGTGACCAGTGAACCCACCATCCTCATCGTTGGAAAGTGGGGTGCAAACTGGTGGTGGAGTTGAACCCCGGTCAGTGGCGCTAACCACAACATCACCTTGCCACTCCCAGCATTTGTTTGCTGCAGGGAGACGACAGTAAGAACATTGTGGTGGAGCTTTCCTGCGTCCACCATCTCACTCCATCAGATACATGACTGAGTGCCTGTCCAAAGTTGTTTTCTAGTTTCTGTGCGCAACTGTGTTACTGAACCAGTCTGATGCAGGTCTATCTTACCAGCTATTGCAGGCTCCAATGCGGGGATCCATGCAATGATGATTGCAGGCTCCAGTGCTGGGGGCTATACAATGAATATTGCAGGTTCCAATGCAGTATGCAGTGCATTCAAACTGTGTCACTATCCAGGAAGTACCTCAGCACGTGGCCATTGTTATCAAGACATGTGGTTTTGCTTTCAGTCTCGACCTAAGCAGTTTGGGGTAGGTGCTCACTGTGCCCATGGAGAACTCCCAGCTCTCCCAGTACAGAAATCCGCGAGAATCTCTGATCCCATTGGTAAGATCTGTTGTTTTTGATCCAAGATTCTTTCTGAAGTAAAGAAAGTGGCACAAAACTTGTTGTCCTGCTGAAGGGTCTCGGCCCGATACGCTGACTGTACTCTTTTATTCATTTTTTTTATATATGTTTCTACAATACAACAACAAAAAACAGTAAAAAAAAGTTTATACAGTGCAAAACAAACATATCAAATGTACAGTTCATAACAGTTAAGGAAAAGCACCCATAGTAGAATTGTATAAAGTTAGTTACCACCCACTACCCAACTCCAAGCCAGCCTTACGATATATAGAAAAGTTAATCAGAACTTTTATCGCCACAGAGCTGTATTTATTAAAAAGGAATATTGCCTACTAACTGAGCTATAATATGTTTACACATTAAAAAAAACAGTAAAGCTTAATCGAAAGAAGCTGGAAGTAAGGGATTTAAATGCAAAAGGGAAAAAGGAAGGATGAACCCTTAACCTAAATGGGAATTATGAAAATATTTAAGAAAAGGTCCCCACACCTTTTGGAACTTTATGTCTGAATTAAGAAGTGAATAATGAATCTTTTCAAGGTCTAAGCAGGACACAATATCTCTGAGCCATTGAGCGTGGGTGGGTGGGGCAACATCTCTCCACCTAAGAAGGACTGCACGTCTAGCCAAAAGAGAGGCAAAAGACAATGTGCAACATTTAGTTGGACTCAGATGTGTGTCAACTTCTCCCGAGGTGCCGAAAAGAGCAATCAGAGGGTTAGGTTCCAAACAGCAATTAAGTATATGGGATAAAGTTTAAAAAGACATCTCTCCAGAATTCCTCCAAGCTAGGACAAGCCCAGTACGTATGAATAAGGGAAGCCTCACCCACCCCCACACTTGTTGCAACAGGGGCCAATATCAGGATAGAACCACGATAATTTAGTTTTAGACATATGAGCTCTGAGTACAACCTTGAACTGTAAAAGGCAGTGGCGAGCACACAAAGAAGTTGAATTAACTGACTTGAGAATTAAATCCCAAACCTCGTCTGACAGAGGAAAATTTAAATCATGCGATTTTGTCAAAGGGGACTCGCCTCCAAATCGCTAACATACCTCTAATAGTGGATATTAAACCTTTACCCAATGGGTTCATACGAAGAAACAAGTCCACAACATTTTTATCAGGTACCTCAGGAAAGTTTGGTATTAAAGGGTTGATAAAATGTCTAATTTGGAGATATCTGAAGAAATGAGTGTTGGGTAGGTTGAACTTTACAGACAGTTGTTCAAAAGTTGCAAAGCGATTGTCTATGAAAAGATCTTCGAAGCACCTAATACCCTTTCTGTGCTGGTCTTGAAATGTGAACCCTGCACAGAAGGCTGAAAAGGATGATTATGTAGAATAGGACTAGAGAGAGCGAGAAACCGTGAAGACCATTATATTTTCTGAACTGAGCCCATATTCTCAGAGTGTGTCTGATGACAGGATTAACAATTGGTTTACGCAGATGGCAAGGAAGTGCGGATCCAAGAAGTGCGGAAATGGAGAAATTCTTATTAGAGTTCAACTCCACTGCCACCCATATTGGGCAGTTAGACTGATTATGAAAGTAAGACCAAAAGATAAGACAACGTATGTTGGCTGCCCAGTAATAGAAATGAAAATTGAGCAAAGCCATACCACCTTCCCTTTCAGGTTTTTGAAGGTGAGCTTTCTTTAGTCTGGGATGTTTGCCCTTCCATAGATAGGATGAAATAATAGAAGCTAACAAGTTAAAAAAAGCTTTAGAAATAAAAATTGGTAAAGATTGAAATAGGTATAAAAATTTAGGAAGGATATACATTTTAACAACATTAATTCTACCAATCAGAGGCATAGACAGGGATGACCACTGTACTAGACTCTGTTTTGTAAGATTTAAAAGATTAGTGAAATTTTCTCCAAAAAGACATTTATAATTCCTTGTTACTGTAATGCCAAGGTAAGTAAATTGATTATTTACTACTTGAAAAGGAGGTTATGAAATTCTGATATTAGACTGTACTCTTTTCCATAGATGATGCCTGGCCTGCTGAGTTCCTCCAGCTTTTTCTGTGTGTTGCTTGGATTTCCAGCATCTGCAGATTTTCTCTTGTTTTTGTTGTATTATGATCGTTTTATTGAACACTAATAGAACAAAGAGAATTGGAAATGAGGAGAAGCTGGGCTCTAGCAGGGGAAGGAAAGAAGTAAAGAATAAAGATCGTGGGCCATTCTTATATCCCATAGATAAGAAACATTCCAATAGAATTTGTAGATAGGAGTTAACCAACCAGATAGCTCCTATTCAAATAATGTGACGGCAGAGAAGCTTCCAGAATTATACAAAGAACTGTAACCAGTTGGGGACACACTGAACTATTGCATATATACTGTACATATTGTGACCTCTTGGAAACATACTTAATGGTTACATGTATACAGGTGATTATATAAAATACAATTAGCATAAAAGGTAAGCTGCAAAGACAATAACAATTAAACAGTCTAATCCATCATATCACAGCAATCGAGGATGAATATTCCTTCCTGAGACAATGACCACCCTGGTAGCTGTCACCTGTGGGGCTCTGTCCAGCAGCTCGGTGGGGGGAGCTTCAGGAGGTGCTGACATGTCGGGGTAGGTTGTCCTGTGTGCGCGCTAAGCCCTGGGCTGCTCCCGTGCCTGAGGACAGGCTTGTGCAAATGAAGTATGAGATGGTGGATATTTGACCTCACTACCTAGCTCATTATGATCTTGCCTGTACTGTTACAGTTTATCCCCCATTGTTAACTTTTTAATATTCAAAGATTAATTTATCTGTTACATGTACATTGGAACATCAAAACGTACAGTAAATTAGTTCTTTTAGAATGACCAACAGACTCCGAGGACGTGCTGGGGGCAGCCCGCAGGTGTTGTCACTAAGCTTCCAGCACTAACACTGTAGGCCCACAATTTACTAACCCTCACCTGTACATCTTTGGAACATGGGAGGAAACCCACACAGTCACGGGGAGATTGCAGAGACTCCTTACAGACATCACCGAGAGCTCAGCTCCCATTGCTGGTGCTGTGTCACATCTTTACCTTGTACTACCTCACTGCGGTGTGATCTGTACGAACAAAACACAAGAGCAGCCTCTTGGGCGGCACGGCAGCGTGGCGGTGAGCGTAACGCTTTACAGTGTCACGTGCCCCGTGACGGTTTAAAAAACCAGCAGAAATGGAAAACAGCTAGAGTCTGGTATTGGTGTTAACATGAGATATTTTTATTAGTAACTACATAATGTAGTCATATATAACCGGATAAATCAAACAAGTTAGCAGTGTTACGTGTATATATGTGTGCAAATATAACTCCTGAACTATTGACCTTGGGGGAAACAAGGCTTAGAGTCTTGAGATGGTGAAGTATGAAAGTTCAGTTCAGTTCGTGGTATTCAGTTGGGTAGTGATGGAGAGAGATATTTGTAATGCAGGGTGAATGTCGAGAGAAGGCAATCCACAGATTCCATGACAGCAATACAAGATAACAGTAGTAGGTTTTATCTCCGAAGTTGTTCCACTCCACACACGAAATGTCACCGACAGTGATCTTCAATGAATATCCTTTTAACACAAGTGGTACCACACCCAAATTCAGCTATGGGTCATTCCAAATTGGTGGCCACAGGATACTCAAACAGAATCCATGTATGGATTATCACCAACAGTAACCTATCACTAAGGGGCCCATCTTCAAGGGAACCAACCCCAAACACACAACGTGATAGCCACTTATCTAGTTCCACGATGTACGAAATAACTCCAACAGTGATTTGCCACAGGGGTGCCTTTCTTCAGTGAACTACCACACCCAAACTAGGGTAACACACAAGTGGTATTCACAAAGGTACTCCCCTCATCAGAGGACCCACTCTTGTGCATTAACTACGTGACAGTCACACCTTTGTATTCGAATGGAACTCAAACTCACCCTTATGGGCTACTTAGGAGAGGGTCCAGTGACCTCTTTGTCACTAGGTTTCTTCTGTTTCAAACCCTTGTCTCCCCTCTTCTCTTCCTTTAAAGTCACTGAATGTAACCACAACAAAGGGACCGTTTTCTGTGCTGGAGTTATCAACCCAGGCGAAGGTTGGACACACTAATAACTCCCCACCGGTCACACCTTTTCCACACTGCAAGAGCCACTGATTGATCCTCCAAAACCCACCTTTCTATGGGCACAACAAAGCTCATCCAGTGTCCAAAACCACGTGTCTGTGAGTCTATCATCTGACCTTCTATTTATCTCAGCATGCTGAACACCAGCTGTCCATCAAGTAGCTCCTCCCTTCTCTCTCTTTAAGAACTTAGAAGCTGCCAGTGTTCTTGCAGAAGTGTAAACATGCTGCAGAGAAACCATAACACCATCTCCAAGCAGTCTTCGCCTCTCTCTCTCTTAATAACAAGGTGTCTGTGTTGGACACCTCTCTCTCTCTCTTTTTAAAGGTATAGTCCATATAAAAAAAAGACCCCTAGGGTCATTACAACAGCGCCAGTGATTAATCAGGGTTCAATTCCCACTGCTGTCTGTAAGGAGTTTGTACATTCTCCCTGTGGCCGTGTGGATTCTCTCCGGCTGCTCCTGTTAACTCACATTCCAACGATGTCAGGGTTAAAGTCATGGTATGCTGGCTGTGGAAGTATGGAGACACTTGTGGGCTGTCCCCAGCATATCCTCAGTCACATGTACATCAGCCCAAACTGCATGTCTTAATGTACATATGACAAGTAAGCTCATCTTTTCACTACCTCAATACATTGTGATCTGTATCAACAGAATGCAAGACCAACTTTTCACTGTATCTCAATACGTAATAAAAATTCCAATTTCATCTCTTTTCCTTCCACAGTGTTGTTGCTGACTTTGGCTGATGGTGTGAGAGGGAAGGAGCAGAGGACCAAGAGAACGTGTAGGTGAAGGGTTTCCAGGACCAGGACAACACCACTCTGCACTGCTTTCAAACCCTGAATTCACAAAATGCTAAACCCATGCTGGAGAATGGGGCGGTTAAACCCAGTGGGATGGACTGAGGGGAGACTTTAACGTTATGAGAGAGTTTTTACATGTGGCGTGGTCTGAGGGGATGGAGTCCATTGGGGACGGGGGTTGGGGTGATGATGGAAGGCGGCTTGGGAAATGGTGAAGAGGGTGGGAGGGGTTCAGGGGTGGGGGTTCAGGATCACCTGCTATGGAAAGAGGACGGAGAGTTAGCTTCAGTGTCTGATCCAAGCTGACCATCCACAGGTGGACCATCTAGAGGTGGGGCTCTCCACAGATGGGACCATCCACAGGTGGGACTATCCAGTGGTGTGACTGTCTAGAGGAGGGACTTTCCATAGCTGGGAGTTTCCACAGGTGGGATTGATCTGGGGTGGGACTTCTCTGATAACCTAACTGCCTTCGTTGTCTGCTGCTTACCGCCACTTGTGTTCTTGCCTCCAGCTGTACCTCAGATAGACTGCGACATCAGAGCGGGCAAGGTGAAGGTGTCGGAGTTTGTGGCGCGCTGCCCGCCAGGCTGCCTGGGCACGAAGCAGGCGGTGTGGGGCACGGAGATCTATGCTTCTGTTTCCAGCGTGTGTGTCGCTGCCATTCACAGGTCCATAGCTCTTCCCTTGACTCCAGCCGAGGGGCTCAACATGTCCTTTTATCCTGGGCAGCTTGTGACAAAAGTCTTTGTTTGGAGCCATGGAGGGGAGGCCATTCAGCCCATGGTGTTTGTGCTCTCCCAACTGGCCCCTGGGCAGAGAGGTTTGCCCTATGGGGGGAGGTTAATTTGACAGCATCAGTACACCCATTTGGATAATGAGAGGTGAACTCAGTGAAAGGTGGATTAATAGAGGTGAATAGGATGATCAGATTTAAAAGGAGTGTGTAAGGATGATGAGAGGCACTGATAGAGTGGACAGCCAGTATCTTTTCCCCAGGGCAGAAATGTCAAGTACAAGAAGGCAGAATTTTAAGGTCATTGGAGTGGCTCACCTTTTTGAGTGTGTGCCCAAACTGAAAATCATCATCTAAAAAAACTTTTCTCATGTGCTATGATAAATTTGAGCAGAGGTTATCATTGATTAATGAATTAGTAACAATAATTATGGATTTTTTTAAAGGAAAAAGGATGATTCCTGTTTACTTGTATTTGTTGTTTGACTGTTAATACATAACAGAGACAGGTTGAGAGAAATCAAGCATTTTAGAAAATCCATTAAAAATTATTAGTAACAATCTTTTAAACAGACAATTGAAATATAACATCATTTTAAAACATTGTAACCATTTACAGTCCAAATACTGATGTGTGCACTAATGTCTGTGAAGATTTCAAAACATTTCATCCAACATCACGTGTTCTTGTAACCGTCTAGCTGGTGTGAAACATCTTCTGTGAAAACATTTTACTGCTCTCAGAGTGTAAAAAATCATTTTCTGGGTAAGATAGTCATTATGGATCTTTTTATTATGGGTGGAGTTTAAGGAATAGAGAGGTGGAACTGTGTGCCAAGAAAATTTATCAATGTACCTTCTCAGGCACACATGCATAGGTTCCCCTCATTTATAAGAATTCCCCTCATTCTCCTGTGCTCCAGGGAACAAAGTTCTCGCTCAGGCCCTCGAGTCCCAGCAACAACTTTGTAATTTTTCTCTGCACTCTTTCAAACTTATTGATATCTTTCCTGTAGGTAGGTATAGGTCATGCAGGTTTGATGCAGTTTATATAATTACAAAGGGGCAGGAGGTAACAGAGATGGGAGGACATGAGGATACAGAACGAGGACAAGTGGAGCAGGGGTAACCAACCTATCATTGTCTGCTACAGCGGTGTCATCAGAAACAGAGGAGGAAAGATCCACGTTCGGAAGGTGCCCAACAGCTCCAGCTACAAGGGGACCTTTTCCAACGGCGTTCGCTCCTTGTCCCTCCCCAGGTGGAAAGATTCCTTCATTGTGTCGGGTAACTACTACTGAGCCTCCACACCAGAGGACAGAGGCTGTTTTGTTCCCATTTATCCTTAGTGTTTATCATTTGACAACAAGAATTGAGTAAAGGATTAATGCTGCTTTTCAAATGATGGAGTGCTCTGTGAAAGAGGAGAAAGGGATGAAAGTCAGAAAGCTGGGTTCTTAATAAAGGTGGACCCACACATGTGACCGAGCAGCACTTCCCCAGCAGAGCACCAACACCCCCAGCATCAGGGACATCTGACCGAGCAGTATTCCCCCAGCACAGCACCAACACCCCGAGCATCAGGGACATCTGACCGAGCAGTATTCCCCCAACACAGCACCAATACCCCCAGCGTCAGGGATATCTGACCGAGCAGTATTCCCCCAGCAGAGCACCAACACCCCCAGCGTCAGGGACATCTGACCGAGCAGTATTCCCCCAGCACAGCACCAACACCCCCAGCGTCAGGGACATCTGACCAAGCAGTATTCCCCCAGCAGAGCACCAACACCCCCAGCATCAGGGACATCTGACCGAGCAGCACTCCCCCAGCAGAGCACCAACACCCCCAGCATCAGGGACATCTGACCGAGCAGCATTCCCCCAGCACAGCACCAACACCCCCAGCATCAGGGATATCTGACCGAGCAGCACTCCCCCAGCACAGCACCAACACCCCCAGCGTCAGGGACATCTGACCGAGCAGTATTGCCCCAGCACAGCACCAACACCCCCAGCGTCAGGGACAGCTGACCGAGCAGCACCAACACCCCCAGCGTCAGGGACATCTGACCGAGCAGCACTCCCCCAGCAGAGCACCAACACCCCCAGCATCAGGGATATCTGACCGAGCAGCATTCCCCCAGCACAGCACCAACACCCCGAGCATCAGGGACATCTGACCGAGCAGTATTCCCCCAGCATCAGGGACATCTGACCGAGCAGCACTCCCCCAGCACAGCACCAACACCCCCAGCGTCAGGGACATCTGACTGAGCAGTACTCCCCCAGCACAGCACCAATCACTCTGGCATCAAGGATATCTTCAAAAGGTGATGCCACAAAAGGCAGCATCCATTATTAAGAACCGCCATCACCCAGGACATGGGACGTGCCCTCCACCAAGCAGAGGTACAGGAGCCTGAAGACACACGCTCAACACTTTCGGAACACTTTCTTCCCCTCTGCTATTAGATTACTGTATGGACAATGAACCCACACTACCTCTCTTTTGGTACTACTGATTTAATTTAATTTTTTAAAATATATTTCTTTTTTATTAGTATGTGTTGTAAAGTACTGCAGCCACAAGACGACAAACCTGATTCTGATTCTAAATCTTTTGGGATCTTGACTGTTGTCCAGCTTAGAGCTGAGTACAATGCCCAGCTGGGGCATGAGCTTCACCCCTGTTCTCCCTGTGACGTTGAACTCACCAGCTAACTTTCTTTCCTGTCTATTCCTTCAGCTCCCAAGCTACAGAAAGGAGTAACCTACCCATCCATGCTCGAGTTCCTGCCTCCAAGAAGCTCCAGACTAAGAACCGGTAATTTGGCTGAAGCCGTGGCCTGGGACACCAGCTACAATCACAGTTAAACGTGGTGCACTAACGAGACCCAATTCTGGTTATTTCATTAACTGGACGGGGGAGAGGTGTGGATGAGCAGTCTCCATAGTTCAGGTGTGAGCCAACTGATCACAGACTCCGCATGTGTGTGTGTGTGCACGTGTAAGTGTGCACACCTGTGTTTGTGTGTGTATATACACACATGAATGTGACTTCCTGTGTGCGTGTGTGTGTATGTGTCTGGTATGTTTCTGTATTTACAGTATGATTATCTGTGTGTGTATGTCTTAGTATGTCTAGTATGTCTATCTGCGTGTGTGTTTTAGTATGTCCAGTATGTCTATCTGCGTGTGTGTGTCTGTCTGAATGTCAATGTATACTTTTGTTTCTGTCTATAGTTTTGTTTTTGTGTGTCTGTGCGTATGTTTGGATGTGTTTCTGTCAGTATCTCTGAGTTGTGTGTCTTTGTGTCTGCATCTGTAAGTGTTGTGAGTGTGTATGCCTCCATGATTTGCTCCACAACTGTCTGTGGCAATTAATTCCACAGATTCACCACTCTCTGACTAAAGAAATTCCTTCTCATCTCTGTTTCCCTTATTCTGAGGCTGTGCACTCTGGCCATACACTCCCCCAATAGGAAACATCCTCTCCACATTCACTCTATTGAGGCCATACACTCCCCCCACAGGAAACATCCTCTCCACATCCACTCTATTGAGGCCTTTCTGCATTCAGTAGGTTCCAATGAGACCACCCCTCATTCTGAATTCTGGTGAGTACAGACCCAGAGCCATGAAACACTCCTCATATGATAATCCTTTCAATCCTGGAATAATTCTCATGAAACACACATAAAAGTTGCTGGTGAACGCAGCAGGCCAGGCAGCATCTCTAGGAAGAGGTACGGTCGACGTTTCAGGCCGAGACCCTTCGTCAGGACTCATTCATAATTCATAATTCTCATGAACCTCCTTTGGACCCTCTCCAATGTCAGCATACCCTTTCTTAGATAAGGGGCCAAAAACTGCTCACAATGCTTTAAGTGAGACCTCACCAGTGCTTTATAAACCCTCAATATTACATCCTTGCTTTTATATTCTAGTCCTCTTGAAATGAATGCTAATATTGCATTGGCCTTCCTCACCACAAACTCAACCTGTAAATTAACCTTTAGGGAGTCTTGCACAAGTACTCCCAAGTCCCTTTGCACCTCAGATTTTTGAATTTACTCTCCATTTAGAAAATACTCTACGCTTTTATTTCTTCTACCAAAGTGCAGGACCAGACACGTCCTGACACTGTATTTCATCTGCCACTTCTTTGCCTATTCTCCTAATCTGTCTAAGTCCTTCTGTAACCTCCCTGCTTCTTCAAAACTATTTGCCCCTCTACCTATGTTTGTATTGTCCACAAAGCCATCAATTCTATCATCTAAATCATTGACATATAACATGAGAAGAGGTCCCAACACTGACCCCTGCATAACATTCACTAGTCACTAGCAGCCAACTAGAAAAGGCTCCCTTCATTCCCACTCTTCCCCTCCTGCCAGTCAGCCAATCTATCCATGTTCTTATTTTTCCTGTACGGTAATACCATGGGACCTTATCTTGTTAAGCAGCCTGTCAAAGTGTGGGACCTTGTCAAAAGCCTTCTGAAAATCCAAGAACACAACATCCACCAATTCCCCTTTGCCTACCCTGCTTGTAATTCATTTAAAGAATTCCAACAGATCAGTCAGGCAAGATTTTCACTTGAGTGGATCTGTGGGATGCTCTGCCTCAGAGGGCAGTGGAGGCCAATTCTCTGGATGTTTTCAAGAAAGAGATGGATAGAGCTCTTAAAGATAGCGGAATCAAAGGTTATGGGGATAAGGCAGGAACGGGGTACTGATTGTGGATGATCAGCCGTGATCACAGTGAATGGCGGTGCTGGCTGGAAGGGCCGAATGGCCTACTCCTGCACCTATTGTCTATTGTCTATTGAAACCATGCTGACTACAGCCTATTTTATCATGTGCCTCCAAGTACTCTGAAACCACACCCTTAACAATTGATTCCAACACCTTCCCAACCACTGAGGTCAGACTATCAGGCCCAGAATTTCTTTTCCTCAAAAAGTGGCAGGTGGAATACAGGGTTGAGAAATATACGATAATGCATTTTAGTAAAAGTAAAATAGTGCGAACTATTAACTAAGTGGGGAGAAGGTTCAAACATCAAAGGTGCAGAGGGACTTGGGAATCCTTGTGCAAGGCTACCAGAAGGATAATTTACAGGTTGAGTCTGTGGTACCGAAGGCAAAAGCAATGTTGGCATTAATTTCAGGGGGAATAGAATACAAAAACAAGGATAGAATGCTGAAGGTTTATAAGATACTGGTCAGGCTGCACTTGGAGTATTGTCAATAGTTTTAGGCCAAATACCTCAGAAAGGATGTGTTGTCATTGGAGAGAGTCCAGAGGAGGTTCATGAGGGTGATTTTGGAACAAAGGGGTTAACATATGAGGAGTGTTTGGCAGCTTTGGGGCTGTACTGACTGGAACTTAGAAGAATTCAAAGGGACTTGGGAGTCCTTCAACAACATTTTCCAACAACATATTTCATTGAAACCTACTGAATGTTGAAAGCACTAGCTAGGGTGGATGTGGTGAGAATGGGGATATCCAGAACTAGAGGGCACAGCCTCAAAATTTAGGGCAACTTTTTAGAACAGAGGTAAGGGGGATTTTTTTTTTTTTAGCCTGAGAGTAGTGAATCTGTGGAATGCTCTGCCACAGACTGCGGTGGAGCTCAAGTCCGTGGGTATGTTTAAAGCAGAAGTTGATAGTTTCCTGGTCGGTCAGGGCATCGAAGGATATGGCAAGAAGGCAGGTCTATGGGGTTGGGTGGGATCTGGGATCAGCCATGATGGAATGGTGGAGCAGACTCGATGGGCTGAATGGCCTAATTCTGCTCCTATGTCTTATGGTCTCTGCCTGTCTGCTTCCTTGAAGAGTGGAGCGACATTTGCAATTTTCCAGTCCTCTGGAACCATACCAGAATCCATTGATTCTTGAAAGATCATTACTAATGCCTCCACAATCCCTTCAGCCACCTCTTTCAGAACTCTGGGGTATATTCCATATGTTCCAGGTGATTTATCTACCTTCAGACCTTTCAGTTTCCTAAGCACCTTCTCCCTAGTGACAGCAACTTCGCTCACTTCTGACCCCTGACACTCTGGAACTTCCATCATATTGCTGGTACCTTCCACAGTGAACGCTGATGCAAAATACCATGGCCGGAAGGCATAGGAGCAGAATTAGGCCATTTGGCCCATCGAGTCTGCTCTACCATTTCACCATGGCTGATCCTTCCCCCATCACCCCACTACCCGGCCTTCTCCCCATAACCTTTGATGCCATAGCCAATCAAGAACCTATCAATCCCTGCCTTAAATACACCCAACAACCTGGCCTCCACAGCTGCATGTGGTAACAAATTCCACAAATCCACCACCCTTTGGCTAAAGAAATTTCTCTGCATTTCTGTTTTAAATGGATTCACCTCTATCTTGAGGCTGTGCCCTCTTGTCCTAGACTCTCCCATCATGGGAAACATCCTTTCCACATCCACTCTTTCTAGGCCTTTCAACCTTATAAAGGTTTCAGTGAGATTCCCCCCCCCCCCATCCTTCTAAATTCCAGCGAGTACAGACCCAGGGCCTTACAACGTCCTTGTATGATAACCCTTTCATTCCCAGAATCATCCTTGTGAGTCTCCTCTGAACTCTCTCCAATGCCAACACATCTTTTCTTAGATAAGGAGCCCAAAACTGTCACAATACTCAAGGTGAGGCCTCACCGGTGCCTTATAAAGCCTCAGCATCACATCCCTGCTCTTATATTCTAGACCTCTTGAAATGAATACTAACATGGCATTTGCCTTCCTCACCACCAACTCAACCTGCAAGTTAGGGTGTTCTACACAAGGACTTCCAAGTCCCTTTGCATCTCAGATTTTTGGATTTTCTCCCCATTTAGAAAATAGTCCGCACATTTATTTCTTCCACCAAAGTGCATAACCATGAATTTTCCAACAACATATTTCATTTGCAGCTTTCTTGCCCATACGCCTAATCTGCCTGTCCTTCTGCAGCCTACCAGTTTCCTCAAAACTACCTGCCCCTCCACTAATCTTCATGTCATCTGCAAACTTGGCAACAAAGCCATCTGTTCCATCATCTAAATCATCGATGTACCCATAAAATACTTACTCAATTCATTCGCCATTTCCTTGTCCCACTACTACTTCTCCAGCATCATTTTCCAACAGTCCGATATCTTCTCTCTCCTTTCTTTTACACTTCGTATATTTGAAGTAAATTTTGGGTATCCTCTTTAATATCCTTTCTAAGGATTTGACTTCATTTTTTTTAACCAACAAAGCCAGCCCATCCCCTCTGCCTACCTGCCCGTCCTTTCTGTACGATATGTATGTATCCTTGGATGTTAAGCTCCTCCACCACTCCCCCCAGCTATAATCATCTTTCAGCCATGACTCAGTGATGCCCACAACGCCACACGTACCAACACAAACCGTGCTACAAGTTCGGTTTACTGCCGGCAGCCGGTCCTGTACTCATGACCCTTTTCGATTTATATTGCAACCCATCCTGTTCACTGCAAGCCTGTCCTTGCTAGCAGTCTCACTGCACACTGTCTCTGTTTCTTAACCAGCTATCCTATTCTCAGCATTAGCACTCCGGTTCCCACCGCACCCCCCCAGCCAAATTAGTTTAAACCCTCCCGACCAGCTCTAGCAAAACTGCCCGCAAGGGTATTGGTCTCCTTCAGGTTCAGGCGTAACAGGGTCATGCTATCCCCAGAAGAGATCCCAATGATCCAGAAATCTGAAGCCCTGCCCCCTGCACCAGCTCCACAGCTATACACTGATCAACCAAATCATCCTATTCTTGCCCTCACTGGCACGTGGCATTGGCAGCAATCCAGAGATCACTACCCTGGAGGTTCTGCTTTCAGCTTTCTACCTACCTCCATAAAATCACTCTTCAGGACCTACCTATGTCACTGGTGCCAATATGTACCAAGACTGCTGGCTGCTCCCCCTCCTCCTTTAGAACGCCGTGCACCCGATCCAAAACATCCCGGACCCGCGGGGCAGCATACCATCCCAGTGTCTCACGCGTCCATAGAAACTCGTCTCTGTTCCTCTAACTATGGAGACGCTCCTGTTGTCCTCTTCACCCCCCCCCCCCTTTTGAGTCTCAGCGCCAGACTCCATGCCAAAGACCCAATGACTGTTCCCCCTTCGCCCCCCCCCCCCCTGCCCTGGGTAGGTTATCCCCTTCGATAGTATCGAAAGCGCTAGACTGATTATCGAGGGGAATGCCCACAGGGGTACTCTGCTCTGGCTGCCTATTCCCACCTTCTCCTGACAGTCACTGGGCTGCCTGCCTCCTACAAGCCTGGGAGTGACTGCCTCGCCATTGCTCCGATCTCACCTCCTCAGTCTCCCTTCTGAGCCGGAGGTCCTCGAGCTGCAGCTCCAGTTCCTTACTCGTTCCCCTCAGCTGGAAGAACAGGCCGGTGAGCTGTTGTGGAGCGGGTTGGGTGATGTCGGATCCCGACGCGAAACGTCGACTGTCCATTTCCCTCTGATTCCCCAGCATCCCGAGTGTCGGCTGTGACTGCACAGACTTTCACCCCGGCTCGTGTGTGTGTGGGGGGGGGAGGGTGGTGGTGAGCTCCTGACTGAGGGCCTGAGCGAGAGGGAGGGCTGCGTGTGTGTGGTTTCTCCTTCACTAACCCTGCCTTTCTCCGGCTGTAAGCAGGGAGGCTGAAGACCACCAAGGCGCCGGCTCCCACCGCTGCCCAGCCGACCACCACCCAGCCCAACACCCAGCGGCCCGTGACAACCCGGCCGCCAGCTCCACTGGAAACCCACACCACCCACCCACCCTGGCCAAGGGACATTGCTCGACAGTCGGCCCCCCACCGGCCATCCCTGCTGGGCGGTGTGGAACCAGGTGAGTGTTGGGGGTCAGGTAACGTTGCTGTGTTAGAGCCTGGAGCAGGGTCCCAGGGATCACCCCTGCTCTTCTGTGTGGCTTATACCATGCAGAATCCCAGCTGTTCTCTGCCAGGACAAAGATCCCCTTCCTTCTGCCTGGGGTCAGCCTTCCTTCTGCCCCGCGTCTGATCGAACCACCTCCCGACGGTCGAAGATGGGATCCTCGGTCTCGGCTGCTACTGCTCTTGGGGCTGAGCTCTTCCCCTGGGTCAGAGCATCACAGGGACCCCAGCTGGTGGTCCGGAGTGCTCGGAGTGCCACCCTGCCCACGGTGTCAAATAAAGGACTCATTATCATCATCGCTACGTTCCGTCGTGTGATGTGGGTAGTCCATCAGCCCCGCTGTTCTTACTCCTCTCTGTCCGTGACAATGACTGTTCTCAGCAAGTTTTCCTACAGAACCGGTTTGCCATTGCCTTCTTCTGGGCAGTGCCTGCCTTTACAAGACAGGTGATAGTATAGTATTAATGGTGAGACTCTTGGCAGTGTGGAGGATCAGAGGGATCTTGAGGTCTGAGTCCATAGGACACTCAAAACAGCTGCGAAGGTTGACTCTGTGGTTAAGAAGGCATATATTGTACAGGCCTTCATCAATTGTGGAATTGAATTTAGGAGCCGAGAGGTAATGTTGTAGTTGTATCAGACCCTGGTCAGACCCCACTTGGAGTACTATGCTCAGTTCTGGTCGCCTCACTACAGGAAGGATGTGGAAGCCATAGAAAGGGTGCAGAGCAAATTTACAAGGATGTTGCCTGGATTGGGGAGCATGCCTTATGAGAATAGGTTGAGTGAACTCAGCCTTATCTCCTTGGAGTGACGGAGGATGAGAAGTGACCTGATAGAGGTGTATAAGATGATGAGAGGCATTGATCGTGTGGATAGTCAGAGGCTTTTTCCCAGGGCAGAAATGGTTGCTACAAGAGGACACAGGTTTAAGGTGCTGGGGAGTAGGTACAGAGGAGATGTCAGGGGTACGTTTTTTTACTCAGAGAGTGGTGAGTGCGTGGAATGGGCTGCCGCCAATGGTGGTGGAGGCGGATACGATAGGGTCTTTTAAGAAACTTTTGGATAGGTACATGGAGCTTAGAAAAATAGAGGGCTATGGGTAATCCTAGTAATTTCGAAGGTGGGAACATGTTCGGCACAACTTTGTGGGCTGAAGGGCCTGTATTGTGCTGTAGGTTTTCTATGTTTCTGTGTGATGCCAGCCAGAGATTGTCTGCCTGGCATCAGTGGTCACATAACCAGGACTTGTGGTATGCACCAGAAACTCATATGACTATCCACTACCTGCTCAGAGTGGTGGGGTGGGGGAGAGAGCTAAGCTGGCGCTACACCTTACCCAAGGTGTAGGCTAGCGGAGGGAAGGAGCGCCTTATCTCTCCTTTGGTAGAGATGTATCTCCACCCCGCCACCCAGAATAAGGATTAACCTTCTCAGACTCTCTCTAACTCCCCCCCCCACCCCACCTCACTTGCTCTGTTTACCTTACAATGACCCAGTTCAGGCGTGGCTAGTTTCACTCACCTCAGCTCTGGCTCACTGTCAAGGACTCTTTACATGTTCTCACTGGGTTTTTTAGCTGCACAGTTTGTCTTTTGCTGTTGGTTATCACTCCTTGCCTGTTTATGTGTAGTTTTTCTGCTGTATTTCTTTTTCCCTGTAAATGCCTGCAAGAAAAGAATCTCAAAGGTTTACGTACTTTGATAATAAATTAACTTTAAAGCTGTGAATCTGAAGTGGTCTTCTGTCTCCTCTCTCTGTCTGTCTCGAAGCTGCACATCACCACTCAGTGTCCCGGTGTCTGACCCAACCCCCCCCCCCTCCCCACTGACCCTGACTCCCACACGCTGGAGATGCAGCACCTCAGGGTCTCGGAGTCCCACAGAGATGCCTGTTGTCTCACTCAGACAGGGATGCATCCGGAAAAATTGATGAGGTGCTCCAGTTGAGATGGCCACAGATTTCCTCAGTTTGTATCACAGACGTCTTGAACTCGAGGCCACCATTACACTCTTTCTCATTCCGCGTTAACCCGTAGCTAACGACTGGTCTCTCTCCACCAGGCAGCAGCTTCCCGTCAGGTAGGTGACCAGTGGACTCCCGGTGATTCTCGGAGTGCTGCCCGCGGTGTTTGTCCCTTCCAGGCTGACAAAATGATCTCTTTTCCCCCCGTCAGCTCTCCAGGAATCAGGAGTGGCCGAATTCACCGACAGGAGCAACCCTCTGCCGCACGCAGGTACCTCACCACCCCTCCACAATCTAGTAAATGTGCTACTGGAATCACTCTGTGTAATCTGACCCCCGCTTTTGTCACGAACAGGGGTCCATCGGTGGGAGCCAGCCATTGCGGTGCGGCAAGCGGGAGGCGTGGATCGCATTCACGGTGGGTGAACTCAGAGTGTGAACAACTCCAGACATCCGCCACCCCACCAACTTTCCTTCATTTATCTATCCCTCTTTTATTCTAACTTCACTCCTCCTGTTATCTATCACACCCCCTTTTCTCTTCTTTCTCCTTTTTTTCTCCCTCCCTCCTTTTGTCTTTCTCCTTTTTTTCTCCCTCTCTCCTTTTGTCTTTCTCCTTCCCTCTTTTTTTTTCTCTTTCCTTTCTCTGTCTCTTCTTTCTTTTTCACCTTTCTCTCTCTTTCTCCTTTCCTCTTTCCTCTGTCTGTCTCCTTCTTCTCTGGATACGGTCTGATTCGGGGGGATTTGCCGCCGTTGCTTCACTCATGCTCCTGATCTGTGACTCTGTCATCTCGCTAGGTTTCAGCAGACAGGCTCATTTGGCGAGGCCCAGTTCGGACTGGCTGATCCCTCCCGTAAAACCACGAGGTGAGTGAGCAGCGATCCTTCCTGTTCCACAGCCCCTCTACGCCAGTCTGTGAACGCAGACAGCACAGCACATTATGCCCTGTTTCTGTTTTCTACATTACAACAAGGATTATGGCTTTCAAAACGGGCACCTTACTGCTGGTAAGGCATATCAACTGACTTTGTGTAAAGTTTCCTGGTAAGACAAGTTTATTTTCTTTTAAAAATCTGACAGACTAGGATGTGTCCTTCAGAGAGGTTCATTATTGTGCCGGGACAGAATGGTGACGGAGAGATAAATAAATAAATACAACTGGAAAATAGAGGGAATAGGACTGATTGCGTTTTAGAACACTGATAATTCTGCGACATACATGAAATCGATCACGTGTGGTAGGGTTACACTAGCAGTGGCCACACCACTGTCTGAGTGTGTGAAGCAGTGCGTGTTTCTCTGAGTGTGAGAGTCTGTATGAAGCAGTGAGAGTGTGTGAAGCCGTGTGTGTCCGAGTGTGAGAGTGTGTGTGAAGCAGTGCGTGTCTCTGAGTGAGTGTGGGAGAGAGTCTCTAAATGAGAGAGAGAGAATCTGTGACTCTTGAACCAGAGGGAATAACTTCACTCATTTTCACTCGCCCCATCACTGAACTGTTTCCACAACCTATGGACTCACTTTCAAGGACTCTTCATCTCATGCTCTTGATACATATTGCTTATTTATTATTATTATTATTATTTTTCTTTCTTTTTGCATGTGCACGGTTGTCTTTTGCACGCTGGTCGTCCACCCTGTCGGTGCGGTCTTCTACTGTGGTTATTGGAATTATTGAGAATGAATCTCGGAGCTGTATCTGGTATCCAATAACTATGATAATAAGCATACTTCTGAACTTTGAAAGAGACTGCGAATCTCTGTATGAGAGAGTCTGAGAGAGAGAGAGAGAGAGAGAGAGGGAAAAGTCTGTGGGAGAGAGAGAGAGAGAATGCACGTGTGTTTGAGAGAGTGTGAGTGAGGGTGTCCTCCACCTGTGTCTGTTTGCCCACTGTGGGTTAATGGGGAAGGGGTTAGTGTGTTTCCATGGTGCCTCCCCCAGCCCCTGAGGCACGATGGTTCCCAGCCCCACTGCCCCAGACGTAGGTAGTTTCCCAGCTCCGACAGGTGATGCCTTACAGATGCTTCTTTCTGTCTCCAGTTGACAGCTCTGAGTTGGCCACCAACCCTGCTTACACCTGGACTGACGAGAAGACCCCCAACAACCCAGGTCAGAGTCATCCAGACACTCAACTAACCCAGACCCCTCGCTCCCTCCAGGGACCCAGGCACACTTGCAGGGAGGGATTGGAACTCCCTTTCAGCTTCACCAGTGGGGGTGGGGGCATTTGGGATGCATTGTGTGTGGCTCAGGGCGGTGTTTGGGGTGGGTGGGTCTCACGATGGACACAGGCTGGGGTGGGATGGGGCAGGTAATGGATGTCACAGGTGGGTGATGAGGGTTCTGTATAGGACGGGGAAGATGGGTGAGGTGGGCATGTGGGCAGGGTTCTGTGGAATAGGGTGAGATGGGTGAGATTAGAGTGGTGGGGAGGGGTGAGGTTGGGGAGTTGAGGCGATGGGTACAGGTGGGGAGGAGTGGACTCTGAGGAAATGAGGTGATGGGTACTGGTAGGGGGGTGTAGGTTGAGATGAGTCGATGGGTACAGGTGGGGGGGTGGACTCTGAGGAAATGAGATGATGAGTGTATGTGGGAGAGGGGTGGACTGAGGAAATGAGTGATAGGTACAGGTGGGGAGGTGGACTCTGAGGAAATGAGGTGATGGGTACTGGGAGGAGGGGTGCAGGTTGAAGAAATGAGTCAGTGAGCACAGGTGGGTGGGAGATTGGGGAGATGAAGCGATAGGTACAGATTTGGGGGGGTGTTGGGTTTTGAGGTGATGGGGAGATGGTGGGGCATGGTATGGGTGCACTCCCAATGGGAGGGGTTCTGGATAGCAAAGCTCAGAGCCTTCCTTCTCAACTCATGTGGGATTCCTGCATCAAAAACAGCTCCCACCTCTGTAGTATTGGGAGTGAAAGAGTGGATAGTTTGGCCCACCTACCCTGGGTGAGCCTAGTCCTGCAGGAGTGAGTTGCCATGAGATGGGAGTGTGTGGTCAATCTCTGCGCAAGTTTAGCCTGTGACCTGCTAAAATCCTGTCAGAACATCCAGTAGTCTCTGACCAAAATGGAGGAGCTACTGACAGCTGTTGCTGGCCAAGGGGTTGATTATGATCGAGCACCCGGGGTCAGGGAAGCCTTCCTTCTGCCCTGTTGACAGTCTGTGTCCGTTAACCCGGCCTTGGCACAGGCAGGCAAAAAACGCACTGCTCGCCCTGACTTTCCTGTCCATGGGCAGGAGACCTGGCCTGACTAACTGTTGTCACACTTATAGCTTACAGCTCTACTCCTGGGCTCTCTGACTACCAGAAGTGGGTCCTGGGCCTCGGTGTGAGCACTCACAGTAAGTAGGCTTGCTATTATTAATCCAGGAGGTGCCAGTTAAATAAAAGAGCCTAATTCAAGCCTGATAAATAGGCTGCATTGCACAGAGAGAACGGGGAGAGAATTCAGAAGTCATGGGAACAAGGAGAACGGGAGTACTCATTCATGATTCCCTTTAAGGTTTATATTATATTTTAAAATTATTTACAGATACAGCACAGAAATGGCCCTTCCAGCCCAACATTGCCCTATTACACCCTTGTGGCCAGTTACCCTGTACATTTTTGGAATGTAGGAGGAAACTGGAGTTCCCGGAGGAAACACACACACACTCATTGGGAGGACATACAAACTCCTTACAGAAGTGTGAAATTGAACCTCGGTTACAGGTACTGTAATAGCGTTAAGCTAATCGATATCCTACTGTGCTGCTCAACCTGCAGGTTAATGGGCAGTAGTAAAGAAGGCAAGCACAATGTTTAATTTTATTTAGAGATGGAGTGTGGAATGGGCCCTTACAGGGCAATGAACACGCTGCCCAGCAACCCTCCTATCCTAATCACGGGACAACTTACAACGACCAATTGACCCAGTAACCAGTACGTCTTTGGACTGTGGGAGTAGATCGAACACCTGGAGGAAACCCACACGGTCACGAAGAAAATGTACAATCTCCTGACACGGCGCCGGAACTGAACTCTGAACTGTGATGGAGTCGCAGTAATTGCTATGCTACTGCGGGGCCCCTTTGAGAGCACAAGAGTACAAAAGCAAGGGTGTACTGCGGTGGGTTTCTAATGAGTGGGTCAGACCACGTTTGGAATATTGTGAGCAATTGGGCCTCGGAGGAGCCCCACAAGAACGATCCCAGGGATGGAAGGCTTAGTGTACGAGGAGTGTTTGTTGTTCTGGGTCTGTACTCAATGGAGTCTAACTTGGGAAGATCTCATTGAAACCTATTACTGTAGATACTGAAAGGCCTTGACAGAGTGACATGGAGAGGATATTTCCATCATTGGGAGAGTCCGAGACCCAAGGACACAGCCTGAGAACAAAGGGACATCCCCTCAAAATCAGAATCAGAATCAGGTTTAATACCACCAGTGTATGTCGTGAAATTTGTTCTTAGCAGCAGTACAATGCAATATATGATAAATATAGGGAAAAAATAAATGAATTATAGTAAATATATATATGTGTGTGTGTGTGTGTGTAGATTAAATCATTAAATGTAAAAGTAGTGCGAAAAGAGGCATGCTCCTTAAAGATGTCTTCAATACTACAGAGGCTAGATGGAGCTGACAAATTTTACAACTTTCTGTAGCTTCTTTCAGTCCTGTGCAGTAGCCCCCACCCCCATACCAGATGGTGATGCAGCCTGTCAGAATGCTCTCCACAATACCACTGTAGAAGTTTGCAAGTGTTTTAGGTAATGACGATGAGAAGATGAGGAGGAATTTCTTTAGCCAAAGGGTGGTGAATCTGTGGAATTCATTGCCAGGGAGGGAAGTGATTGGGTATATTTAAGGCAGAGATTGCTAGGTTGTTCAGAGGGTAAGAGTAACAGTGAAGAAGGTAGGAGAATGGGATTGGAAGATAGATGGTGGTGAAATGGACAGGTGCTGATTGGACATTGTTTCACAATTCCTATGTTCTCTTTAATCTGGCAGATCAGAGAGCTCAGGATCCAGGTACATGGACATTTGACTCTTCAGACCATGGTATGAGGCACTGTATTTTCATTTATTGACCACCCTGTGCCGGGTCTCACAGCTGTGTACGTGCACGTTCTCCTCATGAACTTAATGGCTGACAGGCATGGCAGCGACCAGCCCCAGAAGCGGGGTGCTGGGAATCAGAAAATCCCCGGTGCGGTTAGCTTGGCCGTGTATTGGGGTTACACCACTAAACCTTGTCGATATTTCATTGAAGGTCAAGGGCTCAAAGCACCAGCAAACAGACCATGGGAACACAGCCCAGGCTCACTCACAGTGCTAAGCACATGACATTCTTCTGAAGTTACCTCTGGGTGCTCTGGTTTCCTCCCACATTCCAAAGGCGTACAGATTACTAGGTTAGCTGGTCACATAAACCAGAGAGGCCTGTAACCATGCTGTATCTCTAAATAAATGTAGTAGCACAGCACAAGTCTGTGGCTTTCTTAACCCTTCCTCTACTGGAAGATGTTACTCAGTTGATCAGTTGGACTGGGGTTTGTCTGTGGATTGACACTGGGTTATTCTATCAGCCTCCCTGTCACTGAGTGCTTCACAAGAAGCAGCATCCATCATCAAAGACCCCCACCATCCAGGCCATGCTGTTTTCTGACTACCACCATCGGGCAGGAGGTACAGGAGCCTTAGGGGCCACACCATCACGTGCAGGAACAGTTATTACCCTGTAATCATTAGGGTCCTGAGCAAATGTGGAGAGCTTCACCCAGCAAAACTCTGAACTGAATCCACACCCTACAGACTCACTTTGAAGGAACCAGCAACTCATTCACTCACTCATTCATTCATTCATTCATTCACTCATTCATTCATTCATTCACTCATTCATTCATTCATTCATTCATTCACTCATTCATTCATTCACTCATTCATTCATTCATTCAACTCTGAACTGAATCCACACCCTACAGACTCACTTGAAGGAACCAGCAACTCATTCATTCATTCATTCATTTATTTATTTATATTTGCACAATTTGTCTTCTTTTGCACGTTGGATGTCTAAGTTTTTATTTATGTATAGTTTTTCATAAATTCAATTGTATTTCTTTATTTTCCAGTAAAATGGCTACAAGAAAATGAATCTCAAGTAATGTATGGTGACATACACATACTTTGATAATACAAGTAGTTAACTTCGGCTTTGACTTGGGGGAGAATTATTTTGTCTCATAACTGTTGTGCTTTTATTTTGGAAAGCTGGAATTTTCTGAAATGACTTGCCTGCACCTACAGATGTTACAGTAGAGTTTTGTATGCCCTGGGTATGGTTTCAGATGCTGGAAACATTGTGTTGAGGGACTATTAGCTGGACAGGAGCCCAGTAGCTCACTGTCTCTCCCCCACTCCACCACCGGGCTCGAAATCATGGTCACAACTGGTTTTCCTCACCTGACCTGAAACTTGTCAAGTCTGTCTTGTTCTCCTCCAGATCACAACAACGATGAAACAGAAATTAATTTCTGGAAGTCGGGTTTTGACACCAGAGGTGAGTTAAACATTGGTCATCTGGTTTCAATAAGTACTCCGTACAGTAGAGAGCCACAAACTAAATACAGGTAAATGGGGTTAGTGTGGATGGAGCAAATGGCCAGAGGACACAGCCTCAGATTAGGGCAATGTCCCTTTGAAACAGAGATGAGGAGGAATTTCTTTCACCCGAGGGTGGTGACTTTGTAGAATTCACTGCCATAGATGGGTGTGCAGGCCAAGTCATTGGGTATATTTAAAGTGGAGTATATTTAAATAGGTTCTTGGTTAGTAAGGGTGTCAGTGGTTATGGGGAGGAGGAAGAAGAAGAGGGTTGAGAGGGAAAATACATCAGCCATGGTGGTGGAGCAGACAAGATAGGCTGAATGGCTTTTTTTCTGCTCCTAAGCTCTTTCTGTGCTGTATGATTTTAAGACTATGTAGAGCTTCTACAATCTGCTATCCAACTGTTTTGAAATAACAATGGATTGGGCTCCAGCCAACCAGTTTCTACTTCCTGATCTACCGGTGCCTTAGTTCACACACTCCCTATAAATTCAGTGTTCGCATACTGCGTTTGAACTCATCAGTGCTGCTTTTGTACCCCCTTTCCACACCGGTCCCCAGACTCACTCCCACCGTCTCACACCCCCTTTCCACACCGGTCCCCGGTCTCACACCCCCTTTCCACACCGGTCCCCAGTCTCACTCCCCCTTTCCACACCGGTCCCCAGTCTCACACCCCCCAGTCTCACAGCCCCCCACCCAGTCTCACCCCCCCTTTTCCACACTCTCCCCCTTTGAACATCAGTCCCCACTTCCACAATCCCTTTAAATACCAGTTCCCGGTTCTGCAATCCCTTTGAACTGACTGGGTTTGCTGAAAAATGAAGGAAAGCAAAAGAAAGTGAATTGAAAGTGTGTTGGGGGTGTGGGTTGCTAACAAGAGAAGGAAATCCACATAATTCAGCAGACAGACATTCTGCCAGGCACCTGGATCACTGGAAGTTTTCAGTACCACAGCAACATGTGAACAACACATTTTGCTGTTGGATCACACCAACAGTTCTCAGTGCCAACTCATAATGAACTAAATCCATTGCACAACATCTCCCTGACCTTGCCACAACTCCTGAGCTCTCCACAGTCCCTGAGCTCTCCACAGTCACTGAGCACTGCCCACTACTCACCTGGCACCCTGTGTGCCTCCCATCCTTCAACACCTGACCCCACCCTCCACTCACACCCCCTCACAAACATCTACGTTTTGGGCAATGGGAAGAAACCCACAGGGTGACAGGGAGAATGTACAGACTCCACCCAGACAGCACCGAGGGTCTGGATTGAACCCCGGTCTGTGCTGCTGTGAAACAGCCACACCACCTACTGTTCCAACATCTCACCCATAGCCCATGCAGCCTGTATTGAGGCCAGTGCATGTCAGTGAGCATGGTGGTGCTGGGTAAGTGGGACGGACCCATGGGAATGGATTGAGATAGACAACTCACGTTCAAGAGGTTGGGCAAGTGACATGGCCAGACTGGAACCATTACCAATGGGATGTTCTGATGTCATCCAAATGGAGACATCAAATTCCGACCAGCTGGGATGCATTGACAAGTGACTGGGGGGGGGGGTTCAGGTTGAGGAGGGGTCTTTGTTGGCACACACACTGATTTCAGGTTTTCTTCTGTACCAGGTTTCAGCACAAGAAATCAAGAATTTGTCGAGGAGCCAACTTCCCGAGGAGATCCAAGTAACTGTATTTTTTTGCCTCATTGTTGTCTCTAAACAGTATAGTAACAGAGCAATGTTATTTTTCACCACTGACCGTGTGGACCTCCTGGTGTTATGAACCAGTTCTTCCAGCAGGGAGCTTCAGGTGATAGGAATTTTGATGTACTCATCTCTGGAGGTTGTGGAAAATGAATACACAGACTTCAATGCTCAGATCTCTCGTGTGTACTCCTAATGTGGGCTGCTATTGGTTGGGAACACTGAAAGGCCTAGATGAAGAGGATGTGGAAAGGATGTTTCCAAAAGTGGGAGAGTCTAGCACCAGAGGACACAACCTCAAAATAGAAGAACATCTCTTTAGAGCAGAGATTAGGAGGAATTTCTTTAGCTAGAGGGTGGTGAATCTGTGGAATCCATCACTACAGATGGCTATGGAGACCAAGTCATTGGGTATATTTAAAGTGGAGATTTATAGGTTCTTGATTACCCAAGGCATCAAAGGTTTTGGGGAAAATGTAGGAGAATAGGGTTGAGAGGGAAAATAAATCTGCCATGACTGAATGGCAGAGGGACTTGATGGGCCAAGTGGCCTGATCCTGTTCCTATATCTTGTGTTCTTATGGGAGGTAGAGCCAACCGATGTCCTTTTCGGTAACATAAACTTCCGAAGCTAGGAGCAGAGTCAGCCCATTGAGGAGAAGAGTTATGCACACACACTAGATGGTGGAGGAACTCAGCAGGTCAGGCAGTCTTGGCCCGAAATGTCAACTGTTTATTCCTCTCCAAAGATGCTGCCCAACCTGCTGAGTTCATCCAGCACTTGGTGTGTGCTCTGGATTTCCAGCATCTGCGGAACCTCGTGTTTGTTTTTGATGACCTCAGTTCACTGTGTAATGACTTGATCGGTATAAACAATTTGTAAGACAAGCTTTTCACTGTATCTTGGTACTTGACAATGATAAACTAATACAAATGCCAATGCCTCCTGCTTGCGATCCTACTCACCTCAGATATGTTACCCACTGCATGGACATCAACCCTCCCTCCCTTCCCCCAGCACACTGAAAAACCGAGGCTACAGAGAGATCCTTGGGGATTATCATTTGTCACATACACTTCCTCCCATCCTTACGAATGTCAGAAATTGGTGTTGATATTGGCTTTGGTATTGATATTGTAATTGGTATTGATATTGATATTGGTATTGGCATTGGCATTGGTATTGTCACATGTACCGAGATTCAGTGAAAAGCTTGTCTTGCATACTGTTCAAACCATGATACAGTGCATTGAGCTAGAACAAGGGAAAACAATAACAAAATGCAGAATAAAGTGTAACTGCTACAGAGATAGGACAGTGCAGGTAAATAATACTGCAAGATCATAACATCGATTGTTTATTCCCCACCATAGGTGCTGCCTGATTTGCTGAGTTCCTCCAGTATTTTGTGTGTGGAGCACTTACATTTCCATACCTAATCTAGCATCTCACTAGTGCTGTTTTGGGGGTAGACAGGGAAACACCAGCCTCAGTACCCGGGTGAAAGAAGCACAAATTCTTTAATACAGGTTCTGAACACCTACCTGCTCCTGGGTTGGGCAATGAGCCTTCCTGACGTTGCCAACTGCCCATCAAACCCCCCCACCTGGTTCCATCTACCAGCCCCCATTTCAGCCTGCCCTCACACCTCTATACTGGCCATCCTCCCCTTACATTCTCAACCCCGATGGATGGTCTCGATCTGAAATACTGACCTTCCCCTTTGCCCTCACAGATGCTGCCTGACCTGTCAAGTTCCTCCTGCAGTTTGCTTTTTTGTTTGCAGATTGCAAGGTGGACCTTGCGTTCCTGGTGGATGGAAGCTGGAGTATAGGAAGACGAAGATTTGGAATTCAGAAGAAGTTCTTGATGAGTGTGGCAGACACCCTTGCTGTTGGAACTGAGGGTCCACTCATCGGCATTGTTCAGTTTGGGTGAGTAGAGTGAGAAGCAATCCTGAGACCCAGAGCCCTCCGATTTCCTTCCCTCTGTCACATTTCTATTTCTTTAAGGTCTACCTCTTTCTCCACTATCTTTTGGTCACCTGTCCCTGAGTCTTGATCTGACATGTCAACCATTTCCTCTGCCTCCAGCAGTTTGTTTGTTCGCTCCACATCCCAGCACCTTAAACCAGATTAAGATGGCACCAAGCTGCGGTCTCTGTTGATGCCGCAGCTCAGACCACGGGATGGTTTGGGGGACTGAGTTAAGTGTCAAGTTATCTCTTAGAGACAGAGATGTGGGGGAATTGGAGGACAGGTCAGAGTCTAAGTCTCTGCTCCATGTTTGAAGGCCCGCAGACCAGCAAGGACATTCAGGGTCCTATCATCGGTGAGACCGGTGTTCAAGGCCTAACTTTCAGGTCCCATCGTCAGTGAGACTGGTGTTCAAGACCTAGCTTTCAGGGTTTTCTGATTTTTGAGGCCTGGAGTTTGTGTCCTCATTCGTCGTTATCTGTGAGTCGTGGGTTAAAACTGAAGATTGGAGTCCAAACACCAATTGGAAGTCCAGAATTTGTTATGGGGGATTTCAACATGCAGGTAGACTGGAGGAATCAGGTTAGTACTGGACCCCAAGAAAGGGAGTTTGTGGAGTCCCTCCGAGATGGATTCTTAGAACAGCTTGTACTGGAGCCTACCAGAGAGAACGCAATTCTAGATTTAGTGTTGTGCAATGAACCAGATTTGATCAGGGACCTCGAGGTAAAGGAGCCATTAGGAGGTAGTGACCATAATATGATAAGTTTTAATCTACAATTTGAGAGGGAGAAGGGAAACTGGGAAGTGTCAGTATTACAGTTGAAAAAAGGGAACTATGGTGCTATGAGGGAGGAGCTGGCCAAAGTTCAATGGAACAATACCCTAGCAGGGATGACAGTGGAACAGCAATGGCAAGTGTGTCTGGGAATAATGTGGGAGGTGCAGGATCAGTTCTTTCCAAAGAGGAAGAAAGATCCTAAGGGCAGTAAGGGGAGGCCATGGCTGACAAGGGAAGTAATGGACAGCATAAAAATAAAAGAGAAGAAGTATAACAGCAAAGATAAGTGGGAAGCCAGAGGATTGGGAATCTTTTAAAGAGCAACAGAAGGTGACTAAAAAGGCAATACGCAGAGAAAAAATGAGGTACGAAGGTAAACTAGTCAAGAATGTAAAAGAGGATAGTAAAAGCTTCTTTAGGTATGTGAAAAGGAAAAAAATAGTTAAGACCAAAATTGGGCCCTTGAAGACAGAAACGGGTGAATTTATCATGGGGAACAAGGAAATGGCAGACGAGTTGAACAGGTACTTTGGACCTGTCTTCACTAGGGAAGACACAAACAATCTCCCAGATGTAATAGTGGCCAAAGGACCTAGGGTAATGGATGAATTGAAGGAAATTTATATTAGGCAGGAAATGGTGTTGGATAGGCTGTTGGGTCTGAAGGCTGATAAGTCCCTGGGACCTGATGGTCTGCATCCCAGGGTACTTAAGGAGGTGGCTTTAGAAATCGTGGATGCATTGGTAATCAGTTTCCAATGTTCTATAGATTCAGGATCAGTTCCTGTGGATTGGAGGGTGGCTAATGTTGTCCCTCTCTTCAAGAAGGGAGGAAGAGAGAAAACAGGGAATTATAGACCGGTTAGCCTGATGTCGGTGGTGGGAAAGTGCTGGAGTCAATTATAAAAGATGAAATTACGACACATCTGGGTACTATGAATTCTGGGTCCCACATAAGAGATTAGTGGGCAAAATTAGGGCGCATGGTATTGGGGGCAGAGTACTGACATGGATTGAAAATTGGCTGGCTGACAGAAAACAAAGAGTAGCGGTTAACGGTTCCCTTTCGGAATGGCAGGCGGTGACCAGTGGGGTACTGCAGGGTTCAGTGCTGGGACTGCAGCTGTTTACAATATATATTAATGATTTAGATGAGGGAATTAAATGTAACATTAGCAAATTTGCTGATGGCACAAAGCTGGGTGGCAGTGTGAAATGTGAGGAGGATGTTATGAGAATGCAGGGTGACTTGGACAGGCTGGGTGAGTGGGCAGATGCAGTTTAATGTGGATCCACTTTGGTGGTAAGAATGGGAAGGCAGATTATTATCTAAATGGAGTCAAGTTAGGAAAAGGGGAAGTACAATGAGATCTAGGTGTTCTTGTACATCAGTCACTGAAAGCAAGCATGCAAGTACAGCAGGCAGTGAAGAAAGCTAATGGCATACTGGGCTTCATAACGAGGGGAACTGAGTATAAGAGCAAAGAGGTCCTTCTGCAGCTGTACAGGGCCCTGGTGAGACCATACCTGGAGTACTGTGTGCAGTTTTGGTCTCCAAATTTGAGGAAGGACATTCTTGCTATTGAGGGAGTGCAGCGTGGGTTCACAAGGTTAATTCCCGGGATGGCGGGACTGTCATATGTTGAAAGATTGGAACAACTGGGCTTGTATACTCCGGAATTTAGAAGGCTGAGAGGGGATCTTTTGAAACATATAAGACTATTAAGGGATTGGACACGCTGCAGGCAGGAAGCATGTTCCTGCTGATGGGTGAGTCCAGAACCAGAGGCCACAGTTTAAGATTAAGGGGTAGGCCATTTAGAACGGAGTTGAGGAAAAACTTTTTCCACCCAGAGAGTGGTGGATATATGGAATGCTCTGCCCCAGAAGGCAGTGGAGGCCAAGTCTCTGGATGCTTTCAAGAAAGAGATGGGTAGAGTTCTTAAAGATAGTGGAATCAAAGGTTATGGGGATAAGGCAGGAACTGGATACTGATTGTGGATGATCAGCCATGATCATAGTGAATGGCGGTGCTGGCTCGAAGGGCTGAATGGCCTACTCCTGCACCTATTGCCCAATGGCCAGAGCATTAAGTCTGTGAATCCATGAGTCCACTAGAGGCTGGAGGCAGAAGACTGCCTGTCCTGGGGAGAGGACTGTGTGTGTGCATGTGTGGGTGGGAGGAACAGGGTTTGTTTCACTGTTGTTGCATGGCATGTTCTCTTTTAATGTACTCTGTGTTGTTCTGCTGAGATGCTAAGTTGGCATTAGAATGTGTGGTGACACTTGTGGGCTGCCCCCAGCACATCCTCGGATGTGTTGGTTGTTAATGCAGATGATGCATTTCAGCCGATGTTTCAGTGTAATGTGATAAATAAATATGAATCTGAATCCTGCTCTAGATATAGTTGGGAGTGATCTTGCAATGTGCCACCACTTTGAAGACACAGTTATGCGATGAAGAAGTGCAAACAGAACAGGGAGGGGAGGGGATGTCCTAGTTTTGTGGGAGGAGGGAGATGAACACCAACTATTTCTTTACTAAATGTTAATTCTTGTTCACCTTCTGTCATTCTAGGAGTAATGCTCGTGTTGAGTTTAACCTCCACGTCTACCACAACTCCCGTGATCTTAAAAAGGCCATTGAGAAGATTCCACAGAAAGGTGGCCTCTCCAATGTAGGTAAGTCCCATCTCCTCCCTGGGGTCCCAGCCACGTCAGCAGTCCCTCAGCTTCCAACACTGCAAGAAGATTGCTCCACTGGCTTGTCCAGGGCAGGCATTGTGTCAGAGTCATAGACCACTACCACAGAAACAGGTCCTTCGGCCCACCAATCCATTGCTAAACTATTATTCTGCCCAGTCCCATTGACCGTAGCCCTCCATACCCCTCCCATCTGTGTACCTGTCCAAATTTTCCTAAATATTGCAATTGAACCTGCATCCACCACTTCTGCTGGCAGCTCGATCCACACCCTCACCGACCTCTGAGTGAGGAAGTTTCCCTCGTGTTCCCTTAAACATTTCACCTTTTACCCTTAACCCATGACCTCTGGTTCTAGTCTCACAAAAGCTCAGTGGAAAAAGCCTGCTTGTAGCTAGCCCTCATATACCTCTATCAAATCTCCCCTCATTCTCCTATACCCTAGGAAAGAAAGTCTTAACTTATTCAACCTTTCCCTAGAACTCAGGTCCTCAATTCCCAACAATATCCATGTAAATTTTCTCTGTACTCTTTCAAGTTGATGGATTTGAGGCTGTCCACTATAGTTTCAACAGTTTGGGTTAAACACCTCTGATGGGTTGTGAGAAGCATCCAGGGTGATTCCACAAGGCAACACGGGTTGGAAGTGCGGACCTTCTCTTTTACAGGCCGAGCCCTCAATCACACCATTGGCAACTTCTTCACCAGCGAGCAGGGTAACCGTGGGGGAGCCCCCAACGTGGTGGTGGTCCTTGTTGATGGGTGGCCCACAGACAAGGTCGGAGAAACTGCCCGCCTCGCCAGGGAGTCCGGCATCAATATCTTCTTCATCACTGTGGAAGGGGCTGATGAAAACGAACAGCAGAACGTGGTGGAGAAGGACTTTGTGGACAAGGTGAACTCTCTGATCTCCATTGGTAAAGTCCCTAATATCTCCTTTGAGGAAGTCTCACACGTCATCCCTGGTGTTGTCCCTGCTTTTAAACAACTTTATCTTGCTTTGAATTTGGTTGTCAGTGGCAAGCCCAGCATTTAATGCCCCCTTTAACCCCCACCCCCCACTCCTGTGGGTTTCAGAATGAACGGAGCAAATGTAGTCCGGCACGCTAAACTAAGAGGTTTGAGATAATAGGACATAGAACAGTACAGACCTTCGGCCAACAACGTGTCAACCCTTTAACCTACTCAAAGATCAATCTAACCCTTCCCTTCCACGTAGTCCGCCATTTTTCTTTCATCCACATGCCTATCTTGTGTGAGATGTGGGAAAGTTGGGAGACCTGCAGTCTCCCTGATAATTATATCTGCACAGTGCACTGAGCTGCAGCTCCTTAGAGACTGTGTTAAGGGACTGGAGCTGTAGCTCAATAACTTCTGTTCATGTGGCGGAATAAAGGGGTGATAGCTAGGAGCTACAGAGAGGTAGGCACCCTTAAGTTGCAGGAGGCAGGGATAGGCAGCCAGTGACCATTCCCCTCAATTATAAGTATACCACTTTGGATACTGTTGGGAGGGAATGACCTACAAGGAGAAAGCCCCAGTGATTACGTTTCTAGCACTGAGTCTGGCTCTGTGGCTCAGAAAGGAAGTGAGGAGGATTGCAGTAGTCATAGGGAATTCCATAATTAGAAGAGCCGATTCTGAGGATGTGAGAGAGACATCCAATGGTACATTGCCCTCCAGGTGCCAGGGTTGGGGATGTCTCGAATCAGGTCCATGTCATTCTAAAGAGGAGGGTGAACAGCCGGAAGTTATTGATACCAACAACATAGGTAGGAAAAGGGAAGAAGTCCTGAAGAGAGAATATGGAGAGATAAACAGAAAATTGAAAAACAGGACCTCCAGGGTGGTAATCTCTGGCTTGCTGCCTGTGCCAGATGCTAGTGAGGGTAAAAATAAGATGATTTGGTAGACGGCTGAAGAATTGATGCAGGGGACAGGGTCTTAGATTCCTGGATCATTGGTATCTCTTCTAGCTTGTATGACCTGTAGAAAGAGGACGGGTTACACCCGAACCCAAGGGGGCCCATATCCTTGCTGGCAGGTTTTTTAGAGCTGTTGGGGAGGGCTTAAACTAGTTTGGCAGTGGGTGGGAAGCTGAGTGATGGGGGCTGAGGATGGGGCAGTTGGTATACAAGTATATGCAGTGTGTACTGTAGTGAGACTGTTGGAAAGGACAGGCATACGATAAAGCAAAATTACAGTCAATGGGATGGGTTAAAGTGTAACACGGGGATAAAATCAAAAAGGGTGATGAGTACAGAGCTGAAGGTGTTATATGTGAATGCAAGCAGTATATAGAATAAGATAGATGGTTTTGTTGTGCAGTTAGAGATTGACGGGTATGTTGTTGTGGGCATCTCCGACTTGTAACTAAAAGAAGATCATAGTTGAGAGCTTAACATCTAAGGATACACATTGTATTGAAAGGACAGGCAGGTTGGCAGAGGGATGGGGAGGCTCTGTTGTTAAAAAGTGAAATCAAATCTTTAGAAAGAGGTGATGTAGGATCCTTGTGTGTAGAGTTAAGGAACTGCAAGGGTAAAAAGACTTATTGGGAGTTATCTACAGGCATCTGAACGGTAGCCAGGATGCAGGCTACAAATTACAATGTGAGATAGAAGAGGCATGAACAAAAAGGGCAATGTTGCGATAAGTATGTGGGATTTCAATATGTAGGTAGATTGGGAAAATATAGTTGGTGCTGGAATCCAAGAGAGGGAATTTGAGGAATGCCTGTGAGATGACTTTTAGAGTAGCTTGTGGTTGAGCCCACCAGAGGAATCGCAATTCTAGATTGAGTATTATGTAAAGACCCAGATTTGATTAGGAAGCTTAAGGTAAAGAAACCCTTAGGAGACAGTGATCATAATATGATAGAATTCACCTTGCATTTTAAAGAGCTAAAATTGGATATATCAGTATTACAGTGGGGCAATGGGAATTACAGAGGCATGAGAGAGAGAGCTGGCCAAAGTTGATTGGAAGGGGACACTAGCAGGGAAGATGGTAGAACAGCAATGGCTGGTGTTTCTGGAGGAAATTCGGAAGACACAGGAAAGATACATCCCAAAGATGATGAGATATTCTAAAGGGAGGATGAGGCAACTAAGGCTGACAAGGGAAGTCAAAGCCAACATAAAAGCAAAAGAGAGGGCATGTAATAGCGTAAACATTAGTGGGAAGTTAGAGAACCAATAGAAGGCAACTAAAAGAGCCATAAAGAGAGAAAAGATGAAATTTGAAGGTAAGCTAGCCAATAATATAAAAGATGATACAAAAAGTTTTTTTCAGATACAAGAAATAGAAGAGTGGATATCAGACCACTGGAATATGATGCTGGCGAGACAAACTTAATAAGTATTTTGTGTCCGTCTTCACTTTGGAAGACACTGGAGTATGCCAGAGATGCAAGAGTGTCTGGGGGCAGAAGTGAGCGTAGTTGCTGTTACTAAGGAGAAGGTGCTTGGGAAGCTGAAAGGTCTGAAGGTAGATTAGACATCTGGACCAGATGAACTACATCCCAGGGTTCTGAAAGAGGTGGCTGAAGAGATTGTGGAGGCATTTGTAATGATCTTTCAAGAACCACTAGATTCTGGAATGGTTCATGAGAATTGAAAAATTGCAAATGTCATTCCACTCTTTAAGAAAGGGGGGAGGAAATTATAGACCAGTTACCCTGACTTCTGTGATTGGGAAGATGGTGCAATCCATTATTAAAAATGAGGTTTTGGGATACTTGGAGGCACATGACAAAATAGGCAAAGTGAGCAGGGTTTCTTTAAGGGCAAATCTTGCCTGACAGATCTGTTGAAATTATTTGAGGAAGTAACAGGCATGATAGACAAAGGTCTGGATAGAGTGGATGTGGAAAGGTTGTTTCCTATAGTGGGGGAGTCTTGGATCACATCTAGAACAGAGATGAGGAAAAATTTCTTTAGCCAGAGGGTAGTGAATCTGTGGAATTCATTGTCACAGCCATCTGTGGAGGCCAAGCTATTGAGTATATTTAAGGCAGAGGTTGATAGGTTCTTGATTAATTAGGGGTAATCGGGGGAGAAAACAGGAGAATATGGTCAAGAGGGATAATAAATCAGTCATGTTGGAATGACACGGCAGATTCAATGAGCTGAATGGCCTAAATCTGCTCCTTGATCTTATTATCTGTCTAAGAGTCTCTCAAAGATCCCTAATGTATCTGTCTCTACCACTATCCCGGCATGCGTTCCATGCACTCACCAATCTCTGTAAGAAAAAAACCTTACCTCTGATATTCCCCCATACTTACCTCCAATCACTTTTAAATTCTGCCCTCTCGTTTTAGCCGTTGCTGCCCTGGGAAAAAGGTGCTGGCTGGCCACTCTGTCTGTGCATCTTATGATCTTGTATACCTCTATGAAGCCTGCACTCACACTCCTTGGTCCAAAGGGCAAAGCCCTAGCTTGCCCAAGAGACGCTCTAATCCAGGCAAACTCATCTCCTTTCTCTGTAGCTGCTATACTTCACCCTGCACTGTTACCTTGACCTATCTTATCAGACTCTCGAACGGACCTCTCGTACAATAAGATGGACTCTTGACTTCACAATTCACCCCATTATGATCTTGCGTTTTATCGCTTATGCACACTGCATTTTTATATTTTATTCTGTATCGTTCTTTTACCTTGTACTATCTCAAAGCACAGTTATGATTTGATCTGTATGAACAGTACATAAGATGGTCTCTTCAGTGTATCTTAGTACACATGACAACAATAAACCAATATCAATTCCACGATAAGCCGGATGACACAATTACTGCTCCCACAAATGCTGTTCCATTGTGGGGAGAGTGGTGCTGGCTGGCACTCTCTAACCTGTTCTCTTCTTCCCCCTCCCTTGCAATTCTCCCCCACGTAGTCCGTTTGCAGGACCAATGGGTACTTCTCCATCCACGTGCCCAGCTGGTTCCAGTTGCAGCGGGTGGTAGTTCCGCTGGTCGGGCGGGTGTGTGACACTGAGCGGCTGGCCTGCAGCAAAACCTGCCTCAACTCTGCCGACATGGGCTTCGTGGTGGACGGCTCGAGCAGCGTGGGCACCGGCAACTTCCGCACCGTGCTGGAGTTTGTGGCCAACATCAGCCAGGAGTTCGAGATCTCTGAAACGGCCACTCGGGTGGGCGTGGTGCAGTATACGTACGAGCAGCGGCTGGAGTTCGGTTTTGGGGAGCACAACACCAGGGATTCAGTGGTGGGCGCCGTCAGGAACATCAGGTACTGGAGCGGTGGCACAAGCACAGGGGCAGCCATCACCTTCGCTTCCAAACATCTCTTCAGCAAGTCCAAACCCAACAAAAGAAAACTGATGATTGTCATCACTGATGGTCGATCGTACGACGATGTTCGGACCCCTGCACTTACTGCCCACGGGAATGGTAAGTCACTGGAAGGGGGATTTCAATGAACATAGTCCTCTGGCTGGGGAAAAGCAATTCTGGATTATGAGTAATGAATCAGATTTGATTAGGGAGCTGAAGGTAAAGGAACCCTTGGGAGGCAGTGATCATAATATGATAGAATTCAGTCTGCAGTTTGAGAGGGAGAAGATAAAGGCAGATGTGTCAATATTACATTGCAGTAAAGAGAATTACAAAGGCATGAGAGGTGACCTGGCCAAGGTTGATTGGAAGGGGACACTAGCAGGGATGACAGTAGGACAACAGCTGGAGTTTCTGGGGGCAATTCAGAAGTATGAAGAAGGTAAGGCAGCTGTGGCTGACAAGGGAAGTCAAATACCGCATAAAAGCAAAAGCGAGGGCATACAATATAGCAAAAATTAGTGGGAAATTAGAGGATTGGGAAGCTTTTAAAAACCAACAATGCAACTAAAAAGTCATAAAGAAAGATGAAATATGAATATAAGCTAGCCATTAATATCAGAGAATACCAAAAGTATGTTCATATATTGGACTGCTGGAAAGTGATGCTGCAGAGATTGCATTGAAGAAAGAAACGGAAGACAAATTTTAAAAGTATGTTGATTCAGTCTTCACTGTGGAAGACACTAGCAGTACGTCAGAAGTGCAAGAGTGTCGTGGGACAGAAAAGTCTGAAGGTAGGTAGGTCACCTGGACCTGATGGACTCCAGGGTTCTGAAAGGGTGGCTGAAGAGATTATGGGGGCATTAGTAACAATCTTTCAAGAACTACTAGATTCTGGAATGGTTCCCAAGGACTGGAAAATTGCAAATGTCACTCCACTCTTCAAGAAGGGAGGGAGGCAGAAGAAAGGAAATTATAGGCTAGTTAGTCTGACTTCAGTGTTTTGGAAGATGTTGGAATCCATTACTAAGGTTGAGATTTTGGGATACTTGAAGGTTCTTGATAAAATAGGCCAAAGTAAGCATGGCTTTCATAAAGAGAAATCTTGCCTGACAAATTTTTTGGAATTCTTTGAGAAAATAACAAGTAGGATAGACAAAGGAGAGTCAGTGGATGTTGTTTACTTGGAGTTTCAAAAGGCCTTTAACAAGATGCCACACGAAGCTGCTTAACAACATAAGAGCCCATGGTATTACAGGAAAGATACTAGCCTAGATGGAGGATTAGCTGACTGGCAGAAAGTAAAGAGTGTGAATAAAGGGCCTTTTCTGGTTGACTACCAGTGACTAGTGGTGTTACACAGGGGTTGGTGTTGGGACTGCTTCTTTTCATGTTATATATCAGTGATTTGGATGATGGAATTGATGGCTTTGTGGCCAAGTTTGCGGATGATACAAAGATAGGTGGAGCTGCAGGTAGCATTGAGGAAGCAGGGAGTCTGCATTAGATTGAGAGAATGTGCGAAGAAGTGGCAGATGGAATATAGCGTAGGGAGATGTGTGGTCATGAACTTTGGTAGAAGGAATAAAGGCGTAGACTATTTTCTAAACGGGGAGAAACTTCAAATATCTGAGGTGCAAAGGGACTTTGGGAGTCCTCATACAAGATCCCCTGAAGTTTAACTTGTAAATGGAGTTGCTGATAATGAAGACAAATGCAATGTTAGCCTTCATTTCAAGAGAACTAGAATGTAAAGGCAAGGATGTAATGCCTAGGTTTTGTAAAAAAAAAAAAAATTGGTCAGACCACACTTGGAGTATTGTGAGCAGTTTTGGACCCTTGATCTAAGAAAGGATGTGTTGGCACTGGAGAGGGTCCAGAGCAGTTCCACAAAAATTATTCTGGAAATGAAAGGGTTAACTTATGAGGCGCTTTCGATGGCTTTGGGCCTGTACTTGCTGGAGTTCAGAAGAATGGGGGTAGGGGGTAGGAATCTCATTGAACCCTATTGAATATTGAAAGACCTAGATAGAGTGGATGTGGAGAGAACGTTTCCTATAGTGGGCGAGGCTAGAACTGGAGGGCACTGTCTCAATGGGGAATGTCTATTTAGAACAGAGATAAGGAGGAGTTTCTTTTGCCAGGGGGTAACGAATCTGTGGAATTCATTGCCACAGGGAGCTGTGGACAGCAAGTCATTGGGTATATTTAAAGTATTAATAGGACTAATTCTGCTCCTATATCTCATAGTCTCTGGCAGAGAAATGTCTTAACATTCAACAGTACCACACAGTACAGGCCCTTTGACCTTTAACCTGTTCCAAGATCAATCTAACACATACACCCCCATTTTTCTTCCATCCATGTACCTATCTAAGAGTCTCTTGAATGTCTGTATAATGCATCTGACCCTACCACCACCCCGGCAGCGTGCTCCATGCACTTACAATTCTCTGAGTAAAATAAAACCTTAAAGATCCCTACTGCAACACACATTTTTTCTTCAGTCCTGATGAAGGCTTGGCACAAAACATTGTACTCCTTTCCATAGATGCTGCCTGGCCTGCTGAGTTCCTCCAGCATTTTGTGTGTGTTACTTGGATTTCCAGCATCTGCAGACTTTCCTGTTTGAGATCCCTAATGTATCCGTCTCTACCATGCATGCATTCCATGCACTCAGCATTCTCTGTAAAAAAAATGATTACCTCTGATATCCCCTCCTATACTTACCTCCAATCACCTTAAAATTATACCCCCACCTATGAGCCATTTGGTAAAAAAAAGTCTGGCAGGCTGTCCACTATCCTTGTCTCTTATCATCACATACGTCTTTACAGATTCTTCCTGATAATGATCCTTTCTATTTTTGAAAGATATTCGTCATCTATTTCCAAAAGTCAGTGCGAGAGAAAGAATTTGTTGATGTTTTGGGGGGAAGCACTGCATCGAGTCAGTCCCCTCCTTTTCCCCCAACAGACACTGCTTGAGCCTGAATTTCTGCAGCAGATTGCTTGTTGCTGTAGATTCCAGCATCCATGGTGTCGTCATGGAGAGATGCAGCTCTTCGAGTCTGTACCAACCTTGACTTCCCCTTCCACTAATCATACTCCGAGATATTTTATTCTCCCCACCTTTTCATCGATCACAGCGGCCTCTATATATTCTTCACTGTCTATACATGCACTGGTCAATTAACTTACCAAGATGCGTGTCCTTTTGAATTTGGGAGGAAACCGGAGCATCCGGGGGAAATCCTTGCAATCCAACCTGTACGGATTTGGAATGTGGGATAAAACCTGAGTATCTGTGGGAACATGTGAAAGAGAACAGAATAGAGGGCTGGGTGAGAGAGGGCACTTTGTGCCACTTTATCTGAATATCTGTTCTGTAGGATGAGTGAAGATGTCTTACTAATCTTCCTCGTGCAGGTGTGATCGCGTATGCAGTCGGGATTGCCTGGGCTGCGATGGATGAGCTGGAATACATTGCCAGCGACCCCGACAAGGACCACTCTTTCTTTGTTGACGATTTCAACAGCCTGTATCAATTTGTGCCCCAGATCGTGCACAATATTTGCCAGGAATTCAACTCACAGCCACGCAACTAAGCAAACCTTGTCGAGGGCTGCCAGACTCCAGCTGCTCAGCTACACTTACCATTTTAAAAAAAGGCAAGCTTCAAATTGTCCAGCCTATGGAGTAGACTTCGTTACATGTCTTCCAAGTTTTCTTGCTGACACCAATCTTTCTAAAGGCATGTAGCTGCAGAACAGGATGATCTTCTGAAGTACAACCATGTGAGGCACATCCACATGTGGGCAGGAGGGTACTTGTGGCTTCACTTGATGTTACTAGTGGAAACCATCCTTCAGATTTGGTGGCCACGATCCCAAAATCTGTGAAGATCCTCCATTCTGGAGGCCCAGCTGTGGCAGTGAGGGAGCACTGGATGGCCCACTTCCCTCTCCTGGATCCCCCGGGGAATGGGAGGAGTGGGGTATTCATTTCCCATTACAGGCACCTGAGTCTGGGTGAGTCAGCTGCAACAACTTATGAAGTCCAGCAGTGGGGGAAAGAACCAAAATGACCCAGAGATTTTCCCTTCTCCTTAAGGAATAACCAAGTACAGGAAAGGTATTACACACAAAATACTGGAGGAATTCAGCAGGTCAGGCAGCATCAATGGAAGGGAATAATTTGGCATTTCGGACCAAGACTTCATGGGTCTTGGCCTGAAATGTTGGCTCTTTATTTCTCTCTATAGATGCTGCCTGATCCGCTGAGTTCTGCCAGCATTCTGTGTGTGCTACTCTGGATTTCTAGCATCTGCAGAATCTCATGTTACATTTAGGGTATCAAAGCTCTCAGAATTCTCTTCTGCCAGGTTGCTCTGGCATGTGGAAGGGGGTGCAGTGGAAGACAAACGACGGAATTCACACCCACAACATCCTCAAATGGCATCTAAGATGGGCAAAGTAAGTTTTAAGAAAATCCATGTGCTGACATTCCACATTATGTTGGGAATATCAAGATGGAATCCCAGTGTAACCAGACACTGAGGCATTGACCCAGAGATCTCCGCACACTTAATGTATACAACTGAAGAGTCACTGTCAACGTTTCGATGATACTTTGACATCCAATCACACTGTGGTGGAAGTGAAAAGTCCAGTGGTTTTATTGAAGGAAAGCTCATGTCCTGGTTAGTAATCACCCTCTTCTCATAACTTTCTTTAAATTGGAGATTGCTGCTACTTTTTTCCCCACATTACACTTTGACTCAGTGGAGTGGTGATGGGATGTTCACAGCTCCAGTAACCCAGGTTCAACCTTGACCTCCAGTGCTATGGGTGCAGAATTTGCACATTCTCCCTGTGACTGCTTTCCATTCATGTGCTGAGTGATAGGTTAATTAATTGGCTATATTAAATTGCTTCCAGTGTCAGCTAGAAAATCAGGAGCAGTTGTTTATGGAAAGGTGAGAGGGAAAATTGGGATCAGTGCAGATGAATGCTTGGTGTTTGGCACGGACACCAAGGGACCCATTTTGGTACTAGAACATAGAAACAGTACAGCACAGGAATAGGTCCTTTGGCCCATAATTCCCCTCACATTCCTGTGCCCATCTAAATGTCACTTAAAATCCCTAAGGTATCTGCCTCTACCACCACCCAGGGTAGCACAGAACAGGCACCCACCACTCTCTGTGTAAAAACTCTAACCCTAACTTGTAGGCCTTTGAAATATGTGAAGAAATAGTAGCACCCAGAGGAAACCAACAGTCATGGGGAGCATATGCAAACCCATTACTGATAGCAGCAGGAATTAAACACCAATCGATCAATTGCTGGCACAAATCAATCAATGCCACCATACAGGTCATTGATTGAATACCCTGAAGTGAATGGTTCACCACCTGTAATCCCCAAACTTCTCCACTATCTACAAAACACTAGCCAGGAGTATGACGTAATATTTTCTATTTACCAGGTTAAACAAGTCTCAAGTGGCTTCACACCAGTTGGGGCAAAGCAGCCCATTAACTGACTCTCCACCCGTCACCCTGAACGCAAACTCCTATCAAAGTGGCTGCAAGGTGTACCATCTACAAAATGTCTTCTCCAACAACAACATCATATATTGAGAATGAGGGCAGCAGCTGTATGTAAACATCTATAAGTTGCACACCATCCTGACCTGGAAATATGTTACCCGTCTTTCATCCTTGCAGGGTCTAAATTGTGTAACTGCCACCCCAGCAGCACTGTGCGAGGACCTTGAGTCAGACCGAGTAGTCCAATCGAGCTCAAGGACACGTTGGCTTGGCAATCGGTCACCCAGATCCTGAATCTAATTAATATATAAAAAGAGAATATTCCCAAACTATGAAAACTGCTGTGCAAATCTCAATCTTATCGCCCCTTGTTTTGTTTCTGGCAGTTTGAATGCCTTTTTAAAAAAAAACCCTATCAGCAGACATTAGCAGAGTAACCCAAAAAAGAGGAGTTGCACACCCATTTCTTCCTTCAGCTGTCTGATACACAGTGGTATAGAGATGACTACCCATACCATCTTTTTATTTCACTATTGCTTCACAACTCCACAATTTCATAGGCATCTGCTTAGAGGCAAAAGTTAACAGTGCCTATTCCATGGTTGCTCTGCAGAAAGCAAACCGATAGGAAGGATTGAATTGCTCGTATCCAAAGTAATCCTTTTCCAAAGTCTGTTAATTTCTTCTGCCTACCTGCGTATCCCAATCTATCTGCTTGTTCCATTCTAAAATGGTTTTTCAAATGATGACTGCTGATTTGGGCAGTTGGGGCAAGGGGAAGCAGTGTGGAAAGGACAGTAAATCTTTTCCATCCTTACCTCCACAAAAAACTCTTGGAAGTAAATCAACAGCATCAATTTCTAACTTATGGTAATTTGCACCCCCCCCCCCCCCCCCGGTCACCTCCCTCTGCTGCCCCTCCTCCTTCTCATTCTCCCATAGTCCACTGTCCTCTTTTATCAGATTCCTCCTTCAGCCCTTTTTCACCCATCACCTCCCAGGTTCTCACTTCATTTCACATCACCCATCCATCTACCAACCCCCCACCTGATTTCACCCATCACCCTCCACTCCTCCCCCCCATCTTCTTATTGTAGCTCCTTCCCAGTTCTGATGAAGAGCCTTCGCCTGAAACATTGACTCATTATTCCATTTCATAGATGCTGCCTCACCTGCTGAGTTCCTCCAGCATTTTGTGTGTGTTACTCTGGGAGTAATTTCTTTTAAATTCAAAGCACCCAGGCAGATATTTTCCCATTAGGTCAAAAATTGCTTTCCAAACATTTGTAATATAACAATAATTCCAGTGAGCACCACAAGTTGTTGCTCCTTCCTGAACCATGGCAGACACTGAATTAAAGGCAACTTTCACAAGTACTTGTAAATGCAGGAATACCGCTTCAAGGCTATAAATCTGGCTGAGCTAGGAGTCAACTGCATCCCTTTGGTATGAACTACTGGGAAAGAACTGATGTCCGCAGGTTAAAGGCTACTTTGTCAAGGAACTGAAATCGTAGCTTCTGGAGGATTGGTTCTAAGTTTTGAAGCACAAGTCCAGTGGCCAGTGCAGATATTGGGCTCCAGCAATCCCAGAGGATGGAAGTCAGGTCAGCAGGTGCTGAGAACAAAGACCTGTGATCCCCAAGGACGACAACTGGTTGGCAGGTCCTTAGAAAAAGGACTGCAGTTCCTGAATGGGTGGGGGGGCGGTTTGAAAGTGGTTTTGTTATTTTGTCTGTCTTGTTATATGTTGGCTGTGTTGTTCTGCTGAACATTTGTGGGTATGCTATGTTGGGGTTAGAAGCGTGGTGACACTCGTATGCTGCCCCTAGCATATCGTTGTAAGTGCAAATGGTGCACTTCATGGTATGTTCTGACGCAACTGTGACTCATAAATCTAACAATGTCCTCATTCCTCTCTGCTATCCAGTCCTTCAAGGTGGTTGAATCTAAACTGTGCTGGACAATTACCTACATAGGCAATTCTTACACGTCACAATGCATCAGATGGGACAAACTTATACACTGACATGGAAAACAAACCAAATACAACGTGCCAAATGATAAAATAGCTTTATTACGGACAGGATGACAACATTGTAGAGGCTGACAGTTTGTTCATGAAAAATACCTTGTAGTGGAAAATACTTCTAGTTGAGTAGAGATTTTCCTTAAGGTGAGAAAGCTCTTCCCCTACCAATGAAGAATTGGACCCACGTACGAGGAGGCATATAAATATGTATATATGGAACTGGTGTGGGAGTGGGGGAGGGTTGGGAGAAGCAAATTATGCAACTTCCATCTTGTGCATAAACAATACAGAAATTATTTCTGGACATTCAATTTCATCAGTGGATTGTTGATACAGGGAGATAGATAATTTATATAAATGAAGGAATGGTGAAACACATTTTTAGGGCAACCAAAATAAAAGTGCAAGTCCACATTTCTAACAACGGGAACGCAATCAAGTAACTAACAAAGGGGATTAATTAGACTGAAGGAATGAAGAGCCTATGTGTTTAGCTGAAAAACCTCACCAGTCCTTTACTATGAACAACTGCACTCCCGGATAACCAAATGAGCATGGAAGTTTGAGAGGACACATTATCAATGAACACAACACAAAAATCCATCTCCTTGAATACTGAGTCCCTGTGATGGATTTTTTTTGGAATTTCGTGGGATCACTGACAGAGAACTGTCATGTCAATGTCTAAAAGATCAGATGACTTGGCTAAATTTATACACTATAAATGCATCAGTTTCTGAAATATCAGAATTTTATTACCAATAAAATCTATCGCTTTCCATTTCAGAAAAAAAGAGATGAATACATCACAGAATAACAACTGCCTTTTTACAAGAAAAAAATCTTTTTAGAAGGTATCAAATAATCATGATGCTTAGAAGCCTCTCCAATGCAGTTTGATCAAAACATGATTACTTTAAAAAAAACGCAGGTAGAAGTAGCAAATGTGGCCAACACACAGACACAGTCACTGCATTGATGGTCCTTCCAAATACATACCACTGTCAGTCTTAAGGATGGTCCATTTTGAAATACTTAATATGCCCATAAATGCATTTTTAAAATGTTTCTCTTCCAAATTAGCTTGCTACTTGACCAAGAAATGGGAAATCTTAGCAAGCTAACTTTATAGCAGGATTCTCTATTTGAAGTTGGCTGAAGTCAAACATTCTGAATATTGAAACATTTTTAAAAAAGGAAATAGTTTAATTTAATGCCATTTTTGTCCTCCAGCACAAAGAATCACTGCTGTAAAATTACCTTATCCTCATGTCCAGCAGTATTTGGTTGGGCTCAAGATCATGCTGATAAAAACGATGGCGTGTCACTTGAAAACCAAATTAGCAAGATCTCTTAAAACAGCGCTGTGCTACATTCTAGTCTCATACCATCAACCCGAGGCTCATATACCAGTTTAATGAAGTGTTAATGCCAAGGTTTATTAATTACAAAAGAAATCCCAAGAGTAAAATCACTATTAACATTCCATTGCTGTGTTTACAATCTGTCTTCTCCAGGCCATTAAATTTAAAATGTACTTTTAGTAAAAGGATTAGACATTCAAATATCCAATGTTAAAGTCCCATTTAAGACACAAATCTACTACTGTGCTTAAAAAGTATACCTTTTTGTAACTGTAGTTAAAAATGTCAGTGTTTATCTAAGTGCTAAACAAATGCCTTAAATGTATAATTATTCACAACTCCAGATGAAGTGTTGCTGTACGCCATTAAATTTACTGATGATTCAAATATACCTCAAAGTTTCATGAACAGTTCTTTAAGGAGAAATGAGTTCACTGACCACACGGCTGCTGGCACGTCTAATACAGTCAGGCAGCTAGAACATTAATCAACTACAGATATTGTTTCCCATATGTAAACATTCAGTTTTATTGTACAATTGTTTAAGAGGTTTTTATCCCTTATTGTTTAACAAATGTTTGGCATCTTATCTTTGAAAATACTCGACTGTTGGACTTTTACAGCTCCTTTGAGCATTGAATTGCCGCAGCTTGCCACTCCACTCTATAGGCACTCCTTCCAGCTACCCAGCACAGAGAACGAACTTCACCTTTCGTCTAAGTACTGTGTGCCAAATCCTCCAAGAGTGGGGAAATATACCCAAAGCCAGCTTTACCCAGGCCTGCCCGGATAAACAAGGCAGCTCCAGGATAACAGAAATTAACTTAAGGAAAGACATAAACAATAAATCCCTTGGACCTAAGCACGGCTGTTTCAGAATTGTGATCTCCACAACCTAAGTACTGCGGCGTGCTGGGCAGCAAATGTTAACCCAATGTCTGGCAGTGTCATAGACACTAATTGAAAATAGAGGGTCTGAAGTAGAATACAGAACACTATCATACAAATACTTTGGCCAGTGCATCTGCCCCAGCACTAGCGATATAACATTTGGAAGGATGGAATGCCACATCATGGATAGACTCATCAAACTTCTTACGATGTGCAGTAAATTCCTGGATGCAGGTCTTTGTCTCAAGGCTCCATAAACGTATTGAAGAGTCATGACCTTTTAAAGAGGAGAAAAACATTGTTGATTAGTAAATAACAATATTCATCAGGCACTTGGTGAATAACTATCCTGTGTTGAACCATTCTCTGAAACAAGTTAACAAGAAATGAAAAGTATAAAGGCCTGAATGTATCAGCCACACTAGAAGATGATTTAGAACATTAGCTTTGTCATATGTATTGAAGCATACAGTGAAAAGCATTGTTTGCATCAACAACCACAGTCCTAGGATGTACTGGGGGTATCCCGCAAGTACCGCCATGGCTCTAGCGTCAACATAGCATTCCCATAGCTTACTAAACCCTAACCTGTACACCTTTGGAATGCAGGAGAGAAACTGGAGCACTTGGAGGAAACAAACAGTCACGGGGAGAATGTACAAACTCCTTTCAGACAGTGGTGGAAATTGAACTTCGACCGCAGATCACTGGTGCTGTAAAGTGTTAAGTTAATTGCTATGTTACTGTGCGCCCCATATCATGCTCTAAGTCCAAGCCACTTGGTAGGCTTACACATTCTCAGAATACGGCTGCTAAGAGGCTGAATCTCATTCCCTCCATCAACCACTCTTCTACATCAAGTAATTTAAATCCTCAAAAGGGAGATGTGTGCACAGAGCTGTCAGAAGCTTAATCTGCACTGACTCAAAAGAGGACATTTGCACAAGCATCAATTGACATCCAGGACTGCTGCGCCTCAATACAAGGCAACTAGCCTAATGGTGTTCAAATTTTACAATCTAACTCCCCCTTTTAAGACAGCAAGGCATCCAGTACCCCAACAGGGATAAAGGCTGCACCATGTCAGTTATTGCATTGTTCAAAAAAGATCAGTGCTCAGAAAAGAACTACTGCAGTTCTTTCAAGAGCATCCAGGGCAGAATGTCTAAGGCATATGATGCTGTTGAAGGACTTACATTCACAACAAAAAGAGGATGAAAACAGTGAACAGCCTTGACTCTATTTTCAAGAGCTATAGGTTTAGATGTCTGTTTATCATTGTATAGATATTGGAATTGTGTCAGTTGTGTTAAACATTATTCCTATAGCTCTCAGCTCCAAGGGTTAATAGGTAAATACATTTAATTACTAAGGTACCAAACTAATTTAAGTAGTTACTTACTGCCAGACATCAGATACAAGCCATTTGGATCCACAGCCAAACTTGTGACAGCATCCAAATGAGCTACCATTGAATGAAGAATTTTTCCTGGAAATACAAATTGTTGAAGTATTAGAATGAAACGAATGGTAGGACAGGGTAGAAGAGAGTCTTCTGGTCATTAAGACTGTACAAGTATCAGATGTAAAGTGAGAATATCCACCTTAGCCCCAATTCCCTATATCCTAATATATTCTGACATTCTTAGGGATTCAAACACTAATCTAGGCTGACATGCAAGTGTAATAACTACCTGCTATGCACTACTACAGATGCCAGTGTTTACATGCAATGCCAGAACAGGACCCTACCCACCTATTCCAAAGAGTTTAAAAGTTACTCAGGCAGTTAGCAAAAAAATAAGTACTCAAAGGCACAGCAAAAGCATCTGTACAGCCATCAAGTGATTGAATCTGGAGATGTCCGTTTGCCTAGACAATGTTACCACTTCTGAAGAGTGAACAGAACTGCTTTCACCTCTTCATTAATTCTTCTGGCTTCATGAGAGAGACCAAGTGGCTTGTGATGAGGCTAAACCTCTTGAACTATTTTTCATACTATGAAAGCTTTGAAATTCCAATAGCATATGAGTTTTCATCAAAGAAGAAATAACCAAAACCCTTTTTTTGCCAGACATGCCTAAACCCATTGCTATAATGACACCATCAGGATCAGCAACTCCATGTGAAGAAAAGTGCTGAAGAGCATAATGCAAAGCACTTTTTAAAAAGCAGAACTTGGTGATGCTGGGGAGAACTGAAGCCTCCCCATTGTTCATAAAATCATTAGCACAGGAAATTCAAGCCATAGCAACAACACAAACTTAAAGAATAAATAGTTTCCTACCTGTGTTATTGTCAAAGAATTTTATGTATCTGTCCTCATGGGCTGTTATAGTGACAGGAAGTGTAGGATGACTAATGACTTTATTTATTTGGCATGTAGATGAAGCTGAATGGCCAAATAGAAAAGTTATTAATAATAATATTTAAATTCTTCATTGCAATTTATTTTCCCCAACTATATTTTAGAAACACAAGGTAAACATTTTTAAAGAAAATTGTAAACATCAATATTATTTTTACCGTGCTTCACCGTTATAATCTTTGGCACTTAGTGCAAATAACCAAGCCATACAGGGTTAGCCTGGCATCAATAAAATTTCCCTTAAAACAAACTGATTTTACGAGGATGAAAATAATTAAATTCAAAACGAAATTTAGAGGAAAGATCTTTTCTTCCCCATAGACTAAACCAATGTTGGAACAGGAACTCTGCTGCTCATTATGAATCCAAAAAACAAGTTCTAATGGGTTTTATCGCAGTAGGTATATATCACCCTCTACCGAAGCACTGACTCAGCTTAATCTTATTTCACTTTAGCTGAGGGAATAAAAACCATGTTCAATTGCTCTTTCTCAACTAACAAGAGATAGGTAATAGACTCATTGAAGTAATCTTTCTCCTGAATTGTACATCAGACAGCTATTATGTTCAGTGGGGCATTCAAAAACCTTCATTTTAAAGAGCAATACAGCTTAGATGGGGTGATTTCAGAAGTAATATTGTACATCAAGGATTCAATCATAAGGCAGAAAAAAAAACAAGTACTTTGACCTGAGCAATGCAACATAATATTTCTAACTGAATTAATTTTTAAGATTGTGATTGAAATGGTGATAAAAATGGCACGAGGAGAGGACGACACATGTATTGATAACCCACTGATGATCAATCTCGGCTGTTACGTTACAAGATAGATAGCAGAAATCACATACAGTATGTTCCATGAAATAGCAAAGGGAAGTCTACTTCTAGCCAAACACATCATTTTCCACAGTAGCAGGGGCCTAAGAACAATACACCAGTATTTCCCACTCAATAAATATCAAACTACCAAAAATGAAAATCTGTATAATAAAGGAACTTCACACTCATGTTAGTATCTTACCAGTTAAGACTGCTAAGAGACACAGAGACACAAGAGACTGAAGTTGCTAGAATCTGGAGCAGCACAAAATACACTGCAGGAACTCTGAGGGTCAGGCATCAACTATGTATGGAAATGGACAATTAGCATTACACATTGAGAGAGACCCTTTATCTGAGGATCTTGACCCCAAATATTTAATGCTACCTGACCTGCTGGGTTCCTCCAGCAGTTTTACTCATTGACTTTTCACTTCTCAAAGAAGAGTAATTAGCTCTGGAATTGCATATATTTTATTTAACATATTTAGCTTTTGTGCACATTCAGAAGGATGCTCATTAAAAAGTACTAAAGCACAGGGAACTTTCCATTTCCGAACACGCTGTCAACATTAAGGTTAGATACAACACAGTAATGTTCCCTCAAAATGATCCTGTATCCCTATATAAATGTCCCCTGCTGCATCAGTCTGCAGGGATTTTTTTTTCCAAGAATAAAGAATATGAGGTGTCAGGATACAAGTAGTTAAAATAGTGGATGGGGGGGGGGGGCATGAGAAAGGAAACTAATTTCCAGCTTCATTTGTACTGCATACAATATCACTTTCCTCAAAGGTCAAATAAAAGTTCTTAATGAGACAACAGGTCAGCATGATCGTGTAGTGGTTAGCAAAACATTACAACAGTAACAGCGACCCAGGTTCAATTCTACAACTGTAAGGAGTTTGTACGTTCTTACCGTGACTGCATGGGTTTTATAGAAGCATAGAAGACTTGCAGCACAATACAGGCCCTTCGGCCCACAATGCTGTTTCCTTCAGATGCTCCAGTTACCTCCTACATTGGGTTAGTAGATTAATTGGTCACATGGGTTTAATTGGGTAGCACTGGCTCATTGGGCCAAGACTTGCTGAATTGCTATTTCCTATTTTATTTGATATAAAGTATAATCTAAGTGAAGTCCTGATGAAGGGTTTCGGCCTGAAAAGTCAACTGTACTCTTTTCCATAGATGTTGTCTGGCCTGCTGAGTTCCTCCAGCATTTTGTGTGTGTTGACAGGAACCTTGAAAGGAGCTGTAGGCATTTTAAAGAATAGAAGCAGGGGCCAATGACATGATTAAATTTTGAATCCTAGAGTGAACAGAACAAAGCAATGGGCTGAAGGTGCATCAACATTTAAGATTACTACTGGAAGTGGAATAGAAAATAAAATAATCATGACTACACTCATTTGGAAAGTAAAGTCAATATTTTTCTGACCAGGTTGAATTGCCTTATTCTGTGATTTAAATGTTCCTTCTCAGGTCTAGGTTGTAACATGATCAAACAGGATTTATGTATCTAGTTAAGAGAAATTAATAGACAATTTACATGTGACAAACAAATTAATGATACTTAGCAGTAATTGAAATTTATCTTCATTTCAACAGAGGGAACAGGAAAGTATTGCGCTTCAAATGGTAAATTAAATGAACCAGAATTTCATAACACCATTCCCAAAATTAGCCATCAGCATTTATTGTTAAAACCAGCTTTTCACAATCTTGCTAATTTTACTTCTGAAAGTGAGATATTCCTTACAATAGGAAACATACCATCAACACAAGTCTCAAAGGTGAGGAATCGTTGGCATGTCTCCATGTCAAATATGCTGGTCTGTCCACTTACAAATGATGATACCAAGTGAGAAGGATCACTGCAGACTATGTCAACAGAGGTAGGGATTCCAGATTCTGTAGGAGAAAGACAAAACTGTTTACTTTGCGCCAAAATTAGTCTCTAAAACAATACATTCCTGCCATTAACATACGATAAAGCTGAATCCATTATTATAGACTTAAGATACCTTCTAGAATATGAATACCGATATCTACTGTTTTACCCTGGATTGTGGTTGATCTGATTTAGCCAGAAAAAGTGCCACTGTAATGCACTGTCTGCGCTAATTGGAGGTCACAAACAAACAGACAGAGCATGAGAGTTTTAGTAGTATATAGATGAAATCCACAAAAAAGAGTAAAATACAAATACAGTGAACAGTAGCCTTTTAATCAGAACATGGCATTGTAAGTGGAGACTGGAAGTCTGCTGTTGTGTGTTGCTGTTCAACAGCTGAATCAGCTACTCTCCCAATGCTGCTGTGCTGCTTTTATTACACTCCACACATATTTTCAATATATTAATGGTACGTAATAATTTTTACTGTTAAGCACATAAGTCTGATGATTAAAGACTGCTTACTGGTAGCTCATAAATTCAGAGCTGCAAATGATAGCGATCCCAAACTATTTCATATATTCCAAAATGCGATCAAATTGAAAACCCGAAACACTTTAGAGCATTTTAGATAAGAGGTACTCAACCTGTAATGCCAATTAAGTTCTTACCTTTGTTTTCATTAAATACACAAAGTGAAGGTGCAATTTCATTGGCACTCCACAGCCGCAGGGTGCCATCAGCTGAACAAGACAGGAGGCGTTGATGTGCTGCACTGTACACCAAACCCCAAATGGCATCAGTGTGTCCTTCCAAAGCACCTCGCAACACAGAAGGATCTGTAACAAATACATTTCTTAATTTGGAAAATAAATCTCATGCTCTCAAGTTCACATCTACATTGATTGTCCTGTACTTCTCTGTAAATTGCATTTTTTTTTGTCAAATGGAGTAGTAATGATGATTTGAAGAGAAAATACCACGTAGTAAGTCCAAACAAAAGCCAGAATTCCACAGACTAATTCTTTGGGTGAGGCTCACTTTTTTGGACATGGAGGTAATACAGTAACACACATCAAAGTTGCTGGTGAACGCAGCAGGCCAGGCAGCATCTCTAGGAAGAGGTACAGTCGACGTTTCAGGCCGAGACCCTTCGTCAGGACTAACGAAGGACTGACCAAGGGTCTCGGCCTGAAACATCGACTGTACCTCTTCCTAGAGATGCTGCCTGGCCTGCTGCGTTCACCAGCAACTTTGATGTGTGTTGCTTGAATTTCCAGCATCTGCAGAATTCCTGTTGTTTGTGAGGTAATACAGTACTCAGCTTAGCCTTGGAAATAATTCCAGGCTGCAGATACCTGGAATTATTCCTGGGAGGCCACTAAAATTCTGTGCTCAAGAAGAGAGGAGCTCATCTATTTTTTTTAAGCTTCTTTCCCCACCCAGCCGTAGGCAAGAAGATTTGCCTATATTGTAGTTTTCCCAAAAAGTGTGACATTTATATCTGCACTCATGGCCTTACAGAAGCTGCCTTGGCAACCTTTTACCAGGAGGATATCTCCGACAGTCCTCCACAAAGAACATGCTGCCTGCAGGCACCATTCTTTCACCTGTCTGTTCAGGTCACTTTTTGCCCCTGGGGCACACTCCCCTGCCTTGCTCAGTGAGTGGGCGAGAGAGAGAGAAAACGGGCTGGCTTTATTGCCCTTGCTGCTAGTGCTGCATCATTATCATGCTATATTGGAGCTGAAATGTGTGGCAACATTTGCAGGCTGCCAACACATCCTTGGGTTGTGTTGGATGTTAATGCAAACAGAGCATCACTGTATGCTTCAATGTACATGCAATATATAAATGAATCTGATTCTTTCTGCAGCATCTATTCTTTCTATACCAGTACTCCCTCACAGTTTGAAGAGTGTTACTTTATTCTGGTATATTCCTTTAAGAGCTGACTAGGCAGCCTCAGAAACTTGTAAAGATCAAGATAAGATACCACAATGAAAATGACAGTGCAGCACCACACAGGTATCCCAACAACGCCGCTTTGTCAGCGTCACAATTGAAGATGTGAACTTTTATGGGACTTTAAAGTATTAGAGTGAACTACAACAACATTAAAAGGCAAAAGGTTAAACGACAAAATATGCAGAAATACGCACCGTATGAATCATAGGGATCTATAGTGGAACTGGGGGCATTCCAGCACTGGATTAATCCGTCAGTACCTCCACTGAAACACTGCTCCCCACTCGTGCTCATCACAACACACAACACCGGGCCTCTATCCAATGCAGAGGAAATAAAACAAATTTAATTCTCTCTTCCAGAGGAAATCTACATTTTCTATAGTTACCCATTCTGTATCACCCTAAATTTACCTATTCTTTCATTTCCTTGAATATTCACTTCACAACACCAGTCATAATTAAATTAATGTAACACATACTTTATCCAATCACTAATAAATATTACCAATCACATTGTTACTAACTTGAAAAATGTATGAGAGAATGTGTGTAAAGTCAGATCATCATAAATCTGGGAAGCCCTTGATTATGGAATGTGCAGGATATTCAAGCCTACCTGTGAGCTCTGAATGTGTATATGGGTTCTACATCCAGTGATGCACTCCTATGGAGAGAAAGAACATAACTATTAATGTTGTCAATAGTTCCAGCAACAAACTGAAAATGTATGAATCCTAATATTAAAGTCAATTAATACTTTCCTCACAGTAATTTGACCTTACCTCTCTAGCTATACAAGTCATGATATTCTCCTGATGCTCTTATGCTCTTTATCTCCATGATTATGCAGCTAAGCACAACTCCAATACATCTACTAAATCACCAATGACACCACTGTGTTTACTGAACCACGGGTGGTGACCAGTCAGCATACAGGAGTAAGACAGAACACCTGGCTAACAGGTGTCATAGCGACAACCTCATGCTCAATGAAAACAAATCCAAGGAACTAATTGTTGACTAGAAGAGAAAGGGGAAGTCGGTAAACCACATGGCAGTTCTCATTGGTGGGTCAGAGGTGGAAAGAATAAGCAGCTTCAAATTCTTGCATGTTTGGCATGTCCACAAATTCTCAAACAAAATTCCACAAATAGTGTTGAATGTATCATTACTGGTTGCATCATGGCCTGATAATTCTATACACAGGAACACAAGAGGCTGCAGAGCATACTGGACACTGTGGATCACCACAGGCACAGTCCTCCCCACCTTTGACAGCACCTACAGGACACACTGCTTCAAGAAGGCAACATCTATCAAAGAATCCCACCATCTCACTGCAGGAAGAACAGAAGCCTGAGGTTCCACACTACCGGGTTCAGGAACAACTATTTTCATACAACCTTCAAATTTTTGGACTAACCTGCACAATTCTAATCCTAACTCAGCAACAGAACACCACAGACCACCTCTTGCACTTTCATGGACTGGTCTGTGTTTCTGATTGTATTTCTTTTGAATTAGTCTTTTTTATTCTCCTCTTTTCACAGTCTTGGATAATTTATGTATAATTTACGATATATTCTGAGTGTTAATCTAAAGCAATGTTCCTGTGATGCTGCTGCAAGTTTTTCATTGTAGCTGTATCTCACTGTACTTGTGCATATGAAAAACTTGACTTGAATTTGAACCTGGAGGTTTCCACAGAAACTAATAGACAAATCATATTTATATTAGCTACAAGAGCAAATTATCTCTTAGCTATAGACCATCTGTATAGAAATCAGAAATACAATGATATACCCTTCTTGCCTGCAAGAAGGCAAGTCTCTGCAACACAAATAGTTAACACCATCCAGGAACAGCTACCCATGCAACCATTACTATTAATATTCCCTCTTTTCATTTATGGTACTGTCTCCAGCAGGCTCTGCAGCAACTCACTCTTTGAAATGATCTTCCAAATTATGAACAGCAAGAACTCTTCTAGAATATTGTGACTTTAAAAACTAGACAATGATCATTTTGCAAGTATGAATCCAACTCTGTGAATAAGCAATATAAAATTCCAAGACACACAAGTACAGCAAACGAATTTACTAGAAAATATTTAACTGCTTCATCTTATTGAAGCAACAATTTGGTAAGCCAAGCCATTAAAATGCATACAAATCAAAAGCTTTATTGGTTCCATCCTTACTGTCCTACAATCCTCAGCACCTCCAGAACTCTCTCTAGCCTCAATCTATAGACACATTCAGAATTTTGCCTTTTATGTCAAAAAATGTCAAGATCCACTCACAAATCAACACATCTCCAGCTCTGTAAATTCTACCAGTTCCTGCTTTACTGTGTCTCTTTTGCACTTATCCATTTTGCTGACAATTTAAAATTCTCCCTGCCTTTTCACTATAGATTTTAAATTAAGAAAGCTCACCAATGCACAGGAATGAGTGTTTCATATTGTCCAGACTACCCCTCAAAAGATAGGAGAATTCAGTGCCCATTTAATGCAAAGTTATCTCCTGCACAGAGTGTTTAGGGAATTGCAGGTTCAATTTCAGACACCATATTTCAAGAAAAGCCATCCCCCTCTAAAGATTCTCCACATACCAAGGCACACTACACAGAATACACTCATATTTAGTCTAGAAGAAATTAAATCCCCTCTCTAGAATGTGAAGAAATGACCAATTTCAAATCGAGATCAAATCAAAATTTGCTTCAATTAGGATTTTACTTGCATAATTCCTTTGATCAGAACTAGTTCAATTCAAGGAACTAACTCAAGATTCACATTAAAGGGACGGAAATGTTTTCACTGGTGAAATAAAAGCCTGAACTGCTCAATATGGGCAATACTGAAGTCAATTTATAATAAAGGGACTATCATCTAACATGAACTAAGTATTCTCTTTAAACTGCCCACAGGCATCTCTCTGTGCACATCCCAAGCCACAAACAATTATCATTAATAAATCGATTTCAAGATCCTTGTGCTTGATGAAGTAGTGACATTGCTTGATATTACTTCTTGCTTTGTGTGCCAGTAAACACTTCTTGCTTTTCTAGTTCTTTAGTTCAATACTACAGACAGTTCCATGGATTCTGAAAACCTCTGATCAAATCATATAATGTGAAATGATTTTCATCTCTTCTTAACCTGAGAAGGAAGTTTGAATATTTCCTCTATTTAAAGTTCCATATAGGACACATCTTTGTGAATGACGACAATAAAAATGTTACTATAGGTTATCAACAAATGAGCAATTTAATGATGATGCAAGAAAGATCACTATGAAAGTTTAATGTAACACAAGCAGATCGATCAGGAATACTTCCTTCAACTCCCACAATGATTCTAAGAGTCCATCCCAGTTAGCTGATGCAAAATGTCCCTTTTGTGACATTTTGACATATTCACTAATAGTATAAATTCTAGCAGAAGTTTTATCCTTTTGTTTTGATAAATTCTCACAAATGGGAGAAATGGGTTATTGGTAGATAGGCCTTAAAAAATTGTAAATTTTTCTTTTTGGCTCAGCTTTTTTTGCCCATTGGTATTTGGCAACGTCTAGTATCGTTGGTTAGAGAAAAGATTTCTTAGAGTTATGTGGCAGTAAACACTCCTTGCCATTCTAGTTCTTTAGTTCAATACTAGTGGCATTCCAACCACAGACATTTCCCTGGACTATAAGATGCATCAACTTTCAGTCTCCACAGAATGCAATTAAATCAAAAATACTAACAACAAATTAATCCTGTCTATATCTCAGCTTGATTTTCACCCCACTTCCTCTGTACTTTTACTCACCTGATTTTTAAAAAAAATCACCATCAGCTAACACAAACAAAAGGTATTGTCAATAGTCTAGAAATGATGTACAGTATTCCAAGAGCAAATTAAAGTACAAGATCTAATTTGTTGATATGTATTGCCAGGGAGCAGTACCATCAGTGAATAAAATATTTTCAGTTTAGCCTCTGTGACATTTTATCAACCCAACACCAAAAAAAAATCCAAAATAGAAACTCAAATTCATCCACTTCATACTTCAAATCACATAAAAGAACATTTTTATACTTCATTATTCTTACTTTTTGGCTGGGGTAGTCTTTTGTAAATTCCACAACTTCACAGTGTGATCTTCTGAGGCAGTTACCAGGACAGGTTCAACTGGATGAAAGGCAAGTCCTCTTATCCCATCAAAATGGCTCCGTAATGTGAACTTAGGATTCCAGGTCTTTCGTAATGCATCTTTATTGTTCGTGATCTGTTGTAAAACCCCCAAAAATATTTATCAGAATGTAGTTATGAAAAGTAATACATAAAAAGTCTTGAATGTTAATTACAGATTTTCACTCTGATCAAACCAACCTTTTGAATCACAGAACTCAAGGGAATTTGGCCCACTGGACCAGTGCTGAGTCTATGGAAAAGCTATTTAATTTGTTTAAAATTCCACATATTTTCTTTTCGATAAGGACATCCAATTACCTTTTGTAAATTCCTACTAATTTCTTATACTAATGAGCTGACCCTGTATTAGTTACCAACTCTGAACACCAAAGTGATATTGTGAATTTACCACTGACCAGAAATTTAACTAAACCAGCCACATCAATAATCAGGCTTTAAGAGCAGGCCAGAAGCTGGATGTCATTCATCTCTCAACTCTTCAATCTATCTTCACATTTATAAGCTCATTTACAGTACTCAATTTACCTGAATGCCAGAAGCTTCAAAAGCATTCAAGTAGCCCATTACAAATAGAGAGTGAGGCTGACGCTGCGCAACTCTCCCTCACTTAAATCCAAATCACGCGCTAGTCTCGACACCATCATTATGGTGTCGAGGTCATCAACGCCAATGATGGACGAACAACAACAAATAGGCAAAATGCAACCCATAAAAGTATCTTCCCTTTCATTCCCACTACACCCGTACATTGGGTGCAAAACCCACAGCAGCAGCTTGCTGGCTTTTTTAACTGTATCTTCTAAATCCATATCCTTTATAGGAAGGACAAATACAGCAGGCGCCTAGGAAGACTACCATCAGTGAACCACATACAACCCTTGCTTGAAAATATCCTGGAATTCCTTTGCCAACAAATTCAACAACGTCCAGTTGATGCATTGAAATTTATAGCACTGGAGGGAGATTGTGTCCATACATCCAAAAACGGCCCACAGCCTTTTAAAGCTATGGCTCTTCAAGTGCTCATCCAAGTTGTTTTTAAATATCGTGTTACTGCCTTTTTCATTCTTTCAGCCAGTGAGTTCAAGACACTAATCACAATGTGAAAATTCACTGCAAATCCATTTATTTAGCGTATGCCCCAGTTATTTTATTTAGAGATACAGCACAGTAACAAGTCCTACTGGCCCAACGAGCCAGCACTGTCCTATTACACGGTGACCAATTTATCTGCTAACCCATACACCTTTGGAATGTGGGAGGGAAATAGTGCATCTGGGGGAAACTCACACAGTCATGGGGAGAATGTACAAACTCTTACAGTGGAATTAAACCTGTGGCTCTGGCACTTAATAGCGTACACTAACTGACATGCTTCTGTGCCATCTCCAACATGTTATCCATATTACCGAGGGAATGCAAGTTCATCATAAAAAACTGATGCACTACCACATCATTTACGAGAAGATAGGGATGGGCTTTACTGATTACCTTGCTAGCAATAACCATATTCTTTAAGGAAGTTAAAAATAATTGCTTCCACTACCACTTCAATTAGGTCATTGGAGATGATGTGTGGAAAATACGTTAATTACCTTGATCCACATATAGAAAACAATACGGAGCTCAGCCTGTTGCAGCCTCCACCATCTAAGAGAATTGATGATCTTCCATCTTACCTCCAACTTTTCTACCCCTTCATATCCAAAGTCCAATGGTATTGAATGTATTCAACATTTGGATGTCCATAGCACTTTGAATTGAGAATTTGGAAGTTCAAAGATGTGAACAACTTTATGGCTGTATGGGATGGTGGTGAAGTGATGAGTACCACTGCCTCAGTCCCTAGGACTTGGGTTTGATCCTGACCTCACGTGCTATTTATGTAGCGTTTGTACCTTCACTGTGAAAGCATGGCTTTTTGTTAAGTACTCTCTTTTAGCCTCCATATCCCAAAGATGTGCTGATAGGTTAACTGGCTGTAGTAATGTCAACTCCTTAATGTCAGTGACAAACAATCAAAGGGAATTGATGTGCATAGGGGAGACCAAGGCAGCAGGCCAATGAGAAATGAGGAAGAAATGCAACAGACAGCACCGTCTGTGCAGTGGTCAGTAACCACATTTTCTGGGGCAATGACACTTTTTCTGGAATCCAAAGCAGAAAAATTACCTCCAAGAAAATCAATTTTTTTTTGTTTTAATGGAAGCTGAATGAATGCTTCCGACAATATCTGGAGAACTTGTGTTCTTTACGTTGCCGAAAGATGGATTGTCTATCCATCTGAATAGGCAGAACGAACTTGGGTTTATTACCACGTCATAAATTTTATAATTAGTTGACATCTTTAATGCCTTGAGTTTTTTTAAAATTATTGTTTTAAACAATAATTTTTGCTGATGATCTATTTAGTTTCACCCAACTACAAATTAAACTAATTCTTAACCATGATATAACCACAATACATTCAAACTAACAGATGAAAAAACGTTGATAATTTACAAATATTCATGCATAAACTAAAAACTACTTCCTAGGTAGCCAAAATATAACATTGTTTAATGGAATAATGTTTTCATAAAATCTACGCAAATTTGTTGATTAATAGAAAATGTACATTGCTATCAACTAATCATCGAACGGATCATTCTTGATCACATTCCTACAAGCACATTCCCTCCACCCACAATGGCCTTTCTTGGGAAAGAAATAGTTTGCAAATGTCTAGTAATTTTTCATCCTCTCAGAAAACTCCCATAATCCATTTTCAGTTGCAGCCACAGTCTTACAGATAAAATGTTGTCAATTTAACACAGGTCTTCAGGATAGCAAGTGAAACAAATGACCAGCTTATATAACTTTGCTGGTGGCCACTATAGAAGGTTCTTTACCAGGGCAGGTAAAATAACACTACACCGATTTTTTTTAACGTCCTTAACGTAGTGGCATCAGCGTCGGACTTCAGGACGACAGGTTCCGAGTTCGAATCGAGCCGGCTCACCTGCACGCTTTCCATCCGTGCAAGGTTACGAGCTGGTGATCTCTTTGGAAACTCACCTAGCAGAAGGCAATGGCAAACCACTGCTGTAATTTGCCTCGTACACGGTCACCCACTACGTCAGAGAGGTGTGGAGGAAAATTGCCCGCTAACCGGAGAAACTCCGGATGGGACGTACCTTTCCTTTTAGAGTAAACAATCTTCACGCTGTCTGATCCAAAATACGGCATCTCTGTTAATCAGAAGCCATTAGACCATAAGACATAGGAGCAGAATTAGGGTATTTGGCCCATCGAGTCTGCTCCACCATTCAATCACGATTGATCCTTTCTCCCCCTCCTCCGCCCCACTCCCCGGCCTTCTCCCTCTAATCTTTGATGCCATATCCAATCAAGAGCCCATCAAGCTCAGCCTTAAATGCACCCAATGACCTGGCTTCCACAGCTGCCTGTGATTACAAATTCCACAAATTTACCACCCTCTAGCTAAAGAAATTTCTCCGCATCTCTGTTTCAAATGGACACCCCCTATTCTGAGGCTGTGCCCTCTTGTCTTAGACTCCCCTACCATGGGAAATATCCTTTCCACATCTACTGTCTAGGCCTTTCAACATTTGAAAAGTTTCAATGAGATCCCCCCCCTCAACCTTCTAAATTCCAGTGAGTACAGACCCAGAGCCATCAAACATTCCTCATATGATAGCCCTTTCATTTCCAGAACCATCTTTGTGAACCTTCTCTGAACCTTCTCCAATGCCAACACATCTTTTCTTAGATGAGGAGTCCAAAACTGTTCACAATACTTAAGGTGAGACCTCGCCACTGTCTTATAAAGCCTCAGCATCACATCCCTGCTCTTGTATTCTAGACTTCTTGAAATGAATGCTAACTTTGCATTTGCCTTCCGCACCACCGACTCAACCTGCAAATTAACCTTTAGGATGTTCTGCACAAGGACTCCCAACTCCTTTTGCATCTCAGGTTTTTGTATTTTTTCTCCGTTTAGAAAATAGTCTGCTCATTTACTCCATCTACCACCATTTTCCAACATTGTATTTCATTTGCCACTTTCCTGCCCATTCTCTTAATCTGTCTAAGTCCTTCTGCAGTCTACCTGTTTCCTCAACACTACCTGCCCTTCCACCAACCTTTGTATCATCTGCAAACTTGGCAATAAAGCCATCTATTCCAACCCCTGGGGAACATCACTAGTCACTGGCAGCCAACCAGAAAAGGATCCTTTTATACTCCTCACACCCTCTCCATGAACCATTTGTTCTTCTGCCATCAGGCAAACGTTACAGGAGCATCAAAACTAAAACCACAAGGCTACTAAACAGCTTCCTCCCACAGGCAGTCAGACTGCTAAATAGCTGCTCTACCTGACTCTGCTTTGGACACTTTTAACTTGCACTGGACACTTACAGCTTGATTTTAACTGACATGTGGCTGTTGTGTTTTACTATTTATTGTTATGTTTATTATTTAGTGTTGCGTTTGTTATGTTATGATTGCACGGCTCCTGAGAAACGCTGTCTCATTCTGCCCTGCAGAGCTGATGCACGGTTAGAATGACAATAAAGTTTTTTGATTTGATTTGATTCCCATTTGCTGCCTCCTACCAATCAGTCAATGCTCTAACCATACCAGTAACTTCCTTGTAATACCACGGGCTCTTAACTTGGTAAGCAGCCTCATGTGTGGCACCTTGTCAAAGGCCTTCTGAAAAAGCTTTTACTATCCACCTTGACATTGTTTGCTAGCTTGCTTTCATGCTTCATCTTTTCCTTCCTAATGATTCTTTTAGTTGCTCTCTGTAGGATCTTAAAAGCTTCCCAATCCTTTATCTTCCTGCTAATTTTTGCTTTGCTCTCGTTTGTTTTTTCCATTTGCTTTGATGTCCCTTGTCAGCCACGGGTGTACTATTTTGCCATTTGAGTATTGCTTTGTTTTTGGAATACATCTACACTGCACCTTCCTCATTTTCTCCAAAAACTCACACCATTGCTGCTCTGCTGTCATCCTTGCCAGCATCTCCTTCCAGTTTCCCCCTGGGATCAGTAAAGTATGACTACGACTATTTACTCTGGTCAACTCCTCTGTCATACCACTGTAATTTCTTTTACTCCACTGAAATACTGCCCTGTCAGACTTGACTATCATAACATTGCCCTTTTCACATGCCTTTTCTATTTCATGTTGTAATCTGTGGTCCACATCCCAGATACTGTTGGGAAGCCTGTATATAACTGTCATCAGGGTTCTTTTACCCTTGCAGTTTCTTAACTTAATCCACAAGGATTCACCATCTTCCGATTCTATGCCACGTCTCCCTACTGATTTGATGCCATTCTCTACCAGCAGAGCCACGCCACCTGCTCTGTCTAACTTCCTATCCCTCCAATACTACATGTAACCTTGGACATTCATCTCCGAACTACAACCATCCTTCAGCCATGATTCATTGATGGCCACAACATCATACCTGACAATCTGTTTTGGAGTGGGGCTTAAACTCACAAGCTCCAGTCTCAGGTGAGAGTTACCAGCTAAGTTCCACCAACTTTGAGATTCAATCAAGGACCGAAACACTTTTTAAAATGTACATTTCTGTCAGTAGTCAAGGACCGGCAATTCTTAATTCTCAATATTGTGAAATACCGATAGGTGAGATGCTAAGAAGCTTCTGCGAGCATCTCAGGAGCTATCCGACACGTCAGCGCCAGTATAACTTGGAAAGGGGAGACATTTTAAACCACATGCTGGTTGCTCCAATAGCTTTTATGCTACTAATATAGAATTTTATTAATTAGACAAAAAAAATCAATTAATGAGAAATTCCAACTCACATCATAATTTAAAGGATCTGCTTCATTAGCAACTGTAAGGCCCGCCAATTCCCCAAGACCCAATGCGTTTTCCAGTGCTTCGTCTGTACCCATGATAAAGGATTTTCCTGATCCTGGAGGAAACGTCAGCGCCTCAACTAGCATGTTAAAAATAGCATTGTTAATTCAATATAAATGAGAATAGTAATACAGCACAGAATACATTACATACTTAAATGAAAATATTCTCATTGATCCGTATCTAAGAATCTACCAAGATGCCCATTTTCCCCTTACACCTACCTTCTTCTGCCCTGCCAGTTTCATGCTCAGTCAGCCGTGTGTTAGATGGTCTGGGGGGAGAGTTTACTGAAGATTGCAGTGGAGGAAGTTCATCTACATCTCTTAAAGTAGCCAACATGTCTTGTAATTTTGATCTATTTGGCCCTAATAAGAAATAAAACCAAGTTATCAATAATCTTGGATTTTGCATCTGTCACCTGAAGGAAAATAATTTAATTGAACATTTTCAGGTTTGTGTTCTGAAAATAGACTCAGTTTTAATCAACTTAAGTATTAGAATATAAAACTAACAAGAAACCAAACAATTCAGGAAAAGGTCAATAAATTTTCACCTGAAATTTAAATTTCAGTTGTATGAAATCTTGAACAAAATGTAGCCTTCTCCATTTCTAGGTTACAGTTTTAACCTACATGTTAATGAGCAAATAATCAAACAAGCTGAAAACTGGAACACCTCCCATCCAAGGATTTGCAATCAGTTATTCATCCTTAATCCTAGCATACAAAACTCATGCAAAGGTGCTGAAAGTTATTACATACAGCAGTACACTAGGATCCAATGCATATTTGCTCGATTGTTAACTAATATTAAACTGCAATTGTGCATCTTCTGTATATTCTACAATCTTCAAATAGTTTAGCCTAACAATCTTTGACAATATTTAGTTGTGATACCATGTGCTTGTCCCTTCCCTGAGGTAGGTTCATACTAAGGTATTGGGTTTTGTGGACCATTGCTACTTTGATGGAATCTGTCGCCTATAATTTTAATCATTTTAAACAGCTTATTGTCTTTTGCCAGTCGAAAGGTTAAAATTTATACACCAATGAGATATTTCCTTCCATCAATTGTTTAAAACAGAATAGGGCTGCAGTCAATCATATTTTTTTGTTTCTATTTGTACACTGTTATAAAAGTCTGATTGCCTTTCAGCACACAAAACTAAAATATTTGATACAAAATCAGGAAAAGTAAATGGAAGCCACAGTGGAAAAAAAAAGCAACTTGAAAATAAATTAAATGCTCTTAAGCAGCAACTTCCCGAGATAAAATGTTAAACTAAGGCTTGAGAGCGAGAGAGAGGATCAAGAATAGCTCAGAATAAGCAGATGGTTTTAAAGGAACAAGAAAAGTATTTGGATACTTTTTCCCCCCAAAGAAATGTGGAAAAAGAGGGTTTATGAGCCAAAAGTATACCAGATTTCATACGCACTTACTCTTCACCCCCTTTTTCCCCTTTCGCTCCTTTTTGTACTGCTCCTTGAGCTTTGTTATTAGTCCCTGGTCCACGTCCCAGCTCTCTGGTGTGGGACTCACATCTTCCTTGTCTAAACACAGCATAGTGAAACAAATCAGAAAATGCCTAATGGAACAATCCAGCTCTTACAGCATTAGCAGGCAGTTTCAACATGCTGTTAAAGAAAATGTCATAGCAAGGCCATAATTAGAGCTAAATAGTTATACAGTTACACGGAAATGTTCTCAGCAGGGATTTATTTCAATAATGAAAATAATATTCATTATAATAAAGGTTGAAGTTTTATTATATCTGAGTATTACTGAATTAAGGCTATATCATTGTGTTGGTTATGTTAGGGAAACAATCCATTAACGGAATATGAAGTTTCTACAGTATACTCATATGCACACATCTATTTCAGGCAGTAGTTACAGGATTAATTGTTCACAAGCATTAAATGAAATTATCAATGGAAAGCACCTTATTTATTGACTATGATAGCCTTCCTGAGCACCATCCCGTGAGGCTTTTTGCTAGTGTACTTTAAGTTGGAATTATCTTGTAAAGTTAATTTTAGTGTTTGCTGCTTATATATTGTAATTTACACAAGTTTGTCAAAGTTCAGCCAACCAGAATTTTTAAAAATATGTTTAGTATAGCACTGATACCTTATGTCCCCCCTAGCAATTGACCAAGGTGGTAAAGATCCTCCTTGTTCTACACATCTCTAGTTGACTTTAAATCAACCACATTGTTTAGTGGCAATACCTTGTATTTAGTGAATTTTGCAGACTTTTCTCTCTGCACAGATCTCACAGGGAATGCATGTGCTGAATACATTCAGGATTACAGAGATCACTCCTAGAATTTCACAACATACATAACCAAGAGTAATTTTATTTGTGCCACACTCACTTCACTCATATAATATCTCATTGTATCTTTATCATTACTGATACTGTCATCACTGAGATCTACCATTCAATTTCCACCAAAACCGCTCCTCACATCACGTGATGGAACAATTAATTAGCCAGTGCTTCAAAAAGGGCACAGGATAGGCACAAGCGAAGATAATATGCAAGGCTACAGAAGGGAAAAAGTGAATGGGACTGGCAGGACTGCTCCTCTAGGAGCTGGCATGGACATAACAGGAAGAGTAACTTACATTCTTTAACAGTTCCACAATTCTTAACCTACAGTAAGACATGAAATACTGTTCTTATCAACAAATGCAACCATAGCCTCACCTCATTCTACTGTAGCTTTGACCTCAGCCAATTCCACAGATCTTGTGACCTTCAATGTTTCTACTCTAGTTTTCTGCACATTCTGCTGCCAAATCAGTCCATCAGTTTTGTTTGGTTGTATGCAATTCTTGTTTAGTTGCACATTTTCATATTAAGTGTTTGTTTGTCACTGATTCACCTCCCAAACACAAACTTCAATATTCTTATCTCCATTTAAACATTGTTCTGAACCTCAACACTTTGTGGCCCTTCCCTCAACTATCAGTAGCATTCTTTTACAACATTCTTTTCTCCGATTTTACCTTTACCAGCAACCCTGTCAAAATTCGAAATGTTATCCTATTGAGAGGACAGTTGATCAAATCCGACAGAAAATTAAAATAACACACGTCTAGACATTCACTCCTCATTGGTAGTGCTAGACACATGATACAGGTCTAACCATACATTCCACAACACTTCTGAAAGTCAGGCCCACTGCTTCTGAAATTGTGCCTTTGATGTCAAGATAGACAGTGAATACATTTACTGGGGAACTCATTTTTAGGTTGTGACAAAACACTAGTTTCTATTTATTCCATTCTAAAAGATCTAAAGAGAGGACCAGCTTTTAGTCGAATACATGCCTTAAGCATTGCTAAAGCTACATTACCCAAATTATCACACTTCTGGAGCTGCTTTATCTGGTTATCACCTGATGCCCTACAATTTATGTTCAGAAAAATATTGTAATATAAACAAGACAATAGGGAAATACATTTAGGCAAATACAGAGCATTCCTTCATACTCTGTACTTGTGCCTTGTAGTTAATGGAGATGCTTCACAGTCATTATCACAGGATAGTTAGCTTCTGATCACTCCGGCAGCCATAGTAATTCGCTGAATTTCTGGTCTAAGATGACCTGGTGATGTAATGGCATAGACAACAATGTATTCAACAAAAATAATACTGTGGAATACCAAGGGGCAATGGTTAGACTTGATTGAATTGGTTAAATTATAAAAGATTCTTGCAATTTATCAGTCCAAATCTGTGTTGACTATTAATACATGGAAGAAATATTTTTCACCAAGGATGGTCTAAGTGAGAGTGCAGTTGAGGACATGGAAGACTTAGTAACTTAAAAATACACTATTATGTTTTTTTTCCAAATGAAAAAATCCTTTAATATTTGATGAGAAAAGACTGAACCAAGGGGAAGAGGTGGGGGCAGATTTGGATTGCTCTAGCCAAAAGTCAGTCCAATCAATGTGGTCATGAAATTCTGCAGATCAGAAGTTTGCTGTCTCTTAAATAAAACACAAAGGCAATTTTGCAATATTTATCCAAGGAGGAAAGAGTGATGTTATAGTACATTGTCTGTTTGTTGCCATCATGGTTTGTCCTTGCAGACTTCATACAGTGGTGCTAGAAGGTTTGTGAATCCTGTAGAATTTTCTCTATTTCTGCATAATTATGACCCAAAATATGATCAGATCTTCACGCAAGTCCTAAAATTATATGAAGAGAACCCAATTAAATAAATAAGACAAAAAACATTATACTTGTTTATTTATTTGAGAAAAAGATCTGATATTTTATGTATTTGTTGGGGAAAAAATGTGAACCTCTGGAATAATACCTTCTACTAAAGCTATTTGGAGTCGGGTGTTCCAATCAATGAGATGAGATTGGAAGTGTTAGTTGTAGAGATGCCCTGCCCTATAAAAAAAGACAAAGTCATGTTACTGACAGAGCCTGCTCCTCACAAGAAAGATCTGTTTACGTGCACCATACCTCGATCAAAATAACTTTCAGAGGACCCTAGAAGAATTGTAGAGATGCATGAAGCTGGAAAAGGCTACAAAAGCATTTCTAAAGACTCAAGTTCGTCAGTCCACAGTAAGAGAAATTGGCTACAATTGGAAGAAATTCAGTACTGTTGCTATTCTCTCTAGGAGTGGGTATCCTGCAAAGATCACATCAAGAGGACAATGTATAATGCTAAAGGAGGTGTAAAAGAACACAAGGGTAACAGCAAGAGACCTGCAAAAATCTCCAGAACTTGCTAAAGTCTCTGTTTATGTGTCCACTATAAGAAAAACACTGAGTAAGAATGGTGTTCATGGAAAGGCACCATAGAGGAAACCACAACAGTTCAAAAAAAAAAATTGCTGCTTGCCTCAAGTTTGCAGAAGACCACCTGGATGTTCTACAACGTTTCTAGGACAATGTCTGAAAGACAGGAATTTAAAAAAAACAACAACAGAATGGTTCAAGAAGAAAATTTGTGCTCTGGAATGGTATAGTCAAAGTCCTGACCTTAATCGTATAGAAATGTTGTGGAAGGACCTGAAGCAAGCAGTTCAAGCAAGGAATCCCACCAACATCTCAGAGTTGAAGCAAGTTTTGTAAGGAGGAATGGCCTAAAATTCCTTCATGCTGATGTACAGGACTGATCAACAGTTACCGCACACATTTGGTTGAAGATATTGCCGTACAAGGGGGTCACACTAGTTACTGAAAGCAAAGGTTCACATACTTTTTCCAACAAATACATGTAATATTGAATTATTTTCTCAATAAATTAATGAACAAGCATATTGTTTTTGTGTTATAAAATTGGGCTCTCTTTATCTAGTTTTGGGACTTATGTGAAGATCTGATCACATTTTAGGTCATATTTATGCAGAAACAGAGACAATTCTACAGTTCACTATCTTTCTAGCACCACTGTACCTGTCTAAACCCCACAATGCCTGGTTCTTAGAGTAGTTTCTTCCCCAAATATTTTCAAAGTAACAGTATCCAGGCATTTTTCAATGACCTTCAAAATCACCTATATAATAATGCACTCTTTCCCATTATTTCCCTTCCACAGCACCGAGAACTGTGCTTGGTACAAAATTAGGCACTTCTATAATTAAACATGATAGAAATGTGCAACATAATTTCAACATTCTAAATTATTCCAATTGTTTTGACTTCAAACTGCCTATCAAAGGCAAGTACACATACGAACACATTTATGTTAACCTAGCATATTCTTTCAAATACCAACTGAAATACAGAGCACAGCCATCTTCAGGGAGCCCAACATTACAAATTGGTAGATCAGAAATTATGTTATTAATAAATGTTGCTTAAAAATAACCAACTTTTACAGAATTACAATAGTATATGACGAATACATTTCTTTTTACAAAGCAAAGAACGCATACGCTCATCATGGCCAGCCAGTAATGTGAAATGATCTAAAAGAGTTATGAGGCAGAGGGCAAAAGAGAGGAGATAACAATTGCCATTGGTAGCTCCACTTTTACTTTCAGTGGAAACACTTCAGTGAATGTTCAAGTATAATTTACACCTTAATTTTCATGAAAGCACCAACATCCCAGAGTTGTATACTTTAAGTGTGCAACAAGTTTTGATACAGATTAACGCTAAAAGGTATTGCAGAGTTTTACCCCATTCTGTTCCATCGCCTGCATGCCTGGGCTCTGCTGCTCCTTCCCCATCTTCAGCTGTTTTTGCTAAGAAGTCAAACTCTCTCAGTGCTTCCTCGGTATCCATATCTTCTATTGTATTAGCTGGTACGACTTTGTCAAACTGTTAAAATATGTGCAATGTAATCAGCAAGCAGTGATCACACAAGATGGAATTCAGCAGCATGCTGTAAGATTATTAACATTACGAAGCATCTTTCACCAGATCAGATTTTTACATCATCTCTATATGTTTTTTAGCATCCATCACATGCATAACACTTTGACATTCAGATCAATTTTTAGACATGATATTCGTGAAAAGTAGCAATGTTACTCATTATTTTAACAGTACTAGCTTGATATAAGAAAATGTTATATGTACTGTTGTTTGAATAGGATTTTTCTAATATTTTGAAGCAGTCAACTGCCATAGTGTGTATTCAAAATTTCACTATAATTTTGGACACTCACCATTAGAGGGTGCTACATCATAGCATTAATTGGTGCATAACCCACATACTGGAAAAGGCAAAGCTCTTGTTTTAGCATTTGTTATTTATTCTGCTCCCTTTCCTTTTTTCTCATTTCAATACATTTTCTTCCTTTGGCCCCTATTCACATTCTGCTTGTTTTAACTAATACATCTGTTCAGATTCCTTGGAATGTAAATCTAGGCTGCTGAAAATACTAGAATTCTCATTATATACAAATATTTACAGTAAATACAGTATATTAGCCATCAGGCTTTCACTTAAATGAAACATTAAATTTTATTGTTTTTCCAATATGAATCACACATTTGGAAAGGAACGCTATCAATCACTGCACATACATCATTCAGCAATTGTTCCCCTATGCCACAATTTCATCAGTGTTAGTAACTGATTAAGGATTACTTGCAGTTCACTGTCCCCTTTGCTAGGACATGAAGACTTTTTTTTAAAGCCATGAAGCTTTTGGAGCTGGAAACAGCAGCTGCTGGGTTTAGTTACAGATTGCACACGACCAACCTGGTCTGTAATGACACCCAAACTTCGTTCCAGCATTTAGTAAAATAACCTCACAGCAGGCAACAATCGGGAGGTCAAACAGTACCTCTAGACTAGCACTGCAGATTACAATATAGCATTCAAGATGACAGGCTTTGTACATTTCCCCCAAACTTCCCAGTTATTACCCTCAGATATCTAATAATGAAAAGCACAAGCAGTTCTTTTGGGGTGGGAAATAGCTTCTTCCCCCAGACCATGAGACCACTGAATTCCCAGCCACCATCCAGGTCTCATCACATATGAAATGCCAGTAGTGTATACTGTTTACTTTTTGACTTGTGTTGTAAATGCATCTTATTATTTGTGGCAATACTACCTGTGTGTAGTGTGAGAATTATATGTACTGTGTTGCGCACCCTGGTCCAGAGGAATATTGTTTTGTTTGGAGGTATACATATACAGTTGAATGACAATAAACTTGAACTTAAAGCCAAGCAAGCCACGATTCTCCCGATAGGTATCAGCATAACTGCTTGCCCTGTGGTGTTTCTCAATGAAGCTTCATGAAATTGACTCACATGAATTGCAGTTTTCTCAAGTTAATGTTTAGGAAGAATAAAATATTGTCTTAGTTCTCTTGCAGCTGTTGGTCACCCATTATTTAGTGACAATGGGTCCCAAATTTATATTGTTTAATTCCATCCCTGAACTTCAACACCAAAAGCTCTACTCCTTTATCCGTGGCATCTTGTGCTTCTATCTCACAATTTCGTCAGCCATTAACCCCCCTTCCCACTTTCGACACCACTCAGCCTCTCCTTAATCAGTAACTTCTGACACTTCCTCTTTCTGCGTAGCATCTATTCTCCAAGCCCCAACCTCAAACCCTTGGAGGCCTAGGGTCAGATTAGGCATGCAGCAAATTAAACTTTGAAACAATTAAATTGACATACAAACAAAATAGCATAAAATGTGAAAATCTGTAGGTATACATTCCTTCAACTATATATAATTGATGGACACATTAAAATATTACTGCAAAGGAAACTAGACAGATATATGGAGGAATTTAAGGTGGGGGCTTATATGGGAGGCAAGGTTTGAGGGTTGGCACAACATTGTGGGCCAAAGGGCCTGTACTGTGCTCTACTGTTCTATGTTCTAAAATAGTTAACTTTTATGAAAGTTTGCATATTGCCGGCTTTGGGAGAGGTGGGAAAAGAGGGAAAAACAAAAGAAACAGAACATGTTGGAACATTAATCCAGGTGTAATAAAGGCATAATAGCAGAGATATTTTTGGCAAATTGCTTTTGCAAGTCACTACTGTCTTGGTCTCACCAACAACTTGTTAATTAAGTGTCACAATACTGGCGGGGTGATCCGTTTCGATTGACTCTTTTGTAATTCTCTGTGTGTTAAATTGATCCTCACAGTGGTGCTAATTGATTTAATAAGATTATACTGGGAAGGAAGGTCTTTAAACTGGAGAAGGTACCAAGTAAAAAGATTTCATGTACCGACTCAGAACTAGAATTCAACAGTAGAATGCAACTGGGTTGACACTAAATTATACCAGCTTGAGCCCACAGTGTGGCAGAACCGGGACGTCACTACTATACAGAACTTGCACAAAGTTGGGGGTTGGGGGGGTGGTTCCTGAACATCTGAGTAACAATAGGTACAAATTCAAAGGTGGATCATTAAATTTGAGACAGCTGCTCAAAATAAGAAGAAAGATTGCATACTTCAGAAATGATCACAATGATGGGGAACTACCAAGACAAAGTCGGCAAAATTGACTTATTGGGAAGGCCATAAGATGATTAGATATTCATTCTACATACAAGGAGTGGCCAAAAACACAGAAGGGAAAGATCACAATCAACACTACTGAACTGCTGTAGAAGAAATTAGTGAATCAGAAGTGAGAAGAAATGCTAAGTATTAAGGTAACCATGATTTTCTGAAAATACCACTAGGAGTCCTGAATAAGACGTTTCCCAGGTGCCAGAGGGCAAGGAGGAAAGATTATGGTAAACAAAAGGCAATGGATAGATTAAGTTTACAAAGTGAGTTTTATGGAGTTAGCACTAAATGAAAAAGCAGGGCCTTGAGGAATTACTCAAACCACCTGCAGCATCTCACATTTGGAGTGGTGAGGAAGCAGTTTAAAGGTCAATTTATTGTTACTTGGAAGATTGCATAAACTGAAAAGAATAACCAGTTCACTTGCAACTGCTTGGATGGTTTAAAAAAATGCCTTGAGACAAACTGAAATAATTTTCATGACAAAATATAAATACATTTAAAATCTACTAGATATTGCAACTTTTTGCACAATTTGAGAATAAGGGTTTCACAATATACATGATCAAAGGACCTTTACCGTGTAACTTTGAAAAAGAACTACAGAATTCATTTTGCCCATTTTTCATCATTTCACCTTCTTTATTCATGTGTCCAAATATTTAACCTACCGAAGTATCAATAATTGTTCTCTCTTTTCCTTCACTCTCATCATCCTCATCATCATCACTAAATACAGCTGCAGCATTTTCCAGAAATTTAAATGTTTCCAGCACATCTGCTGAATCATTCGGAAGTGGTTTAACTTTTTCTCCAGAATTTCTTTAAAAAAACACAATATATATTTTTTAAAAACAAAACATTATGTAGACAATTTACAGCAACTGTAAGACCACAAAATATTGCTGGGAAGAGACAAATCTTGCCTTTTCTTTTTAATTATCTGTTCCATTTAAACCCTTTGTGTAACTCCCCAACTCCCCAATCCCAGTAGATTGGTTTTGTAACAGACCATTAAGGAGATACACAAAATGGTGGAAGCAATAGAAAAAGTCAAAGAAATTTAACTGTCTGGACCAGCATGCAAGTTTAATCAAGTCAAGAATACAGCAATGCAATAAACAACAATGGTATGCACCTACTAGGGATAAAAGCCTGCCTGCTGGTTCCTAATAAAATAAAATACAGATTACATGTATAAAGTCTGAAGCAATGACCATTATTGCGATATTAAAAAAAATCAAGCAACAAGGGATTGAAATTGAAATCAATTAAAATAAAATTTAGATTTAAAATAAGCACACAATGGTAGTACAAGGCACTTACCCAATCATGTCTGTCCTTTTTAAAAGTGTTTCACCACCATTTATAACAGAATCCGGACTCTTGTTTTCAGATAATTTATCTAGGTCATCACCAGTGAGGCCAAGTAATGCCCGTGCTCGCCTTGACTTCACATCTATAATAGTATCTGTGTATCCGACCTCCTGCAAGTATCTGGCAAAACACAGTAAATTACAGCATTTTGTTTTAAATCATGAGGAGAATCTTATGAAGTTTCAGCACAATTTGTCCAACAATTTACAAATTATACACTTTTTTTCTGAGGAAAATCTACTACCAGGAAATAATCTTGCACATTCTATTTCACTGTTGAGAGTACTTGCAAAAAAAATGTCACTTGTACCAGCTGCAGATTGAAAGTGATGAGTCTCTTTCAGTACCAGCCTCTATAGTCACAGGAAAATGAAAGCTCGCAGTACTGGGCTATTGTTAACAATTCAACATTCATTACATTGTCTGCTCAAGAAACTCAGCGGTTTCCTTGTTTGGATGTGATGGTGGGGGGAATGTGGCGTTGTTGTTAATTGGTGAGGAAACTTTCAAAAATAGTTAATCATGGAAATACAGTTGCAGAATCTAGCATAAAATAAAAAAATCAACACTGAAGTTAAAACTACCAGGGTAATTAACAGCAAAGGACAGCCAGTCTACCAAAAATTTATTTTATACCATGATTCTGTGCGAACCATGATTTCTAAAGTTAAAGTTTAAAATAGTACTTTCTAACTTATACTCTTCTAACTTTAAACACAAAATTGAATGACAAGTTTACAACTTTTTACAGTTAGGACACTGATAGTTGGGATGTTAGAAAAAATAAGTATTTTTGAAATAAAAGATTTCAGATACTCACTGACGAAGGAGCTGCCTCCCTTGCTTCCATGTTAATTGATTATTTTGTGTGGTCTGTATTTCATTTTCATTTCCTTCATCTAGGAAAGTGATAAAATAGATTTACTCAGTAATAAATCAACTAATAGTAACACTGATTTTGCAGGAATAATGCTAATAAACAAAGAGTGATATGTACAGAAGTTATACTTCCCAAATGCACCTTGAGGTAGGAGAGAGTAGTGCTCTGATGGTCAGCTTCTGGTTGAAGATGCATACCAAATGCTGGAGGGGGGTGGGGGTCTTGGCAGCACTCAGTGCTCTTCCAGAATTAGCTGTCTGGCCATTTTCTTCTGTTTCATAGCAAGCTAACTGATCAATTTTGTATCGAAGGGAAGGCTGTTTTTTTCGTGCCATTTTCTTGGACTTCTTCACAGCTTGTGCAGCTATTTTTGTGCTGTTTTATTAGATAGCACTCTGAGACGTGATGTTAGTCAGGATTTTCTGAATACAGTATATTATTTAGAGATACAGCACGGTAACATGCCCTGTCGGCCCAACAGGCCCACACTGTCCAATTAACCTACTAACCCATACATCTTCAGAATGAGAAAGGAAACCAGAATACCTCGAGGAAACCCACGTAGTCACAGGATTAATGCTTGTAGTAGTATTTCAAGAACTATGTTAGTGTCAACCCAGCCAATGCAAAAGATTCATGAGCACTATGTGAAGTATAGTCCAGCTTGTCCTAACAAATATTCATTCCTCAACTAATATCACAAACAAATAAGGTGCCATTTGTTATTTGAGAACCACACTGTACAAACTGGCTTTCACATGTGCATAGGTAACAGTGTCTGCTCTTCATTCATGCTGGGAATGAAAAAATAGACAAATTCAAATGGTCTCTTTGCTTTCTACTGCACATCTGAATGAGTGCAAGACTACCTTTAAAGGTGCATTTTCAAAAGCCTTACAAACAACTTTTCAACTATAGTTAGTTTCAATCCTTGTATTATCCAAGCAGATTCCACTGGGAGAGTACAGTGTTACTGTGGTACAAGATGTATTGCCATTAACAGGTTATATTCTGTTAATCTTCTGAAACCTAGTTTATCATCAGTAATTCACCATGATAAATATTATGGAAATTTAAACTCAATTTATATTCCTTTTTACCCATTGCTTTTACATACAATATTCAGGAGAATCCTGCATGTGATATCACAAATGAAATAAACCTGAAAACAAAATTTTGCAAACTTAAGTCCATTAACTAAAACGGTGTTAGGAAAAGAATCTGTCCAGTCACCTTGTAATGACATGCACAGGGGAAGAAGGTGGCACCAGCGACCAACTCAACCAAAAGCGAAGTCCTTCACAGTTCAAGAAACTATTTTTATTTCAAATCTGATTCTGCTACTATTGGCAACTATGATTTATATTTTGATGGTGTTTCTGGACCACTGAGCGACCTGGTGTTTTGCTGCTTCTGAGGGAGGTTGGTGCAGCCTGGAAAGAGGGCATGAGCCCATGATTGACAAAATTTCACACCGATTAAAGCATTGAGCAAGATTGAAATCAACGAGGACGGCAGCAGAAAGTGAGTGGGTGTTCCGCCAGAGAAAGCAGGATCTCCCAGTGGCCACACATTTTAATTCCACATCCCATTCCCATTCTGACATGTCTATCCACGGCCTCCTCTATTGTAAAGATGAAGCCACACTCAGGTTGGAGGAACAACACCTTATATTCCGTCTGGGTAGCCTCCAACCTGATGGCATGAACATCGACTTCTCGAACTTCCGCTAGGCCCCACCTCCCCCTCGTACCCCACCTGTTACTTATTTTTATGCACACATTCTTTCTCTCACTCTCCTTTTTCTCCCTCTGTCCCTCTGAATATACCTCTTGCCCATCCTCTGGGTCCCCCCCCCCATCTTTCTTCCCGGACCTCCTGTCCCATGATCCTCTCGTATCCCCTTTTGCCTATCACCTATCCAGCTCTTGGCTCCATCCCTCCCCCTCCTGTCTTCTCCTATCATTTTGGATCTCCCCCTCCCCCTCTCAAATCCCTTACTCACTCTTCCTTCAGTTAGTCCTGACAAAGGGTCTCGGCCTGAAACGTCGACTATACCTCTTCCTACAGATGCTGCCTGGCCTGCTGCGTTCACCAGCAACTTTGATGTGTGTTGCTTGAATTTCCAGCATCTGCAGAATTCCTGTTGTTTGGGTGTTCAGTGTTGTCTGGCTGCATTTGACTGGACTCTTCTTCCCTCTCGCTTGATCCTGTCAGAATCTTGGGTCTTGGGCAAGGTAAAATCAGCACGGTTTGTGGATTGGACTCAGTAGTTTATGTTAGGATGTGTTTCTGTTTACTCAGTTTTTATTGCTATTTTGTGTGATTTTGATTGGAGCAGACTGGCTCTGCAGTGACACAGCGCTAAATTGATCTGAAATGAACCTAAACTGAACATGCCTAGACTGTTTCAGTGACTTTGTGGTTTGATGTTTTACATTTGGTGTTTTTCACTCGTTTTTTTTGCCATTTGCAGTGATTTGTACTTTTTTTTGCATGTTGTGTGTTTGAAGCTCTCTTTGAGTGGGTTCCATGGTGTTTCTTTGTTTCATGCCTGCATATATACTTTGATAATGAAGGTACTTTGAATCTTTGAATAATATTTGAAAGATAACTCAACATTTTACTACGTCTCTTGTAAAAACACTTTCAGATGTTCTATGACTGAAGTACACCCAACCTAGACTTTATGAAACAAGAAAGGAAGAGTCACTGACTGCTGGAATTCCATAAGTCCATAAGACACAGGAGCAGAATTATAGGCCATTTGGCCCATTGAGTCTGCTCCATCATTTCATCAAGGCTGATCCATTTCTCATTTAACCCTATTTTCCTGCCTTCTCCCTATAACCTTTCATAGCCCTGACTAATCAAGAGCTCATCAACCTTCACCTTAAATACACCCAATGAGCTAGCCTCCAGAGCCACCTATGGCAACAAATTCCACAAATTCCCCGCCCTCTGGCTACAGAAATTCCTCCCCATCTACGTTCTAAATGGACGTCCCTCTATTCTGAGGCTGCGCCCTCTGAACCTAGACTACCCCACCAGAGAAAACATCCTCTCCACATCCACTCTTTCCAGGCTTTACAACATTCAACAGGTTTCAATCAGATCACCCCCTTGTTCTTCAAAATTCTACCCCAAGTAATGGCCCAGAGTCATCAATTGCTCCTCATATGATAAGCCTTTTATTCCTGAAATCATTCTTGTGAAACTCCTCTGAACACTCTCCAATGTAAGCATATCCCTTCTTAAATAAGGGGCCCAAAAAGGGCTCTCAGTACTCCAAGTAAGGCCTTACCAGTGTCTTACAAAGCCTCAGCATTACATCTTTTCTTTTCTGTTCTAGTGCTCTCAAAATGCATGTTAACATTGCATTTGACTTCCCTGCCACTGAATTAACCTGCAAATTAACCTTTAGGAAATCCTGCATGAGGACCACCTTTCTCCCCATTGGGTATTCCTTCTACCCAAGTGCATGATCAGACACTTCCTGACTCCGTATTCCATCTGGCACTTCTTTTCCCATTCTCTTAATCGGCTTAATTCCTTCTGCAGCCTTCCTGCTTCCTCAATACTTAGTATCTTTTCTGTATTACCACAGGCTCGAAGCAGCCTCATGTGTGGCACCTTGTCAAAGGCCTTCTGAAAATCCAAGTCCATAACATCCACTGATTCTCCTTTGTCTATCTTGCCTGTTATCACCTCATAGGATTCCAACAGATTTGTCAGACAAGATTTGCCCTTAAAGAAACCATGCTCACTTTGGCCTACTTTATCCTGTACCTCCAAGCACCCTGAAACTACATCCTTAACAATCGATTCCAACATCTTCCCAACCACTGAGAAAAGATCTATAACATCTTTTCTTCTGTCTCCCCCACCCCTTCTTTAAGAATGTAATGACATCTGCAAGTTTACAGTCCCCTGGAACCATTCCAGAATCTAGCGATTATTGAAAGGACATTACTAATACCTTCACAATCTCTTCAACTACCTCTTTCAGAAATCTGGGACGTAGTCCATTTATCTACCTTCAGGCCTTTCAGTTTCCCAACCACCTTCACCCTTGCAATAGCAACTGCATTCACTTCTACTCAGAGACTCTCAAACTTATGGCATATTGCTAGTGTCTTCCACAGTGAAGTCTGATGCAAAATACTTCTTCAGTTTGTCTGCCATTTTCTTGTCCCCCAGAACTACCTCTCCAGTGTCATTTTAAGCGGTCCAATATCTACTCTCACCTCTCTTCTTACTCTTTAGACAATAGACAATACACAATAGGTGCAGAAGTAGACCATTCGGCCCTTCGAGCCTGCACCGCCATTCTGAGATCATGGCTGATCACCTACTATCAATACCCGATTCCTGCCTTGTCCCCATAACCCTTGATTCCCCTATCCATAAGATACCTATCTAGCTCCTTCTTGAAAGCATCTTTATATAACTAAAAAAAAAGTTTGGCATCCTCTTTAACATTGTTGGGTAGCTTACCTTCATATTTCATCTTTTCCCCCCATGGCTTTTTGTTGCCATCTGTTGGTTTTTAAATTTCCCAATCCTCTAGCCTCCCACTAATTTTGCTCTATTATAGAACGTAAAAATTTACAGCACATTACAGGCCCTTCAGCCCACAATGTTCTGCCAACCATGTAACCTACTCTAGAGACCGCCTAGAATTTCCCTAGCACATAGCCCTCTATTTTCCTAAGCTCCATGTACCTATCTAAGAGGCTCTTAAAAGACCCTAATGTATCCAGTTCCACCACCGCCCCTGGCAGTGCATTCCATGCACCCACCACTCCCTGTGTGAAAAATTTACCCCGGGGAAAAAAGCTTCTAGCTTTCCACATGATCAATGCCCCTCATCATCTTATACACCTCTATCAGATCACCTCTCATCCTCCATCACTCCAAGGAGAAAAGACCAAGTACGCTCAACCTATTTTCACAAGGTATGCCCTCCAATCCAGGCAACATCCTTGTAAATCTCTTCTGCACTCAGTACTCCAAGCGGGGTCTGACTAAGGTATTATATAGCTGTAACATTACCTCACGGCTCTTGATCTCAATTCCATGGTTGATGAATGCTAACACACCATACGCTGCCTTAACACCACTGTAAACTTGCACAGCAGCTTTGAGTGTCCTGGCAACACGGACTGCAAGATCTCTCAGATCCTCCACACTGCCAAGAGTCTTACCGTTTACATTATATTCTATCTTCAAATTGGACCTACCAAAATGAACCACTCACACTTACGCGAGGAATTCTGCAGATGCTGGAAATTCAAGCAACACACACCGAAGTTGCTGGTGAACGCAGCAGGCCAGGCAGCATCTCTAGGAAGAGGTACTGTAGCTCTTCCTAGAGATGCTGCCTGGCCTGCTGCGTTCACCAGCAACTTTGATGTGCGTTGCCACTCACACTTATCTGGGTTGAAGTCCATCTGCCACTTCTCAGCCCAGTTCTGCATCCTATCGATGCCCTGCTGTAAACTCTGACAACCCTCAAGACTATCCACAACTTTTGTGTCATCAGCAAACTTACTAACCCACCCTTCTACTTCTTCATCCAGGTCACTTATAAAAATCACAAAGAGGAGGGGTCCCAGAACAAATCCCTGAGGAACACCACTAGTTACCGACCTCCATGCAGAAGACGAACCATTGACAAACCACCCTTTGCCTTCCGTGGGCAAGCCAATTCTGGATCCACAAAACAAAGTCTCCATGGATCCCATGCCTCCTTACTTTCTGAAGGAGTCTTGCATGGGGAACCTTATCAAATGTCTTACATCTTATACACCGCTATGAGGTCACCTCTCATCCCCCATCGCAACAAGGATGCTTGCTCTTTTTCTTTTACATTAGCTTTGACTTTTCTTGTCAGCCACAGTTGCCTCAACCTGCCATTAGAGTTCTTCTTCGGGATGCATCTATCCTGTGCCTTCTGAATTGCTCCCAGAAACCCCAGCCATTGCTGCTCTACCGTCATCCCTGCTCGAGTCTCCTTCCAAACACCTTTGGCCAGCTCCTCTCTCGTGCCTCTGCAGTTCCCTTTACTCCACGGTAAGAAACAGAGAAACACAGAAAACCTACAGCACAATACAGGCCCTTCAGCACACAACGATGTGCCGAACATGTACTTACTGAAGAATTTACGTAGGGTTACCCACAGCCCTCTATTTTTCTAAGCTCCATCTACCTATCCAAGAGTCTTTTAAAAAGACCCTATCATATCCACCTCCACCACCATTGCCGGCAGCCCATTCTACACACTCACCACTATGTGCATAAAAAACTTAACCCTGACATCTCCTCTGTACCTTCTTCCATGTACCTTAAAACAATATCCTCTTGTGTTAGCCATTTCAGCCCTGGGAAAAAGCCTTTGACTATCCATATGGTCAATGCCTCTCATCATCTTATACACGTCTATCAGGTCACCTCTTATCCTCCATTACTCCAAGGAGAAAAGGCCAAGTTCACTCAATCTATTCTCATAAGGCTCCCCAATCCAGGCAACATCCTTGTAAATCTCCTCTGCACCCTTTCTATAGTTTCTACATCCTTCCTGTAGTGAGGTGACCAGAACTGAGCACAGTACTCCAAGTAGGGTCTGACCAGGGTCCTATATAGCTGTAACATTACCTCTCGGCTCTTGAACTCAACCCCAGGGTTGATGAAGGCCAATGCACCATATGCCTTCTTAACCACACAGTCAACCTGCACAGCAGCTTTGAATGTCCTATGGACTTGGAGCCCAAGATCCCTCTGATCCTCCACACTTACCATTAATACTATATTCTGCCATCATATCTGACCTACTAAAATGAACCACCTCACACTTATCTGGGTTGAACTCCATCTGCCACTTCTCAGCCCAGTTTTGCATCTTATCGATGTCCCACTGTAACCTGACAACCCTCCACACTAACCACAACACCCCCAACCTTTGTGTCATCAACAAATTTACTAACCCATCCCTCCACTTCCTCATCCAGGTCATTTATAAAAATCATGAAGAGAAAGGGTCCTAGAACAGATCCCTGAGGCACACCACTGGTCGCTGAACTCCATGCAGAACATGACCCGTCTACAACCACTCTTTGCCTTCTGTAGGCAAGCCAATTCTGGATCCACAAAGCAAGGTCCCCTTGGATCCCATGCCTCCTTACTTTCTCAATAAGCCTTGCATGGGGTACCTTATCAAATGCCTTGCTGAAATCTATATACACTACATCTACTGCTCTACCTTCATCAATGTGTTTAGTCACATCCTCAAAAAATTCAATCAGGTTCCTAAGGCACGACCTGCCTTTGACAAAGCCATGCTGACTATTCCCAATCATATTATGTGTCTCCAAATGTTCATAAATCCCACTTCTCAGGATCTTCTCCGTCAACTTACCAACCACTGAAGTAAGACTCACTGGTCTATAATTTCCTAAGCTATCTTTATCCTCTTTCTTGAATAAGGGAACAACATTTGCAAACCTCCAATCATCCGGAACCTCTCCCGACCTCATTGATGATGCAAAGATCATTGCCAGAAGCTCAGCAATCTCCTCCCTCACCTCCCACAGTAGCCTGGGGTACATCTCATCCAGTCCCGGTGACTTATCTAACGATGCTTCCAAAAGCTCTAGAAAATCCTCTTTCTTAATATCTATATGCTCAAGCTTTTCAATCCACTGTAAGTCATCCCTACAATCGCCAAGATCCTTTTCTGTTGTGAATACTGAAGTAAGGTATTCATTAAGTACCCCCACTACCTCTTCAGGTTCCATACCCACTTTTCCACTGTCGCACTTGATCGGTCCTATTCTCTCACGTCTTCTCCTCTTGCTCTTCACGTACTTGTAGAATGCCTTGAGGTTTTCCTTAATCCTGCTCGCCAAGGCCTTCTCATGGCCCCTTCTGGCTCTCCTAACTTCATTCTTAAGCTCCTTCCTGCTAGCCTTATAATCTTCTAGATATCTATCAGTACCTAGTTTTTTGAACCTTTTGTAAGCTTTTCTTTTCTTCTTAACTAGATTTTCAACAGCCTTTGTACACCGCGGTTCCTGTACCCTACCATCCTTTCCCTGTCTCATTGGAACGTACCTATGCAGAATGCCACTCAAATACCCCTGAACATTTGCCACATTTCTGCCCGACAGTTTCCTGAGAACATCTGTTCCCAATTTATGCTTCCAAGTTCCTGCCTGATAGCTTCATATTTCCCCTTACTCCAATTAAACGTTTCCTAACTTGCCTGTTCCTATCCCTCTGCAATAAAGGAGATAGAACTGTGATCACTATCTCCAAAATGCTCCCCCACTGAGAGATCTGACACCTGACCAGGTTCATTTCCCAATACCAGATCAATTACAGCCTCTCCTCTTGTAGGCTTATCTATATATTGTGTCAAGAAACCTTCCTGAATACACCCGCTAAACTCCATCTCATCTAAACCCCTTGCTCTAGGGAGACGCCAATCAATATTTACGAAATTAAAATCTCCCTCCACGACAACCCTGTTCTCCCCATCTACTCCTCGATGTCCCTGTTACTATTGGATGGTCTATAAAAAACACCCAGTAGAGTTATTGACCCCTTCCTGTTCCTACTTTCCACCCACAGACACTCAGTAGACAATCCCTCCATGACCTCCTCCTTTTTTGCAGTCATGACACTATCGCTGATCAACAGTGCCAAGCCTTACCTCTTTTGCCTCCCTCCCCGTCCTTTCTGAAACATCTAAAACCTGGCACTCTAAGTAACCATTCTTGCCCCTGAGCCATTCAAGTCTCTGTAATGGCCACAACATCATAGTTCCAAGTACTGATCCACGCTCTAAGCTGATCCGCTTTGCTCATGATACTCCTTGCATTAAAATAGACACATTTCAAACCATCCCTTCTCTATCATCTGTCTATCCTCCCTCTCACACTGTCTACAATCTTTCTCAATTTGTGAGCCAACTGCCCCTTCCCCTGTCTCTTCAGTTTGGTTCCCACCACCCAGCAATTCTAGTTTAAACTCTCCCTAATCGCCTTAGCAAACCTCCCTGCCAGGATATTGGTCCCCCTCGGATTCAAGTGCAATTCATCCTTTTTGTACAGGTCACGCCTGCCCCAAAAGAGGTCCCAATGATCCAGAAACCTAAATCCCTGTCCCAATTCCTCAGCCACACATTTATCCTCCACTTCACTCTACTGCTATACTAACAGTCGTGTGGCACAAGCAGTAATCCTGAGATGACTACCTTTGAGGTCCTGCTTCTCAACTTCCTTCCTAACTCCCTGTAGTCTGTTTTCAGGACTTCCTTCCATTTCCTATGTTGTTGGTACCAATATGTACCATGACCTCTGGCTGTTCACCTTCCCACTTCAGGATATCGTGGACGTGATCAGAAACATCCCAGACCCTGGCACCTGGGAGGCAAACTACCATCCGTGTTTTCTTTCCTGCATCCACAGAATCTCCTGTCTGACCCCCTAACTATAGAGTCCTCTATCACTGCTGCCATCTTCCTTTCCCTACCTTTCTGAGCAACAGGGCTAGACATTGTGCCAGAGGCGTGGCCACTTCTGCTTCCCCCAGGGAGGTTGTCCCACCCAACAACACTCAAATAGGAGTACTTATTGTTAAGGGGGACAGGCACAGAGTTACCCTCTAGTATCTGACTCTTGCCCTTCCCTCTCCTGACTGTTACACTTACCTATCTCCCGAGGCCCTGGTGTGACTCCTTGCCTATGGCCCCTCTCCATCACCTCTTCACTTTCCCTGACTAGACGAAGGTCATCGAGCTGCATGTCCAGTTCCCTAGCGCTGTCCCTATGGAGCTGCAGCATGACGCATCTGGCGCAGATGTGACTGTCCGAGAGGCTGGGTGTCTCCTGGAGATCCCACACCTGACACCCAGTACAGAACACTGGCCTTGCAGACATACTTCCTATTCCTATTCTTCACAAGTAACTTACCTCGCCTCGACCACTTATTGGTGAAGCCCCGTTGCACCGAAGCCCTCCTACTCTCACTCCTTCTACTCCGACACCTGATCTGTAAAGCCGCCTTCTTTTTCTCTTCCCGCTGGTCTAACTTGCTGACGTCCACATGCCTGTGCATGCCTCGATCACTGTAATACTGATACATCTGACTTTAGCTTCTCCCTTTTGAAATTGCAAGGCGAATTATATTATATTATGATCACTGCCTCCTACAGGTTCCTTTACCTTATGCTCCCTAATCAAATCTGGTTCATTATACAACACCCAATCCAGAATAGCTGATCCTCTACTGGGCTCAACCACAAGCTGTTCTAAAATGTCACCTCATAGGCACTCTAGAAATACTCTCTTGAAATTTCCCACCAATCTGATTTTCCCAATCTACCTGCACATTGAAACCCCTCATGACTACTGTACCATTGCCTTCTTTACATACTTTTTTTTAAAGCTCCCTTTAAAAGGAGGAGAGATGGAGGAGATGGTGGCGTGACGCAGCTTGCAGCGGCCACTTCGGTGAATGATATCTGTTATCTGTCAAGTAGGGTGCCGTGCATATCCTGATTTGATGGAGACAAATGTGAGAGCACGAAGGAACATCTGGTGAAATTTCTGAAATGCCTGTGTCGCTGCTGCTGCTACTGTGTGATCCAGAATCACCGGAGGGGAAGGTCCTGAGTCCTCAGCTTTGCTTGTTGCTCGGTGGCCGGGGCGGGGTCGAAACGCTCGGCAAAGATGGTGCTCAGTGTCGAAAGGCTGATCGGAGGCTCGAAGTTTTCGGATGACTCAGAGTCGGCTGCGGTCGGGTGCTTCCAATGAATCGGCAAGTTTGCGGCACTTGGGGGTTCATGGCAGAGAGAGTTTCTCCCTTCTGCCGTCTGCGTGAGGTGATGGGGCTACTGGGACTTGAGACTTTTTTTTACCGTGCCCATAGTCTGCTCTTTATCAAATTACGGTATTGCTTTGCACTGTTGTAACTAGATGTTATAATTATGTGGTTTTGTCAGTTTTAGTTTTGGTTTGTCCTGTGTTTCCCTGATATCTTTCTGGAGGAACATTGTATCATTTTTTAATGCATGCATTTCTAAATGACAATAGACAAGGACTGAGTGTCCTCGTAATCTAAAAAAAATAATTTGTAGCCCACATCCTGGCTACTGTTTGGAGGCCTATATATAACTCCCATCAGGGTGTTTTACCCGTGCAACCCTACCCACAAGGATTTACATCTTCTGATCGTCACCACTTTCTAAGGATATGAAATCATTTTTTTTTTAAACCGTCACCTCCTCTGCCTACCTGCCTGCCCTTTCAATACAATATGTATCCTCAGATGTTAAGCTCCCAACTATAATCTTCTTTCAGCCATGACTCAGTGATGCCCACCACAGAACTGCCGATCTTTAAAATATCAACTACCTTGTTCCGTCTACTGTGTGCATTCAACTATAACACATTCAGTCCTGTATCTGTCACACTTTAATTTTGTCTGGCTTATACAGTGCAACTCATCCCACTGACTGCAATCTTTTCCTATCGTCTGCCTGTCCTTCCTCACAGTCTCAGTGCACGCTGCCTCTGCTTGTCAACCAACAGCCCTATCACTCTGGTTCCCACCCCTCTGCCAAATTAGTTTAAAACCTCCCCCACAGCTCTAGCAAACATGCCTGCAAGAATATTGGTCCCCCTCGGGTTCAGGTGTAACCCATTCCTTTTATACAGGTCATGTCTTCCTCCGAAGAGATCTCAATGATCCAGAAATCTGAAATACTACCCCTACACCAGTTTCTCAGCCACTCACTCATCTGCCAAATCATCCTATCTTATTCTTACCCTGAATGGCACATAGAACAGACAGCAATCCAGAGATTGTTGCTCTGGAGATTCTGCTTTTCAGTTTTCTACCCAGGCCTCTCTTCATGACCTCCTTGCTTTTCTTTCCCATGTCATTGGTGCCAATATGCATCAAGGCTTCAGGATGCTCACTTTCCCCCTTTAGAATGTTCTGGACTCGAACCGAGACATTTCTGATGCTGGCATCTGGAAGGCAACACACCAACTGGTGTGCTTATCCTGTCCACAAAATTTTCTGTGTATTCCTCTAACTATGGAATCCTCCATCACCACTGAAGTCCTCTTCTTCCCTCCCCCCACTTCCCTTCTAAGCCACACTGTCAGAAACACGGTCAATGCAGCTCCACCCCCCCCCTCCACCCTGCTAGGTTCCCTTCCCTGAACAGTATCCAAAATGGTATACTTACTATTGAGGATAATGGCCACAAGGGTACTCTGTACTGGCTGCCCATTTCCCTTCCCTCTCCATCCAGTTACCCATTTACCTACCTCTTACAACTTGAGTGACTACCTCCCTGTAGCTCCTATCTATCATCTCCTCAGTTTCCTGTGTGAGCCAAAGGTCAGAGATGCAGCTTTAGTTCCTTAACACGTTCTCTGAGGAGCTGCAGTTTGATGTGTTTGGTGCAGACGTGTTTATCTGGGAGGCTGGATTTCTCCTAGAATTCCCAAATCTCACACACAGAATGCAACACAGCCCCTGGCGCCACCCTCACTGCTCTAACTATGCACTAACAGATGAAGAATGAAGAAGCCTGATGAGCCAAAGCCTCTCCACTCTAACACTGGTCCACTCATACAATTCTTGCCTTAATTTTATTTGCCCTTGCTAATGAATTACATATCCTACAGGTCAGTATCTTAAAGGTAGCATGGTGCAAATTAGAAAAACAGTAGGAATCTCAGTGGCTCATACTGTGGAATTAGACAACATTAACCAGTTTGGGGCTAAAGGCTGTTGGGCATCTTGATCGAGGGATGTGAATGCCACCAGTAAGATGGTGATTTATTATATTGCCCTGATTGTTCTCTTAGGTTATTTCTAAGAACAGTTAAAGTCAACTACAATGGTCGCCTGGAGTTTCCTATAGATCAAACCAGATAAGGACAGAAGTTTCTTTCCTTGAACGAACAGAATAACTTTCATGACAACCCAGTAGTTTTACAGTCAAGAGTTAATGATGTTTCCCTAAACTTACACATCACTATTTTACACTCCCCTCCACCCAACTTGCACCATGTGCCTATTTGTCACCATTTATCATCAACTCACCTCTGTCTCCCAACTCTAATCTTCCCCTACCTGGCTTGACCTGCCCATCATCTAGGTCTAACAATCACCCTGTGCTCTGCTCCTCTTAATACCAGATACTGCCCCTCAGTCTTGATGCAGGGTCTTGACCTGAAATGCCAATTCGTTTTCTTTCACAGTTGCTGCTTGACTCACTGAGTTTCTCTAGCATATTGCATGTTGCTATGATAAACTCATTACCTTTCCTTAATGAACCATGACAATTAAAGCCCTTTCAGATTAAAGAAAAATTGTTACATGCGCTGCACAGAAAAATGTTATTGCTTTCATCAAGTCTATTTAGTTTGTTGATGGACATCAAGTCCTGATTTCTCAATTACAGCTCTAGCTATTTTAAATATGTTTGAGTGGTTGTGTACATATTACATTTCAGCAATCCATCCACTTACACATACCTTACAGTTCCCTGCCTTTTCATACTCTGGTGTGTGCACCTTGGGCCTCTTAGAACGCCACACCATCTAACACAAGTTTGAAGATCATAGCTCATCTTCTGCATGGGTACTTTGGAATCCTCAATATGGTATTCAATGTAACAATTTCACATAATCACACCATAATTATCTTCAACAGATATGGTTACATTTGTTTCATTTTTTTCTGTCTCCAACTGTCTTATTTGATTTACAGAAACAGCATGGAACAGGCTTTTGCAGCCCAAAAAGCTTAGCTGGCCAGAAACCCACCTATTTAACACTAGCCTAATCAGAACAATTTACAATGACCATTTAACCCATTAACCAGTACATTTCCAGACCACGGAAAGCAACCAGAGCACCTGGAGGAAACTTGGAGAGAACGTGGAAACTCCTTACAGATGGCACTGGAATTGAACTCCAAACTCTGACGCCCAATGCTGTAATAGTGTGGCGCAAACTACTATGACACTGTGGTGTCATTTTTAATGCAATTGCTATCTTGACAATTTTTGTCTGCACTATTACAGCCTCTCCACTCTTCTCATTCTCTGCAAATTGACACAATTGTTCTCTCCAGTCAGTTCTGATGGAGGGTCTAGATCTGAAATGTCAACTCTGTTTCTTTCCTTGTTGATACTGCTGGACTCACCAAGTGCTTCCTGTAGTCTTTGATTTTGTTTTGAATTTTAAGCCTCTACAAATTTTGTTCTAAACACACATTTAATACATCTGATTTTGTGATTTCCAAGTTGCCCCCTTGGATGTACTCCAAGTTTGGAACTGCTGCTCATGTCAAGTTTTTAAATCAAATTATTAATGTAAATATCTGACAGCAGACAAGTTAAAGGAATGTGTAAGTGGGTGGATTGCTGAAATATAGTTGGTACACACCACCACTGAACATTGTTAAAATAGTTAGAACTAAAATTGAGAAATCAAGATGTTTAGTAAATTTGATGTATATCAAAAAACTAAATACTGTTTACATATTCAACGATAGTTCCTTGCATCATTAAAACAAAACTACTGCTAAAACTAGTTTTATATCTAGGTACAACACAAATCCAAACAACTAAAAGTAGGGAAAAATCAACACAATGACCAAGTCCAATTGGACTTTTCCTCCAAAGGAACTAAAAATGAGGGAAATGTAGAAGTAGCTCCTAGCACTGTGTTTCAAAATCATTCAAGACTAAAGGTCAAAGAATATTTCACTAATCTTGTACAAGAATAGAAATTATCAACAATAAACACTGAACTTATTGGTGCCATGGTGGCAGAGTGGTTAGCATGACGCTATTACAGCTCCAGGTGTTCCAAAGTTTTCAATTCAATTCCGGCGCCATCTGTACAGAATATGTACATTCTCCCTGTATTTCCACCGGGTACTCCAGTTTCCTTCCACATTCCAAAGATGCACCGGTCAGCAAGTTAATTGGTCATTGTAAATTGTCCTGGGATTAATCTAGGGTTAAATGGGTGAGTTGCTAGGCAGTGTGGCTTATCGTGATGGAAGGGCCTGTTCCATCTCTAAATAAGTAAATTTTGCGAATAAAACTCTTAATACATAAATCTCTCTTCCAGCATCCTATTGAACTAGTTGCACTGCCATCTACCACAAAGACATCTTTCAAAGTGGCTCACAAATTCACTTATTTGCATAATGAGAACAGTAATTTAAAAGTTTCGAACATCATAACCAAATCCAATGCCTTTTTACTAATATCTGGTTTCACAAGCTATTTACATGCTTGCAAATGTGCTTGTGGAATGTTACCTTCAAACACATCTTACCAGAATCATAATTTGGCGGCTTCATATCTCCTTGATTCAACTCTGTGCCGTATTTCAATTTATGATGTTTTGCTCTGGAAAGAAAATGGAGAAAAGAGTTTTATCAGAGCCCTAAGGTGCCCATAGGATGATATTTCACTGAATACTAAGTTATGCAGATATAGTACAGCACTCAAATTCTTTGGGGAATAACTCAAAATTCAAATTGATTAACTCTCAACTTGGACAAAGAAAATTGGTGCTTACTTTGTCTATACATTTCAAAACAAAAAGGAAAAAGAAAAACTGTTCAAATATCAGGGAAGTATTTTCAAAGAATCAGAAGACTTCACTTAAAGCTCAGTTACTTCTATGGAATAACACTTCAGAAAACAAAGTGTTGTAAATTAATTCCATCCTGCAATAAATGGAATCTAAAACATCTTACTTCTAATACATTGTATTGATACAAGAAATAGAGTTAAGAGGCATTAAGAAGAATACTTAAATAGGCATGGCATACAAGATGTCAAGCAAATGGGAATAGTGTTGATAGACAAAAAGTTTTACATCAACAGGCCCACTTCTGTGTTGTACAATGGTTTATGAAATATGTTAATGCCAATACAATGCTTTACTATTTTCAATATTTTTTCACTGTTTCTTGTTCCATTTGACAGTTACTAGTAAATAAAATGACAATATACCAAAAAACATAACTTTAAAGATTGCACAGGAATAGAAGCTGTTGCTTTCGACAGTGAGATTAATAAATTTGTTAAGATAAATATACAATACTGATTTGGGCATACGCTTCTGTATTGGACTCTTGCTTAACGTTAAACACATTAGTCAGTTATATTATTGCACAAGCTTGTCTCATAATCTACATATTATTGCATATTTGTCTATCTACCATAGGTAAAATTGCACTATGACACATTACATGACAGTCAGCCAGTATGCAGTCACAAGGTTTCTTTTCATTCTTCCTCCTACCAACATGAGTCATCAAATGCTGCACTATATTTAATTCTATTTGCAAGTCCATTCTTGCTTTAGGCATTTGGCAATTCCATATATTATCAGATCTAGAGCAACGCTCATCTTTTTTTTCCCCAACATGACCTTTCCTTTAGAAATCCAAACAACCTCCTCGAAAATGCACCTAAAGGAGAGAGAGAGAGAGAGAGAGAGTGTGTGTGCATGTGTGTGTGTGTGTGTGTGTGTGTGTGTATGTGTGTGTATATATATATATATATATATATAGTTAGTAATATATACACATTACATGTAATTATATTACATGTACACACACAGACATTAAATCAATTGGCCAATTCCCAAGTAAGTTCAAGTTTCTCTTTGAAGGTTTCTCTTTTAAGCCCACAGATACATTTTCTGTTATTCACTCCAGTCAAGTTATTCTCATAACAGAAAACTATATTGTAAATGAATTCCATCCTGTAATAACAAGATATGCAAGATTTTTAACAGATACAATTAAGTCAGATCTCTCTCAAAGATTTTGTGCTCAGCACTTGTCTCAGCTCAATGACATCTGCTCTCGAAGTTTTTTCTGGATTTTGAATGGAAATTTGCTCTATTCCATCATTTGATCCAATAAAACACCCCTTATAAAGGAATCTATGACACCTGTGACCTTGCAAGAAAGGAGGCCCCTTCAAACAGCTTAATTGAAAAATCTAATTGGAACAAAGAAGAAAGCATAAATTAGCTTTAAAGTATTCAAAGTAAGCAGAATAAAGATTAGGGAAGAAAGATGGGACAGAAAATTTAAAATTTTCAACGTTAATTTTTTTTAGGGATCAGGAATCTTCCCAGTTCATTAATTTGATTTATTATGAGGTATTATGGACTTTGAGAAATTCTTCATTAGTGACAGTAGAATTTTAAACACTGATTTGGGCCTGTGGGGGTTTGAAATGTACTGGTTTAAGTATTATAGAGAGAAAGAGAAAAATCCCATTATGGTAAAGTTAACCAGGACAGGAATAAATCATTGCAAGGATGTTTGTTATGTTACATTTAAACAAGGAACCAAACACCTGCCAGCATTGATCAGATGTACAATCAGGATAAATGTAGATCAGATGACATATCAGAACTATTAGGGTGAGATGTATTTCATCAAGCATTCCATAGCAGAAAATGTTTAAGAACTTCTAAACTATGAAAATTAAACCAATGCATTTTAATGTTACATCCTTAGTTTTATTTTCTTATGGCACCTATTTATAAAAATACAAATCTGCCTAATTGTATAATAGGACAGTGAGTTTCTTGTGGGTGAGAATCAGAAATGTCCTCCAATCCGGGAAGTTCAAAATGTAAAAGGATTATTAAAAGGAGACTTTTACTGAAAACTAGCTTTTGTAGCCTCAGCTGATACAGAACTCTATTTGGCATACATCTTGAATGATATTCCTGTACAATGGAGTACTGAGGAAGAATTACGCCCAACAAAATTATGAAAAATTTCACTGTAGGACAATATATATTGCATAAAAAGATTATAGAATGATATTGCTGGCTTAAAAGGAAATTGAACAAAGAAAACTGCTAAAAGTAAATAGTTTAACATAATACTTATTAGTAAAAGGAAAAGAATAAAAATTGCAGATGCCGGAAATCTGAAATAAAAGCAGAAAATGCTGGAAACACTCAGCAGGTTGGGCACTGTGTATGGAAAGAGAAAATTTGATATTTCAAGCCAGAAATCCTTCAACTGAACTGGGATAGAGAGAAGGCAAGTTATTTTTGAGCTGCATTTCCTCTACATTTTCTTTGCTTTATAAGAGTACAAGAAAATGGGAGAGACCATCTTGCCCCTTGAGCCTGCTCCACCATTTGATATGATTCTGGCTGATTTACCTCTGGCCTCAAAAATCGTCCTCTCTGCTAAACCCTCTTAGCCCCTAATACTGGATTATTCAAAAATACAGTATATTTATTTCACTTTAAATACTTACAATGAGCTAGCCTCCACAATTTCAAAGTAGAAGATTACAGGGACCTTTAATCTGAAACTTTGTTTTTTTTATTATAGATGCTGTCTGACCCGCTGAATGTTTTCCCTCAACTATTAAGACTGCTTCATTATAATTATTACACAGCAGTCAGCAACATCATGGAATGCTTCCCACTATTCTCCATGATGCTCAAAGCAATCTGTCTAAACATTTAAAACTTGATACAGGTTTCCCCCGCCATCCAAAGGTAGAGCGTTCCTATGAAACGGTTCATAAGCCAGAATGTCGTAAAGCGAAGAAGCAATTACTGTTTATTTATATGGGAAAAATTTGTGAGCATTCGCAGACCCAAAAATAACCCACCAAATCATGCCAAATAACACACAAAACCTAAAATAACAGTAACATATAGTAAAAGCAGGAATGATATGATAAATACACAGCCTACATAAAATAGAAATACTTCTCTACAACGATTGCCTGCACAGATCTCCGTAGCAAAAATCTCACGCAAGCGCTGTTGGCAAAAACATTCTCTCCAGTAACCTTTAAGCTATGAAGCTGCCAAATCATACCAAATAACACGTAAAAATACACAGCCTATATAAAGTAGAAATAATGTATGTACAGTGTAGTATCACTTACAGGAATCGGGAAGACAGCAAGCACACTGATGATGGTGTGTTAGACGGAGTCGTCGGAGTTTGGGTGGTGCAGTGGTCCCCACCCTCCGGGCAGTGACCTGATACCAATCCCTGAAGAACGCAGCGGTAGCCGGGAGGCACACAGCACATCTTTAAGAAAAAAGCCAAAATAAACATGCTAATTAATTAGGTGCTGCCCGGCACGTAAATGTTGGCCCAGATCAGAGACGATTGCCGATTGCGTCACCTCTGATCTGGACCAACAATTACGTGCTGGGCGGCACCTAATTAATTAGTATGTTTATTTCAGCTTTTTTCTTAAAGATATGCTGTGTGCCTCCCGGCTACTGCTGCATTCTCCGCGAATCGGTATCTGTCCGCGGCCTGAGGGTTGGGGTGGTGGGACACTGGGGTGTCATCTGTTTCCATTAGGGAAGGCAGCTCATCTTCTCCTATGACTACCCGCCTCGATGTCAAAAGTTGAGGTTCATTGTCTGCTGTGGCTGATGTGGAGGCTTGCTTGACTGCTGAGCCTCGCGCATTTTTCTATCATACAGTTCTTTGTAAGCACTCAAACCATCCTGCAAATATCCCCTAAACCGACGTACCCTTTCAACATTAAAGTTGTACTTTATCATTGCAGCAAAAATCTCACGCAGTTGCTTCACTTTCGCTACTGCATTTGGTTTTAATTGTTATCCTTTCCTCTTCCAATTGCATCCGCTCCTCATCTATCAGTTCTTGGTCATGAGATGCCAAAACTTCTTCATCATCTTCGTCAGCTTCCACAAGCCAAACTCACTTAGTCCTTACTTCGTTCACCACAATCGAAGCGCTTAATTATGTCTAGTTTTACGCTAAGTGTAACACCCTTACAAGCTCTTCCAGGCTTTTCCGATACCATAGAACTCATCTTGCTAACAGCTGCTCACAGGCACGTGTTTAAGCAAAATGCCGGCGAGAATGCCGTTCCCGGGGAGAGCGCCTGCTCGGGGCGCGCGCTGCCTTTTATGCGTGCTGCTTTTCTCGCGCGCTGATTTTTTTCGTAACAGTGAAAACACCTTCTGTTAGGGAAAACAGGGTACTAATGTAGGTCTTTCGTAACAGTGAGGTTTCGTAAAGCGAACGTTTGAAAAGCGGGGGAAACTTGTACTAATATACTGTACTCAAGGTTTCTTCCCAATGTGCATAACAAAAGGGAAGAGATGCACATCTCTGCATTAAAACATCACCCAGACTTAGAAACATTTGTCATACAAACACAAACATTCAAAATTTTGAATTCCCCTGTCCAACATCTAGAGTTGTGGAAAAATGTTAGTTTAATCATATACAAAGCTACAGGAAGAAATATTACAATTTATTTTTACACGAGTACTTAAAAATATTTGGATTACAGCATGAATATTTTTAAAATCTATACCTTTCCTGTTTTAAAGCATATTCAAGCATTTTAATTCTTCTGACTAGGTCCTTCTTCAAGTTTTCCTGACCTTTCCTCTCCCCTTGCAAGAAAGAAATCTGTGCCTAAAAGAAAAAACAGAAGAGGATCAGTCATCTAAAGTTGAGAGATTAGGGGCGCATATTAACACATTTGTAGATTTCAAGGCAATGAAAGAAAATATTTCTCTAATAGAGCAAAATACATCACTTCAAACTCCAATACAATTTCTATTTTCAGAAGTAAACCTACAAATTTTTTTCAGGCAACTTATTTTCCTTCAGTTACTGGCATGTCCATACCTAGGGAATGGCATGACAACCAGGAATTCAAGTGAAATTATCTCCAAAATATCCTACATACATTTCAAATAAATGTAACAGCTTAAATCCAGGATATCAAATTGCAAATTTCAATGAGTACTTAATTTCAAATTAATTTTATGACAAATCAGAAAAAAATCAAAGAACATTTCCTTTTCATGGTGGAACCATTTTTTCCTGGCAGGAACCAGTGTTCATCAAATTGTTGCCAATATTCATAAAATTTGATTATATTTCCTCAATAACCCATATTTTAAAAATGTGAAGAGCAAAAGGAATTTTGAAAAAATTCAAACTAAACATACATGAAATGAAAGCTATACACTAGGCAGAGAATTAATGCTTGCAGTTTAAAGCTTATTTACAGTTACACAGCTTCAGGTCCAGAAACTTTCATCCAGTGGAAGTTTCCAGACCAGAAATGTTTCTTCTTCCACAAATGTTGCCTCATTTGATGACTACTTCCAACATGTTCTGATTCAACTTAGACTTCTAGCAGTTGTAGTTTATTTTTTTTAAATTTACACAAGATTTTACTGACCAGGATAGACAGATAGATAGATATACTTTATTGATCCCGAGGGAAATTGGGTTTCGTTACAGCCGCACCAACCAAGAATAGAGCATAAATATAGCAACAATCAAGCAACAAAATGCAAACTATGCCAGATGGAAAGTAAGTCCAGGACCAGTCTATTGGCTCAGGGTGTCTGACCCTCCACGGGAGGAGCTGCAAGTTCGATGGCCACGGGCAGGAGCGACCTCCCGTGCCGCACAGTGTTGTATCTCGGTGGAATACGGCCGAAGTCCAACAGCAGAAAGTTCAATATCCGGTCTACAAACACTTTCCTCGATCGAAATATGACCCGGATTGCACCATCTGTTGTTAACCAGAACAGTAAGCATTCAACTCCTTTACGCTTACCGCTCTCAGGAGATGGTGATATATTATGTTGGGGTAACACATCACCATCTCCTGGTCATTTTAGTCTTGTATAAATGAAACTCAAACTACAAACCCTGGTGTACACATATTCTTATGTCATGAAGATGAGGATTATAGGACACAGACTGCAAGATTATGAGCCATAGATATATTTCACTCCATAAACAGCAATGGGTTATGCTTTGAGTCAAGCACAATGCCTTGTGTTTTCTCACCCATAATTTACAACCTATGGAATAAACTGAGCAATGTATTCCTTTGTTAAGAAAACATATCGGCCAACCTGATTATTCAGCATAAATACCTTGCTGTTACCAAATCAGAATGTTTCCCTTTTATGCAAAGTGTTGATGCACAAAGAACATAGAACAGTACAGCACAGCAACAGGCCATTTGGCCCATGATGCTGTACCAAACTAATTAAATTGGTAATCAAATGCCCAACTAATTCTCTCTGTCTATACAATGTCCATATCCTTCCATTTCCTGTACATACATGTCTCTCTAAGAGCATCTTAAATGCCTTTATCATATTTGCCTCCGCCGTATTTCAAAGTGATAACAAGAATGGTCATTACTTTGAAAATCTGAAAAAGGATTGCATGCAATCAGTAGCTAAAAATTATATCCATCCGTGATGCTAAATTTCATACCACTAGTTAATACTCAGAGGCCATAAGATTATTTATTCTAGTTCTATATGATCAAATTTTATACAAAAATAGTAAGAATACTTAAAGCAGAATCTTACCCACCCCCCAACATGAGTAATTCACAACTCTAATTGATGCAGACTATTAATGCTTGCCTTAATCTTCAGTAGAAAGGGATCATTTTAAAAGGTTCCTATTTAGAAAGTTTGTTGGCTGCAATGATTGAGGAAATTCCAGACAGATGAAAGAGGTATGATTTTATTTTGAGAGTGATTATTAAACAGAACACACATTAATATGGTGACAGGAAGAGAGGTTTGAAATCTGCAGCACCAGCTAGGTATTAGTCACTTCACTGACAGAAGTGCCAACACTGAAAATAGCAGGGCAGTAATATTGGGTGCTAACATAGTCATACATTTGCAACCAGAATGAAATAAGTACCAGCATAATCAATCATTTGGGAAAGGATGATGTGTGGGAGTGGAGTTGGTAGTGTGAATGCTAGATAACAAACACACAAAAATTATTATATATACACATATATACACACACACATTAGAAATTCAACATTTCAGAGTATGGGTGCCTCACTGTAATGTACTGCATACTTAATCATGTATAGATCTGTTTTGAGTAACTTACATGCATACGTGCCATTAAATGTAGAAAAGCATCTCTATGTGGATCACAGTAAGAAAGAGGATCCCAACCAAAATGAGGAGGCACAGGATACTTGCTTACAATAGTTTTGATTTTCTTGGATTGTGGGAAATAGAAAACAGAAAAGGATCAAAATTAGGTAATAGCATGCACTCTGAGGAACGTAGAAAGCCAACAATGTATAACAATATGGATGAAAATTTTAAATCAAAGGCAAGCAAGGTTGTTACAATGACACGAAGGAATAGAGAAAGCCAATACTGGGCAGCAAGAATAGGTACGAGGAAGGGTAATGGAAAAGGATACAGCAAATGAGTGTTGATCAGCTGAAGCTTATAGAGAATGAAGTAAAGATCAGCCATGGTGTTGCAGGTGACTGAGTATGAAATAATTAACTTACAGAAAAGGGCTTCAGAAGATAGGTTAAGGCAGATTTACTAGTAGGTAGTCTCTTTGATTGAGAGAACATCTATCTGTCCTAATGTTTAACTTAACAGAATGTTAATGATGGCAGGAAAAAAACTGAGGCTAAATATGAACGTACATACTTTGCAGCTTGCACAAAGCAGATTTCTTAAGATTTTCTGATATTTCACTGTAGTGGTATTTGTTTACCCAGGATTCTACGTTTGATAAACAGTCCAAAAGCAGAACATGGATATAGAGAGGTGGCAGTAGGTGACTGGGTATGGAAAGACGACTGTCAAGTGATCTAACCAAGGGGGAAAAAAATCAATACCCTGTTCAAAATTCATATTATAACCTCTATCTATCAGCTAATTTATATATCAAAATTTGCCTGACAGCTTAGATACCAAGAAACTGCAACTTAGACACTTGTCTTCATTAAATGTGAATGAATTAGTACAGTTTCACCAATTCTCCAAAGACAAAAACAAACTTTGGAATTGAAAATTGAAAAACCACAGCTAATGGAAGTCTGAAATAAAAACAAAGAATGCCAGGGATACTTAGATCAGTGCAGACACTACATCAGAATAAAAATGATATGGTCATTGATGACCTGAAATATTAACTGCTTGTATCTCCAGTACTTTGTTTTCATTTCATAGATAGAACTTCATAGATGGTCAAAGGCAACTTTTAGATTGTTTAAAAGTCATTTCCAGTACACAAGTGTAAAAGAGAATGGAATACAGTAACTGTTACTCTGGATCCAATGCAGCACATAACCCAAATGATAAAGAACACAATAATAATAAAAAAAAATACAATATAAATACAGTGGATTCTAGGTAATTGGGCCTTCAGTTAAGCGCAGCTGCTTATTTAGGACAACTCTTAAAGAGCATAACTTGAGTGGTTGGTGCGTGGAATGCACTGCCTGAGTCAGTGTGGAGGCAGATACACTAGTGAAATTTAAGAGACTACTAGACAGGTATATGGAGGAATTTCAGGTGAGGGGTTATATGGGAGGCAGGGTTTAAGGGTCGGCACAACATTGTGGGCCAAAGGGCCTGTACTGTGCTGTACTATTCTATGTTAACTAAGGGAAAAAATAGTTGGGATTCCCTTCATTTATTTGGCACACTATGCTGTTTAATCCGGACAGGAGACTGATGCCAATCAGTTTCTAACTAGCATCAGTCACGTGAACTAGCATGGCCGTTATCAATTATACCCTACTGGAGTGAATTTTTAAAATAGCGTCAGTTGTGTGTGTTTGTGTTGAAAAATCAGTGATTTTTGTCACGGATTGTGAGAAATAAGCTAATTCAAAACTGTTTTGTACACTGCTGTTTTAAGCATTCAGACTTGGAGATGCTGAAAATGGCCAGGAGTGAAAATGACACTATTTCCCTACTTTAACAAGTCAGAAACTATGAAGAATTTGAAAGTATTAACAATAATCTTGAATGCTACAATGAAAATTAAGATTTAGAGGATGCGATCATCAAAAGTATTGTATGAAGGCAGTCCATTATTAGGTCTCTACGCAGATTTTGTTCATTTACAGTCAATTGGCATGGCAACGCACTCTGAATGAATTTCTCTGTTGTTAACTATTAGGAACTAATACAGTTTTATAGTACCGTAGTAGTGTTGATAGTGGTCTAATTTGTTCCGCATTTCATTTGAATACATAATGTATTACTCACTTAAACTGCAGTTTGTTTTTTATAAAAAATTCCTTTTTAACCAATTCCACGAAGCTTCAGCTAATTGGGACAGCTGCTTAATTGGGCCAAAATATACTGGTTCCAATGTGTCACAATCAACCTTGTCCTCCGTATCTTTAATAAGAATGCATCCAAATTCCTTAGTTCCCAAGTTTCCATCAAACTCAATATATAAGTTTGCTGATGACACAACAATTGTAGGCCATATCTCGGGTAATGATGAGTTTGAGTACAGAGAGGAAATTAAGAACCTGGTGGCATGGTGTGAGGACAATAACCTATCCCTCAATGTCAGCAAGACGAAGGAGTTGGTTGTTGACTTCAGAAGGAGTAGCGGACCGCACGACCCAATTTACATTGGTGGTGCGCAAGTGGAACAGTTCAAAAGCTTTAAGTTCCTTGGGGTCAATATCACAAATGACCTGACTTGGTCCAACCAAGCAGAGTTCACTGCCAAGGCGGCCCACTTCCTGAGAAAACTAAAGAAATTTGGCCTGTCCCCTAAAACCCTCACTAATTTTTATAGATGCACCGCAGAAAGCATTCTTCCAGGGTGCATCACAACCTGATATGGCAGTTATCCTGTCCAAGCCCAAAAGAAGCTGCAGAAGATCGTGAACACGACACAGCACATCACACAAACCAATCTTCCGTCCGTGGACTCCCTTTACACCGCACGCTGTCAGAGCAGTGCTGCCAGGATAATCAAGGACACAGCCCACCCAGCCAACAGACTTTTCATCCTTCTTCCCTCCGGGAGAAGATTCAGGAGCTTGAAGACTCGTACGGCCAGATTTGGGAACAGCTTCTTTCCAACTGTGATAAGACTGCTGAAAAGATCCTGACCCGGATCTGGGCCGTACCCTCCAATATCCGGACCTGCCTCTCGGTTTTTTTTGCACTACCTTACTTCCCATTTTTCTATTTTCTATTTATGATTTATAATTTAAATTTTTAATATTTACTAATTTTAACTATTTTTAATATTTAATATTTGTAATCCAGGGAGTGTGAAGCACAGAATCAAATATCGCTGTGATGATTGTACGTTCTAGTACCAATTGTTTGGCGACAATAAAGTATAAAGTATAAATTCAGTTAAACCAATTGCTTTTTTTAAAAGACATAATTGCAGGATGTGGGTGGTTGCTAACAACATTTATGGCTCCTGTGGTGGCAGAGAGCTGTTTCACTGTAACCACAGAGCAGTGGCGGGAACGAATCTTCATGAGGATGAATAGTAATGCTACTTTGTCCTGCTCAGTGTCAAATTTCAGTGTTGAATTGCACTCAACCTGGACCTTACAGATGGAGACGGTGAGAATATCAGTTGGTGAGCCATTCAAGTTCAAGTTCAATTGTTATTCAACCACAAGACATATATACAGCCAAAAGAAACAGTGCTCCTGCGGGGCCAAGGTGCAAAACAGTACAATCACACGCCGTACCCTGTACATCGCTATGATAGCACGTATAGTCATAAATCAGCATAAGTCCGAGTGGCACGGCCTGAAGATTGATGGAGCATGGTATGCTGTCCTGACATCACATTTCTGCAAGGACAAGGATGCAGCAATTCTTCATTTCATTTTGGATCAACCATAGACAAATGCAATCCAGCTTGCCATCCATGGAGCAAACACTAGAAAGTCTGCAGATGCTGGAAATCCAAAGCAACACACACAAAATGCTGGAGGAACTCAGCAGGTCAGGCAGCATCTATGGAAATGAATTAACAGTTGACATTTCATTCCGAGACCTTTCTTCAGGACTGGAAAGGAAGGGAGGCCCAGGGGGAGGTGAGAAGAGGTAAGAGGCCAAAGTGGGGAAAAGGGGGAGGGGGCGGAGAAAATTTTTACTGGAAGGAGAAACCAATATTCATGCCATTAGATTGGAGGCTAGAGATCAGCATTGATGGGAGAGGGGCCTGCAGGGGCCTTGCAAATGCGCCAATGTCAGTTGCCACTTGGAAGCCTGTGCCTGAATATTTTCTAGGTCGTTCTGCATGTACAAATTAACAACCCATGTGAATAGAACTGCTCAAATCACAACATTGTGACAGAAAGACAGTTGAACAAAAGAGATGATTGAAGAAGATGATTGAGCTGAGGAAACTGCAAAGTGGAAACTTGCAGTGATGTTCCAGAAATGACAGAGGTAGGGCCCTTGTGCACCATGCATAAAACATGTCTTCGAGTTTCACACCAACTCCCATTGATTTAATTTTTATAAGATTGCTGATGCTATACTCTATCAAATGATGGGAGTCACTCACTTAACTTCAAGAATTTGGCTCCCACAAAGGTTGTAATTAGGTTTGGAGTCAAGTGTTCCTCTTGAAGCATAAATTAAGCAGATGTTGGCAATGTTTGATGGCACTTTATAAACTGAATGAGAATAGACCCAAGGAGCAGTACATTTATGGATTAGTTTTATCTTGTATTTTGTGAACTCGCACACAGACACCAGGATTTAGCTGCACTGGAACATCTCAGTTAGGCACAGGATCTGGAGGATGTCTTCAACATCACTACCGACTCATTGTTGCCCTTTTTAGCATTCCCTGTAACCAGTGCTCATGCAGGAAAATAGTTTCTGTAATAGTGAAGGATATTCAGAAGAGGCATAATTCTGATAGAAGATAGCTGCAACTGCTTAAGCCAATTTTTGCAGTTAAGTGTTAGACATTTGCCGACATTGCTCATGAGGGATATTCATGAATTCTTCCCCATCTCCTATTAGCTATGATTAGAGACAACAGAATCTGATCCATTGTTTTGTGATTGCTAAGTTGTATGTTGTCTGGTGCATTTGTTCAATATGTGGGTAGGCCTGCATCACAGCTTCACCAGGAATTCCTTGTCCTGCTCCTACCTTTTCACATTCCCCTTTAAGCCAGTAGTTTACTGGCAATGTTATAAAGGGAATGCATCTAACCACAAGGCTGCAGGTATCCGAGGAATATAATTCTGTTGCTAAAGCTGGCCCAGTGTCTTATAGATGTCTAGCTCTGAGATGCCACTTTGCACAATGATAATGTCACAACACAATATAGGGGTCCCTTGGTGTGAAAATACCCAGAGGTTCCTTTGAGTGCGATAATTTCTCCTTCCAATAGTGAGACAAGAATGAGCAAATAGATTAATATAGAACTCTTAAAGCTCTTGAAATTAAAGTTGGTTCTTCAAGATCCAGCTAGCTGAGTGAATGATGCCCAGTGATGGATATTTATTTTCCCCACTAGAATATGTTCTGTACCCTTACTACTCCCAAATCTTTTTCTAAGCAGTAAGCAATTTGATGAGGCTGAATAGCCGAGATAATCAGTAGGGCAAATTTTGCCTGTTTCTGTTTGACATGCCAGAACAGTACACAAGTTATGAAAGAAATATCAGCATTGACGAATCTTCAGAATCACTTGCTCTTGACTATATACCACAATGTCACCACTTATGGCGCGTCTTGCTAGCCAGTGCCAAAGCCACATCTAAATCCATTGCCTGTTACATTTTATTCCTATTGTAGCGAAGTAGCAGCTAGATAATTAGCTTACTGAGCCACCTCAGGGGTCAGTTCAAAGTCAATGCTAGTACTGTAGGTTTGGAGTTGCAATTAGGCCAAATCAAGAAAAGGACAGTAGATTCCTTCCCTAAAAGCACACCATGGTTTTGTAATAATAATGGTCATCACTACTGATACAGTAAAGTTTTCTCATTCTAAATCTACTTAACTGAAATAAATTCACTAGCTGCCATAGTAAAATCAAATTCAAGTCTTTTGAACGGTTGCCAAGCCACTAAATTACTATATAGGACACTCTTCTGATACTCCATATGCAGTGCAGGATACGATTTTAGTTTGACAATTTGATCATCTCAAAATTTTCTTCCTGCCTGCTTGTTTTTTTTTGGCTCCTGCACTTACGTGCATCATGTGATCTTAACCCAAGCAGTTTCCCAAGACAAATTAGATATATAACTCTAACAACTTCTTTAAAAAGTAATAATAATAATTCTTGATTTTTATACCAAAGTAAATTCTTTGGAAGCATTGACATATATTAAGGATTTGGATGATCCAAATTTTCTCATTAACTTAATGGGAGTAAAAAAAATCAGGACAGCTAGAAATAGAGCAACATTTCTTTTATTACAACACACTTGATCCACCTATCAAACTATGTGAAAGGATACCTTTTTTGTTTTTCATAGAATGGTGGTCTACAAATGAGCCACAAACTCATTTATGGATGACACCAACCCTTCAATGATTTTATTTTTCAGGGACTATATACGTTATCTTTATTTGGGAAACGAATGTTTACAGCTTTTTAACTTATGTAAGATTCTGTAAGAAATAGGAGAAGTAGGCCATTCGGCCCATCGAGTCTGCACCACCATTCAATAAATGCTCATTAATTCAAGAATGGTAAATTACATGGTCACATAGGATAAAAACTGATTAATGATGATCCTTGTATAATTAATATACTGAAACAGATAAGACTACCTTGGAATGGAGTTCAGACACAGATTGCAAAAAGCCAGCTAAAAATAAAACTATCAATTCCTCTTCACGACATAAAAACTTAATAGGGAATATTAAATGCTTGACTTGTGCAAAGTTTTGCCGAAACTGATTAGATATTTAATTCATACCAATTGGTAAACCTATTTTTACCAGTTTAATCTGAATATCTCAGCTAGAAATCTGATAGGGTATCAAGAAAGAACTTTTCTTAATGATTTATAACATGGTAACTACTGCGATAAAGGCAATTTCAAAGTTGAGAACCCCAAGTGCCACTATCTTTTTACCATCATGGTCCTCAACTTATCACAGCCACCTCTGGTTTAATTTCACAAGACTTGTAATGGATATGAAATTCAGTGAATAGCATGATACTGTTCAGTATAATTTGCCTTGTACAAAATAGTTGCAAACGTCCTTCTGTTTCCTCCATAGCAATAGGGTACTAAAAATATCCGTGTCCCAATTTTATCTCGGCTGTTTCAACATAGTAATTTACTCAGATATTCTTTCTTCTTCCTACATGTACTGTTTTACATGTTATTGAATTTAAAATGCTGGCATTCCACCTACATGGCAATATAATTAAGGCAGTACAGTGATTGTTACTGAATTAGTAATCCAGAGGCTGATTAGTTCACATGCCTTCAAGGTAGCTTGTGAAAACTGAATTCGGAGCTCAAAAGTTAGAATTAAATAAGGCATGACGAAAGGACCAAAATCATCTCCTCCACTAACAAACTCCAGGGAAGGCAAGTCATCTTGCTTTTGTGCAACTTTTTCCCAAACCAAAGTATTCAATTATGTCTTAAGCGAACAATAAAATGTGAGCCTTACAGCAAAACTATCATCCCCCCCCAAAAAAATCTCTTGTACATTAACTCCCAAACTTAATGCAACTGATCCTATTTCCAAGTATGATAATTTGTATTAAGCTTCTGAGTTCAAGGGATCAGAATTCTCAGTACATAAAAAATGATCCAAGATCACTAGCAGGAGCGGGAAATAACTAGAAAATTTTATGGTAGAGAAGTATTGTCAAGTAATTATGAAAGTAATAAGTCTTCAAAAGAAGGTGAAAACAATATTGAAAATTGTGCTCTCAGCAACAGATTATAAACATTTCATGGATTCAAGTTTTAAACTGAGCCATCAGGATATTTCCTGAGCTTTGGGCAACAAACGTTGAATAAAGTACATTAATATGTCCCTGAGCAACAGTTCAGTTAAAACACTTATTTTAAGTTATGAAGTGGCAACGCAGTTTACAGTTTTCCCAGTTGGCAGCAGTATGCTCTACAGTGCATCATCTTATTCATGAAGCTAAAAAAAAACTACTTTGCAAATTGAGTATTACAACAACTCAAACACACCTACCATTTGCAATTGTGCGCAATCCTTATTAAATTCAATCAATATAGATGTTGCACTGTATAACCAGTTCAGCAACAAAAAGTGCAGAAAACTAGTCAGTGTCTATTACTAAAGTTTCACCTATAAAATCTGTTATTTTAACTGAAAACCAGTAATTTTGCAAATTAACTGGTCTATTTTATTCAGGATGCTTGTCTAAACTTAATTATTGAACAAATTACACATTTTATCCATGCTTGTTTGGTTTTAATTGTATGGTATCTCCTCGGTAGCCAATTTGAAAAGGGGGCACAAATTAAAAATAGTTTGAACAAAGTACTTTAGATACAATTTGTTTCCAAATGTTGTGGCCAGTCAGAACAATTTTATGCATACTCATGCCTACATTTTTCTCTGGTTGGTCAATGACAACAGGAATTGTTAATTTACAGCTACATATTCATTACCCACATTTCAAGGGTTGCTCATATCACAACAAGTTTGTCACATGGTGTGAGCAGAATTATCTGCAGTTTAATGTGAAAAAGACTAAGGAGCTGGTGGTAGACCTGAGGAGAGCTAAGGTACCGGCGACCCCTGTTTCCACCCAGGGGGTCAGTGTGGACATGGTAGAGGATTACAAATACCTGGGGATACAAACTGACAATAAACTGGACTGGTCAAAGAACACTGAGGCTGTCTACAAGAAGGGTCAGAGCCGTCTCTATTTCCTGAGGAGACTGAGGTCCTTTAACATCTGCCGGACGATGCTGAGGATGTTCTATGAGTCTGTGGTGGCCAGTGCTATCATGTTTGCTGTTGTGTGCTGGGGCAGCAGGCTGAGGGTAGCAGACACCAACAGGATCAACAAACTCATTCGTAAGGCCAGTGATGTTGTGGGGACGGAACTGGACTCTCTGACGGTGGTGTCTGAAAAAAGGATGCTGTCCAAGTTGCATGCCATCTTGGTCAATGTCTCCCATCCACTATATAATGTACTGGTTGGGCACAGGAGTACATTCAGCCAGAGACTCATTCTACCGAGATGCAACACAGAGCATCACAGGAAGTCATTTCTGCCTGTGGCCATCAAACTTTACAACTCCTCCCTTGGAGGGTCAGACATCCTGAGCCAATAGGCTGGTCCTGGACTTATTTCCTGGCATAATTTACATATTACTATTTAACTATTTATGGTTATATTACTATCTATTATTTATGGTGCAACTGTAACGAAAACCAATTTCCCCCAGGATCAATAAAGTATGAATATGGCTAAGCATTTGATAAAGATCACTCATTCATAAGCAAACCTCTATTTATTCTATTTTGCTTGAACAAATAGATTTATTAAAATGTTATGATGAATGCACATAACTGCCAATTGTTAGCTATTTAGGTCTCAATACATCTCAGAGTTCCAAGAATGCTCAGATGGTATGGAGGTCAGTTACAGAGCCTTGAAAAAGTATTCAGCCCCCACAACTATTTTCACATTTTACTCTCACTTTCCAAATTTAAAATATATTGAATTAGGACTATTTGAGCTAATCTACAAAACACTGTGCATCATATCAAATCAAAAGAAAGATTCCAAAATTTAAAAAAAAAGGCTGAAAAAGTATTCTTCCTCTTTGTAGTTACAATGCTAACTTTCCTCAGCTGCAGTACTGTACATTATCTTACTGTATATTGGAGGATCACCTGTTTTCAATGAATTCATAAGAATCTCTCTCTAAGGTCCAACTGTATGGTAGATTTTCATCAGACCAAACCAAAACTAAGATGAAAGAGCATTCAGGACAAGACAAGGAAACAATCATGGAGAAGCACAAACCTGGGGAAGGGTACAATACCATCTTAAAGGCACTGAACATACCTGGAGTTCAGAGCTGAAAAATTGGAGAAATGTGAAACCACAGGCACACCGCTTAGGTCTGGTCACCCATCTAAACTTAGCCTCTGGAGAAGAATGGCACTTGAAAGAGAGGCACCAGCAGACACTCTGAGTGAGCTGCAGAAGTCGGTGGCTGCAACTGGAGATGAACTTCATGGCCTCACAATCTCCAAGGCCTTGCACAAAAAGGGTATTTATGGAAAAGTGGCAAGGAAGAAGCCTTCGCTTAAAAATATATATATCCTTGCTCATCACGACTTTGCGAAGTGTCACTTAGAAGACACTTAAAGATGTGGAAGAAAGTCTTATGGTCTGACGACTCAAGGTGGAACTCCTTGGCCTCAACATGAAGCTGTATGTGTGGTGTATACCTTACACTGTGCATCAGCCATGTAACACCATACCTTTAGTACAGTATGGTGGAAGTAGCATCATGCTCTAGGGATGCTTTTCTATAGTAGTGACTGGAAATCTAGTCAGGATTGATGGAAAGATGAAAGCTGCTAAATACAGAGAGATACTGGATAAAATTCTGCTAGCCTCTGCCAGAAAGCTTAAAACTGGGGAGGAAGTTTGTCTTTCAGTAGGACAACAGCCCAAAGTAGACTGCCAGAACTACGGTGAGTGACTTCAAATTGAAGAAAACTGACATCCTTGGGTGGCCCAGTCAGAGTCCTGACCTTAGCTCAATCAAACATCTCTAGTAAGACCAAGACCTGGCACAGCTTGAGCAATTTTGCAAGAAGGAATGAGCAAATCTTGCCCCATTGAGTTGTGCAAAGCTAACAGGGACTTTTTCAAAAAGACTACTGGTTGTAATAGCTGCGAGAGTTGGTTCAACTAAGTACTGAGCAAAGGGGGATGAATACTTTTGAACTGCTGACATTTTAGTTTTTGAATTTTTATTTTTTCATGCTTTATAATTTTCCCTGCTTTTTGGGCTCTACTGTGAAAAAGGAGCATGTGATTCACAAATAAAAATTCTTGTCAAATTGACCAAAACCCAGGTTGTAATACTCATTTATGTGAACAAAACAGTGGGAGCTGAATATTTTTATAAGGCACTGGAGTTGTTCATTCATTTTAACTTTTAGTTATACCTGAATAGTATTTTGAGTCTCTGGTCAGAGACTAAGAACTGTTAAAAAGCCTTTGGCAGCAATAAGCTATTAGCTCTCAATAAGTCCAGTGAAATCTCAGTGGTATGTCACCTGAGGGCTACTCACCACCCAAAGCTTGTTGATTTCAAAATTAAAGTCAACATGAGTCTAAGAGAGAAAAATATCTCACTTAACGAGCATCAAATATAGAAATAAGTAATGGTCAACAGCAGCATAGATACCTTTGAACTCTTTAGGCAAACAGAATTACGCCAAACTTTCATACAATATTCAATTGTATTCAATTATAAAGGTTCAAGGTACAGTAAACAGCTATCCAAATCAATCAAAGTCCACAGATGCAACACAAACTACTGGAGGAACTCAGCAGGCCAGGCAGCATCAATGGAAAAGAGTAAACAGGCGACATTTCGGCCGAGACCCTGCATCAACACTGGAAAGAAAGAAGTCAAAGTAAGAAGGTGGGGATAGGGGAGGAATAAGTACAAGGTGGCAGGTGATAGGTGAAACTGTGAAGGGGGGGTACTGTGAAGAGGTGGCAAGTCGACTGGTGAAAGAGATAGAGGACTGGAGAAGGGCGAAGAGGACAGAAGGCCATGGAAGAAAGGGAAGCGAGACGAGCACCAGAGGGAGGTGATGGGCAGGCAAGGAGATAAGGTGAGTGGGGAAAATGGGAATGGAGAATGGAGAAGGAGGGTGGGGTGGGGGTGGAAGAATTACTGGAAGCTTGAGAAATCAACACTCATACCAAAAGGTTGGAGGCTACCCAGACTGGCCCTCCAATCTGAGTATGGCCTCATCATGGCAGGAGAGGAGGCTACAGACTGACAGGTTGGAATGGGAAATAGAATTGAAATCAATGCCTTCTGAGAGATCCAGCTTTTTCTGACAGACTTGGCTTGGCGAAACAGTCTCCCAATCTACATCGGGTCTCACCAAAATGCAGGAGGTCACGCTGGGAGCACTGGAAACAGCAAATGACCCCAACAAACTCACAGGTGAAATGTCACTTAGCTTGGAAGGATTGTTTGGAGCTGTGAATGGTAGTGAGGGAAGTAGTGTAGAGGCAGGTGTGGCACTTGTTCCACTTGCAAGGGTAAGTGCCAGGAGGGAGATCAGTGGGGAGGGACAAGTAGACAAGGGAGTCTGACAAGTGATCCCTGCGGAAAGTGGAAAGTGGGTGGGTGGGGGAGGGGCGGGAAAGACGTGCTTGGTTGTGGGGTCCCATTGGACATGTCAGAAGTTTATAGAGAATTATGTGCTATCATATTTCAATGCTTTGTGGATCTCTACCTCTACTATACTTTCAGGCAGACAGACTGCAGAGATTATTTAAAACATGTCAGTTCACTCACTTCTTTGGCATTGAGTCCTTTAATGTAGCACCCTTCCCAGTTTTTGTACGTCTTATATATTCTCTAAGCCTCACTTGCTTTGAAGAAAACAAGTCCAGCTTATCCAGTTTCCTCACAGAAGAGAATGGTTTTAAGATCTAAATGTCTAAAAAAAATTTGTCCGGCTTGTATTGCTCAATTTACCAACAAGAACCAAACAATGATTACGCGACTGCAGAAATTTCTAGTTTTTGCAGGCTAATTACAGAAGAGAACGTGCGTTTTGGAAAAAAGAAAGCAGAATGGGACCTGTTCCAATTTCATAAGTTCATCAGTCAAATTTGAGAATTCTTCTGTTCTTTCAAATAACAGATCCACAGTTATAGCCAGTTGTGGCAATTGGTAAGTGTTATTTAAGCTATCCTCGAATGCGATCTTGTAAAGTTTTGAATGCCTGCTAATAATAGCTGCTGGCAACCACTTTCCCTAAAGTACACCTTTTACTCGAGAACAAAAACCACTTCCATTACAAATGCAGAAGCTATTTTGAGGGTGGAATCTCTCTTTTAGGAATTGATTCTTGAGTTAAGAAACACAATAATAAATACAGAAACTATGAGTTATGAAACAATGAACCTGTGGTCAGCTGATTCCACAGTATATTTTTAGTAGATTGTGGGCTTTGATGTGTAAGGAGATGATTTCATTTCAAACATTTGATGGCTTAAGCTTAGCTTTGCAGTTGAATTCTCTTAATTATGAAAGCTTTAATTTGCAGTGATATAGATTGATTGTGAGTCTCCACAGATGTTTGACTCGCCTTTACCTAAGAATATACATTTGTGGGCCCAGCTGATAAACTAACACTCAGGAATTTAAAAATGCTTTCTCCACCATTAATCGTCCAATGAAGACGAGCACGTATGCCTTTATTCCTCTTCCTGAAGCGAATCAGCTCTACTGACATTTAGCAAGAAGTTACTATTACAGCTGAACCAGGTGTCCAATCTTGCTCCTGTACACTGACTCATCACCACCCATGATTTGTTCAACAACAAAGGTATCATTGGTGTATTTGTATATGGAAATGAGAGACTGTCAGCAAATAAGCATGTAAACAGTATTGCTCCAATTAGAATCACAGAAGGGAAAACTAGTACAAAAATACGATTGAAGGCTCTTTATCTGAATGCACATAGAATTAATAAGCTAGGTTGATTGGGAGTCAGAATTGGGACACAAATGGAAATCAGTATGATCAACAGCCGATACAGAGTCACACTTGCAAAGTGACTTTAGTCAGGAATTAAATATTCTGGATACATAACTTTTCAAAGAGGCAGGAAAAATGGAAGACTAGCCCTGATATTTAATAACCCAATAAAGGGAGTACTGAGGAACGACCTGAGTTTGGAAAATCAAAAATAGTAGCCTGCATGGATCCAAGAAAAAACTAGCAGTACGAAACATTGGCGAGGTTTGTATATACGTTCCTAAACACTGCATAAATAGTAGAAATAAATGTGCGGACCGTTTTCTAATAAGGGAGAAAATCCAAAATTCAGCAATGCAAAGGGACTTGGGAGTCCTTGTGCTGAACACCCTGAAGGTTTACTTGCAGGTTGAGTCGGTGGTGAGGAAGGCAAATGCCATGTTAGCATTCATTTCAAGAGTTCCAGAATACAAAAGCAGGGATGTGATGCTGAGGATTTATAAGGCACTAGTGAGGCCTCACTTTGAGTTCTGTGTACAGTTCTGGGCCCCTCATCTTAGAAGAGGTATGCTGGTGTTGGAGAGGGTCCATAGGAGGTTCACATGTATGATTCGAGGAATGAAAGGGTCATCATATGAGGAACATTTGATGGCTCTGGGTCTGTACTTGCTGGAATTTAGAAGGATGAAGGAGGATCTCATTGGAACCTTTCGAATGTTGAAAGGCCTAGACAGAGTAGATATGGAAAGTATGTTTCTCATGGTGGGAGAGTCTCGGACAAGAGGGCACAGCCTCAGGATAAAGGGGCATCCATTCAAAACAGAGATGCTGTGAAATTTCTTTAGCCAGAGGGTGGTGAACTTGTGGAATTTGTTGCCATGTGCAGCTGTGGAGGCCAGGTGGTTGGGTATATTTAAGGTAGAGATTGATAGGCTCTTGATTGGACATGGCATCAAAAGTTATGGGGAGAAGGCCGGAAAATGGGGTTAAGGAAGAGGAAAAACAGGATCAGCCATGATTGACTGGCAGAGCAGACTTGATGGGCCAAATGGCGTAATTCTGCTCCTATGTCATATGGTCTAAAACATACCAGTTTAGGAAAACAGATGTAAAAAGGATAATACAATAATAATACGATATAAAAATATAATAATAACCAGTCTATGTATACCGCACAAACCAAATTTATAGTACAAAAGTGAAGGATGAATTAGCTGTGTATAAGAGAATGTCAGGATCAATAAATTGAAGAAAAAACAAGCCAACAGGCTATTATAGATCTCGTAAACTGTAATAAGGATTAATTGATGATCCGATGGCTAAGGAGTCTTTAGGGATTTATGATCATAATATAAAGGGATTCTATATAATGACTGAAAGTTATTGATTTCAATCTGGCACCAAGGTCAGAAACTTGAATAAAACAAACCACTAAGTCTAGTAGTACAAGTTGGCTTTGGTGAACTCAGAAAACACATTGAAAAGATATAACAGCACATCAGCAATGCTAATTGTTAAATAATTAACACAGGTTGAGTACCCCTTAACCAAAAATCACAAATCCAAGTTTTTTTGAGCGCTGACATGATTTCACAAAAGGAAAATTCCACAAGGCGCTGGGAAGGTTCCCCAGGCGATGCTCAGGACTCAGCACACCAGACGGTTCTGAGAAATGATGTCACATCTGTAATGAACAGAAGTTAATGAGAAATAGAAAAACACTACATAAAGCAAAAAATGAAGATTATGTATTGAAAGGATGGATTCATCAGCATTAAGTGAACATATGCCACTTAACAGAATGCTGATCATGAAACAAGCAAAATCTATCACAATGAACTGAAAATTGAAGGTTTTGGGCCTATTATCTGAGAAAAGGTATTGGAGAAGGTCCAGTAGAGGTTCACAAGAATGATTCCTGGAATTAAAGGGTTAACATGAGGAGCGATAGCTCTGGGCTTGTACACACTGGGGTTTAGAAGAATGAGGGGGCACCTCACTGAAACCCATCGAATATTGAAAGGCCTAGATAGACTGGATCTGGAAAGGACGTTTCCTATAGCGGGTGAGTCTCAGACTAGACGGCACAGCCTCAGAAAAGAGGGATGTCCACTTAGATGAACAGAAACTTCTTCAGCTAGAGGGAGGTGAATCTGTGAAATTCATTGCCATGGATGGATGTGGAGGTCAAGTCATTGAGTATATTTAAAGCAAAGGTTGATAGATTTTTAATTAGCCAGGTCGTCAAAGGTGACAGGGAGAAGGTAGGAGGATGGGGTTAAGAGGGATAGTAAATCAGCCATGATGGAATGGCAGAACAGACTTGATGGGCTGAATTGCCTAATTCTGCTCCCATGTCTTATGGTAACTGTGAATATTCAGCAGGCTGGTCGCAGAAGTTTTAAAAAAAGGCACAACATTAAATATATAAAGATCTTAAAAAAATTAAAGATAAGGCATCTACTGATCCCGAGCAGCAAACAAATTCATTGATGAGTTTGCCAAGGTCATCACTGACAGAAATCTAACATCAGAAGAGGTTGACAATGCTGAATGTTTTTATTCCTTACATAAAACCTAGAAGTACAAATACAGTGCACTGTAACCTTTTAATCAAGACACTGCATTGTAAGTGGAGACTGAAAGCCTGCTGTTGTTTGTTGTTGTTCAACAGCTGATTCAGGTATTTTCCTAATGCTGTTGTGCTGTTTTTGTTACACTGCACACAAGCTAACAAGTATATTTTCATATTAATGGTATGTAGCGATTTTTACTGTTAAGTACATAGGTGCATGTGTGATGAAAAAGTGTATGACAAAGACCACTTACTGGCAGCACAAATTCAAAGTTGGAAATGATGGCTATCTCAAGCAAACTCATTATATATTTCAAAATTTTAAAAATCCGAAATCTGAAACTCCTATGACCCCAAGCATTTTGGTTAAGGGGTACCCAAGCTGTAGTATACATGCATTTCACTTGCCCTTTAATACTACAATATTCTGCAAAAACCAAAGAAAGAAATCCAGCTATAGCTATCAAAATTTAAAGGCCACTAGGATTTGCAGAAGGCTACGAAACATCATTAAACAAATTAGAGCATATGGTATCAGGGGCAACATGTCATCATCTATAAGTGACCCAGCATTCCTCTAGAAGTGGAAATATTCAGGTTATCATTCTTTTTTGAAAGTTGTTTTATCTTTAATGTTAAATCTTCCTAAGAAATGTCACTTACAAATTCTGTTTTGTACACCGACAAAATACTTGTGCATTAGGAAAGTTTCAAAGAAGGAAGTGGACAGCATGTTCACACTGTCAGTTGTTTCACAAGAAACTCATGGCATACCTTCAAGGAAGGAACTAATTACATTTTAAGAGTGGGTGTGCTTGGTTATGCAATGCAAACATCAAGTTATAATATATTCTGTGTGCAGCTATCTTGGCACATTTTGCCAGCTTCATTTTGAACTGCAAAATTTCTAGACAGCCTTTAAAAAGAGCGCTTTTGAAAATTATATCAGTGCTTGCATTATGAATCTATCATGTGAAAACATGCATACTTGCATCCCAAGTTTAGTCTGACTCATCAGTTGTCTGTTCAAATATTCAAAACTAGTATTACTGTATTACCTCAATCCTGTATCTGTCTCTGCATGAAATTGCACTCCTTCTGTCCTAGCATTCCCACAAAAGCAACTGCTATTCTTAGTGGAGTGAAGTTTCATTATGAGAAAGAAGATGTGCATTTTCATATTTATGCTTGCTACCTTAATTTATTGCATTCAACTTGCATCAGAATGCACCTCTCTAGCAACAGAAGATGGCAAGAAATGCTAGAATTCTTACTTTGATGTAGGTCTATTTGAAATCAAAGGAGAATATATAAATGTCTATGTTTACTTAGAATCACAAAACTACAACACAAAGCCACATGTTGACAAGGATGCCTCAGGTAAAAAGCAGAAAAATCACAGGTGCAGTTACAGCAAATATAGCCCAAATGATTTAAAGATATTAAAATGCAAATACACAAATACTGAAAGACTGACATTGAAATTATTTGTACCAGTAGCTATATTGAACACAAAAGAATGTTTAGAACAGAGCTTAAAAGTTCTATGTAACCTTGTAAATGTATTGTGATTTTCAGTAACACAAAGCTGTGTCACCCAAGCCTGTGTCAAGAAATGTGATTGAAAAATATTGTCTTTATTTATTTATTTCCCCGACCAGCTCTCCCCACCCACACAAATTCCATCAGAGCAAATTTTATTCTTGGTAGAGATTTGTGCATTCTGTAAGGGTGAACTTAGTGGAGTGATTGTGTGCGGTTTTGGGCTCCTTATTTTAGAAAGAATATACTGACATTGGAGAGGGTTCAGAGAAGATTCACGAGAATGATTCCAGGAATGAAAGGGTTACCATATGAGGAACGTCTGGCAGCTCTTGGGCTGTATTCGCTGGAGTTCAGGAGAATAAGGGGGGGATCTCATAGAAACATTCTGAATGTTAAAAGGCCTGAACAGATTAGATATGGCAAAGTTATTTCCCAAGGTAGGAGATTCTAGGACAAGGGGGCACAACTTCAGGATTGAAGGATACCCATTTAGAACAGAGATGCGGAGAAATTACTTTAGTCAGGAGGTGGTAAATCTGTGGAATTTGTTGCCACGAGCAGCTGTGGAGGCCAAGTTATTGGCTGCATTTAAGGTAGAGATGGATAGATTCTTAATTAGCCAGGGCATCAGAGTATGGAGAGAAGGCAGGGGAGTGGGTATAACTGGAAGAATTAGATCAGCCCATGCCTGAATGGCGGAGCAGACTCAATGGACTGAATGGCCTACTTTTGCTCCTATATCTTATGAACTTCCTGAATTGGGGGGGGGGGAGAGGAAGAGAGGGGGTCACCTGTACTCAAAAAGGACATGGGAGGAAAAAGACTGCAACATGGAGAAACATAACGTGAGACAGAGACATTTCTTTGTGCTTTGGGAATGGCTACAAAACTAGCTTTCCCATGAAATGAAATGAAGAACCCTAGTTCCAAAATTAGAACAGATTTTGAAAAGTTTTATTTTCCTGCCTCTAATTCTCTTGTCAATAGAGAATAACTATGTTTCACTAGAACTACCTTTGAGGCACATACTTAAAACTAAACTGGATAAGTGCAGTGGAATCTGACTAATTGGGCCATTGGTTAATTGGGGCAGAAAATTATCTGGGACAACTCTTGAAGAACATAAACTAATGGAGAAAATGGCTAGGATTCTCTTCACTTATTTGAGACACTACACCACTTAAAAGGGATAGGAGATTGTTGCTGAACATTTTCTAACTATTGCCATTTGTGTGCACTTGTGTGGCCCTTAGACATTACATTGTGCTCAGAGTGAACAGTTTTTAAATAGCACCAGTTTGAGTGTGTGTTTTTGTCACTGATAGGTGGCAAGAAATAAGCATTGAGGCTTGGAGAAGCCAGAAATGGGTGGATGTGAAAAATAAAACAATTTCACTACTTCAACAAGTTAGCAACTATGAAGAATTTGAACATAACGACAAATACCTTTAACGCTACGAAGAAAATGAAGATATGGAGGATGCAATCATTATAGCATTGTATGAAGGCAGTCCATTATCTACAGTAGGTGGCTACATTGATTTTGTTCAATTACAGTCAAAGAATACGGCAACATACATTGGATGAATTCCTTTATTGATAACTATTAGGAACTAAAACAGTTTTGTAGTAGTACTGGTAATTGTTGTGTAATGATATTGCAGTTATATTTGAGTCAGTGTGTGTATGTTTGTGTGTGCATGCGTGTATGTATGTAAATGTTGATTAAGCACTCCCATTTGTTCAAATAATTCATTATGGTTAAACGTAAAATACATTAATTGCACATGTCATCACGCTACCATATGATATGTGCGCACCTCGCTTAAAGTAAACAAACTAGATCCATGTTCGTAGACTCTTGTTTCTTCCTTTGAATTAATTTAATGTTTTGAAGTTACAAAACATAACATTGGCGATGAAGTATTTTAAGAATGAACCTGAGACAGCTACGGAACTGTTCAAGCAGAGCGAGTCATTCGAACTAAAAAAAATGCTTCAAGGAATGGCGAAACAAAGTAGCACCTGTTTCTGGAAGGGAAGACACGTTAAAGTTTTTAAAAAAGGCCGCAAACGGAAGAATTCAGGGGTCATAAAGAGTGAGTACCAGTGATAATCATTAAAAAAAAGAGAAATGGTTGATGACTTCAGAAAGATTGACCAGTTTGATTACACAACGGGTAACTGGCTCATGTATTTTGAAGCAAATGAAATAACCAAGGAGAAGAGAGTGCCAGTTTTTTCCGATTTCATTGTTTAAAGGCATACAGTTTGCTTCGAAGTTTGCCTGCTCCAACAAACTATCAGAAATAAGCTTTGTTACTAAAGTAAAAGTGATGCACTGAGTCATTTAGTTTGTAGAATCTTAAAAGAGGAGGAGGAGAAGAAAGCCTTTAACTCCGAGTGGAGTCATTGGGACGCTGTCATGATGGCATTTTTTTTTAAAGCAGGCTTTCTTATTTTTACGAAGCTGAGTTGCTAGCTTGACGCTCAACCCAGCACGGATGTAAAGTGTGCAAGGGAGCCAGCTGGATACAAACACAGGTGCCTTCAATCCGAAGTCCGGCGCTGACACCACTACCCACCAGCCAGCCGAATCTTAAAAGTATTTAAAAATGACTCCTAACTGAAGCACAGCTTACATTCAAACAAACAGTGGAAATCGTTGTTTCAATGGAAACCACAGACACGCAGTTGAGTTGCAATCAGGAATGAAAGTGAGCATAAATAAAATTACAGCGTATAAAGATAAACCCGCCTGGCCAAAAAAAAAAATTGTGTTACAGTTATGGCAGGGGCTCACATTCACCAAACAAATGCAGATTTAAAGATGAAACTTGCAGAAAATGCAACAAAATAGAATACATACAAAGAGCATGTTCAGCAGACCAAAATAAATGGGACTGCTCAGAGAAGAGAAAAAGCTAAAAAGTCAAATTACAATTTCAAAAAGAGCACTAATTTGAGTACACTTGAAAATCTGATAACGATGAGAAATACACAGGATTGCGTAGCCTTGAATTCAACAGTGTGAATTAACAATAGACAAGCAATTTGGCTTACAACAGAACTGATCAGCAAATTAATTAAAATGGAATTAGACACTGGTTCTGCTGTTTCAGTCATTCCACAAAATGAGTTTGAATGACATTTCAAACGTACTGAACTGAGGCCTGCAGATATCCACCTACGAACTTATACTGGAGAAAAGATAACTCCTGTGGGAATGACATTCGTAATGGTAAAATACAACAAGCAACAAGCTATATTGAACTCGTACGTGGTAATTGCAGAAAGATCAGCATTGTGGGGGCATAGTTAGTTGAGACAACTACAACTTGATTGGAGATCCATCCACCAATTGCATACCACCATCCTTTGCAATGAAGGCATCTGAAAGTGAATTCAGAAAAATACTCGATGATGCCTCAACTGTCTTTATGCCAAACACCATGAACCATTGCCCAGAGGACAAACAGGTGTTGGTGCCAACCTCTGTGTCTCTGGTTGAAAAGCACTTTGGACCCAGGAAGAACCATGCTGCTCAGAGGAATCCAACTACAACAATTTTTGTAGGCAACATACCTGAGAAAACTCCTGATATGTTAATCAAGCAGTTACTTGCAAAATGTGGCTTGGCTTTCAGTAGGAAGAGAGTTCAAGGAGCTTCAAGAAAGTTATAAGCATTCGGCTTTTGTGAGTATTCAGAACCAGAAATACTCTGCATGCATTAAGGTTATTGCATGAATTTAAGGTGGGAGACAAAAAGCTGCTTGTAAAAGTAGATGCAAAGACCAAGACCCAGCTAGATGAAAGGAAGGCCAAAAAGAAATGAGTCAATACAGATATGAAAACAGAGGATTCATCAGATGATGTTGTGGATGAGGAAACGAAGAGGAGATATCAGATTGTAAAGGCAGCAATAGAAGGATTATTAAGAGCTGAGAAAGAAAATGGTGTGAAAGAGATGGAACATGAGAAAGAAAAAGATCAAAGTAGATCCAGAGAGAGAAAAATGGAGAAGAAAATTGGCTACTGCTATCAGAACCACTTCCTACAGTCCCAAGAGTCAATTCCTACAACCACTACAGAGAAGGCCCCAGAACCTGAGATTGTTTCACAGCCACAAGTCTCACCTGCCAAGCAGAGTGATCTCCCTTGCTAGGAAAGATGTTATCCCACAAGAGTTAGAAATACTCCATAGGTTAAATTGTTAGGCCTGAATGGGGTAGTTTAAATTTACTGTGCCGTCCATGTCTGTATATAGTTGTATTATATGATATACTATGCACATAGTTGAGATGCATTAATTGCATATTTTATCACGTTACAGCATGATAAATGTGTGCCTCGCTTAAAGAAAACTCAAACTAGACCTGTGTTCTCGTCTTCCATTTAATTAATTTAATGTTTTGAAGCTACAAAACAGAGATGGCACTCAGTACTCAGTGTCAGAGAGCTGATCAGAACTCCAAGTTTTCGGATGACTCAGAGTCAGATTGTGGCCGGCGTGGCAGGGAGAGGTTTTCTTCCTTCTCCCGTCTGTGTGAGATGTGGGACATTTGAGAAACTTTGAACTTTACTGTGCTCACGGACTTCTTCATCAGGTTATGGTATTGTGCACTGTTGTAACTATATGTTATAATTATGTGGTTTTGTTAGTTTCTTTAGTCTTGGTTGGTCCTGTGTTTTGTGATATCACACCGGAGGAATATTGTATCATTTCTTAATGCATGCATTACTAAATGACAATAAAAGAGGACTACGTGTCTTCATAATATAACAGTAATGTTCTAATTTCTACTGTTTTTTATTTAAATACGTAATTTGTTACACAAATGGTAGTTTGTCTTTTTTTAAAAATACCTTTTTAATTATTTTCATTGAACTTCAGCTAATTGGGACAGTCACTTAATTGGGCCAAAATATTCTGGTGCTGATGTGTTCCAATAAACCGGAATCCCCTGTATTTGAAAACACACAAAGTGTAAGATGGGAAAGAGAAAATATCTGCAGCTGAAAAGCCAGTTGTTCTGAATCTGGGTTCAGGATATATTTACTGGAATATAAGCATAGGCATCCATCATTTCAATGGTTCATCTAATTGTGTAGGTTTTCCACTGGAAACATTCCACTGACAGGGCAGTCAAAACGGATGGCAGGTTAATTAATAAATTGTTTTAGAATTGCCCAAGGATAGTGCAAGCCATTTCCATTTATATAATGGAAGAATAGCAGGAAAAATTCCAAAACGTACTCCAGCTCATCCTCAGAAGTGAAATTAAATTCCCAGAGTGCAGGCGAGACTGACAATATATTTTTAAAACCATTTTTGGTTACTTTATAATTATTTTGCATGACAAAACTCCTACCACCATTCAATGCATTTAAAGTGTATTGTATGAGAGTTGAGAGCTGTGCACACATTAAGTATGCATAAATATTTAGGATCCACAGTGAGGTAACAGGAGGTGAATTTGAGAGAGATGGGAAAACTTGGTGCAGGGTGATGGCAGGGAGTGGGGAGAGGAGGCTAAGAGAATCAGAAAGAGGGCATTGAAGCAAGGAGGAGATGGAGAGCCAAAAAGTGTGGTCACAACAGGGCTACTGCGTGCGTGCGTTCTCACACATACGCAACACGATGCAAGGTTTCACTGCTAATGTAATGGCTTCTCTGTAATGTTCCACTGCTAAGGTAATGGCTTCTCTGTAGCAGAAGGGTCTGGATTATGACTAGAGATAAAAGGACATGTTAGCCATTGAGCTGGAGGTTATTCTTTCTTGTGTGTCTGGGAGCCAGGATTTCATGGTCTTTTGCCAGGGAGATATGAGGAGAGAAGACACGAATGGAGAGTTGGTAGACTGCCGGACAGAGTGGACTTGGAGCGAGCGTCTAAAGGTCAACGACGGTCGGAGGAGGTTGATGGTGGACGAACGGCCTTATCAGTGCGCTCCAACGTTGCACATTAGACTGCTTCACGAGAAAGGGCCCTTTTCCTTTTTTTTCTTTACTAACCATATAGTCAAATTAAGAATTATAAAGCTCAATCGTTTACTCACATATTGTGTACTGTTTATTATTTCATGGTACTGATTTGTAACAGGGGACACATCGCACAGCGCTCACCCAAACGAGATTTCTTAAGTTTGCTAGACCTTGCTAGACATGCTCGGGACTCTGGAGATCAGCAAGAAGAGCAAGTGGAGTCAACATATTGGGCGTCTGGTTCACAGTTACAACTGTACACGAAATGAAGCTACTGGGTACTCGCCACATTATTTGATGTTTGTGCGCGAGGCGAGGTTGCCCACTGACTGATGAGAATGACTTAACCCCGAAGATTCATCTGAAGTACGTGTCTGATATGAGAAGAGAGCTGAAAAGGGCTTATGAATTAGCTAGGGTCGCGGCTGTCAAGTAGAATCAAGGAAATAAGAAATAAGAGTCCTCATAAGGAATTTGGGGCTACCTGGAAAGCATAAGTTGGTTGACCGCTGGGCGGCTACGCCCTATGAGGTGGAGAGTCAGATGCCAAACCTATCAGTTTTTTGGGTGAAACCAGAGGCTGGGAATAGGCCTGTCAAATTCTTCATCGGAATCACCTGCTGCCCCTGAGACAAGAGGTGCAGGTAGACCCATGGCCCAACTTGGAGCCTATACCTAGAAAGAGGACTCTGTGGAAACGTGGGGCAACTGCAGGGCCCACAGCAGGCAAAGTTAGACCAGCCTCCACCCGAGAGGGATACTGATTCGGAGGATGAGGACCTGGATGTGTGGTATATGCTGCCTTTCGCTAACTCCCCATTGATTGAGGAAGACACTCCCAGTCCTTCTCCCGCTGAGTCAGGTGAACTGGGGGGTGGGGCTATCTGTGGATAGCCTGGGTTGCAGCAGGACTCTGCAGAGGAGGAAGTGGGGCTTGGACATGGGATAGAGGGGTCCGAGTTGCAGGTGGGCATGAGTGATAGGTTGGGGGAGGCCTCGCCAGGTAGACCAGAAGTATCCCCAGTAGTGTCTGAATCTGAAGAGTTAGGTGAGGGGGAGCAGAGGTCTCAGAGAATTAACAGACCACGGGATAGGCTGGCCTACGTAGCACCAGGCAGCAGAGAGTGACCCCTACCATTTTGGGGAGCTATATCACTGCCTTGTGCACCTGGATTGGACATTGTGTTTTGCAGGAAGGGCTGGCAAATTATCTCAACATCATGAGGACATGACTAAATTTGGTGGGGGAGCAGAGGGTAAGAGTAACACACTGTAAGGTTTCACTGATAATGTAATGGCTTCTCTGTAATGTTCCTCTCCTAAGGTAATGGTTTCTCTGAGGCAGAAATGTTTGGATTATGACTAGAGATAACAGGGCACGTTAGCCAATGAGCAGGATGTTGTTCTTTCTTCTGTGTCTGGGACCTAGGAATTCGTAGTCTTACGCCAGGAAGAGACAAGGAGAGAAGACATGAATGGAGAGTTGGTAGACCGCCAGGCGGCGTGGACTTGGAGCGAGGGTCTAAAGGTTAAAGATCGGAGGAGGTTAATGGCGGACAAACGGCCATATCAGTGAGCTCCAACGTTGCGCATTAGACTGTTTCATGAGAATGGGCCTTTTTTCTTTTTTGTTTTCCTTACTAACCATATAGTCAAATTAATTATAAAGCTCAATCATTTAATTGCATATTGAGTACTGCTTGTGATTTCGTGGTACTGATTTGTAATGGGGACACATCATGCAGTATTCACCCAAACGAGATTTCCTAAGCATGGCCAGGCTGAGTGGCTATCATCCCCTATATTAAGCCTGTACAGCACTTTGGTCAACATGGATTGTTTTTAAGTGTGCTATATAAATAAATTTGACTTGACTTGACTAAGCCGCTAGCTGAAACAAGAGTTACACATACAAGAAGGTGCTAGTGAACCATGGCGACACTTTGCAGGCAGCTTACAAAACATCTAAATATACAGTACTTCTACTCTCAGTGCAATCTAAAACCTGTAATTTCCCTTAAGTATCATGCTCTGAACCATCTTAACAGACTAGTGATTTCATGATCTTTTAAGAACTCAGCAGACTAACTCTCAAACAAGCAGGTACAGCACCTTTAAGCAGGTGGTACTTCATCATAGCTAAAAGGGAGGGAGGAGGGGAGGTCTCCAAGCCAGGCTAAAGTACTGAGGTATGAAATTTCCTCTGTCCAGCATCTTGTTAGCAAATGTACAGTTGCTGGAGAACAAGACTGAGAACCTAAAGGAAAGACTGCAATGTTGGAGAGAAGTGAGGAACTGCTGTATTCTGTTTCACAGAGACACGGCTCACTCGGATATGTTGGTAAGACCTGAGGACTTTTTGATACACAGGATGGACGAGACTGCTGATTTGGAGAAGGCAAAAGGTGGGAGTCAGAAGTTTCATGATAAACTCTTTCTGAGGCCCAAGTGCAGCAGTCTTGTTGCACTCATGTTCCCCCACCCTGGGACATCCAATGATTAAATGCCGACCGTTCTACTTACCAAGACAGCTCTCCTCCTGATCTTCATTGCAGCGAGGTACTGAGTGCTGCCATCAGCAAACAAGAAATAGCCTACCCCACTGCCTTTCAAATCATTGTCAGGGACTTCAATCAGGCTTGTTTCAAGAAATTACTGCCCAATTATCACCACTTGCAGCACCGGGGGTCCCAACACACTCAACCACTGCTATACTACAATTAGGTATGCCTACCATTCCATGCCTAGACCACATCTTAGGAAATCTAATCACTTGATTGATTCCACTTCCTACTTGCATAAGCCAGACGTTAAAAGCAAGACTCCAGAGATAAGGACAACAAAGAGGTGGTCACAGGAGTAAGAGGACTGGCTACAGGATTACTTCGAATTGGTGGATTGAGCCATGTTCACGGAGTCAGGGGGTTTGAATGAATATATTAAGGATGTCACAGACAAGCACGTCCCCACAAAATCATTCAGAGTCTTCCCCAACCAGAAGCCCTGGGTGAACCATCTGCTGAAGGCAGATCAGTGGCATTCAAGTCTGACAACGAAGTAAAATACAAAAGGACCAGGTATGATCTCCAGAAAGCCATCTCATGTATGAAGGGGCAATTCTGGACCAAACTTGAATCAATGAAGGATGCTCGACAGCTGTGGCAGGACTTGAACGCCATCACCTCCTACAAAGTGAAACCAAGCAACAAAGGTGACAACAAGGCTTCGTCTCCAGATGACCGTGATTTCAGCCTGAGGCTAACATGACAGCATCCTTCGGGAGGGTGAACCAAAGAAAGCATCCGGGCCAGACTGGGTACCCGGCCAAGTACTAAAGACTTGTGCTGATCAACTGGCTGGAGTATTCATCAACATCTTTAACCTCTCACTTTGGCAGTCTGAGTACCCGCTTTCTTCAATTATACTGGTACCTAAGAAGAACATGGTAACCTGCCTTAATGACTATCATCCAGTAGCACTTACATACAATGTGATGAAATGCTTTGAGAGGTTGCTGATAAAGCATACCAACTCCTGCCCGAAAAGCGAGTCAGATCTGCTCCAATTTGCCTACCGTCACAAGAAGTCAACAGCAGATGCAATTTCATTGCCTCTTCTCCCAACCCTGGAACATCAGGATGTTCTTTATCGACTACAGCTTGGCTTTCAATACTAATATTCCTTTAAAATTAATCAATAAGTTTGAAAATCTTGGCCTTAAACCTCCTGGTGCAACTGGATCCACAATTTCCTCACTTGCAGATCCCAGTCAGTTAGATTGGTAACAACATCTCTTCCATAATCTCCATCAGCACAGGTGCAGCACAAGACTGTGTGCTCAGCCCCCTGCTCTACCCAATTTATATTTATGACTGTGAAGCTAAGCGCAACTGTAATGCCATATTTAAGTTTGCTGATGCCACTACTGCCATTGGCTAAATCAAAGATGTGATGTATCAACATACATTATGGAGACAAATCTGGCTGAGTGGTGCCACAACAACAATCCCTCACTGTCAGCAAGACCAAGGAGCATCAGGATTATTGACTTGAGGAGGAGGAATCCAGAGGTCCATGAGCCAGTCCTCATCAGGGGATCAGAGTAGGAGAGGGTCAGCAACTTTAAATTCTTCGGTATTATCAGTTCAGAGGATCATTCCTGGGTCCAGCATGCAAATACAGTTACAAAGCATAGCAACACCTCTACTTTCTTAGAAGTTTGTGAAGATTCAGCATGTCATCTAAAACTCTGACAAATGTCTATAGATATGTGGAGGAGAGTATATTAACTGGTTGCATCATAGCCTGGTATGAAAATACCAATGCTCTTGAACGGAAAAGCCTAAAAAAAGTAGTGGATACAACCTCGTTTATCACAGGTAAAGCCCTCCCCACCCACTGAGTACATGTACATGGAGTGGGGTTGCAGTACAGCAGCATCCACTATCGAGAACTCCCGGCATACAGATCACGCACTCTTCTCACTACTGACACCAGCAAGGTGGTACAGGAGCCCAAGGATCAACATCACCAGGTTCAGGAACAGTCATTACCCCTCACTCATCAGGCTCTTGAACCAGAGGGGATAACTTCACTCACGCATCACTGAATTGTTCCCACAGCCTATGGCCTCACTTTCAAGGCATCTTTATCTCATGTTCGATATTTATTGCTTATTTGTTATTATTATCTCTTATTTTCCCTTTTTGTATTTGCAGTTTGTCTTTTGCACATTGGTTGTTTGTCCATCTTGTTGGGTGCAGTCTTTCATTGATTATATTGTGTTTCTCGTACTTAATACAAATATCCGCAAGAAAATGAATTTCAGGGTTGTATATGGTGACATATGTACTTTGATAATAAATTTACTTTGAACGTGTATGTGACTCCATGCCATTAGACAAAGACTTTTCATTCTGTGGAGTGAAAGCAGGTCATCTTTGGCTTGAATAAGAAAAAACTTCAAATCAGGAATTTTCATGAATTGCAACTCCACCAATTTTTAATGTTTCTTTTTGTACCCTCTTACTCCTACATACCCAAGACTTAAATTCACATTGAAGTGCCTAAGAAAAAGGCACTGATACTTCTGCAAAAAAATGGACAAGCATTTCTACATCTATAGAAGAGGATGGTGTTTCCATACAAATTGCTGACTGGCAATGAAAATGTTAGTTAACAGCAAACACATCATGCAATGCAGAAACAAGCAATGGATCTCAAGGAACTAGTCTCGGACCTCTATTCCTTCTAGAATTGCAATTGACTAATTACACAAAAAATTGAGATTCCCAAGCAATAACTCATACAGGCTTTGTGTAGGGAGCAAATGTTAAACAATATTGTTAGTATTTTTCTCTTAACGAATTTGTCAAACAGTGTGGAACTGAAACTACGATGACCTTGCATTCAATTACTGTACCCCTCATGGTCCATTACATTTTCAGGTATTCCGTCATCTGCAAATTTGGACATTACACCCGGAAGACCTAATCCTTGAACATTGCCACCATATTCTTGCACAGCTACTTAGGTGGGCAGACAAACTTTTATCAGATCATGACAGTTTATCACGGGTATTCTCTCTGTTCCCTATACTCTGTACTTTGGCCTCTATACCTCCCTCAGCAACTGGATCCTTGACTTCCTCATCTTGGTTAAGCACAGTTCTAACACCATCTATAAAATCACTCATAATGCCACTGTTGTTGGCAGAATCTCATGATGTGATGAGATGGTGTAGAGGAATGAGGTAGATTGACTGGATAAGTGGTGTTGTGCAACACAATGATGCAATCATAAAAAAAGGCATGCCAGTGGCTGTACTTCATTAGGAGCTTGAGAAGATTTGGTAAGTCATCAAAGACTTGAGCAAATTTCTACAATGTACCATGGAGAGCATTTTGCCTAGCTGCACCAATGCCTGGTAAGCTCATAAGATAAGAATCTAAGAATTAGGAGCAGGAGTAGGCCATCTGGTCCATCAAGCCTGCTCCGCTATTCAATAAGATCATGGCTGATCTGACCATCTCCATCTACTTGCCTTTTCCTCATAACCCTTAATTCCCCTACTATGCAAAAATCTATTCAACCTCGTTATAAATATATTTACTGAGGTAGCCTCCACTGCTTCACTGGGCAGCGAATTCTACTCATTCACCACTCACTGGGAAAATGGGTTCCTCCTCATCCCCATCCTAAATCTACTCCCCCAAATCTTGAGGCTGTGTCCCCTAGTTCTACTCTCACCTACCAGTGGAAACAATTTTCCTGCCTCCATCTTATCTATCCCTTTCATAATTTTGTGTTTCTACAAGATTGCCTCTCATCCTTCTGAATTCCAGGGAGTACAGTCCCAGGCAACTCAGTCTCTCCTCATAGTCTAACTCTTTCATCTCTGGTATTTACCTAGTGAACCTCCTCTGCACCACTTCCATATATCCTTCCTCAAGCAAGACCAGAAATGCATGCAGTACTCCAGATGTGGCCTCACCAGTACCCTATACAGTTGCAGCATAACCTCCATGTTCTTAAATTCAATCCCTCTAGCAATGAAGGCCAATCATTCCATTTGCCTTCTTGACAGCCTGCTACATCTACAAACCAAACTTCTGCAATTCATGCACAAACACTCTCCAGTCCTTCTGCACAGCAATATGCTGCAAATTTTTACCGTTTAAATAATAACCTGCTCTTCCATTTTTCCTTCCAAAGTGGATGACCTTGGATTTACCAACATTGTATTCCATCTGCCAGACCCTTGCCCACTCACTTAACCTATCTAAATCTGTCTGGTGACTCTTTGTGTCCTCTGCAGAATTTGTTTTTCCACTCAATTTAGTGCCATCAGCAAACTTAGATACACTACACTAAGTCCCCTCTTTCAGATCATTAATGTACATCATGAACAGTTGCAGGCCCAGCACCGACCCCTGCGGCATACTGCTCACCACTGACTGCCAACCAGAGAAACACCCATGTATCCCAACTCTCTGCTTTGGTTTCTATTGGTTAACCAATTCTCTATCCATGCTAATACATCATCCCCAACTATATGCATCCTCATCTTAAGGGCAAGTCTCTTATGTGGCACCTTATCAGACACCTTTTGGAAATCCAGTTAATGTCTATCTGTTCCCCTCTATTCACTGCACTTATTATATCCTCGAAGAACTTCAGTAAGTTTATCAAACAGGACCTGCCTTTGCTGAATGCCTGATGCATTTCTTTTCCAATGCCTCACCATTGGAGAAGTTAGACAACCTCTCCTCCTCCACTCTCACCCTGAACACCGGCGTGCCTTAAGGCTGTGTGCTGAGCCCTCTTCTGTACTCCCTTTTCACCTATGACTGCGTTCCTGTACATGGTGCTAACTCCTTAATCAAGTTCGCAGATGACACCACGGTGGTTGGTCTGATCAGAGGGGATGACGAGACGGCCTACAGGGACGAGGTCCAGCACCTGGCTGCATGGTGTGCCGACAACAATCTGGCCCTTAACACCCAGAAGACCAAGGAGATCATTGTGGACTTCAGGCATGCCAGGAGTCACATTCACGTACCCATCTACATCAACAGAACTGTAGTGGAACGTGTATCAAGCTTCAAGTTCCTTGGTGTCCACATTTCCGAGGATCTCACCTGGTTCCTGAACTCCTCCATCCTGATCAAAAAGGCGCAACCTTTATTTCCTGTGGAGCATGAAGGCGGCTCACCTCTGTCCCAGGATACTGATGGACTTTTACCGCTGTACCATTGAGAGTACACTCACCAACTGCATCTCAGTGTGGTATGGCAATTATCCCGTTTTGGACCGCAAAGCTCTCCAGCGTGTGGTGAAAACTGCCCAGCGGATTATCGGCACCCAATTTCCACCATTGAGAACATCTACCATAAACGCTACACTCACAACACGCTGGAGGAACTCAGCAGGTCGGGGAGCATCCGCGGAAAAGATCGGTCGATGTTTCAGGCCAGAACCCTTCGTCAGGACTGTAGAGGGAAGGGGCAGAGGCCCTATAAAGAAGGTGGGGGGAGGGTGGGAAGGAGAAGGCTGGTAGGTTCCAGGTGACCAGAAATGCAAAGAATAGTGTTATTTACAAAATAACCGCGAATAAAAAAGTGCTACAGCACACAAATATAAAAGTACTGAGACAGTACAATACGGATGCAATACTGCTTAGCGCTGTGATGAGAGGTTCAGCAGTGTCACAGCCTCAGGGAAGAAACTCTTCCTGTGCCTGCTGGTGTGGGAGTGGAGGCTCCTGTAGCGCCTACTGGATGGGAGGAGAGTAAAAAGTCCATGTTTAGGGCGAGATGCATCCCCGATAATACTTTTCGGCCTGCCCAGGCAGCGTTTATGGTAAACACAAAATAATCTGCGGATGCTGGGGTCAAAGCAACACTCACAACACGTTGGAGGAACTCAGCAGGTCGGGCAGCATCCATGGAAAAGATTGGTCGGCGTTTCGGGCCAGAACCCTTCGTCAGGACTGTAGAGGGAAGGCCCTATAAAGAAGGTGGGGGGAGGGTAGGAAGGAGAAGGCTGGTAGGTTCCAGGTGAAAAACCAGTAAGGGGAAAGATAAAGGGGTGGGGGAGGGGAAGCAGGGAGGTGATAGGCAGGAAAGGTGAAGGAGGAATAGGGGAAAGCACAATGGGTAGTAGGAGGCGGAACCATGAGGGAGGTGATAGGCAGCTGGGGGAGGGGGCAGAGTGACATAGGGATAGGGGAAGGGATTACCGGAAATTGGAGAATTCTATGTTCATACCAAGGGGCTGGAGACTACCTAGACGGTATATGAGGTGTTACTCCTCCAACCTGAGCTTAGCCTCATCATGGCAGTAGAGGAAGCCATGTATGGACATATCTGAATGGGAGTGGGAAGCAGAGTTGAAGTGGGTGGCTACTGGGAGATCCTGTCTGTTGTGGCGGACCAAGCGGAGGTGCTCGACAAAGCGGTCCTCCAATCTGCATCGGGTTTCACCGATGTAGAGGAGGCCGCACCGGGAGCACCGGATGCAATAGATGACCCCAACAGACTCACAAGTGAAGTGTTGCCTCACTTGGAAGGACTGTTTGGGGCCCTGAATGGTGGCAAGAGAGGAGGTGCAGGGACAGATGTAGCACTTGCACTTACAGGGATAAGTGCCGGGTGGGAGATCCGTGGGGAGGGACTTGTGGACCAGGGAGCAACACCTTATATACCATCTAGGTAGTCTCCAACCCCTTGGTATGAACATAGAATTCTCCAATTTCCGGTAATCCCATCTCCCCTCCCCTCCCTTCCTCTATCCCTATGTCACTCTGCCCCCTCCCCCAGCTGCCTATCACCTCCCTCATGGTTCTGCCTCCTTCTACTACCCATTGTGCTTTCCCGTATTCCTCCTTCACCTTTCCTGCCTATCACCTCCCTGCTTCCCCTCCCCCACCCCTTTATCTTTCCCCTTACTGGTTTTTCACCTGGAACCTTCCAACTTTCTCCTTCCCACCCTCCCCTCACCTTCTTTATAGGGCCTTCCCTCTACAGTCCTGACAAAGGGTTCCGGCCCGAAACGCCGACCAATCTTTTCCATGGATGCTGCCCGACCTGCTGAGTTCCTCCAGCGTGTTGAGAGTGTTGCTTTGACCCCAGCATCTGCAGATTATTTTGTGTTTACCATAAACGCTGCCTGGGCAGGGCGAAAAGCATTATCGGGGATGCATCTCACCCTAAACATGGACTTTTTACTCTCCTCCCATCCAGTATGCGCTACAGGAGCCTCCGCTCCCGCACCAGCAGGCACAGGAAGAGCTTCTTCCCTGAGGCTGTGACACTGCTGAACCTCTCATCACAGCGCTAAGCAGTATTGCATCTGTATTGTACTATCTCAGTACTTCTATATTTGTGTGCTATAGCACTTTTTTTATTCGCAGTTATTTTGTAAATAACACTATTCTTTGCATTTCTGGTCAGATGCTAAATGCATTTCATTGGCTTTGTATCTGTACTCGGCACAATGACAATAAAGTTGAATCTAAAACTAAAAAAAAAATTTCTTCTTTGGTGGATAGCTTCAAGCATTTTCCCAACTAAAGATATTAAACTAACTGGCCTAGTGGCATGACATTCACTTTCTTCCAGTCTGCTGAGACCTGCCCAGAGTCCACAGAATTTTGGTAAATGATCACCAAAGCCTCAGTACCCTGGAATGCATTCCATCAGGACCAGGGGACTTGCTTATCTTTAGGCCCACAAGTTTGCTCAGCACTACCTCTTTAGTGATAGCAATTATATTGAGATCCTCACCTCCCATCGCATCTATATCATCTCTCTTCGGCATGTTAGACAAGTCCTCTACCGTGAAAGTGGACACGGAATAGTTATTCAAAGCCTCATAACCCAATATCAATTCCCCCTTCTCGTCCTCCAAGGGACCTACATTCACTTTGGCCACCCTTTTCTGCGTTATATGATTATAAAAACTTTTACTATCCATTTTTATATTTTGTGCTAGTACATTTTCATAATCTAGCTTCCCTTTCTTTACTGCTCGCTCAGTGGTTCTTTGTTGCTTTTTAAAGTTTTCTCAATGTTCCAGTTTCCCATTGCTCCTGGCGACTTCGGACGCACAAGCTTTTAGTTTAATGCCTTCCTTCATTACCCACGGCTTGCTCTCCCCAGCCTTAATGTCCTTGCTTTTAACTGGAATACACTTTTGTTGAGCACAGTGAAAAACCTCTTTGAAAGTCTTCCACTGTTTCCACCATATAGCTTGTGTTCCCAGTCTACCCTATCCAACTGCTCTCTCATCCTTATGTAGTCTCCCTTGTTTAGGCATAATACACTGGTTTTAGATCAAACTATTGCACCCTCCATTTGTATGAGAAACTCAATCATACTGTGATCACTCTTTCCAAGAGGATCCCTAACTACAAGATTGCTAATTTTACCTGTCTCATTGCACAGAACCAGATCCAAGCTAGCATGTTCCCTTGTAGGTTCAGTAACATGCTGTTCAAGAAAGCTATCATGTATGCATTCTACGATGTCCGCCTCACCAAAACTGATACACCCATTCTATGTGCAAGTTAAATTCCCCTAGGATAACTGCTGTTTCATTTTTACATACTTCAGATTTAGTGCCTGTGCCACTGTAATGTTATTATTTGGTGGCCTACAGACCACTCCCACCATTGATCGCACCCCCCGCCTTTGCTATTCCTAATCTCTACCCCAATGGATTCTTTCTGCTCCTCAGATCTTATATTGTCTCTCACTATTGCCCTGATTTCATCCTTAATTAAGAACACTACCCCAGCTCCCTGCCTATCCTTCCATACTAGCTCATATCCTTGGATACTTAATTTCTAATCCTCTCCATCCTGCAAGCATGTTTCTGTAATGGCCACTAAATCATACCCCTTTATACTGATTTGTGCCACAAGTTCTTGTTATGAATACTACTGGCATTCAGATAAAGTGCCCTTACACTCATAGTGCCTTTAAAATCTAGTGATCTTTGTCCCTTATGTACTTGACTTTTCTGCACCACACCCTTACTTTTCCCTTTTTTAACTTTTGCTTTTACTTTATCCATACTTCTCCAATCTGTTGGACCCAACCCCTGCTATTTCGTTTAAAGCCCTATCCACAACCCTATCATTTGCCAGGATCCAAGTCCCATCACGTTTTTGGTGGAGCCTGCCCCAATGGAACAGATCCCTCCTTCCCCAATACTGCTGCCAATTTCCCATTAATTCAAACCCACCTCTCCCACACCAATCCTTGAGCTACACATTTAACTCTCTAATCTTCTTAACCCTGTGCCAATTTGCATGTGGTTTAGGTAGTAATCCAGAGATTATCACCCCTTTTGGTTCTGCTCTTTAATTTAGTCCCTAGCTGCTCAAATTCCCTCAGCAGAACCTCCTTCCTCATTCTACCTATGTCATTGATACCCACATGGAATTTAACAACTGGATCTTTCCTTTCCACTGCAAATTCCTTTGCAGGTCAGATAAACTGTCCCAAACTAAGGTACCAGGCAGGCAACACAGCCTTCAGGACACTCTATCCCTGTGACAGAGAACTTTGTCCATTCCCCTAACTATACTATCCCCAGTTACCACTACATTTCTCTCTCTCGAATGGCTCCTGAACCATGCTGCACCCACTCTCATCCACATAGGGAGCCTCGAAGGAGGCTGCAGATTTTCCACAACCTCACTATCCAGACATGCCCTCTTCTCATTACTACCATCAGGAGCCTGAAGACCCCAGTCAATGTTTTAGGAACAAATTTTTTCCCTCTGCCATCAGAACGATGAAAGATCAATGAACACTACCCCACAATTTCTCTTTTACACTAGCTTATTTACTTTATCTGTAACTCCTAATAATTTCTATGTCTTATATTGTATTGCTGCCACAAAATAACAAATTTCATAATGTAAACCTGATTCTAATTCTAACTTCGCATGTTCTCCCCAAAGGTGTTACTTGACTTGCTGGTATTTCCAACATTTTCCTGTTTTGCATTTTGGAACTTTAGCATTTGCAATTGTTGTTTTTAATTCTTTCCACCATTATTTCCTGATATTTAGCCAATTTTCTTATTTATTATTCTGTACTTTGATGCTTTAATGCTGCAGAGTTAGAGAACTCAGATCAGCATCTTGGGTCTATGGGCAGGACACTTACTTCATATGCCCATAGACTCCTGAAACATTATATTCCCTCCTCCAGAAAAAGGTTATTAGATGAAAAGAAGAAATGGTTCAAGAATACCATCAATGTTTTCTTGAAAAAGTATAGCATCACCAGTGCCTCCTGGCCCATGACTGTTCAAGAGAGAGAAAGCAAATTCAGGGGGGCACTGAGAACCTACAGTCCATTGGCACACCCATGTAGAAGCCTAGATCAGAGAATGGAAGGAGAACAATACCTCCCAAACAGCTCGTGTGTCTGCACAGTCAAGTACTTGTTCCAGCTGCAGCAGAGCCTGCAAATACCCTCAAAACCCATAGCAGTGGAGTGCACGTAAATCATTCTCAATTCAAAGATGATTACCTTTCGTATCAATGTTTCCAATAAGTCCCCCTTTCACCTCATTGAAATTCCCCTAATCATAGTTAGCAGGGCTTTCAAAAATCTGTCAAAAATGCTTGCAATTCTACTTTCTTCCCAGAACGACAGTAAGACTTTTCATCTATTCACCAATTTTTGTCCATTACTACTAACTCATCTGACACAGTACACTTCCAAAGCATTCTGTTCAGGCCACTCCCTCCAAGATGCTCTGGCTTGTTATATCATTTACAACAATATTCATTCCCTTTTTTTGAATCTAACAGAGGAAAACTTTAATTTGATATCTCTTTGAATTTGGGAGACCAAATGCACACTGTTGAGTTTGTAAAAGCGTCCTCAACCTTTCATCACCAGAATCTTATATAGTACTTATTCTCCTTCAACATTTCAATGACGATCAATACACACCAAGATGATGAGAAATAGCACCTCAACACCCAACAAGTCACAATTCAACCTCGGAACTGAAATGAGTTCAACAATCTCAAAACCTCTGCATCCTCAGAATTGTTGCTTCAGAGGTTCTGAATTCACATTCAGTACTTTAGATAATAATTCATTGTCTCTCAACCAGTCTTTTGTTTTTTACTCATGTGATTAGTTAACTATGTAAAAAGGGATTATACTTGTACTTGCTTCTGAGTATTGGCTTCTTAATGGGTTTATATATAGCATTTTTCAGGCAGTCCAAGATACACTTAACAGCAAGTATTGGATGTTAAAATCTTCAGAGGGGAAAATGACATCCATAGAATTTTTGTGCCTTCTGAACAACAAGGCTAACCTGCTAAACAATCATTCTTAAGAATTTGCATTCTTAACCATTAAGACATAGATTCAAAAATCAATTATCATTCTGCAATGAAACCCCACCAATATTAACATATTCTGCTTCCAATTCTTAAAAACACTCTAGAAAGTCTTGCATTAATTTTAAAATGGTCACTAAAATTTTTTAAATTATTAAAAATATTCTAAAATATCCCCACAATTTATTGTGCTGAAATATAAAGGTAACCTCTGCATTCCAAAGAGGTTGTTTCTAGAAAATAGTCGTATCATGACTTTGTTCCATAACATCCCCTTTCACATTGAATCCCACGTATTAAGTGGAGATGCATTTCTCTGGAATGTTTCACTCTCATATTAATAGTAATGGCAGTGACTCACCGCCGTTTAATAGCTGAAGTCAACATCAGGCTCCAACACAGACAAAGGCAATCAATACTACAACTCTTGTGGATTTTTATTTTTGATTACTTAATACTGTAGAGCAATAATATTTATGTGAGCTAACCTCAACAATTGGGTTGAGGGTCACAGCCACACGCTTTCCTGTACAAAGACAGGTGACCAGATGTCTCCTCAGAGTGTAATGCTGCTATGCTCTTCATCTACAAGGCATTTTCTCTAACACAGAAGGCTTATGGATAAAGAAAGAGTTTAGGAAGTGACGATGTCAGGGAGAGGGATGGGATTTGAGGATTGGGTTCATGTGAGAAAGGTGGTGTAGGAGGAGTTAAACTGTTGTGACCTAGTGGAAATGGAGAAAAAGCAGAGGGGTTACTTTAAGTAACTGGCCGTGGCTACCCTGGCTCACCACGATGCAAGGAGTTGGAGAAAATGCCTTGCAGAAGAAGTGTGCGCCAGCAGTGCACACTGAGATGTCTGTTCACAGGTCTTTGGACCGCAGATGGTACACCAAAGGTGTCTTGGTCTTGGTGGTGACTGCCAACACAGTCAATATGATCCAATTATTGCTCCACGGTACTGAGTGACTGAAAGCAAAAGTTTACAAAACTGCTGCATCTTTTATATTTTGTTTTTTTTATTAATTCACCTCCACAAAAATTTAAAGAGAAAATTTTATATCTCAAATTTTAGAGCAGCAATATGTGAACTTCACGAAAGAAAATTTCTACTACTTGTATGTGGGAGCCACTTAGAATTGTTAATGTGGTCCGTAAGATTATAATACAAATTGAAATCTTTCCAAGTTTAGACCATCTTACATTAGAAGTATTCCAGAATCTGCAGTAAACATAGTATTAAAATTTTATGAATTGTTTATGCAATAGACTATCTAGTTAGGCTCCCCCGCCAACAACTCTATAGTTTGTACTACTTGGTTTTACACAAACTAAGCACTGCTACAACTATTAAGTTTTGTTTAAAACTTCAAAATCAGTCTGGTAATTTTTAGATATTCAAAATCCACATCTAAACTTAAATGAGTGGAGCTTTGAGTCCTGCTGTATAATGCTCACCTTTATCAGTTACAAAATTCACATACAAAATGCAGAACTCTATTTATTTTAGCCACGCCTTTTACAAAGACCTGGACATATCTCATCAAACATATACTCTCTCTGCCCAATGAAAGGAAGCACTGAACTGGGCTAATATATTTTTTCCAATTACTTTTAAACAATAGCTCAGAACAAAATGTGGTCTGCATGCAAGGATCACTATACACATATGACGTGGAATTTTTTTAAATCCATACATTCGGCAGTTTCACTAAAAGTTTAATTTAAGGTTGGATTCCATGCATTCAAAAGATTTGACAGTTTAAGCTAAGCTAAGACTAGTTGACATCAAAAAATTGCACATTTTATTCCAATTCTATACATTAAACTTAACCCAGATTTATGAGGGGTGATTGATAAGTTTGTGGCCTAAGGTAGAAGGAGTCAATTTTAGAAAACCTAGCACATTTATTCTTCAAAATAGTCTCCTCCTACACTTACATACTTAGTCCAGCGGTCTCATCTCCGTCTACCTTAGGCCACAAACTTATCAATCAGCCCTGCTGGGGACACTTTCTGGAGGTCCAAGATCCGTATGCTCTATGACCGCTGGACTAAGCGTGTACATGTAGGAGGGAACCATGTTGAAAAATAAATGTGCTAGGTTTTCTAAAATTGACTCCTTCTACCTTAGGCCACGAACTTATCAATCACCCCTCCTAACTCTAGAAACAGGTAACAGTATTTCCCATACATTCTTGGCAAGACACTGTATATTAAAACAAAGATTGCCCATTTAGTGACCACAGACTCTTGATTCCTTGCTATACAATGCAAGCTGCAAATAAATACCATTTTATTCCACCCTAGAACCAAATGCAATAACTTATAGTCTTTCTTTTAAAATGAGCCAAAAAAGGCTCATCGATTTGTGGGAACAGTTGAAGCCTCAAATCTAACAATTCACCTAGGGGTTGAAGGACAATGATTAGAACTATACAGCTACATCCCATTATTTCAAGTGCATGCAACAAAGCAGAATGACTTTATTGATCACCCTGAGCCAATATTTCCCACATCGTGCATCCCTTGCAATTAAGTGTGACAGACTTTTTCCAAAGATGTCAGTTTTCATGCAGAATAAAAAGAGGAAGTAATCTGGAAATGTTAACGGTTAAACGCAAGAGAAACAGTCCAATTAAAATCTACCCCAATACATCAACTTAAATCAGATAGAACGAAAGACACTTTTTTATATAAAGAACACTTTGCAAGGAACCTTCACTGCACCTTACATGCTTTCTGGTTGTACTTTGGTAGAATATTATTGCCCTTCAGCAATTTGCAGTGCAAGATGTCACAAGTGAATTTGCCACCAAAAGTTACAACTGTCACAAATACATCAGTTAATTTACAACTGTAATGAAGACAGCATGAATAGAACACCAAATCACCAAAATGTACCGTAATTAAAGATTTCAAAATTAATACTTTTGGACAGGACCCAGTTTTAAAAAAAGTAGACACACAAGAAATTCTGTGGATAGCAACACACATAAAAAATGCTGGAAGAACTCAGCAGGTCAGGCAGCATCTATGGAGAGGAATGAATACTCGGTGTTTTGTGCTGAGACCCTTCATCCAGAAATGTTGACCGTTTATTCCTCTCCATAGATGCTGTCTGGCTTGCTGAATTCCTCCAGCATTTTGTGTGGACAAACAGGATGGTGCTGGAGAGAAACATTAAAAACAGAAAAAATCTAGAATATTTATTTCAATTTTAGAGTCACCTTTTAGTAGTATTAATAGGATTTCATATTACCTAAATGTCAAACCAGACCAACAATATACGCACTCAAAATAGTTGTGGGTAAATTGAAGGCTATTAGCTTTCAATTTGCTTGTAACAGGGAATTGCTTCATATCCTGCAGAATCTTGAAAACAATACAGTAGATAATATTAATAGAACCAAATGCATCAATGGTATCCCATGGTTGCTTCCTGACAAAATGCAAAAGGACTAAGCTAACTTAGTGAGGTATGTAATCAAAATTGCACTTTTGTTCTGTTCCAATCTAAAATACAGAAGATTTTCAATCCTTAATTTACAATATTGTAATGGCCTCTGGCGGTTTTACCCTTGATTTCTCCTCCAAATGACCCTTTGAACTAACGCAGAAAAAAATTTGTTAAAGACATTCCAAGCTGATGAATGCAGTCTTGAATTATAAAGACTGAGCAATGTTGCAAGGCATGCAGGAATCTGTAATGTTTCATACAGATCGCCCATGATCACACATACATCGCTAAAATCAAAATGGAAACATATTCAGCAAATTCAGGAACAAGGTGCTCTGCTTCTTGCAAATTGATTAAAGTGTCATCATTTTCCAAAGGATTAATTAAAATGGTTAAATAATTCTGCTCTGGCACATTGACAGAAACCTGCACTACAGTAAATGCCATTAAAAACAACATTCTGCAAAAATGTTTTACTTCCTTTGGAATGTTATTGGGTAACCTCGGGTTAGAGAACAACCCACAGAGAAAACAACATGAAACAAAACCACTGATCACCCAAACACAGAAAGCTCACCTGTACATAAAAAAAGCTGAGAAATTTATTCGACAAAAAATTGCACTCTCACAGAATGAAAATGACCCAGATCAAATCCACAGTGATCATTAAAACCAGCATGACTGTAAAAGCAGATCAAGTTGAGAAAGAGTGAAAGAAACACAGCAATTGCACAGCAGATCTTCTGTGCAATTCACATTAACAGAATGACAGCAGCAGATACCAACTGTAACACTACCACTTTTTTTGAAAGAGCTTTCTGCTGTCCTCTTGTTCTACTACCCCTAAATGTTCTTCCTTTTCCAGCATTCCACCAATGCTCTTGAAAAATGCTACTAAACCTGTTTCTACCAGCCATTCAAGCAGAACATTCAAGATTAATACACATAAAATGCTGGAGAATCTCAGCAGCATCTATGGAGAGGAACATAGTTAACGTTTCGGAAGAGACCTTTCATCTTCATAGATGCTGCCTGATCTGCTGGGCTCCTCCAGCATTCTGCGTGTGTTACTCCAGATTTCCAGCATCTGCAATATTTCTTCTAAAGAATATTCAAGATCACATCTCATGGTATGAAAAACTTCCCCTCCCTTACAACATACAATTTGCTAGAGGAACTCAACATGTATCCAGGATGCTGCTTGACCTGCTGAGTTCCTCCAGCACCGTCTGTTGCTCCAGGTGCAGATATCTGCAGACTCATACATCTTCTTCCTCTATCCTGGTTCCCTCTCCAAGTTATATATCCTCCCTGCACAGACTTGGGATCTATGCTATCATTTGGAGCGACGAAGGACCCAGAGTTTCTCCAGCCACAGCTATATGTATAGTTTGTACACTCTTCGTGACATACCGATTGGAAGGTCAATTGGTCACTGTAAATCGCCCCGTGATTAGGCAAATTGGGGTTGCTGGGCGATGCGGCTCAAGGGGCCTTAGGTAAATAAATAGATAGGTCGAGCAGCAACTGTTGGGGGGGGGGGTGAAAGAATTGTTAATATTGCTTCTTCTCACCCCTACAGATGCTGCGTGACTAGGTGTGTTCCTCCAGCAGATTGTGTTCCAGTTGCCAGCACCTGCCGTCTCCTATGTCTTATTCCCTTCTCCTGGCCTCTATTGTCAATTATTTCAATCCTCCAACCCTGAGTTACTTATTCTACCCGCACAGCCACCCGTACAGACTTAAGGGTTCACACTAACTACTGAAGATACGAGACTACAGAAACTGGAATCTAGAATCTAATCTGCCGAATGGTTAAAATTGTGTTCCTCCCCGACAGAGCTGGACTCGCTGAGCGCCTCCAGCAGACTGCCTGCTGTTACCGGCTGGAGGGACCGCTGCCCCTACTTCTTCGAAGGAAAATGCAAATATCTCGGCTGCCTCCCCTGGCTGACAAGGAGGCGCAGAGGGCGAACGAGCGCCATCTTAAGATGCCGAGTGCCGCTTCAGCCCCTGCTGTCAGAGGGAGGGACGATAAGAGAGACCGAGGCGTGAAGCGAGGCCTAGCTCAACTCACCCCCCCCCCTCCTCCCAACCCAACCCAACCCACACCCGCCTGCTCCGGGGAGGTCGTACCTGTAACTCCGCCCTATCTACTTCCCACTGCGTCCTCTCCACCTCGAAGCGGGCCCACTCGTGCTGCAGGAAGTGCAGGATGCCCGGGATGTTGTACTGCGGCCGCTGCGTCTCTCCCTCCACCCCCGGCTGCGGCTGCAGGCTCCGGCCACCTATGCCCGGGCCCGGGCCTCCACCGGCGCCGCTTAACACCGAGTTGTTGCCGAAGAACACCCCGGCTGCCGGGTGCTCGTCCATGGCTGGGCCCCAGAACCCTTCGTCCGTCCCCTCGACCTCCACGCCGACGGTTGCGAGTGCGGTGACGGTGGACACCGCCGGGCCGGGCCTCGCCGCCTATTGCCCCTTCCTCACCCCCTGCTCGGGTTGGTTGCGCGCGTAGACCGGCCGTTAGGATTTGAACCGCGTAGTGCCTTCCATGGCTGCGGCTTGAACGGAAGGTGCCGATGGATGCCGATCTAGGTCCGTGCCTCTCGTCCCCTACTACTACCGCACGGCCGAGCCGTCGCCGCGGGCTAACCCTCTCCCACCGCGGCTCCCTTGCGCGGGCTCTTCCCCCTTCAACGTCTCCACCCGGCCCCGCCCACCGTCGTCATCTGTCAACAGAAGCAGCGTCAGCAGCCACCCACATTCCAGACTCCGCCCACCAGCCGACATGCGCACATTAGAGCCGCCCATAATTGACGTTACAACCTCGGACACGCGCCTCTGGCTTCCACCAGGATGTTTCCTTCTCCATCCCGTCAGCTGGATAGGGTGGTTTCTGCTGACGTCAATAGGGTCCTTTCCTGCAAATTGTGCGCAAAAAGGGAGAAACAAGAGATTCTCCAGATGCTGGAGAAATCGATGTTCATGCCATCTGATTGGTTATAGTTATGGATTATTTTTCTTCTTGCAGTATTAAATTAATTTTCAAGCTATGATGAAACTTTTATTTCAAAAGCAAAACGACAAGAATGCTGCAACACCTCAGTTGGCTAGTTAGCATCTACAACGAGAGAAACCAATTTTTATTTTGAATAGTATGGTAGCATCGTAGTAAGCCTGACTGTGATAGCCTCAGTACTCAGGGCAGTTCCTCGTTATTTTTTTTCTGAAGCAGAATAGATTAAGCTTTATCACGTGTATATCGAAACAAATCACTTGTGTCAACCAACACGCCCGCAAGTGGCGCCATGCCCCAACTCATTAACCCTAATCAAAGCACGTCTTTGAAATGTAGGAGGAAACTGGAGCACTCAATCTGACTTACATAGTCACAGGGAGAATGTACAGACTTCTTACAGGCAGTGGCCACTTCCATGGCTTGCCTTAAAGCAATTGAATATTTTCCAGGTTTTCTGTGATGCTGGAGTCAGTATTATAATGCACAATTACCAGGCAAATACAAGGAAACATTCAAGAACGTACACACAGATCCTTGAGCCCATGACCACAGGTTAGGAAGAAGCAGGTGGAATGATATTGAAACTTTCAGTTACACAGCAGCTCCACACAAGCGGTGGAAGTAACCTCCTTGGCAGGTACTTCCTGTGTAAGAGTTTGCAATTGCCATATTGGCCTCAACTAGAGCAAGAAGCAGGTCACAAATAAGATAAAATCTGCAGATGCTGGAAATTCAAGCAACACACACAAAATGCTGGAGGAACTCAGCAGGCGATGCTTCAGGCTGAGACCTTCACTGAAGATATTGAATTTTTCACAAGGTAGGGTGTGATCTCCACCTTTCAATGCTCCCTACTCCCTCCAACCAGACAGCTACAGAAGCACCATGATTTGGATCTCACAAGAGCTAATGGCGTGGTGCCAATCTGGAAACAGAGTTGAGAAGCTTGTGGGGACACAAGATTCTGCAGATGCTGCTAATTTGCTTAAGAGGATCATGTTGTCTTGTTGGAGACACCAGATCATATCGATGGCAATTACGAAGCATGCCAGCCACTTTATTAGGCCCCCATATCTAATAAAGTGGCCACTGAGTGTATGTTCGTGGTCTTCTGCTGCTATGGCTCTTCTGCACACCATTGTTGGAATGCGTAGTTATTTGAGCCTGTTTGCCTTCCAGTTGAACCAGTCTGAGCATTAACAAGGAGTTTTTACCCACAGAACTGTTGCCCACTGGATGTTTTTTTTGTATTTCACACCATTCTCTGTAACTTGAGAAACTGTTGTGTGTGAAAGTCCCAGGAGATCAGCAGTTTCTCAGATACTCAAACCATTCTGCCTGGCAACAACAGTCAAAGTCACTTCAATCATATTTCTTCCCCCATTTTGATGTTTAGTCTCAACAACTAAACCTCTCGACCCTATCTGCATGCTTTTATGCACTGATTTGCTGCCTCACAATTGGCTGAGTAGATATTTGCATTAACGAGCTGATGTAAAGGTGTACCTAATAAAGTAGCCAACAAGTGTATTTCATTCGGAGTTTGAGGAGGTTTCTCCTCATCACCAAAGACTCCAATAAATTGCTACAGATGTACAGTGGAGAACGTTCTAGCTGGTTGCATCACCTTCTGGTATGGAGGGCCCACTGCACAGGATCAAGAAAAGCTGCATTAAGTTTCAATCTCAGCTAGCTCTATCACTGTCACTAGCCTCCCCAGAATCAAGGGCACATTCAAAAGGCAATTCATCATAAAGGTGGCACCCATCACTGAGGAGCTCAATCACCCAAGGCATGCTCTCTTCTTATTACTACTCTCAGAGGAGATACAAGAGCCTAAAGACACACACATTTTAGAAACAGCTTGTTCTCCTATGCCATCACATTTCTGAATGCACAAAGAACCAACCCATAAACACCTCACAATTTTCCACTCTACTTGCACTGCTCACTTAATTTAAACATATTTATTTATTTCCCATTGTAATTTATAGCCTTGTTTTGAATAGCGCGTATGGGGTGAAATTGGAGGGTGCTGAGAGTTAGTTAGGTGGTGTTGCTTAGGGTCAAGGGGTATTTGGTGGAAGGGCTTAGAGTTAATGGAAATGCTTTGGCTTAAGGGGTGTTTCCCAGGTTTAGGGATGTGAATAGGGTTAGTTTGTGGTGTTGCTCAAGATTAGGATTTGTCAGGCAGTTCAGCAGATGCTTGGTATCAGTATTCTTGTACTTTCCTCCAAGTCTCATGGCTTCACTCCTTCCCATGTTACAGTATACTCAGCACTGCAACTCTCTGATATGTCTATCTTTCTCCATTGCTGACTCCCTGCACATTTCATTGTAATGATGCCTCCATTTGTGTTCTGCTTTTGAAATTACTATGTGACATTAGATTATAAATGCACGTCATTTTTATTTCAAGCTTTTGACAGTTACCTTCCATCATTTAATCACCTTAAAGAACAACTGAGTGTTAAATATCAGTGGCCACTTTATAAGGTACACCTGCTTGGTAATGCAAATATCTAATCAACTAATCATATGGCAGCACATCAATGCATAAAAGCATGGAGACATTGTCAAGAAAGTCAGTCGCTGTTTGGACCAAACATCAGAATCAGAAAGAAACGTGACCTATGTCACTTTGACCATTGAATGATGTTGGTGCCAGATGGGGTGGTTTTAGTATCTCAGACTCCTCCTGGGATTTTCATGCACAACAGTCTCTAGAGTTCACAGAGAATGGTGCAAAAAAACCCCAAAGATTCCAGTGTTCTGTGGGTATAAATGCCTTGCTGATGTGAGAGATCAGAGGACAATGGCTAGACTGGTTCAAGCTGACAGAAAGACAACAGTAACTCAAATAACGACGTGTTACAGCAGTGGTGTGCAGGGGCATATCCCTGAATGCATAAAATGTAGAACCTTGAAGTGGATTGGCAGCAGCAGAAGACCACATCATGTTCCACTCCTGTACCTAATAAACTGGCCACTAACTCCAGATTCAATTCAACTTGAATTACCAATACATTGAGAAATTGCATTGTCTGCATTTATTCCTCTGGATTTCTGGGTGAGGCTGAAGCTAATAGATATCTTCAGGCTTTCAGTAGATACAGTACAAATGACAATTGAATGGATATGTAAAAGTTTATGGTGAAATTCTTCTCTGAGGATCTTTACCTTGTCATGGTGGAGAGTCTTGTAAGTTCCTGAGGTTCAGCAATGCCACCTGGAGTTCAGCCATCTGGCACCTAGCTCCTGCTAAGGTCATCCATGGCGGTAAGGTCAAGAGGGAGGTTCCAGAGAAAGAGAAATCCAACCCAGACCTCAACAATGGAGCTGACGTAAGATGATGACACATCACCACGGCAGTAAAGATGGAGGAAGGCTGAAGCAGTGAAAGGCCCGCAGTCATCTTGCACTCCATGTCACTGGATCCTGACCCCAATCTGTCAAGGACCATGTGATGACTGTCTGTGTGTCAGCCTCACCATATTAAACAAAGTCACACACAGGCATTCTCCATGAAGGGAATCCACCCTAACATCTTGGACTGCACCAGAATATGTGAATCTCAGATCAGCCTCTACAGCCACTTGAAGACTCACCGACAGATAACCCCTTAGGAAAACATCATGCACAACTTGAGTAATTGCAGTACAACTACTATGGTGAAATATGCTATTGCTGATTTTTTTTTAAACTAAGTTAAAAATTGTAAATTTTTAGTTACTGGCAGGAACAGAACCAACAACAGCACATATGGAATACACGCCAAAACTTTGAATTATTATTTTTACAAGGAGAGTTTGCAATGATCCAGGTAATTTAACTAGACTAATGAGGATTGAAGTTCATAGAGGAAGACTCATCTGTGTAAATGCAAAACAATTACAATGATTTTCTTAACATGATATATATCTTGGGAGATAATTGAGTGATTCCTATACATGCAGTTTTTGACCAATAAATCCAATATTTTTATTTTTCTTGAACAATGTACATTCCTAACCAAAACCATAAACCTGTACATAAGACACCAAGAGAGCCATTTCTCACTTTGATGGCAAGGAAAGGAAGGTGGAAGAGTTTAGTGGATTTGCAAGTCACTGAAAGTATCTCCACGTTTCAGAAGAAACTCGTCTTCAGCTTGATGGTAGGTGCAGCTTGCACAGTTGGCTTCATCTGCTGGGCAGCAGCCTTAGCTTGCAAGCTGGCTTGGCTGGCACGGATTGCTGCCTCCAGCTTTGATTTCAGTTCGGGAGCTGCTCCCATCACTGCCTTGAAAGCACCAGGGTAGAGAGGACCGATGCGCATGAGATCCTGCAGCGCCACTTCGTGAAGACCCTTAGAGGTCTTGGGAGCAGAGTTGAAAGTCTTCTCACTCAGCAGGTACGAGATAAGGGTGGGAACCAAAAGTGCAAGCAACTGGGGTCCTAAGTAGCAAGAGAAGGCTTTCATTAGTTCCATTAAGCTTTTCAGTAGAGTATACATGGAAAAACATACTATTCACTTATTTAGAAATACAGCGCAGGACGGGTCCTTCTCGCCCAACGAGCCACACTGCCCACCAACCCATCTATTTAACACTAGCCTAATCACAGGATAATTTACAATGATCAATTAACCTACTAACCAATATGTCTTTGGACTGTGGGTGGAAATCAGAGCACCCAGAGGAAACCCAAGCGTTTCATGGGGAGAACGTACAAACTCCTTTTCTGATGGGGCTAGAATTGAACTCTGAATTCCGAACAGTACATATACAGGATATCCAGCCTACTTGGCTTACTTCCTCTCATCCTAACAGAAAATCCTTGAATTCCTTCAATGGCTCACAAGTAATCTCTTGAATGCATCTTCCTTGTTTCACTGCACTACTTCTTGTTTCTAGGTTAAAGTTCCTCACAATTAATACAATAATGCACATCTTGTTTGGAGATGCAAGAGACTGCAAATGCTGGAATTTGGAGCAACATCAAAATTCTATATTGATAGGATATCGTATGAGAGTCCAGGTGAAAGGTCCCAACCTAAAATATTGTCTGTCCATTTCCCTCCATAGGTGCTGCCAGACCCACTGAGCTCCTCCAGTGTGTGTCACGTTGATGTTCCCCAATATCCCGAGCAGCAGTGTGTGTCATGATGATGTCCCCAAATATCTCGAGCAGCAGTGTGTGTCATGATGATGTCCCCAAATATCCCGAGCAGCAGTGTGTGTCATGATGATGTCCCCCAATATCCCGAGCAGCAGTGTGTGTCATGATGATGTCCCCAAATATCCCGAGCAGCAGTGTGTGTCATGATGATGTCCCCCAATATCCCGAGCAGCAGTACCTGCATCTCCTCACACTGCATGTCTTCACCCCATCCATTTACTGTCCCACATTTGATAATAGTATTTCTCTCCAATTGCTTAGATGCCAATTAACTAGTAACATCAGTAAAACAATACATTTCCTTGCTGAAAGTATCTGAAACTTATACTACTTGTATCTCCTCAAAGAACTCCAACAGGTTCGTCATGCAAGATTTTCCCTTAAGGAAACCACGCTGACTTAGTCCTATCTTGTCCTGTGTCACCAAGTACTCCATAACAATTAACTCCAAATCTTCCCAACCACTGAGGTCAGGCTAACTAGTCTGTAATTTCCTTTCTGCTGCCTCCATCCTTTCTTAAAGAGTGGAGTGACATTTGCAATTTTCCAGTCCGCTGGCACCATTCCAGAGTCCAATGCTTCTTGGAAGATCATTACTAATGCCTCCACAATCTCCACCACTACCTCTTTCAGAACCCTAGGGTGCAGTTCATCAGGTCCGGGTGACTTGTGTACCTGTAGGTCTTTCAGCTTTTTGAGCACCACCTCCTTTGTAATAGTAACTGCACTCACTTCTCTTCCCTCACTCTCTTCAGCATCTGGAACACTGCTAGTGTCTTCCACAGTGAATACTGATGCAAAATACTCATTTAGTTCATCTGTCATCTCCTTGCCCCTGTTATTATTTCTCTGGCCTAATTTTCTAGCAGTCCTATATCCACTCTCATTTCTCTTTTTTTTAAGATACCTGAAAAAGCTTTTTTCTATCCACCTTGATATTGTTTGCTAGCTTGCTTTCATATTTTATCTTTTCCTTCCTAATGATCCTTTTAGCTACTTTCTGTAGGTTTTTAAAAGCTTCCCAATCCTATATCTTCCTGCTAATTTTTGCTTTCTTGCATGCCCTCTCTTTTGCCTTTACATTAACTTTTATTTCCATTGTCAGCCACGGTTGTACTATCTTGCCATTTGAGTATTTCTTTGTTTTTGGAATACATCCATCCTGTACCTTCCTCATTTTTCCTAGAAACTCAAGATATTGCTGCTCTGCTGTGGTCCCTGCCAGCATCTCCTTCCAATTTACTTTGGTCAACTCCTCTCTCATACCACTGTAATTTCCTTTACTCCACTGAAATAGTGCTATGTCACAGTGATGACAATATGATTGAGTTCAACTTGAAATTTGATAGGGAGAAAGTGAACTGTCTCCCAAGGGTTCCTTTACCTTAAGCTCCCTAATCACCTCCGGTTCATTACATAATACCCAGTCCAGTGTAGCTGATCCCCTCATAGGCTCAACAACAAACTGCTCAAAAAAGCCATCTAGGCATTCAACAAATTCACTCTTGAGATCCATTACCAACCTGATTTTTCCAATCTACCTGCATGTTAAAATCTCCCATGACAATCATAACATTGCCCTTTTGATATGCCTTTTCAATTTCCCATTGTAATCTGTAGTCCACATCCCAGCTACTGTTTGGAAGCCTGTATATAACTGCCATCAGAGAACTTTTATTCTTGCAATTTCTTAACTCAACCCACAAGGATTTAACATCATCTGATCCTATGTCACATTTTTCTAATGATTTGATGCTATTCTTTACCAGCACAGCCATGCCACCCCTTCTGTCTACCTTGCTATCCCTCCAATACAACGTGTAACCTTGGACATTCAGCTCCCAATGTGACGAAAAACCAAGTTATCATAAGATTGATACTGATGAGAGAGATAAGGGAGACAATGGAGAAGCGTTCAAAATGTTAATGAGAGAGGAGAGAGAGGTAACGGAAAAGAAACACAATTAAGAGTATTGACAGACCGGTTGCTTTGAACCTGAACTGTTTGAAGTTTGATGGACAGGCGATACCCCAGCAGGGGGATAAAAAGAACAGGTTCGCTAAGGCAAGACAGACACCACGAGATCACGAGACCCTGGAAAAGCGGTGTGCCCCCACAAGTTGGTGGGAGTTTGGAGGTCTGGTCGCGGGAACCGACCATTGACGCACAGGGTGAAAAGGTACGATCGGCGGGAACCTGGTGTGTGTGTCCGCCCTTGCCTGAGTGCCGGGTTCACCTCGGAAGAACGGTCGTATCCGGAACGGAGGGGTCACAGTCGGTGACCACAGAAGACATTAAAAGGGCTCGCACGAAAGCTAACTGCGAAGAACAAAGGTCTGTCTGAATCAGATTTGCATATTCTCTCTCTCTCTCCAACGGCACAACAGCGATTACTGCAAACTGTACTAAGCTGAACTGAGCTCTGCGTCACTTGAGACTGATCATTTTACCCCTAGACTGCGGTAGAGACTGGTTGATTCCTATTACCCTAGTTCCGTGTACGTGTGTGTTTTATCATTGCTAATCTGTTGCATCCATATCCTTACGATTAGAGTACTGTGTTACTTATTTCTTCAATAAGACTTTCTTATTTCCAGTAATCCAGACTCCAACTAAGTGGTCTATTTCTGCTGGTTTAGCAACCCAGTTACGGGGTACGTAACACCAACTACAACCATCCTTCAGCCACGATTCAGTGATGGCCACAACATCATACCTGACAATCTGTAAAAGTGCACCAAGATCATCCACCTTACTTCTTATACTCTGTACATTGAAATAAAACACTTTGAGAACTATATTTGCTACCCATTTTGATTCTACATCCCTGCTGGATACAATTTTATTGTATCATCTGCCTGCCCTTCCTGACAGTCTGACTGCAAGCTTTGCTTTTTTGCCATCCATCCTATCCTGAATCCCTTCACCCCAGCTCCCATCCCCCTGCCAAATTAGTTTAAAACCTCCCCAACAGTGCTAACAAACCTGCCCATGAGAATATTGGTCCCCCTTGGGTTCAGGTGCAATCCATGTTGAAGAACAGATCAGGCACAAAGTGATAGGAAGAATGAAAGCTCAAAGACGTAGCATCCAGCAGTTTCAAGCATTGCTCCCAGAGAGAATGAAAAAAACTGAGTGCACTGGATGAAACTTGTAAAGCAGCTGGTGTGACAAATACTTGTAAGGCAATGAGTGTAGCAAACAACAAGGATGGCTTTAAGGCATTTCACATGGACAGATGAGGAAGAAAGGGATGGGCATTATAAACACAAGAAATTCTACAGAGGCTGTAAATATTGAGCAGCAGACGAACTGCTGGAGGAACTCAGCAAGTTGGGTAGCATCTATGTCAATGTTTCAGGCCGAGATCCTTCATCAACACTGAAGGTTTCAGCCCAAATATCGACTGCTTTTTTGCCTCCACTGATGCTGCCTGACTTGCTGAGTTTCTCCAGTACTTCCTGCATCTGCAGAATAATGTGTTTATTGATGAGCATTTCTCAGCCTGAACACGCTCTTTCAGATCAGACCCATGGCCAAAAACCTAAGCATCTAAGATCCGTTAAAGAATGAATAGATGGGTTACCTGACTGAGGTAAGAGCCTGAATTTAGTGCATCCAATCTAGAGTGTCACCTCAGTACCAGCACTGGCAATACTGCACATTGGAAGTACTCAGCTTTTGGACGAGACTAATATTAAACTGAGGACCAATCGGCCTCAGCAGCAAGTAGAAGTATACATAATTCCACGCAGGACTGAATGAAAGTCAATATTGATTCCTTAAACAGAACACATCAGTTAAATCCTGATCTACTATATCTTCTGGACCACTTAATGTTCTTCATCTGTGAATTACTTCTGGATTTCTGATCACTGTGGAAATTGAAAAATACTTGCTGGTCAATAGTACCTGTTCTGTGCTGCAAGATTCAATGACTCTCCCACCCATCTAGCTCCCCCCTCACTTGGCTTCACCTATCACCTCCCAGCTTGTACTCCTTTCCCTCCTCCACCTTCTTATTCTGGCTTCTTCCCCATTCCCTTCCAGTCCTAATAAAGGACTGAAACTTCAACTGTTTATTCCTCTCCATAGATGTTGCCTGACCTGTGGAATTCCTCCAACATTTTGAGTATGTTACTCTGGATTTCCAGCATCTGCAGAATCTCTTGTTTATTGTTGCTAAACATGCAAGTTCTTTTTGTTTGAGGTGCCTGTTTTAACGCCAGGGTCTGACTGACAACTCAGAGGCCATTTTACAGGAGGAATCCACTTACTGTTTTGTTCCTCTCCAAGGTTTACCAGGGTCTCAAGCACTTTGATTCCCTCTTGTACTGCCTGGAGTTCAGCGCTATTGATCGGTTTCTGATTCTCCACAGCTTTTAGCTTCTCAACCACCAGAGGAGCCAAGGCATGGATGTACGGGGTGGAGAGCGCTCGGTTTGGCTGCTGGAACACTGAGAGCAGAAGCTGGTAACATTTCTGTTGAACCTACAGAGGACAGAAGAGCCATTGGGCATTATTCTGGAATATCAAGTTGTATACACATTTATGGGGGCAGCATGGTTGCTCAGCGGCTGGCCGAAGAGCATTACTACGCCAGCGACCTGCATTCAATCCCACCACAGTCTGCAAGGAGTTTAGTCCCACTTGGTGGTGCAATAATATCAGTGCCGGACTCCGGAGCGAAGGTTCCCGAATTCGAATCCAAGTCGGGTTGAGCATCGAGCTAGCAACTCGGCCTCGTAAAAACAAGAATAGCTTGCTACGGAAACACCGTCATGACTGTGCCCCGATAACTCCACTGCCGAGTTAAGGGCTATTCTTCTTCTCCTCTGCAACGAGTTTGCGGATTCTCCCCTTGACCGCATGGGTTTCCCCCAGGTTCTTGGGTTTCCTCCCACATTCCAAAGACATACTGGTAAGTAGGTTAGCATGGGTGCAATTGGGTGGCGCAGACTCATTGGATTGAAAGGGTCCATTACAGTGCTTTTATAAATAAAAAACAAAAACAGGAAATGAAATTTAAAGATAGGGATTAACTTTATTTGTCACATGTACATTGAAACATAGTGAGATGCCTCATTTATGTCAATGATCAATGCAGTCTGAGGAAGTGCTGGGCCAGCCCAGAAGTATTGCCATTGTTCCACCATCACCTAAGCAGACCCAAAACTTACTAACCCATAAGTGTTTGGGATGTGGGAGGAAGCCGGAGCACCTGGTGAAAGCTGTGTAGGTGTGGGGAGAATGCACAACCTCCTTACAGAGGGTGGTATGAATTGAACCCTGATTGCTGGTGCTGCAAGATGGCCACCCAGCATGTTGAGAGCAAAATAGTTCAATAGTTCACGTTTTCATTCGAAACAGAGGAAACAATATGTAGGAAGCTGAATTTCTGCTTGAGGTGTTTTAGGATTGTGCCTGGACTTGAATGTGGATTTGGGGAAAGAGACAGAAATGGCAACATGAAGAATTAAAGACGGTAGGAAATGGAGAGCAAGGAACGGAAGTGTGTGGGGACTAAGGATGGGAAGAAAGATGAGAAATGAAACTGTGGCGGGTGGTGGAAGAGTAAAGAAGCAAAAGAAAGGCAGCATGGTGGGGAAGAGACTGAGCAGCGAGTTGGAAAGGTGGCCTTGGCTGAGGATCTTGCATCAGTGAGGGCAATGTCAGGGCAGAGACTGGCACTGAACAAGGAGGTTGTAGGCCATCTTGGTGGCTAGTTAGGATGAACTTAAAAGCTCACTCTGGGACAAACAGCACTTCATTCATTTATATACATTTGAATTCTTCCAAGTGAGTGCCAGGGTAGGAAGACATGGTGGAGAGCTAAGCATCTTCACCATGGCTTTGGAGCATACCTTTGGTTTCTGGTTCATCACAATGTGCCATGAACCAGATGCTCTGACAGGTTAGGTATGTGGTAGAAGAGTGAGAGTGCGCCTGTTTGCATATCTGCATGCCCGTCCTTCCGTGTCTCCACCTAGCTTAGCGCTCTAGCTTACAAATGAGATGCAGGAGCAACACGAATATCAGCAATTCAAAGACCAAGGAATGGTGTTCACAGAGTCAAGCAGGAACAGAATCTAATTTGGGAATAGTTCCATCAGAACGAAGCATTACTTCCTCTCCAGACAGAGCTCAGATTAACATACATTGCGAGAATGAGGCTGGTGAAGTGCCTTACCCAGGGGTCATTGGAATTTAATGCACTTCTGAATCTTGCGATGCAGCCATTCTGCAGTGAAGAAATGCCAACCACCTCGTTGCTGACAGACAAAAGGAAGAGGGCGATTGCTGTCAGCATGCTCACCTCATTTGCACTCGATTTTGTTTCATCTGAAACACAGGAATAGAGCATCATGTTATGGAATTTGCAGATGAATCTAGGGGCAGATGACACAACACTCACCTTCACACCAATTGTTTTACTGAGAACAGGAATCAGACACTATTTTGCACAAATTACAGTAGATTAGATTAAGCTTGCACGTGCACATCGAAACATACAGTGAAATGCTTTGTTTGTGTCAACAACCAACACATTCTGAGCACGTGCTGGGGGCAGCCCACAAGTGTCGCCACACTTCTGGTGCCAACATATCATGTCCACAACTTACTACCCTAACTTACCGGTCTTTCGAATGTGGGAGGAAACAGGAGCACCTTGAGGAAACCCACGTGGTCATGGGGAGAACATACAAACTCATTACAAGTAGCAGTGGGAATTGAGCCCAGGTTGCTGGTCCTGTAAAGCAGTGTGCGAACTACTCCATTGCCATGCTGCCCAGCGGTATACAAATGTCATGAGTCATAGAAAGTACTACACAGAAACAGGCCATTCAGCCCATCTAGTCCACGTGGAGCCATTCAAACTGCTTACTCCCATCATTGCCCTCCATATCCATACCATCCATATATCAATCCAAACCTCTTAAATGTTGTTGAGCTCGCAAGCACGCACAAAGCCTTGCTGACTATCCTGAATCAGACCATGTCTATCCAAATACTCATAATCAGTTTCTTAGAATACCTTTCAATAACCTTCCCACTGCTGACGTCAGGCTCACTGGCCTATAATTTCCTGGTTTATTTAGAGCCTTTCTTAAATGGTGGAACAACACTAGCTATTCTCCAATCCTCCGGTACCTTACCTGTCACTAAGGATGATTTAAATATCTCTGCTAGGACCCCAGCAATTTCTGCACTTGCCTCCTGCAGGGTCCAAGGGAGCACCTTGTGAGGCTCTGGAAATTTATCCACCCTAAATTGCCTCAAGGTAGCAAACACCTCTTCTTCTGTAATCTGTATAGAGTGCATGAAGTTGATGCCGTTTTGCCTCATTTCTATAGAGTGTGTGTCCATCTCCTGAGTAAATACAAATGCAAAAAATGCATTTAAAATCTCCCCCAACTCTTTTGGTTCCATCCATGGATTACCATTGTGATCTTCCAGAAGACCAATTTCTTCCCTTGCAATCCTTTTGCTCTTAAATGCCAACTGTGGAGTAATCAAGATTCTGATAAATGTAGGACTTGTCTGTTCCCAGTGCTCAGATGTGCGGCTCAGGGCCATATATGCATCTGGACCAGGCTGTTCTGTGTGTGGATGCGTGACCCTGATCCTACAGTCTCTCCGATCTCCTCCCAATGGACATGAGAGAAGCTGTCATCTCTCCAGCCTGCAATCTCATCAAAGGTAGTGGTATTCAACTGGTTAGCATTGAGAAATCACCTGGCTGGGGAGGGCTGTGTCCAAACAATGATCCAAAGTGGATATACTTCTAGCAGCAGCACGGTAGTGTAGTGATTAGTGTAACACCTTTACAGAGCCAACGACCAGGATTTAATTCTGCCACTGTCTGCAAGGAGTTTGTACGTTCTCCGTGTAGGCTTTCTCCAGATGCTCTGGTTTCCTCCCACATTCCAAAGACGTGTTAATTAGTCACATAGATGTATATGGTGGCGCGGGCTTGTTGGGCCAGAAAGGCCTGCTACCATGCTGTATCTCGAAAAAAAATACTTGGCTTGTGTTTAAAAACTAATCTGTGTTTATTGGCTAAATATTAACCCTGAATATTAATGCTTGACAAGTTTCCCCACCCTTTGTGAATGAGATGTAATTATTGCCACATTTTTCTCCATACTTCATCCCTCTGCTCACCTGAAATATCTCCCTCTCAAAGCACACTTGAGGGGAAGTGGCTGGCTGCAGTCATCTGATAGATGTTGAAATGAAAAAGGATTTGTCATTCTCAGAGAGCCCTTCACACATGGCGTCATAGAACATAGAATAGTTCTGAATAGTACAGGCCCCTCGGCCTACAATGTTGTGCCAAACTTTTAATCCACCCAAAGATCAATATAACCCTGTCCTCCATTTTTCTTTCATCCACGTGCTTGTCTTGGGGTTTCTTAAATGCTCTTAATATATCTGCCTCTACCACCACCCCTGGCATTGCGTTCCATGCACCCACCACTCTGTGTAAAAGAACTACCTCTGACAACCTCCTATAATTTCCTCCAATCACCTTAAGATTATGCCTTTTCATATTAACCATCTCCACCCTGAGAAAAAGGTGCCGGCTGTCAATTGCATTGGTGCTACTTCATGCACCACACTGAGCTTATCAATTTTGCCTCCAACTTCAACCCTGTCCTTAAATTCACCTGGTCCATTTGATACCCCCCTCCCCTTTCTCCATCTCTGGAGACAAACTGTTAATCGACATCTTTTATAATCCTACAAATTTCCACAACTATCTTGACTATACCTCTTCCCACCCTGCCTCCTGCAAAAATGTTATTCCTTTTTCTCAGTTCCTTCATCTCTGCCTCATCTGTTCCCAGTATGCAGCTTTCCATTCCAGAACATCAGAGATATCCCCTTTCTTCAAAAAACATAGTTTCTCTTCCTCTACCATCGATGCTGCCTTCCCCCACATCGCCTCCATTTCCCAAATATCCATGTTCACCCATCTTCCCGCCATCTTAACAGTGATACTGTTCCTCTCGTCCACACCTACCACCCCACCCAACACATCACCCTCCGCAACAATCTCCCTCCATTCTCTTGTCCCTGGAAGTGGCCAAAGTGCCCATTCACCTCCTCCCTCACCTCCATTCAGGGCCCCAAACCGTCCTTCCAGGTGAGGTAACATTTCACCAGAGTCTGCTGGGGCCACTTTTTGTACCCGGTTCTCCTGGTGTGGCCTCCTCTACATTAGTGAGGCCCATCATAAATTGGGGGAGCTGCTTTGTCAAGCACCTCCTCTCCATCCACCAAAAGCAGAACTTTCTGGCGGCCAAACATTTTAATTCCCATTCCGACATGTTGGTCCATGGCCTCCTCTTGTGCAAGGATGAGGCCACTTTCAGGGTGGAGGTGGATCAGCTTATATTCCGTCTGGGTTGCCTCCAACCTGATGGCATGAACATCTATTTCTTCCCCCGGTTAAAAAAAAAATTCCCTCTCCTCTCCTCTTCTTCTATTCCCCACTCTGGCCTCTTAACTCTTCTCACCTGCCTATCACCTGTCCCAGTACCCCTCCTCCTTCCATAAGATAGAGAAGCAGAATTAGACCATTTGGCCCATCGGGTCTGCTCTGCCACTTCATCATGGCTCCTAGCCCCAATATCCTGCCTTCTCCCCGTATCCCTTCATGCTCTGACCAATCAAGATTCTATCAATCCCTGCCTTAAATATATGTAAAGGTTTGACCTTCACAGCTGCCTGTGGCAACGAATTCCTTTTCTCCTACGGTCCACTATCCTCTCCTAACAGATTCCCTCTTCTCCAGCCCTTTACCTTTCCTACCCATCTGGCTTCACCCTTCACCTTCTAGCTCAGGATGCTGTCTGGATTAGAGGATATGCCTTATAAGGAAAGGTTGAGTGAGTGAGGGCTTTTCTCTGAACTCAATCTCCCAGCTAATGAATGCAACACACCATATGCCTCCTTAAACACCCTATCATCTTGTGTGGCAAAATCTGAGGAATCTAATTCATTCCACGTTACATGATGCTGCCTGGCCTGCTGCGTTCACCAGCAAATTTGAAGTGTGTTGTTGTTTGTTTGTTCACATGTCCTACCTGGTTTGGAATATTCCAAGATGGAAGCCAACGAGCTGCAGATGAGATTTTTCCACTGTTTGTGGATTTGATCTGATTTGGCCAGCGGAGAAGTGATGATGGTTTTGATGCCCTGCAGGGCTGCACTGGCTGGGACTGACATGTGGCTACCAGTTGAATTCATAGCCGTCTCTCGCAGCACACCCGTGATCAGGAAAAGAATTGTGGGGAGTACCGTCATACTTCCTGGGAAAATGGAACCAATACAAGCCATTAGTAAACCTATCACCTCTCAGCTATTCACTTCATCCCCCTAACCCTACCCATCTACCACCTCCTCCCTCACCAGTTCTCACCTATCACCTTCAAGCTTGGACTCCTCCCCCCTTCTTATCCTGACTTCGTCCCCTTTCCTTTCCAGTCCTGATGAAGGGCCTCGGCCCAAAAGACTGACTGATGTGGAGATAAACAACATTTTAAAGTGCCTAATTTTGCTGAGTAAAATTAGGTCAAGACAGCAAAATCATCCTTAAAATATTTCTATCCAAAGAAATAACAAAGGTTAATAACTGAAATCAACTGGAACATTACTGCCTACAGCTACCAACCCCTCAGTTTGCAAAGATGTTGTGGAAAATTATCATTGGTTTAAATGAGTAACAGGGCAACAATCCAATTGAATTGTTTCTTTTCCCCTAAGTATCAGAATTTCATACAGTAGTACATCAGACCATTGAGCAGAAGATTGATATAGATGGCTTACACTGTCAAAAGAATTTGCTCAGTCTTCACTATTAAAGTGAAAGCTGAGGTTCTGTGATAGCCAGTTTGTCTCGTTATCAGGTCACTTTGGAGCTCTGCTCCAGACTGGAGCCTATAATTCAGTCAGGTGCTCCATCATGATCTAAAACATGGTGCATTATACTCTGGTGGGTTCATAAATTACAGGAGATTATTATTTATTGTCTTATTTTGTTTAAAGATATATAGAATCAGACCAATGAGCCCGTGCCACCCAATTAATGTACTAACCTATACGTCTTTTCAATGTGGGAGGAAACCAGAGCACCCAGATGAAACCCATGTCATGGGGAAAACGTACAAACTCCTTACTGATAAGGCACAACTAAACTTGGTTTGCTGGCTCTGTAGTAGCATTACACTGACAGCTTTGTTATCATGCAGCCCCTTTACAACTTCTTTGCAGAGGAATTCTAGTTTCCATAGGTGACTTAGCTAGTTTGACCACACTTTGATTACTGTGCAAACAGTAATGTTAGAGGAGGTTCGGAAAGGATTTAAGGATTTTATGAAATCAAGTGCTTACGCACTTGAATCCCCAGATTGGAGATTCTTTCCTCAGAAGGTTCAAGGGACCTAACAAGATTATTAACATATTTTTTTTAAAAAGTGGAAGGAAGTGTTTGCACCTATGGAGAAGACCAGAGACAAAAAAAACTATATGAATCAACATGGTGGAACTTACAGCCACAACTAGTTGTTCAGGTGAAAACCACAAGTTTAAAGGACAGCTAGGAAAATGATAATGTGAAAAGCAGAGAACGGAAAGGGATTTGCTGAAACACAAATACCAGCACAGACATGATGGACTGAATGGTTTCTTTGCTGTAAATTGTATGTAGTTCTATACATAATTGAGGCTAGGTTTAATTATGAACACAGGGAGGTCAGGTGAAAGATGATAAAGAGTTAAATTTCACATTAAACTAACAGTAGTGTAGCGATTAGCGTAACACTATTACAGTGCCAGCAACCTGAATTCAGTTTTGCTTCTGTCTGTAAGGAGTTTGTACGTTCTACTCGTCACTGCATGAGTTTCCTCTGGGTGCTCCGGTTTCCTTCACATCCCAGAAACAGTTGGGTTAGTCACATGGGTAATGTGGGCTCGTGGGCTGGAAGGGCCTGTTATTTATTGTACTCTATCTCTAAAGAAGAAAAATAATTACACAACTGAGGATCTCAGTGTTTGGTTACCATGGTGTTCTTACCTGAAGGAGAACACAGCAATGGCAAATCAGCCAGGATAGAGACAGTGATGGCAATGAGCTGGGCACTTTCCTCCGACAAAGGTGCTGTCTTTTGAAGAATGTGACTGGGAGAGTCGGTCACTTTAGGATTCAGTTGTGGGAGGTGTCGTACCAAGATGAACATGAGCAGCTCCAGGGCAGCAAACACAATGGATTTACCAGGAATCAGACCACCGGTCTTCCCTCCTTCCCCTAGAGTGGTCAGCGAGTCCTCCTCAGGAACATTGTCCTCCTCTACAAGACCACCATAGTCACTTTAAATAAAGCAGCAGCTTTGAAACAAATTAACAACAGCTCCAGACACCAGCCCCTGAAATGCTATTAACCCTGCCTGGAGAAAGGGGGTGGGGAGAGGAGAACTGAAAAAGAGCAACATTCCTTCATTTAATCAATAGACTACTTATAAATGTGCTAACAAAGTATAGAAATGGAATTTTAGCTTAAAAGTGCCCAGGAATAATCAATTCAGTTCTGTTCAAGTGACTACGGAGATAAAGGCCTTGGAGAAGAATGGTCCAGATGCTTTTTCCCTGGAAAACACATCTTGGTAAACTCCAGACTGCCACCTGTGCAGTAGCGTGCATTAGAAAACTAGATAAATTGCATCTGTACAGTTTCCCCATTTCCCCACACACACCCCGTTAAAGATCAGTTTTCGCCAGCTGGAGTTCTATGCAGCCCCAGCAGCAGAAGAGGGCGCAGCTTAGTCACGATGGTGCTAAACGGCGACTCCTTCGCTTGCATCTTTGGAAACAGCCCTATTTCCATCTTTAATATCTCTATTTTTCCCTTTCAGGGTACTTTTGAAGACCCTGACCCGGAGTTACACGCTGGCTTTGGTTCTTTGCAGGAATGGGACCCCCCTCTCGGGATTTCATGACTGGCCGTTATTTGACATGCCAAGGATGCAGCCTAAGAGCTTAGCTTGCCTTCGGAGGGCCAGATTTCATAGCTCTAAAGACGGGTGGATCAAAGGTCGGTGTCCCGGCAGATCGATGTGTCGTGGGAGTCGGAAGAACCCTGGCTGTGTGCCCAGAGACCCGAGATCTTTGGTCACGGAACTCAGAAAAAGCGCCGCAACGGACTTTTATCATCGTAAACCAGCGAGTTGTTTGTTATGTCTCTCCCTCGCTGTGAAACGGAGACACCCCTTTCTCCCTTATTAAGGAGAGAGAGAGCCTGTGATATTCAGGTGAATGAGTAGTCTTTGGGGTACTGCAAGTCTGTGTCTTTGCTGTACGCTTGAGTGCTCGGTGGTGGGTGCTGATGCTTTTTTTTGCTGGTGAGGGGACTGTTGCTTGCTGCCAATTACATGCAGGGAGGGAGGGGAGCTGAGGGGGACTTTGGGGTTCTAACATTTAACTGTCATAATTCTTTGGGGGCACTCCTCTGTTTTCATGGATGGTTGCGAAGAAAAAGCATTTCAGAATATATATTGTAAACATTTCTCTGACATTAAAATGTACCTTTGAAACACATGAAATATTCATCTTCCAGCAGTCACACAACACACTCGATCACTCTTGAATTACACAAGATTGCAGACAGAATTTTTGAGTCTAACTTACCATGAACTTTTTTCACCAGTCCTTGAAGGTGGTCCTGTGCAGCTCGAATTGTCTGCTGTACAACCATAGTCACTTGTCGTTGAACAGAGGGAGGCCCACAAGTTAATAAAAGACGGTGCAATACGTTAAAAAGCTCAACTATGAGCAGCTGGAATAGAAGGATACTGTATTTTAAAAAAAATTATTTAGTGATACAGCAAAGTAACGGGCCATTCCAGCCCAATGAGCCTGGACCTCCCAATTATATCCATGTGACCAATTCACCTGCTAATCCATACGATTTTGAAATGTAGGAGGAAACCGGAGAACGTGTAGCAAATCCATGCAGTGATCTGGTCGCCTCATTATAAGAAGCATGTTGAAGCTTTCGAGATGATGCAGAGGAGATTTACCAGGATGCTGCCTGGAATGGACAGCATGTCTTACAAGGATAGGTTAAGTGAGTTAGTGAAGGAGGATGAGAGGTTACTTGGTAGTGGTGTACAAGATGATACAAGGCATAGGTAGAATGGACAGTCAGCACCTTTTGCCAGGGCAGAAATGGCTAATATGTGAGGGCATATGTACCTTTCAGGTGATTGGAATAAAACAGGGGGGGGCGGGGGTTGGCTGGGAGAGGCTAGTGGGGGACGGTCAGCAGGGGAGTTAGAGGAGGGGTGTGGGGGATATGGAAATGGGAGAATGGGGAGAGTATGGATATGTCATTGTAGATGGTCATTACCCTTGATAGATAGATAGATAGATATTTTTTTTTAAAAGAGTTATGACATGGTAATAGGCCCTTCCAACACAATGGGTCTGTGCTGCCCAATTACACCCACGTGACCAATTAACCTACTAATCATGGCCACTGGTGCTGCAATAGAATTATGCTAACCAGTACTCTACTGAGCCGTCCAAGGTAGCTTTGATAGTTCTAGTGCCGCCCGAAGTTTATTCGTGTCAGCCTCAGAAAGCTATGGGTTCAAGTTGGATTCTGGAGACTGGAGTCTAAATCTAGGCTGACGAACCCAGTGCAGTACCCTGAGTTACTGCAGCATTGTCAGTGGTCTAGTCTTTCAAGTGAGATTTTAAATGTGTCTGCCCTCTCAGGTTTCCAAAGTACAGTCGGTCCTCCTTATCCGCGGGGGGATTGGCTCCAGGACCCCTCGCGGTTACCAAAAAATGTGGATGCTCAAATCCCTTATTTAACCAGTCTCAGTGGGGGTGGACTTTAGGACCCGGGGAGACCCGTCGCCCACGGCTGCTGCTGAATCCGCAGTGTTTCTGTTCTGTTGATGGAAAACAATCACGATTGAAAATAAAGTGGAAATAATATAGCGATCGGAAAGGGGTGAAACGCCATCAGTCATTGGAAGCGTTAGGCTACAGTCGGTCAACGATTGGAACAATTTTAAAGGATAAAGTGAGAATAATGGAGCATGTGAAAGGCCGTGCCCCAATGAAAGCTGCAATTATTACAAGGCAAAGCAGTGGTTTAATTATTGAAATACATATGTTTCTTAAGTGTTTTATACGCATAGAAAAGTAAAATATATACTAAGACAAACGTTTGACTAACTGATGCTAAATAATACCAGATGTACCTGTTCTGACTTACGTACAAATCCAACTTAAAGACTGGCTGTACTTTAAATCATCTCTAGATTACTTATAATACCTAATACAATGTGAATGCTATGTAAATAGTTGTTATTCTGCATCGTTTAGGGAATAATGACAAGGAAAAAAAGTCTGTACATGCTCAAACAACAAATGCTGGAGAGAGAACTTCTGGGTTTTCCCGATCTGCGGTTGGTTGAATCCGCACATGTGGAACCCACGGATAAGGAGGGCCAACTGTATTATCGCAAAGCAGCACAGGAAAGTTTTCCAGGTATCTTGATCAACAGCTACTCCTCAATCAACATCTCAAAAAAAATTTCATAACCTGTCTTGCTGCTCTTCATGATACCTCACCGTGAATTTCCTGCAAATCTCCTACATTCCACATTTCCTACAATTGTGAACATACTTTAGACTGAGACCCTTGATTCCTTTCCGTAGTTGCTGCCTGACCTGCTGAGTTGGATCAGCATTTTGTGTGTGTTACTCTAGATTTCCAGCATCTGCAGAATCTCTTGCACGTACCAAGACTAACATACCCTTCTATTCTACACTCATGGCTAATGAAGGCCAGCATCCCATGTGCATATGTTGCCACTGTGGACATGGTGTACAAAGTCTCTCTGTTCCTAGATACTCACTAACTTTCATTATGTATCTAACAGACCTCCTCAGAATATAGCACCTTATATTTATCAGGATTAAAGCTAACCAGCTATTGCTCCAGCCAGTTTATCTGCAACCTAAGACTACCAAGAACACCAATTTTCTCATCATCTGCAAGTATACTTATAATTCTTCCTAAATTCATATCCAAATGATCATAAACACCAAGATTCCTTGTGGCATACCACTGGTCAAAGGTTTCCAATCACTTAAACAATTTTTCACCATCGCACTGTTTCCTTACATCAAGCCAACTTTGGATCCAATATCACTTCCTTGGATCCACCCGGCTCTGACCTTTCAGACGAGCCTCTCTGTGGGATGTAGCGAAGTCCATGTTGTCTACATCAACTGTACTGTCCTGGTCAAAGCAGTGTTTTTTTTTGTTTTTTTTATATAAAAAGTTACACCCAGCCCCTACATTTCCATATTTCACCACAGTTGATGCCCCTCTGCAATTCATGCTCCAAGAATTGGAATTTCCTCCCTAAATTCTCTTCAGCACCCTTCCTATAGAATCCGCCCCCCAAAACACTCACTAAGCTGAGCTTTAAGGCACCACCCTGATAATATGCTCTTGCACATTCCATGATAGTCGCAATCCGACAACGTCAGGTTGAACTTGACTCTTAACACAGCGAAAGCAAACAGTGGTCTGCAGACGTGTACTTAGAAGGGAAATAGATGCTTCGAAGCACCAATAAGATCTCATTGAAACCTATCAAATCGTGAAAGGCCCCTCTCAGGGGTCCCAACCTTTTTTTTAACGCCATGGACTAATACCATTAAGCAGGATCTGGGGACCCCAAGTTGGGGAGCCCTCATCGAGACAGAGTGGATGTGGAGAGGTTGTTTCTATGGTGGGGAATCTAGGACCAGACGGCATAGCCTCAAAATAGAATAATGTCCCTTACAAACAGAGATGAGGAGAAATTTCTTTAGCTGGATGGTGGTGAATCTGTGGAATTCATTGCTGGACAGCTGTGGAGGCCAAGTAATGAGGTATATTTAAAATGGAGATTGATAGGTTCTTGATTATTAAGGGGGTCAAAGGTTGTGGGGAGAAGGCAGGAGAATGGAGTTGAGAGGGATAATAAATCAAGTGTGATGGAACGGCACAGCACACATGAAGGCCAAATGGCCTAATGCTGCTCCTATGTCTTATGGTCTTATTCTCCATTTTGTTCTGAACGTGTTCTCTCACAAGAACCTGCTGTTTATGGGCACCTAACTGGAGGACTAGAAAGGAAGGGGGAAGATGCCAGAACAAAAAGGTGGGGGAGGGGAAGAACAACTAGAAGGTGACTGGTGAAGCCAGGTGGGTAGGGAAGGTAAAGGGCTGGAGAAAGAGGAATCTGGTTGGACAGGAGAGTGGACCACAGGAGAAAGGAAATGGGGGCGGGGGGCACTAGGGAGAGGTGATAGGCTAGAGTGGTGAAAAGAAGAAGGGGGGGGGGGGGAGTCTTTTTACCAGAAGGAGAAATGAATGTTCATGCCATCAGGTTGGAGGCTACCCAGGTGGAATACAAGGTGATCCTCCTCCACCTTGAGTGTGGCCTCTTCTTGGCACAAGAAGCGGCCAAGGACCGACATATTGGAACGGGAATGGGAATTAAAATGTTTGGCTACAGGAAAATTCCGCTTTTGGTGCTTAACAAAGCTTTACAATGGGATTCACCATTGCAGAAGAGGCTGCATCGCAAGCACTGGATACAACAGAACCACAGATGAAGTGTTGCCTCACCTGGAAGGACTGTTTAGAGCCCTGAATGAAAGTGAGGAAGGAGGCAAATGGGCAGGTGTAGCACTTTGGCAGGGATAAGTGCTGGTAGGGTGATTAGTGGGTAGGGATGAATGGACAAGAGAATCATGGAGGGATCCCTGTGGAAAGCAGAGAGTGGGGAGGGAGGTAAAGTTGTTTTTAGTGGCAGGATCCCTTTGCAGATGGCGAAGTGGCAGAGAATGGTGTGGAGGCTCATGGGATGGTAGGTGAGGACAAGAGGAGCTGTTACACTCAGTTACTGCAACGGGAAGCTGGGGTGAGCGAGGATGTATGGGAAATCGAGGAGATGTGGGTGAGGGCAGCGTAAATGGTGGAAGAAGGGAAACTCCATTCTTTAAAGAAGGACACCTCTGATGTCCCGGAAAGGAAAATCTCATCCTGGAAACAGATGTGGCAGAGACGGAGGAACTGAGAGAAGGGAATAGCATTTTTTTTAAAGCAGGAGACAGGGTGGGATGAGGTATAGTCAAGATAACTATGGGAATCAGTAGGATTATAAAAGATGTCGGTCAAAAGTTTGTCTCCAGAGATGGAGACAGAGAGAGATCAAGAAAGGGGAGGAAGGTGACAGAACAGAACCAAAGGAATTCACGGACAGGGTTGAAGTTTGAGGCAGTTGATTAAATTATTGAGCTCATCATGGGTGCATGAATCAGCACCAATGCAGTCGTCAATGTAACAGAGGAAGAGATGGGGAGCATTACTGAAAATGGACTGTATAACTTAGCCACCGAAAAGGCAGGCATAGCTGGAACCCATGTGCCTGACAATGACTACCCTCAAGTCTGCAGAAAGTGTTGAGGCGAGGACTAGTTTTGCCAGATGGAGGAGGGCGGTGGTGGAGGAGAACTGGTTGGTTCTTTTATTGAGAAAGAAGCAGAGATCTTCAAGGCCTTCTCAATGGGTGAATGTTGTTCTACTTATTGACAGAATGTACACTAGATGGACAAAATCAAATTCTTTCTCCATGAGCTTCAATATACATGCATAATCTACTACCTGGTCTCAATCTCAGTGAGCACAGGATAGCAACAAACTGCACCATGATTCAGTACAACATCGACTTAACCCCGCAGGGTAAACAGCACAATCAGGAATTAACACTGCTTGCCATAAAACCATTATACCTTGTCTTCTCCAATGTATGTTACTGCACACGGGGAGTCTAGCAAAGTGCAAAGAGCCTTCAGGCAAGATGTAACATGTTCCAGAGGGTTTTCAGGCCGAGGCGAGCACAGGAACTCAATACTAATACCTGAAATGACAAGACCAAAATTCTTTATGTTCTTAAATTACAAACCCTATTTTTCCACATTGACCTATATACCCACACATATCAATAGACAATAGGTGCAGGAATAGTCCATTCGGCCCATTGAGCCAGCATCGCCATTCACGGTGATCATGGCTGATCATCGACAATCAGTATCCAGTTCCTGTTTTATTCCCATTACCTTTGATTCCGCTATCTTTAAGAGCTCTATCCATCTCTTTTTTGAAAGCATCCAGAGACTTGGCCTCCACAGCCTTCTGCGGCAGAGCATTCCATATATCCACCACTCTCTGGGTGAAAAAGTTTTTCCTCAACTCTGTTCTAAGTGGCCTACCCCTTATTCTTAAACCGTGGCGTCTGGTTCTGGACTCACCCATCAGCGGGAACATGCTTCCTGCCTCCAGCGTGTCCAATCCCGTAATAATCTTATATGTTTCAATAACATCCCCTCTCAGCCTTCTAAATTCCAGAGTATACAAGCCCAGTCGCTCCAATCTTTCGACATATGACAGTCCCGCCATCCTGGGAATTAACTTTGTGAACCTACGCTGCACTCCCTCAATAGCAAGAATGTCCTTCCTCAAATTTGGAGACCAAATATCTAGCAAAGGAAATTTTTATCTTCTTAACTATTGCTTTAAAACTTTAGCAAGTTAGTACCGGAGATCATTGGCGACATTCTGTGAGCTACACAAATATCTAAATATATGTTTAAATATACCTCTTTCAATTTACTCTCATTGCAGTCCGCAGCATGTAACTTCCCTCTAAGAAACATACTTTTAGATCAACTTAATGATCTACAGATCTCACAATTGTCTGAAGAACTCGGCAGACTAGGCAGATACAGCATCGTTAAGCGGACGAAGGTTCATCACCATGGTCAGATGTGGTGGTTTTGTTGAATTCATGTTCCTCTGACTTGGAATACCTAATAGTTAAATACTGCCTGATCTATTTACCCTTGGAGTTCTCATCTGCGATTCTTAAACCAACGGCTGATGATAATCAAGCGCTCGCAATACTACACGATGCAGTCTACAAACAAGAAATAGTCCATCCCAATGCATTTCAAACCTAGTCGAAGATTTCAACCAGGCTTGCTTGAAGAAAACCCTTCCCAATTACCATCAGTATATAACCTTTAGCACCAGAGAACCCAACGTACTGGATCACTGTTATACTAAGATAAGGAATGTCTTTCATTCCATGCCCATATCACATTTCAGTAAATCGAATCACTTCGCTATCATTCTCGGACTTGCATTCAGACAGAGGCTAAAGAGCAAAGCTCCAGAGATTAGGACAATGAAGAGGTGATTGCAGGAGGCAGAGCGGCAGTTATGGGATTGCTTTGAGTCAGTGGACTGGGCTGCGTTCAAGCACTTATCCAGGGATCTGAATGGATACATCATGGTTCTAACAGACTTTACTAAAACAGCTGTAAATGAGTGTGTCCCTACAAAACCATTCAGGGTCTTCCCCACTCAGAAGCCCGAGAAGAACCATGAGATCTAAAATCAGCTGAGGGCTTGATCAGGTGCATTCAAGTTTGGTGACCAAGAAAATTACGAGGGGTCCAGGTACGATCTCTGGAAAGCCATCTTACAGGCAAAGTGGCAATTCAGAACCAAACGAATCAACGAAGGATGCTCGGCCATTGTGGCAGAGCTTGGACACTATCACCTCTTATAAAGTTACATCAAATGACATAGGAGACAGCAGGGCTTCACTTCCAGATGAGCTCAATGCCTTCTATGCTCACATTCCTCTTCAAAACATAGAGGAACCATCACAAATTCCCAAATCCCCGGATAATCCTATGGTATCAGTCTCTGACGCTGATGTGCAAGCAGCCTTCAGGAGGGTGGATCAATGAAAAACACCTGGCCCAGATGGATACCTGGCCAAATACTAAGGACCTGTGCTGATCAATTGAGTGGTGTGTTCACTGAGATCTTTAACTTCTCGCTATGGCAGTGTGTGGTACCCACCTGCTTCAAGCAGGCTTCAATTATACTGATGCCCAAGAAGAGGGTGGTGACTTGCCTCAATGACTATTGCCCAGTAGCAGTTACATCCACAGTGATGAACTGTTTTGAGAGGATGGTGATGAAACATATTAATTCCTGCCTGAGAAACAACTTAGATTTACCCTAACTTGCCTACTGGAGCAACAGGTCCACAGCAGATGTCATTTCATTGGCACTTCACCTAACCCTGGAACATCTGGACAGCAAAGATGCATACAATAGGATGCTCTTTATTGACTACAGCTCAGAATTCAATGCCATCATCCTCTAAACTAATCAATAAGCTCCAAGGCAATGGCCTCAATACCTCCTTGTGCAACTGGATTCTGGATTTCCTCACTTGCAGTCAGTTCAGATTGGCAACAACATCTCCTCTACAATCTCCATCAACACAGATGCACCACAGGCTGTGTGCCTAGACTCTGCTCTATTCTCTTTATACTTACGACTGCGTGGCTAAGCACAGCTCCATTGTCATATTCAAGTTTGCTGATGACACCACTGTTGTAGGCTGAATCAAAGGTGATAATGAATCAGCATATAGGAGGGAGATTGAAAACCTGCAAACCTTAAAATACATTCGACTTCATACAATAAAACAAAGTGGGAGAAGGAAGGAGGGATAATTATATCTGAGGAAGAATGGACAATAATATGGAGGTATCAATGGAAGTGTACCAGTTCACAGAAATGGAGGGAGTTTGGATGGAAAAACTTGATATTTTATTACACCCTCTCAGAAATCCTATTATGATAGTAACCTCCCTGTTTGCTGGAGAAATTGTGGAAATTAAAATGCAAACCATTATCATATTTTCTGGGATTGCCCCGTTATCAAAGACTATTGGAGTGGGATACACAATGCCCTACAAGACATCTTTAAATGTGAAATACCCTTAGAAACTAAGACCATATATTTTGGGTATGTACCTCAAGAATGGTTGAAAAGAGATAAATATTTAATGAATATACTGCTGGTGGCTGGTAAAAAGACTCTTACCAGGAAATGGTTATCACAGGAGACCCAACTTTAAATGTATGGACGGAAATTACAATGGACGTTTACAAAATGGAGAAGATAACAGCATCTGTTCATCATAAGTTGGAACAATTTGATTCATACTGGGAAAAATGGTTCAACTGCATAACACCTCATAGGCTTGATTTTATTCTCACAAATCAATGAATATGTTGTAAAAAAAAAGATCACTCCCTACTTGTACATAGTTTTCTCCTTTTGCTTGTTCTTTCTTTCCTCACTTTTCTATAGGTATATACCTCAGATTAATATGTGGAGATTTGTGGCAAATATGATTATATGATATATATGTACAATATCTGAAATACATCTTATGGAAATGTTTGTTTGATGATGAACTTCAATAAAAAATAAATTACAAAAAAGAAGAAAATCTGGTTGAGAAGTGTCATAACATTCAATGTCAGCAAGACCATGGCGCTGATTATAGACTTCAGGAGAAGGAACCAGAGGTCCATGAGCCAGTCCTCAGAGGTGGAGAGAGTCAGCAACTTTAAATTCCTAGGTGTTATTCTTTCAGAGGACCTGTCTTAGCTCTGACACTTAAGTGTAATTATGAAGAGAGCTCAGCAGCACTTCCGTTTCCTTTGCAGATATTCAGCTTGACATCCAAGATAAACTTCTGTAGATGTGTGGAGAGTATACTGACCGGCTGCATCACAGCCTGGTATGGAAATGCCAATGCCCTTGAATGAAAATCCTACAAAAAGTCCAGTCCATCACCGATAAAGCCCTCTCCACCATTGAGCACATCTACATGAAGCCATATCTCAGGAAAGCAGCATCCATCGTCAGGGACCCCCATCATCCAGGAAGTGCTGTCTTCTTGCTACTACCATCAGGAACTTTCAGGAACAGTTACTACCCCTCAACCACAGGTTCTTGAACCAAAAGTGATAACTTCACTCGCCCAATCATTGAAACAACCAATGGACTCACTTTCAAGGACTCTTTGTCTCATGTTTTTGATATTTATTGCTTATTTATTTATTATTAATTCTTTTTTGTATTTGTAGTTTGTTGTCTCCTGCACTGTGGTTGAATGCCCTAGTTAGGCAGTCTTTTACTGATTATGTTGTGGTTACTATTCTATAGATTTATTAGGTATGCCCACAAGGAAATGAATCTCAGGGTTGTATATGGTGACATACAGTATATGTACCTTGATAATAAATTTTTCTTTGAACTTTGAAAACACCAATGGTACAACATTGAAAGAGTACAGGGAAAATTTACAAAGATGTTGCTGGGACTTGAAGACCTCAGTTATAGGGAAAGCTTGAATAGATTAGAGTGTTATTCCCTGAAGTGTAGGAGAATGAAGGGGGATTTAATGGACGTATACAAAATTGTGAGGAATGTTGATAGGTAAATACAAGCAGGCTTTTTCCACTAAGTTTGGGTGAGACTGGAAATAGAGTTCATAGGTTAAGGGCAAAAGGTGAAATAACTAAGGGGAACATGAAGGAGAGTTTCTTCACTCAAAGGGTGGTGAGTGTGTGGAATGAGCTGCCAGCAGAAATGGCGGATGTGGGTTTGATTTCAACGTTTAAGAGAAGTTTGGATAAGAGGGATGAGAGCTTTGGTCTAGGTGCGGATCAATGGGACTAGGCAGAATAACAGTTCGGCACAGACTAAACAGGCCAAAGTGCTTATTCCTGTGCTGTAGTGCTCTATGACTAGATCTCCAGTTTTGGCAATGAGCTGGCTTCGGAATGACTGCAGTTAAATCTTCTACAACATGCTTGCTGAAGGGGAGCTCCAGCATTCACCTTTTCTCCCCCCCCCCCCCCGCCACTCACCCAGTTATATTCAGCTTTTGGACTTGTTCGCAATTCAATGACCCTCTCCCCACGTTTCTTACCGCTAGATCAGTGCACAGAAAGTTAGGGACCTTCTCACCCTCAGTAATGGGAGTCAAAAAAATACAGATGTTGAAATGAGAAAAAAAACTCCAGAAATGTTGGAAACTCAATAGTTGCAGCAGCATCAGTTGAAGCAGAAACAATGAACGTTTCAGATCAAAGATCAAAATTCAAAGTAAATTTATTATCAAAGTATGTATACATTACCATACACTATCTTGAGATTCATTCTCTTGTAGGCATTTACAGGGAAAAACACTAAAGAATTTTTGAAAACAATACAGAGGACTGACAAACAAAATGTGCACAAGACAAATTGCAAACCAAAATTATACTGAGAACATGATCTATAAAGAGTCCTTGAAAGTGAGTCTGTAGGTTGTAGAATCAGTTCAGAGTTGTGGTGAATGAAGTTATCTATGCCAGTACAGGAGCCTGATGGCTGCAGGATAATTAAAAGTCCAAAATTATGAAAGCATTTAAGTAAGTGGCAAGATGACAGGTTCAAGGTAATAACTGAATACCAGAAATCACCACAAGATATAGGAGCAGAATTAAGCCACTCAGCCCATTGAGTCTGTTCCACCATTCCAAAACAGCTGATTTATTATCCCCCTCAACCCCATTCTCCTATCTTCTCCCCAAGATCTTTGACGCCCCTTCAAACCAATCTTCTGTCCTTGGACTCTACACCGCACGCTATCGGAGCAGTGCTGCCAGGATAGTCAAGGACACGACCCACCCAGTCAACACACTTTTCGTCCCTCTTCCCTCCGGGAGAAGGCTCAGGAGCTTGAAGACGCATACGGCCAGATTTGGGGACAGCTTCTTTCCAACTGTGATAAGACTACTGAATGGATCCTGACCCGGATCTGGGCCGTACCCTCCAAATATCCGGACCTGCCTCTCAGTTTTTTTGCAGTACCTTACTTACCCTTTTCTATTTTCTATTTATGATTTATAATTTAAATTTTTAATATTTATTATCGATTTGTACTTCAGGGAGTGCGAAGCGCAGAATCAAATATCGCTGTGATGATTGTACGCTCTAGTATCAATTGTTTGGTGACAATAAAGTAAATCAGGAACTTTGCTAATCAAGACCCTATCAAACTCCAAGCAAGAGAAAATCTGCAGAAGCTGGAAATCCAAGCAACCCACACAAAATGCTGGAGGAATTTAGCAAGCCAAGTTCAGCCCAAAACGTCAACTGCACTTTGTTCCATAGCTGCTGCCTGGCCTATAGAGTTCCTCCAGCATTTTGTGCATATTTCCCCTGTCAAGCTCCACTTTAAATATAGTCAATGACTTGGACTCCACAGCTGTCTGTCAAATAATTCCATATTCACCACTCACTGCTACAGAAACCCATCATCATCTGTTCTAAAGGGATATCCTGAGGATTTGTTTGAAAAAAAGACATTTGTTGGAATGTAGAATGCACTGCCTGAAAGGGTTAGTGAACTGGATTCAAAAGAACTTTGAGAAACAAACTGTATATATGTTTGCAGCGGAATATGTATGATCTATAGGGATATGAAAGGGTGTTGGGGCCAATCTAAAAGCTTCCTCAAAGTGACTGCACACACATGACCAATGTAATGATTTTCTACTATACCCTTTGGTTCAATGATGCAATGATAAGATGCAGAAGATAATCTCAGTTAATAAAATGTTGCGTTATCCTACGCACACTGTCTTACCAAAAATAAGATGGAGGCGGTCTGTGTTGATCTCCTGCAGTGTTTTGGGTGAACCTCCAGATGTCTGATTGAGAAAGGTGCCTGTCTGGGTTTTCTGCCCAGTGTGAACTGCAGGCTCGTGTGCAATAGTGAACCCAGTGCTGTTCAGCCAAAGTGCTACCGCGTGCAGAATTGGAGCCCACGAGGTGCGGTAGTGTAGCCTGGCACTGTCGATTGTTTCTGGGGTATAGAAGGCTCCTCCTGTAACAAACAGCACAGTTAAACCAAACATGCCAGAAACAGCAGAACTATTTGCATTTATTTATCACTTTCAAAATTGTTTCAAAGGCATTAATATTTCATGACAAAATATTTCAGGAGATGTTAGAATCAGATTTACTAGCACTGATATATTGGTCATGAAATTTGTTTTGCAGAAGTAGTACATCAAAAATTACTATAATTAGTTATAATATAAAAAATAATGCAAAAAGGGAGCAAAATAGTGAGGTAGTGTTCATGGACCATTTAGAAACCTGATGGTGGAGGGGATGAAGCAGTTTCTAGAACTTTTAGTGTGTATCTTCAGGTTCCTGTACCTCTACATTGACAGCAGTAATGAGAAGACAGTAAGTCCTGTATGGTGAAGGTTTTTCATGATGGAGGCCACCTTCTTGAGGCATGGCCTTTTGAAGATGTCCTCGATGCAATCAGTTAGAATGCTCTCTATGGTACATCTGTAGAAATTTGCAAGTGTCTTTGGTGACGTAGCAAGTCTCCTCAAACTCCTAATGAATAGTTGCTGTCACGCCTTCTTCATAATTGCAACAATACGTTAGGTCCAGGATAGATCCTTAGAGATGCTGAAGCAACTTTGAAGCTTTCCATGCCTGGCCTCTCGATGAGAACCGCTGTGTATTCTCCTGATTTCCCCTTTCTGAACCCTTTCTAAAGTCCAGAATCAATTCCTTGGTCTCACGGATGTTGAGTGCAAGGTTCTGTTGTGACACCACTCAACCATGTGATCTAGCACATTGCTGTATGCCTTGACACCATCTGAGATCCTGCCAACAGTTGTGTCATCAGCAAATTTACAGATGGCATTTGAGCTGTGCCTAGTTACACAATCATGAGGGCAGAGAGAGTGGAGCAGTGGGCTGAGCAGGCATCCTTGAAGTGTGCCTGTGTTGATTGTCAGTGAGGAGATGTTATTTGTGGTTGGCAAGAGAAAAAGTCTTGAGGCTAGAAAAGGATACAGATATCTTAAATAAATGGATCAAGATTGGGCAAATGAAGTGTAATATGGGAAAATGAATGTGTTCATTTTGGCAAAAACAAAGGAGGCTTATAGCTAAACCGTGATAGCAAAGCTTTGAAATGCAGAGAGACCCTGGTATATTGATTCACAGAAGACTAGTAGAGGGAGGTTATGTTAAGTGATGAGCATTTATGAGACCACATTTGGAATGTTGTGTATGGTACTTGTCTCCTTATTTATTTATCTGTTTGGCAATACAGCATGGAACAGACTATTCAAGCCCTACAAATTATACTGCCCAGCAACCTGCCTATTTAACCTGAGCCTGATCACAGGACAATTTACAATGAGCAATTAACCTACTAACTGGTGCGTCTTTGGAGTGTGGGAGGAAACCCATGCATTCATGGGGAGGACATACAAACTCCTTACAGACAGCATCAGATTTGACTCCGAACTCAAACGCCCTGAGCTGTAATAGCTTCACACTAACTGCTACGATACCATGGAGCCGGGATTATACCCACTGGAATTTAGAGTTGAGAGGTGATCCTAAGCAGTCTCGACAGGGTGAATGTAGGACATTTCTTGTGAGAAATGAACAACTAAGGTCACTGTTTAAAAGGGATCACCCATTTAAGACAGGTATGAGGATAAATGCTTCTCAGAGTGATGAGCCTTTTGGAAACCTTCTCCTTAAAGAACAGTGGAAGCAGAGTACTGGAATACTTTTAAAGACAGAGATAGAGTGATCAATAAGAGCAAGATAGGTTACAATAAGATGAACTCTGGATCCCATAATCTACAAAGTTATGATCTTGCACTTTACTGTTTACCTGCACCACACCTTCTCTGTATCTGTTACACTTTATTCTGTGTTGCTATTGGTTTAACTTTCTTCTACAATGCACTGCGCAATGACTTAATCTGTATGAATAGTATGCAAGTCAAGCTTTTCACTGTATCTTGGTACATGTGACAATAATAAACCAATGCCAATATACTGCTGGCTACAGAAGCTTCAGAAAATGGAATGAGAAGAAACTAGCTTTCTGTTGGTGCCACACCTGAACAAGTTCTGGAAAACCCCACAACAATCTCGGTTGCTGAGGAGATGATCAGTAGACAGATTAAACACCAAAACAGAGAGCAATTTTGATCTGCATCATTATGGATCTAAGATATCAAAGTTCACTGAAATGTAGTTAAAGCAATGTCACTGTGCAATAAAACTGGGCCAGGTACAAATGACATACAAATGCACCACAGTTTCCTTATGTCAATAAAATTGAGAGATTCAATAAATCACTGAGAACAATTGTGCATCAGATGAAAGGAGTTAGTGACTAAAGATAGGCACGTTGAATGTTTAAGATAGTAAAACTTGACAAACTTGAAGACAGGTTGAGTGAGCTTGGGGTTCTTTCTTTGGAGCAGAGGAGGATGAGAGGCAACTTGATAAAGGTGTACAAGATGATAAAAGGCATAGATCGAGTCGACAGCCAGATACGTTTTCCCAGGGTAGAAATAGCTAATACAAGGGAAGCATCATTTTAAAGTGATTGGAGCAAAGTATAAGGGGGATGTCAAAGGCAAGTGTTTTTTTTACACAGAGGATGGTGGGTGTATGGAATGCCCTGCCAAGGGTAGTGATATAGGCAGGTACATTAGAAACATTTAAGGGACTCGGATAGGCACGTAATGGGAGAAAAAGGGTAGGTTATGTGGGAGGGAAGGGTTAGATTAATCTTACAGTAGGTTAAAAGGTCAGCATAACATATTGGGCCGAAGGGCCTGTACTGTATCCGTAGTGTTCTACGCTCTAAAACATTTCCCAGGAGGATACATATAACATTTTTCCACAATTATTGGGGCTGAGACACACCTTGGTCAAAAAGGTATGCATCAAGCAGTGCATGTACAGAAAATAAGAGGGAACGAGACAGAGGGGATTAGAGATGGTATTGCAGGATACAAGAGCTAGGCGGCTGGAGGTATGGTAACCAGTGATAGTGACAGTGACTGGGGATGTACAAGAGGTTAGAGCTGAAGCACCTCAGAGACTAAGGCTTACAGAGCTGGAGAAAGTTAGAGAGATGGGAAAAAGCAGTAGGTCCACATCCACAATCAAGTCAACAACATCAGAGCAACACACACAAAATGCTAGAGGAACTCAGCAAGTCAGGCAGCTTCTATGCAGAGGAATAAACAGTTGATGTTTCAGGTTGAGACATTTCAGAGCTCCTTGGCGGGGATTCATGACTACACGAGGCAAGACCTGAGGCCACATCCATTCTCAACTAATCACCAAGTGTGAAGGAGAACATCAGCAAAGCAAATCTGAGCTTCTTTAGAACCAAACCAAAACTCAGGGCAAACCTTACCCTCAGATGGCAACTGACTGGCAAATTCAGGTGGCAGAGTTAACAGGGCATAATCCTTTAGTGCAGCAAGCCAAAGACGGCTGAGAATTGGCAGCTCTGGCTGAACAAGTGTGATCAAGCTGTCTGGAGGGAGCTCGTCCACCATGCCATCATCATCATCATCTTCATCATCCTTATTCTTGGCAGGTTTCACCGGCTTAGTCTCTGCTTCCTTTTTTGTTTCCATTGCAACTATGTAGACCTAGACAAACGAAAGGTGCATTAGATTAAGTAACACGTGGAGTGGTGTTCCCCAGGCCACATTCTTCAATCATACTTGAAAGTCCTTGAATTAAGTGAAACCCTGGTTATAAGATTGCAGGCCAGGGAAAAAGATAAGGAGAGTAGATCACAATCTCCCAGAGAACAATCTCAAGTTTTCAGCAAGAACATGATTTAACAGAGCTACTAATATTTTCATAATCCAAAGAGGAATCAGAATTATTATCACTGACATACGTCATGAAATTTGTTGTTTTGCAACAGCACTACAGTGCAATACAGTGGATTCCAGTTAAATGGGGCAACCACTTGTTTGAGGCAGTTCTTGAAGATAATCCCGGCTATTTTCTCCATCAGGTTTTGTCCTTTACTTATTTGGGACACTGCCACTTAATTGGGACAGGAGACTATTGCTGAACACTTTCTAATCAGCATCAGCCAGGTGCATTTGTATGGCCATTAGGCACTACACTGTGCTTAGAGAAAGCATCTTTTAAATAGCATCAGTTACTGAACACAGTGTTTTTTGTCACTGGTGAGAAATAAGCATTAAGGCAATTCAGAACTGTTTTGCTCACTCAGGTTTCAAGTATTCAGGATTGGACGTGCCATTGTGAAAATGAAACTATTTCACTGCTTCAATAAGTTAGGAACTACGAAAAACTTGAAAGAAAATTAAGATTTGGAGGATGCAATCACTGAAAGCATTATGTGAAGACGGTCCATTATCTGTACTAGGTGTCTGTACTGATTTTCTTCATTTGCAGTCAATCAAAAAAAAACAAGGCAGCATACACTGGATGAATTCCTCCATCAATAACTATTAGGAACTCATACACTGTCTTATAGTACTGTAGTAGCATCAATAGAGTTCTAATTTGTTTTGTATTTCATTTAAATACATTACTTGTTACTCAGTTAAATGGTAGTTTGTCCTTTTCAACTGTTTCCATGAAATGGACTAATTGGGCCAAAATATACTGGTCCCAATGTGGCCCAATTAACGAGAATTCACTGTATATAAAAAATAAAATTCAAAGTAAATTTATCATCCAAGTACATATGTAACCATATTCAAGAGATTCATTTTCTTGTGGGCATACTCAATAAATCTATAACCATAATAGGAATCAATGAAAGACTGCACTGACAGAGTGCACAACCAATGTGCAAAGACAACTGCGCAAATGCAAAAAGAAAATAATAATAGTAAATATATAAATAAGCAATGAATATCAAGAACATGAGATGAAGAGTGCATGAAAGTGAGTCCATTGGTTGTGGGAACATTTCAATAATGGAGCAGGTGAAGTTAAGTGAGTTATACCCTTTGGTTCAAGAGCAATAACTGTTCTTGAACCTGGTGGTGCAAGTCCAGAGGCTCTTCTACCTTCTTCCTGATGGCAGCAGTGAGAAGAGAGCATGAGCTGGGCGGTGGGGGTCCTTGATGATGGATGCTGCTTTTCTGCAACAGCTCTCTGTGCAGAAGTGCTCAAAGGTGGGAAGGACTTTACTTGTGATGGACTGGGCCATATCCACTACTTTCTGTAGGATTTTCCATTCAAGGGCATTGGTGTTTCCATAACAGGCTGTGATGGAGCCAGTCAATATATTCCCCACCACACATCTATAGAAGTTTATCAAAGATTTTAATGTCATGAACTTAAGGAAGTAGAGGTACTGCCGTATTTTCTTCGTAATCGCTTTTTAACAGTGAAAGAAAGGAAGATAACGAGGTAGTGTTCATAGACCATTCAGAAGTCTGATGGTGTGGCAGAAGTGAGGTAGTGTTCACAGACCATTCAGAAATCTGATGGTGGAGGGGAAGAAGCTGTTCCTGAAACAGCATGTACGCCTTCAGGTTCCTGTAGCTCTTTCCCCGATGGTAGCAATGAGAAGAGGGCATGTTCTGGGTGAAAAAGGTCCTCAATGATGGAAGCAGCCTTCTTGAGGCATCGCCTTATGATGATGATGATGCTGGGGAGGCTGGTGCCCATTGGCTGAGACTGACAAGCTCTCATTTGTAAGGGCGTCAAAGGTTTATAGGGAGAAGACAGGGGAATGGAAGTGGGAGGGATAATAAATCAGACATGATGGAGCAGATTGGATGGGCTACATGGCCTAGTTCTGCTCCTATGTTTTATGTCTTATGATGGAGTTCTAACCGCCAGGAAAGAAACAAGTGAAATAAACCCATGAGATAACTCAGTAGTCGAACTGTCACTTTTTGGCTAGCATAACAGGGTCAAAGTCAAAGTAAAAGTATTTATATGTTATATACTATTTAATTCTTCATTTTCTTGCGGGCAATCACAGTAGAACAAAGAAATACAACAGAATCACTGAAAACCTACACACAAATAAAGACAAGCAACAATGTGCAAAAGATTAGCTGTGCAAAAACCAAAAAAAAATAAATTAAATAACTAATGTGAACATGAGTTGTAGAGTCCTTGAAAGTGAGTTCGCAAGTTCTGGAATCAATTCAGTGTTTAGGTGAGTGAAGTTACCCACACTGGTGCGTTTGGTGCCAGAGTGGCCAACTGCGATGGCAGCAACAAAAGCAACCCCGACACCCCCGTCAACTCCACTGCTACCACCCATCAGGCCCATGCAACGGGGCTTGAAGAAGGTGCTCTGAGGTCCTGGGCGCCATTTTCCCTTGGTAAGAAAGTGTGGGCCACAGAGAAGGAGCAGGTCAAACTGATGGAGGAATTTGGAGTTCACCTGGTTGGGCTAACAGTCAATTCCCAGGGAGCTCTGACAATGCAGCAGGTGGGAGATGGTACAGTTATTGCCCAGTACATGATGCGTGGTTTTTATTTTTGAGATTTTGAATTTTGCTGTGTTTTGGGTTGCACAGCGAGCTGGAGAAAGTTCCTTGTGGAATCAACATGCCAGGTTTAAAAAGTGAGTGGGGCCTGCTAGGACTTGCCTGGAGAGCGGGAGATTGCTTGTGTTAGTAGTAACTTAGCAAGGACCAATAAAAAGAAACCAGGTTTAAGCAGAGTGGCCACCATTGGAGCGGGCCAGGGTGAGAGTGGTGAGGCTTTAGGCTTCGAGGAGAACAGGCAGAAGATAAAATTAAGCTCGAGAAGTTAGAGCCAAAAGTAAAACAAATGTAGGTAGGATCGTAGTTAAGGCAGTGGAATGCTCCGCCTGCAAGATGGAGGATGCAGGACACCGAATGGTCTCCCTGATGGCTTCATCTGTGGGAAGTGCATCCAACTTCTGTTTGTCATTGACAAGGTCAAGGAACTTGAACTGGAGCTGGATGTACTCAGGACCATGTGGGAGGTGAAAAACCTCAGATAAAACTTTTACTGAGGTAGTCACACCCGGAGTTCAAGATTCAGATAGCAGATGGGTGACCACCAGAAGTAAGGGGCGTAAGCAGTCAGTAAGAGTTCTCTGTGGCCATTCCCCTCAGCAACAAGTATACCCATTTGGATACTGCCGGGATGGATGACCTATCAGGGCCCAACAGCAGCAGCCAGCGGCACTGTGGCTTGCTCTGAGGCTCAGCAGGGAAGGTTAAAGTCAAGCAGAGCGATAGTTATAAGAGACTTGATAGTTAGGGGGCAGTTAGTTAGACAGGAGATTCTGTGGCCACAAAAAAGACTCCAGGATGGTGTGTTGCCTTCCAGGTGCTAGGGTCCAGGATGTCTGAGAGGGGCTGCAAAGTATTCTCAAGAGGGAGGCTGAGGCTGAGCAGCCAAAGGTTGTGGTGCACACTGGCATCAATGACATGTGTACAAAGGAGGAAAGAGGCCCTGCACAGAGAGTATAGAGAGTTACGGAAGAGGCTGAAGAACAAGAACTTGAAAGTAGTAATTTCTGGATTACTCCCAGTACCACATGTTACGCAGGACAGGAATAGGGTGATAGTACAGATGGATGAGTGGCTGAGGAAGTGGTGTGGGGGGCAGGGTTTCAAGTTATTGGATAATTAAAAACTTTTCTGTGGCAGGGGTGACCTGGAAGGGTTTAAACTAGTTTGGCAGGAGGATGGAAGCAGGTCAGCAAGTGGAGGGATAGAAAGGAAGGTAGATGTCAGGCCAGTAAAAACAGGCAGAAGCAAAGTGATAGGTACAATGGGATGAATAGTTTGAAGTGCATTTTAATACTAGGCATATTATGGGTAAAGGTGATGAACTTGGGAGCATGAATCAGTACATGGAACTGTGACGTTGTGGCCATTACAGAAACTTGGTTGAGAGAGGGACAGGAATGGGTGTTTAACATCTTAGGGTTTTGATGTTTTAGAAAAGACAGAGGGGGAGACAAATGAGGCAGGGGAGTTGCACTACTAATCAGGACAATATCACAGCTGCAGTCAAAAGGGACATATGGAGGGCTCATTCACTGAACCTATATGGGTGGAACTCAGAAATATGAAGGGTGCATGAACTCTGATAGGATTGTAAAACAGACCTCCCCAATAGCTACTGAAGAACAGATATGTAAACAGGTTAAGCAAATGTGTGAAAACAATAGGGTTATTGTCACATGGAACTTCAACTTCCCTAATATAAACTGGGGCCTTTTGAGTGCAAGAGGTTTATATGGGGCAGAATTTGTTAGGTGCATCCGAGAGAGCTTCTTAAATCAGTATGTAGATAATCCAACAAGAGAAGGGGCTGTACTGGACCTGGTGTTGAGGAATAAGCCAGGCCAGGTGATAGACCTCTCAGTGGGTGAAAAGTTAGGGAACAGTGACCACAACTAGTTAAGGTTTTAAGATAGCTATAGATAAGGATAAGTATAGACCACGTGGGGGAGTGGTCTATACACCACATTGGAGCAGGACAAATTACAAGAGCTTCAGGGAGAGTTGACTGCAAATGGCTGTTTGGGCAAGTCCACATCCAATGTGTTGAGGGTGTTTAGAGGTCAACTGCACAGAGTACAGGAAAGATATGTTCCAGTGAGGAAGGACGGACAAAGATGGCAAGGCAAGATAACCCTGGATGTCGACAGAGGTGATGAATTTAGTCAAGAAGAAAAGGAAAAGTATGTAAAGCTTAGGAAGCTAGAATCAACAGAGCATTGAAGGATTATAAAGAAGCCAGAAAAGAACTCAAGAGGGATTTAGGAAAGCCAAGAGAGGGACCATGAAAAGTCCTTGGCAAGTAGGATTAAGGTGAATCCCAAGGGATTATATAGAAACATCAAGAACAAGAGGATAACTAGGGAGAGGGTAGGACCACTCAAGGATAAAGAGAGGAACATTGCTAGGATGCAGAGGATGTGGGTGAGGTCCTTAATCAGTACTTTGCAACAGTATTTACCAAGGTGAAGGAGTTGGAAGGTAGAGAGATCAATGCGGAGCACCTTAATGTGCTAGGCATTTCAAGATAAAGGAGGGGGTAGTGTTGGGTCGCTTAAAGAACATTAAGGTGGATAAGACCCCAGGACTTGATGGGATATTACAGGTTATTGAGAGGAACGAGAACAGATTGCTGGGACCAATATCTTTGTGTCCTCTACCACAGGTGAGGTCCTGGAGGATTAATGAATAGCTATTGTTGTTCCATTATTCAAGAAGGGAACCAAGGATAATCGCGGAAACTCTAGACTGGTGAGTCTCAAATCAATGCTAGGGAAGTTACTGGAGAGAATTCCTAGGGATGGAATTTATGAGCATTTGGAAAACTATGGCTTGGTGTGGGACATTTTATGTCTTACTAACGATTGAGATTTTTTGATGAAGTGACAAAGGTGATTAAGGTAAAGCTGCGGATGTCATCTACATGGATTTTAGTAAGGTATTTGATAAGGTCCTTCATGAGATGCTCATCCAGAAGATAAAGATGTATGGGATTCATGGTGAATTGGCTGTTTGGATTCAGAACTGGCTTGTCCATAGAAGATAGAGGGTACTGGTGGAAGGGACTTAGTCTAGCTGGAGGTCTGTGGTTTGTGGTGTTCTGCAGGGATCTGTACTGGGACTTCTGCTGTTTGTGATGTATACAAATGACCTGGGAGAAAATGTAGATTGGTGGCTTAGTAAATTTGCAGATGATGCAAAGATTAATAGTGTTGTGGATAGCATAGAAGACTGACAGATGAAGTTTAACTTGGCAAAATGTGAAGTGTTGCACTTTGACAGGTCAAATGTAAAGAGATAGTATACTGTTAAGGGCAAGATCCTTTGCAGTGTTAATGAGCAGAGGGATCTTGGGGTCCAAGTTCATAACTCTGAAAGTGGCTACATTGGTTAAAAGGAGGAGTTAAGAAGGCATATGGTATGCTTGCCTTTAATAGTTGAGGCTGAGTTCAGAAGTCAGGAAGTTATGTTGCAGCTTTATAAACTGTAGTTTGGCCTCGTCTGGAGTATTGTATACAGTTCTGGTCACCCCATTGTAGGAAGAACGTCGAGATTCTGGAGAGGATACAGAAGAAGTTTACCAGGATGTTGCCTGATTAGAGCGCATGTGAGGCATGTGCTATAACAATGGGTTGGACAAACTGGAGTTGTTTTCGCTGGAGCTGCGGAGGGCAAGGGGGGATCTGATAGAGGTTTATAAGATTATGAGAGCTATATACAGAGTAGACAGATAATATCCTTTTCCAAGGGTTGAAATGTCTAACATCAGAGGCCATGCACTTAAGGTGAGAAGTAGTAATTTTAAATGAGTTGTGATGGGCAAACTTTCTCTCCCACCCCCCCAACCCCCTACAGAGTGATGGTTGCATGGAGTACACTGCCTGGGCTAGTGGTAGAGGCAAAAACATCAGAGATTTTTAAGAGATATTTAGATAGACACATGAATTTGAGGGAACTGGAAGGATATAGACATTGTGTAAGCAGAAGAAATTAGTTTATTTAGTCATTTGGTTACCAACTTAATTGGTTCGGCACAATATAGTGGGCCGATGGGCCTGTTCCTGGGCACTGTTCTATGGTTCAGGAGCCTAACGGTTCCAATAAGCAGAGGGAACAACGGGCAAATGAAGGTAGATGGGACAAGGGAAAGAGGAATAGTCAGAATCAGTATCAGAACCAAGTTTATTATCACTGGCATGTGACGTGAAATTTGTTAACACGGAAAGGGTGAACACGTAATGAGGAAATTGCTGTAATATGCAACTGTGACAGAAATCTCCTATAAACATTGTGAATCATGGATTACTGCATTATTGCTACCTTCCCTCAATGGATTGCTACAGCAGAGAACTGGATTGCTGCAGGAATTACTGTCATAAAGAAAAGCCAGTACTGCACTGTTAATAGGGTGACCACTCCATTATGCTTTGAGCACACATACTGAAACTTCAGTGAAGTTAACATGGTAAGATAACATTTATTTCACTTTCAATGTTTGGCATCAACAAAATTATCCAGGATATACAGCTCCCAATGTGCACCAACTCTCACTAAAATCAAATTCTACTTCAACGTGGGATTGAAACACAGCAAGTACCAAGAAGCTTGCACCCAACTGTGGGAGCTACAGCAGAGCAGGTTGCACACAGCATCAGCCACCGACTGCTGCAAAAGACTCAAAGGAATTGTGCTGGATTTAATATAATCCCACACTTCACTCACAAGCTTACCTCTGCCCAAGCTTTCAGCACAGCCAGTTTCTCCATTGTAGTAGCACTCTCACTGTACAATTGGCTCAAGGAGCCTTTCCCAGATTGCATCTTGTCTAAAGATGACACCAAAAGATTGTGAACCCTGCGCAGGTCATTTAAATCACTAACTACCCCACTCCCGATCCAGGTGCTACAAACCTGCAAAAGATAACAGCAGTAGATACTTTTAATGCAAAGGTGATGAAGTACTTTTAACACATCAAAGACTTGCAACAACAGATTTATGTAATGGATTTAACAGCGCAAACATCTCTGAACAGTGGAATAAAATGATCCACCACCACCAAACTATCAGGAAATAAATAAATAAATAATATTGGGGGAAAGGATTTCAGTTTTCTAGTCTTACACAGTTTTATAAAGTTTTGCTTTATTTGTCACATGTACATTAAAACATACAATGAAACAATCAAAATGTTGTCAAATTAATAGGTTTTAATGACTCTCTTAAAAGAAAGAACAGAGTTAAGGAAACAAAGGTGTTGAGTAGAGGAATTCCAGAACTCAGAGGCTTGGGAATTGGAGAAATGTTTGAAATGGCATGCAACTCTGTAGGGTCATGAGAAGAGATAAAGATTAGGTTGATCTTGCATGGGCCTGTCTCTGGCTTCTGAAGATGCAAAATCTGTAAAGATGTGATTGGATGGCTTTGTAGAGTTTGGGAGAGGAGGAGAGGCCAAGTCATGGAAAGATCTGAAAACAAGACTGAGGATTTTAAACCAAATTCACCAGCTACCCTACATGATTGAATTCCCAATTCAGAAAATGGCAAATATAAAACAATCAAGAATACGCAAGACCTGTTAAGATAGGACGGAAACATCAGGTTACCTATTTTTGCTGAGATCCAGAGATGAACAATATACTTTAAAGAGGCAGTAGCTCATTCTGCAAATTCACCTCAGCAAAGATCACCACCTTTTGAGCCACGAGGGTTGATGAAAGAAGTCCTGAGTACTCCAAAAGCTTTCAGCAAACTGAATTGCAGGAACAGTTTAACTCCAGTTAGACATTGGAACCAAATGTACAAATGAAGGACAGATTAATGAGATAGGACAAGGGGTGTTCACTGGGCACCATCTCCTCTGCAGTATCAGCTTTTCATCACATAAATTAATGCCCTGAACAAAGGAATGGTTGGGCACTGAGGTGTACTGTAGATCAGAGGTATCTGGGAATATATATCCATAATTCCTAAAAAATGGTGTCACAGGTAGAGAGTGTCCTAAAAAAAGCTTTTCAAAGTTCAAAGTAGTTTTATTATCAAAGTACGTATACTATATGCAACCTGGAGATTCATCTTCTTGCAGGCAGTCATAAAACAAAGAAACAATAGAATTCACGAAAAACCACTCTCTACAAAGGCAGTCATACATCTAATGTATGAAAAAGAACAAGTTATGCAACTAATAAAAAAGCAAACAAACAAACCACAACACATGAACAACAGTCTCCAAGAGTGAGTCCACGGTCATATAGCCACTCCAAGAGCCCGATGCTGCAGGCCGAGCCGCAGAGCCAGGTTCAGTGCTGAAGCAAGTGCTGATGGCTACAGGCTGCAGCTGCAGAGTCAGTTCAACGCTGAGATGAGTAAAGAATCACAGAGTGGTGAGCTGAACACCAATTTGTACTCCACCCTCAGCCTCAACACCTTAATCTTTTTAATCTGGCTCATGCTTAAATCAGCCAAACATTAGTTTGTTATCTGCTCTCGGGCCCAGGCCTTCCGCTTTAATCTGGCCCCGTCCACTCTAGCAATGGCTGCCACATCCGTACTTCAATTCTCAAGGGTCCAGTTCATCAAATATTTCAGGATATCACAAAAGCGGCTGGTCATACAGACAGTTTAAAAACACACCTCCCAGTGGAAAATTATAGGCTGCGGATTGCAGTGATCATGGTCCCAAAAATCTATATTTAGTAGAAAAATTAGTAGTTTTTTTTACTACATGCAAAGCATCTTTAAGTCTTGCAAGCGCCAGCTTTGCAGACAAAAGTACATTGGCCTTCATAAATCCAAGTATTGAGTAGAGTCAGTATGTTAGATTGAAGTTGTACAAGACATTGGTGAAGCCTAATTTGGAGTACTGTTTATTGAATTGACTTTATTTCTTACATCTTTCACATATATGAGTAAAAATCTTTATGTTACATCTTCATCTGAACGTGCAATGTGGAAATTAAAGTAATTTGTAATAAATAGTATCTACAGTAAGATATACAATAGAACAGTCAATATAGCCTAGAAATACAATTGTGTCAGCGTGAATTAATCAGTTTGATTGCCTGGTGGAAGGAGCTGTCCCGGAGCCTGTTGGTCCTGGTTTTAATGCTGTGGTACTGTTTCCGGATGGTAGCAGCTGGAACAGTTTTTGGTTGGGGTGACTCGAGTCCCCAATTATCTTTCGGGCCCTTTTTTATGCACCTGTCGCTGTAAATGTCCTGAATAGCGGGAGGTTCACATCCACATATGCACTGGGCTGTCCGCACTACTCTTTGCAGAGTCCTGCGATTGAGGGAAGTACAGTTCCCATTACCAGGCAGTGATGCAGCCAGTCAGGATGCTCTCAATCATGCCCCTATAGGAAGTTCTTAGGATTAGGGGACCCATACTAAACTTCTTCAATTGTCTGAGGTGCAAGAGGTGCTGTTGTGCCTTTGTCATCACATAGTCAGTATGTACAGACCAAGTGAGGTCCTCGGTGATGTGTTTACTATGTGCTGAAGCTGTTCAGCCCCTCAACCCCAGATCCATTGATGTCAATAGTGGTGAGTCTGTCTCCGTTCCTCCTGTAGTCCCCAACCAGCTCCTTTGCTTTTGTGACATTGAGAGAGAGGTTGCTTTCTTGACACCACTGTGTCAGGGTGATGACTTCTTCTCTGCAGGCTGCCTCATTATTATTTGAGATAAGGCCAATCAATGTAGTATCATCTGCAAATTTAATTAGCAGATTGGATCTGTGAGTGGCTACACAGTCATAGGTACACAGAGAGTAGAGGAGGGAGCTTAGGACACAGCCCTGGGGGGGCTCTTGTGTTGAGGGTCAGGAGTGAGGGAGCCCACTCTTACCACCTGCCAGCAATCTGACAGGAAGTCCAGGATCCAGCTACACAAGGCAGGGTGAAGGCCGAGATCTCTGAGCTTCTTGTCAAGCCTGGAGGGAATTATGCTTTTGAATGCTGAACTGTAGTCCAAGAACAGCATTCTCACATAAGCATCCCTCTTCTCCAGGTGTGGAAAGGCAGTGTGTAGAGCATCAATCTAAAGGAAAGATGTCAATAGATTGAAAGTGCAGAGAACATTAACAAGGATGTTGCCAAGACTTGAGGACCTGAGTTATAGGAAAAGGTTGAATGTTAGGAGCATAGAAGAACGAGGGGAGATTTGATAGAGGTATACAAAATAATGGGGGGTATAGATAGGGTAAATGCAACTGAAGTTGGGTGAGACTACATCTAGAGGTCATGGTTAAAATAGAAAGGTGAAATGTTTAAGGTGAACATATGGTGGAACTTCACTTAGAGAGTGGTGAGAGTGTGGAATGAGCTGCCAACGTAAATAGTGGATGTGGGTTCAATTTCAACATTTAAGAGAGATTTGGATAGGTACATGGATAAGGGGTGGTATGAAGGGCTAAGGTCTGGGTACAGGTTGATGCGACTAGGCAGATTAATAGTTCAGCACGGGCTGTTTCTGTGCTGTAGTGTTCTAAACTCTATGAATGGAGAGTTGGAGATGGCGCCATTAGATATGTACATGGAGTGGAAGTTACAACTAAGAGCGTGAGCAATAGTTTGACAGACGACACTCAGTGGGAGAAAGATCCATAATTAGCTAATGTGGATGGACAAAGGAAAGTGTGATAAAAGCTAATGGAATTGTATTCTTTATCTGCAGTGAAAATTCACAAGAGATGACACAAACCAAGCAAAGGTAATTAAACTTGGATTGTTGAAGCTCAAAACTGCAAAAAAATCTCAGTGATTTAAGTATTTTTTAAGGATTAAAACTAAAATCTGTTTCCACTCATAAAGGAAGTAAATTAGCCAGTCAATTATACAAGTAAAACTTGGGACTTTCAGAATTGTCCTTTTATGTGCGTGGCTCCCTGTGTAAAAAGAAAACTTTTCTGACAACTGCACCCCCAATAAAGCTATATCACTTCCATTAGCCATTTCCACCTTGGGAAAAGCTCTGGCTGTCCACTCTATCTGTACATTTTATCATCTTACACACCTGTATCAAGCCACCTTTCATACTCTTCCGCTCCAGAGAGAGCCCTAGCTCGCTCAACCTATCCTCAAAAAAACATACTCTCTAATCCAAGCAGTTTCCTGATAAATCTTAAACACAAGAGGTTCTGCAGATGCTGGAAATCCAGAGTAACACACAGAAAATGCTGGAGGAACTCAGCAGGTCAGGCAGCATCAATGGAGAGGAATAAATAGTCAATGTTTCATGCTGAGACTCTTCATCAGGACTGGAAAAGAAGGGGGAAGAAACCAGAAGCCTGGTAAATCTTCTCCGCTCCTTTCTAAAACTTGCACATAAGATCATAAGATATAGGAGCAGAATTAGACCATTTGGCTCAGAGTCTGCTCCACCATTTCATCATGGCTGATCCATCTCTTTCTCAGCCTTAGTCTCCTGCCTCCTCTCCATAACCCTTCATGCCCTGATTAATCAAGAATCTATCAACCTTGCCTTAAATATACTGAGTGACTTGGCCTCCACAGCCGTAACAAATTCAAGACTCAGCACTCTCTGGCGTAAAAATTCCTCATCTCCATTCTAAATGGATGTCCCTCTATTGGCTGTGCCCTCCTCTGGTCCTGGCCTCCCCCACCACAGGAAACATGCTCTTCACATCCACTCTATTGAGGCCTTTCAACATTCAAAAGATTTCAAAGAGATCTCCACCCCCATTCTTCTGAATTCCACTGAGTAGAAGCCCAAAGCCATCGACTGGCCCTCATATGGTAATCTTTTCATTCCCGGAATCATTCTCATGAACCTCCTCTGAACCCTCTCCAATGGCAGCACATTCTTTCTTATATATTGGGCCCAAAACTGCTCATAATACTCCAAGTGAGGCCTTAACAGTGTCTTATAAAGCTTCAACATTACATCCTTGCTTTATATTCTAGTCCTCTCCAAATGAATGCTAACATTGGTGCCTTCTTCACCACCAAATCAACCTATAAAATTAACCTTTAGGGAATCCTACATGAGGACTCCCAAGTGTCTTTGCACCTAAGCTTTCTGAATTTTCTTTCTATTTAGAAAATAGTCTACCCTTTCATTTCTTCTACCAAAGTGCAGGACCATATGCTTCCCAACATTGTATTCTATCTGCCACTTCTTTGCCCATTCTCCTAATCTGCCCAAGTCCTTCTGCAGCCTCCCAGCTTCTTCAACACAACCTGCCCCTCCACTTGTATTCATATCATCCGCAAACTTGGCTACAAAGCCATAAATACAATCATCCAAATCATTGACATACAATGTAAAGAGAAGCGGTCCCAGTACAGACCCCTGTGAAACACTACTAGTCACCAGCAGCCAACCAAAAAAGAATTCCTTTATTCCTACTCTTTGCCTCCTGCCAATCAGCCAATGCTCTTTCTATGCTAATATCTTTCCTGTAATACCATGGGCTGTTAATTTGGTAGCAGACTCATATGTGACACCTTGACAAAGGCCTTTTGAAACATCAACCGATTCTCCTTTGTCTGTCCTGCTTGTTATTTCTTTAAAAAATTCCAACAGATTTGTCAGGCAAGATTTTCTCTTAAGGACTTTGGCCTTCTGTATCATGTGCCTTCATCCTTAACCATTGACTCCAACATCGTCACAACCATTGAGGTCAGACTAACTGGTCAAATCAATTCCAGTTCACTACACAACACCCAGTCCAGAAGAGTGGACTGATATTTGCAATTTTCCAGTGCCCCAGAACCATGCCAGAATCTATTGATTCTTGAAAGGTCATTACTAATGCTTCCACAGTCTCTTCAGTCATCTCTTTCAGAACCCTGGGGTGTAGACCAACTGATCCAGGTGATTTATCTACCTTCAGACCTTTCAATTTGCCAAGTACTTTCTCCCTAGTAACGGTAGTCTGCCACTCACTTCTGGCAGACTACTAATGTCTTTCACAGTGAAGACCAATGCAAAACACTTATTCCATTTATCCGCCATTTCCTTGTCCCCCATTACTAGCTCCCCAGCATCATTTTCCAGTGGTGCATTATCTACTCTCACCTCTCTTTTACTCCTTATAGATCTGAAGAAACTTTTGAATTGAATTGATTTTATTACTTATGTCCCTCATATACATGAGTAAAAACCTTTACATTACGTCTCTGTCTAAACGTGCAATTTATAGTAATTTATAATAAACAGTATGTACAACAGGATAGTCAGTACAGCATAGAAATACAATTGTATCAGTGTGAACTAATCAGTTTGATGGCTTGGTGGAAGAAGCTGTCCCAGAGCCTGTTGGTCCTGGCTTTTATGCTGTGGTACCGTTTCCCGGATGGTAGCAGCTGGAACAGTTTGTGGTTGGGGTGACTCGGGTCCCCAATGATCTTTCCTGCCCTTTTTATGCACCTGCCTCTGTAAATATCCTGAATAGTGGGAAGTTCACATCTCCAGATGCGTTGGGCTGTCAGCACCAAACTCTGCAGAGTTCTGTGATTGAGGGAAGTACAGTTCCCATACCAGATAGCGATGCAGCCAGTCAGGATGTCCTCAATTGTGCCCCTGTAGAAAGTCCTTAGGATTAGGGGGCTCATGCCAAACTTCTTCAACCGTCTGAGATGAAAGAGGCACTATTGTGCTTTATTCAACACGCAGCCGGTATGAACAGACCATGTGGTATCATCTTTAATATTATGGGTTCAATTACCTTCATATTCCATCTTTTCCTTCAAGGTTGCCTTCTGTTGGTTTTTAAACGTTTCCCAATCCTCTAACTTCCCACAAATTTTTCTCCAATATTTGCCCTCTCTTTGGATTTCATGTTGGCTTTGATTTCCCTTGTCAGCCATGGTTGTGTCATCCTGCCTTTAGAATACTACTTCTTCGGGATGTATCTATTCTGAGCCTTCCAAACTGCTTCTGGAATTTCAAGCCATTGCTGTTCTACTATCATCCCTGCTGGTGTCCCCTTCCTATCAACTCTGGCCAGCTCCTCTCTCATGCCTCTGTAATTCCCCTTACTTACTGTAATACGATACATCTGACTTAAGGTTCTTCCTCTCAAATTTTAGTGTGAATTTGATCATATTATGATCACTTGCCCCTCAGGGTTCCTTTACTTTGAACTCTCCAAGCAATTCCAGTTCATTGCACAATACCCAGTCCAGAATAGCTGATCCCCTAGTGGGCTCAACCATTAGCTATTCAAAAAGGCATCTTGTAGGCATTCTACAAATTCCCCCTCTTGGTATCCAGCACCAACCTGATTTTCCCAATCTGCCTGCATATCAAAATTCCCCATCACTGTCGTAACAATGACCTTTTGACATGTCTTTCCTGTCTCCAGCTTAAATTAGTAGCCCACATTTTTGCTACCATTCGGAGGCCTGTATATAATTCTTATCAATGTCTTTTTATCTTGTGATTTCTTAGCTCTACCCACAGGGATTCTAAACCTTCCGATCTCATGTCACCTCTTTCTAAGGATTTGATTTCTTTTTTTAAACCTTTCTTTGGTGACACATTCTTCCTATGAGGCGACCAGAATGGAAGACAATACCCCAAGTATGGTCAAAAGAAATTTATAGAGCTGCAAATTACCTTGCAGCACTTGAACTCAATCCCATGATTAATGAAGTTGAACAACCATATGCCTTCTTAACCACACCATCAACTTGCATGGCAACTTTGAGGGACCTATGGAATGGATAAGTTGTTGAGGTTCCACTCACTCAGTGGTTAATCCATTGCACTCCTAACTTGTATGGACAAACTTTGTTGTGTAAAGAGATGAATCACTGACAACGAACCAACTCTTGGAACCAGCGAGCTGATGTGGATAATCTAGTTAAGTTACTGGCTAATGACAACCACCAGAATGATGCAGGATTTAGCTCTTCACAAACAAAATGCTCGAAATGTGAATCTCTGTCTTTGGGGGGGGGGGAGAAAGTGGGGTATGCCTTATTTGATTGTTGAAAGTTGCTTCCGTTGTGATCGCAAACAACAGGAATTCTGCAGATGCTGGAAATTCAAGCAACACACATCAAAGTTGCTGGTGAACGCAGCAGGCCAGGCAGCATCTGTAGGAAGAGGTGCAGTCGACGTTTCAGGCCGAGACCCTTCGTCAGGACTAACGTTGTGATCGGTTAGTTTAGAAACTGCAGCTGCTTTTCTCATTGGTTAGCTGCCTGGTGTCCAGCTACAAATATCCCGGGCATATAAAATAGCACTTGGAAGGGGCTCGCTCTCTCTTCCTTTCTTTAAGGCAAGGATGCACATTGATGATTGGGAAGGTATGCTCAGTGCACACTTTTAACTCAGTACGTTTGTTGAATATTTAGCTTCGTAGTGTCTGTAACATGGAACATTAATGTTTGGTCAAATTTTTACTGCTTGTAAGTAAATGATTAATATACCCATTCGAAGTCAGTGCCTTCCTGTCTTACTTACTGGACCCACAGACCTGATTCAATAGTATAACCTCAGTCTTCCTAAAGGCTGGAGTTTTAAATAACAAAGTGTATTTTTTTTCCAGTTACAAGACCCAGTAATTGAGAAAGGAAGAATAAATGAAGGTATATAATTGGCCATGCTCTTATGGTATTACTAAACAGACTCGAGGGAGAAAGACCCTGACATTTTCCAATGAAAGAAATTGCAAATGCAACTTGCTTTTACAAAGAAGGTGATAAGTACATTAGCATTGACCAATGGTGAATATCCCAGTAGTTTTAACATTTAATTAGGTAGGTTCTTGTCAATAACTAGGAGGTTGGGGTAGTGAATTTATTCCTGATATTGTATTGACATTGTACTAACATTCAAGTTGCTAGCCAGATAAGCTGTTGTCTCCAAGAACCATTAACAGATAACATGATTGATTTATGGAGAGAAATACATTCTATAAGTGTCTGAAAATCTTGTGGAAACAGTGAGATTTTTAGGAAATGTGGCCATGCTAATGACCAGTTGCTTTGTATTGGGTTTTACTCTGGGAAACTACTCACCTGGCAGGCTTTGGCAGTGATGTCAGATGGCGTATCTTGTGAAAAAGCTGGCCTCAAGGCTGCTCCAACCTAAATTACAAAACAATAAGTCACTGATGCCCAACATACCACTGATAACCAGTAACACACTCAACAGCAAAGTAGCAACTCAGAGCAAGTATTCAGCTTCCATTGATTAAGGACAGGCACTATCAGTGCTATTAGGAGCACTGTACAATCTCTAACCTCTGATGCAATACATAAAAGAGATAGTTTGCTCAATAGCAGACTGACCTGGGTTCCTCTGTTACTGTATCATCTTTTTGGTTAACCTTCACTCACGCTTCATGTACCTGAACTTTGTACTCACTTCAGTGGGTGTTGGAGTATATGACTATGAATCAAAGTTATAAATTCACATTGATGATAGTTCAAATACTTGAGCGATGACATTGTAAGATTATCCCCAGTTTATATCCATAGTGAAGTATTGTGAATGACATTCATAATGAAACACAGAATAACAATGGGTTACTGAAAAATACAACAAAGGCATTCAGCCTAAACCATCCATTCTGGTTCTAATTTTAATCTGTCTGCACTGTTTATGTATATATTTTTTTAATTTCAACCACCTGTGCATTAATATTTCTTCAACTATTAATATCTATAAATGATTCCATTACAACTCAGTGCAGAATTGATTCTGCTCTCCATCCAGGTCTCTTTTATCTTTTTTCTACGTCTTTTTGTGTTAGCATGCAACTCAAAGATCCTGTTTATAATTATGCGACCTCTTCCCTTCCTGATTAACAATTGCCTCAAAATCACTGCTGTTTTGTTTAAAATGGCGTACATTTGTCAAATCTTTCTACATCTTCATGCATGGTAACCTCAGAGTGAATATAAGCAGTATCATCTCTAGAGTCTCAACACCAGTCAGTAGACTGGTAAATGAAGCAGTGTACGCTATTTCAACTGTGCACTCAAGAAAGCTGAGTTTGCGATGTAAACACAGTGTAACATTTTCAATCTAAATTCCGGGCATAAAATAAGTTAATTACTGTTTATAGACCTTAGCTTGATTGTTTTGCAATCCAAGAATTGCTGAGATATCTCATATCTTGGTTTGTAACTGGTTCACAACTGTGAATGTGGGTCGGCAGTCAGTGCCATCATAACTCTCTTTCTCTTTGATCATTACATCTCCTCTTAGCCAGACCTGGCTCTTGACTTCTGCACACAGCTTCCCGATCATGAATAACAAAATACACACCGCATTGCTGCTGAGTCTACAATTATACTACACAGAAATAGGCCCTTCAGTCCTTGCTAACCATCAACTACACATCTACATTGATCCTATTACCAGCCCTGTGTTCAAAACCATCTATCTTACTTTAATGGCGAAAAGATGTATCTTACAACATTGGAAAGAGACTAATGCTCCAACTACCTTTTTTTGGTTTTCCCAGACGATATTATGCTTAAATTTGGAGAAAATTAGAAGTAATCTTTATGATTCCTCACTTAAATTTGATCAGAACTGGAGATCTTTTATTCAATATTTTCATTTAATGTAATTTTTTTTTCTCTTTTGTTCCATATTTATATTCCCTTCTTGCCTTTTTTTTTAACTGTTTTTAATGGAGGTCGAGTTTGAGGACATGATTTTAAGTTCTTTAACTCTACCTGTTTCCAAGTTAGCCCATTGTTTTGCTTTCCTTTTAGTTTAGTTGCACGGTGGGTTTTTTTTGGGGTCTTTTTTTGGGTTTTTTTTCCTTTCCTCTATTGATATATATATATAAAAATTAGTATACTATTATTTTACCATATCATTTTACGTTTAATTTGCACTGTTTGTATCAATTTTTTCTTCTGTATTAATATTTCCTGTAATTTCTAACAGTGTATTAGTGCCTTTATGGTTTACCCTTTGTATACTTATTCAATAAAAAGATTTAAAAAGAAAAAGAAAAGAAAACCATCTATCTCTTGGCAATTTAAGTGCTTGTTTAGTTACTTTTTAAACCTTATGCCTCCACCATCTCGTCAGACAGTGTGTTCCAGAATTCAACCGCCTTCCAGGTGAAAAAAAAATTCTCCCTCAGACCCCCCCCGCTAAAACTTTTATCCTTTATGCAAAGTCCAAGCTCTCTAACTTTAGACATCTCTGCTCTAGAGAAAGGTTTCCTACAGTCCACCCTACCATTATGTCTTTGTAATTTTGCATACCTCTATCAGGTCCTCTCACATCAAAAATTAAAGATTAGCTTTATTTGTCACATGTTCATTGAAACAGACAATGTAAAGACAATGAGGATCGTGCTGGGGAGCTCACAAGTGTCGCCACATTTCCGGTAGCAACATAGCGTGCTCACAACTCACTAGTCCTAACTGTACACCTTTGGAATGTGGGAGGAAACTGGAGCTTTTTTTTGTAATTTAAAGTTCATCATCATACAAACATTTCCATAAGATGTATTTCAGATATTGTACACATATATCATAAAATCATATTTGCCACAAATCTCCACATAATATTTATCTGAGGTATACACCTATAGAAAAGAGAGGAAAGAAAGAACAAGCAAATGGAGAAAACTATGTACAAGTAGGGAGTGATTTTTTTTTAAACAACATATTCATTGATTTGTGAGAATAAAATCAGGCTTGTGAGGTGTTATGTAGTTGAACCATTTTTCCCAGTATGAATCAAATTGTTCCAACTTATGATGAACAGATGCTGTTATCTTCTCCATTTTGTAAATGTCCATTGTAATTTCCATCCATGCGTTTAAAGTTGGACTCCCCTGTGATAACTATTTCCTGGTAAGAGTCTTTTTACTAGCCGCCAGCAGTATATTCATTAAATATTTATCTCTTTTCAGCCATTCTTGAGGTACATACCCAAAATATATGGTCTTACTTTCTAAGGGTATTTCATATTTTAAAATGTCTTGTAGGGCATTGTGTATTCCACTCCAATAGTCTTTGATAACATGGCAATCCCAGAAAATATGATAATGGTTTGCATTTTGATTTCCACAATTTCTCCAGCAAACAGGGAGGTTACTATCATAATGGGATTTCTGAGAGGGTGTAATAAAATATCTTATCAAGGTTTTCCATTCAAACTCCCTCCATTTCTGTGAACTGGTACACTTCCATTGATACCTCCATATTATTGTCCATTCTTCTTCAGATATAATTATCCCTCTTTCTTTCTCCCATTTTGTTTTAATGTATGAAGTCGTATGTGTTTTAAGATTTGACAAACCCTTATACACGCTTGAAATGATTCTACTACCGTTATCTGAACTATATGCTTTTCTAAATAGCTCTATCAAACGTGTACTTGCCTTGGTTACACTTTTAACCCTCCTATTAACGTACTGTCACACCTGTAGATACCGGTAAAAGTCTTGTTTTTCTAATAGGTGTTTCTCTTTAAGCATTTCAAAACTGAAGTGTTTCTTCTTTCATTATATTGCAAAGAACTGTTATTCCTTTAGCTGTCCAGTCCTTAAATCTCGCATCCAGTTTATTTGGTGTAAAATCTGAGTCATATGCACACCATTTAAGAATTACAATATCTCCCTCTAGTTTATATTCTTTTATAATAGTTTTCCATATTCTAAGAGTCCATTTCACCCATGGATTATCAATAGTGTTTATGTACCTTTGTAGGTTGTTATCAGTCAAAATTGCCTGTATGGGGATGGGAAGAATCCCCTCCTCAATGTTTTTCCATTGAGCGTCATATGATGGGTTGCACCAACATATCACAGCTCTCAACTGTGCTGCAAAATAATAATCTCTAAGAGAAGGTAGCCCCCCCCCCCCCCCGCTTTCCTTGGCTAATTGCAAAGTTTTGAGATGAACCCTAGGCCTTTTACCTTGCCATATATATCTTGATAACATTTTGTTCCATTCATTGAATTGATTCTGATTAATCTCTATTGAAACTGGAGCATCTGAAGGAAATACAACATGGTTATGGGGAGAATGTACAAACTCCTGACAAACAGCAACAGGAGTAGAACCCCTATTTACAGCTGGCGCTATAAAGCATTACGCTAACTTCTACACTACTGTGCTGCCCAGTCAAGTGAAAAAAACCCCTTCAGTCTCTCCTCATTACGGAAATGCTCCAGCCCTCACTACACTCACAACACGCTGGAGGAACTCAGCAGGTCGGGCAGCGTCCGTGGAAAAGATCGGTCGACGTTTCAGGCTGGAACCCTTCGTCAGGACTGTAGAGGGAAGGGGCAGAGGCCCTATAAGGAAGGTGGGGGGAGGGTGGGAAGGGAAAGGCTGGTAGGTTCCAGGTGAAAAACCAGTAAGGGGAAAGATAAAGGGGTGGGGGAGGGGAGGCAGGGAGGTGATAGGCAGGAAAGGCGAAGAAAGAATAGGGGAAAACACAATGGGTAGTAGAAGGAGGCAGAACCATGAGGGAGGTGATAGGCAGCTGGGGGAGGGGGCAGAGTGACATAGGGATAGGGAAAGGGAGGGGGAGGGAATTACTGGAAGTTGGAGAACTCTATGTTCATACCAGGGGGCTGGAGACTACCTAGACTGTATATGAGATGTTGCTCCTCCAACCTGAGTTTAGCCTCATCATGGCAGTAGAGGAGGCCATGTATGGACATATCAGAATGGGAGTGGGAAGCAGAGTTGAAGTGGGTGGCTACTGGGAGATCCTGTCTGCTTTGGCAGAAGGAGCGGAGGTGCTCAACGAAGCGGTCCCCCAATCTGCGCCGGGTTTCATCAATGTAGAGGAGGCCGCACTGGGAGCACTGGATGCAATAGATGACCCCAACAGACTCGCAAGTGAAGTGTTGCCTCACTTGACCCCAGCATCTGCAGATTATTTTGTGTTAACCCTGGCTACATTTTTTTGAATTTTTCTGCACTTCAGTGCAATCATGTTCTTTCAAAGGTGTAGCAACTAGAACTGCACACAATACTCCTGAGCTGGTCTAATTATGCTTCATAAAGTTGTACTATACCGTCTGTTTTAATATTCTATGAATCAATTATCCCATGTGCCTTCTTCAGCAACTTATCCAACTGTCTAATGAGAAATACAAGCAGCATAACTTCAAAGCACAAGGACCAGCTTCACGTGGCTCAATGGGTACATCCTGGGCTACAACCTGCCATTCCGAGTAAGTGAGGACAATTTAGCTATTTTACAATTCAAACTGCCCAGTTAGCCAAGAAAGTGTCTGACTAATTGTGGTAGCAATTAAAGTGCTGTGATTAATGTGAAGGGAATTTAGAGACCAGCTTCTTATGATAATATGGGAAAACAATTAAGTTTGAGTAGAGAGCAGTTTCCAGCAAAGGTTCACATCAGACCGAATGGGCCATTTTAATGTCTGTTAACATCAGTTTCAAAATAAGTGATATCTGATTAAAACAAGTTCAAAAACAAAACTCATCTCATGAAGAATTAAAGTGACTTGGAAAAATGAACAAGCTTAAATTTGAAAATACAGATTTGGCATCATTGATTGTCTAATGTTCAGTAATGTGAGCTGTACTGTTCTATGAACTTTAAAGGGTTAAGAATTCCTGTTAGGAACTCAACATGTTACCCTCGTGGAAAACTGTTCATGTTATAAATGGAGCAGATCAACTTGCGCCTCCATGTCTCACAGTGTCCAAAATTATAAGCTCCATTGACCCTTGTTTCTATTAATTTTACCATGTCTGTTGTAAGTTTCATTAACACCAACTACATATGATTGATAAATTCAAACTATGTTTTTAAACCATCCGATACTCAATGATCAATAAGATTTACTTAACCTTTCATCTATGGACCACTGGGAGTCAAAAACAAGAGTAATTGATCTTTCTTATTTAACAAAAAAAGTCAAGTATATATTTTGATGAAACTGAATGCAGGAAGGAATATGTCAAGAGTGCTGCCCTCCAGTGTTGAACATCCCATACACCAACAATGCACAGACCATGCCACCCAGGGATCTGGGTTTACTTTTTGTGTGACTGTGTTTTGCTGCTACTGTGACTATATGCGCTATGTGCCGTCACTACTGAGTTTACACCTTGGCTGCATTTACGTATGGTTGAAAATCAATTAAACTTGAACTTAAATACAATGGATTCCAGTTAATTGGGACACATTGTGACAAGTACATTTTGGCCCAATGAAGTTGCTGCCCAAATGAGCCAGTTTCATGGAAATAATTAAAAAGGAATAAAAAAAGAGACAAACCAAGGAATAAATTATGCATTTAGATGAAGTACAGAACAAATTAGAACACTATCAAAGCTATTGCAATACTTTAAAACTGAATATTAATTCCTAATCGTTATCGACAATGAACAAAACCAGTGCAAACACCTAGTGCAGATAATGGTGCACAGTGAGTAAAACAGTCAGAATTGTGTTAACTTCTTATTTCTTGCTATCTATCAGTGACAAAAATCACTGCTTTTGAACACAAACACTCGCAATTGACTCTATTGAAAAACTGTTTGCTCTAAGGAGTGTAGCGACTAATGGCCACACTAAGCATTAGGCAGAGCTTAGGAGGGTTAATAGTGTCCAATGGCGACTCCTTTACTTGCAGCTTCGGAAACAGCTCTATTTCCATCTTTAATATCTCTATTTTTCCCTTTCAGGGTTCTATTGAAGACCCTGACCTGGCGTTACACACTGACTACGGTTCTTCACAGGAATAGGACCCACTCTCGAGGTTCCACAACTGGCCGTTGTTCGGCACGTCAAGGGCTCAGCCTAAGAGTTTGGCTCGTCATTGGAGGCCTAAGATCTCAGGGCGCTGGATACGGGCGGATCGAAGGTTGGTGTCATGGTAGGAGATCCGTGTGTTGTCGGGGGAATTGGAAGATCTACAGCAGTATCCCCAGAGATCCAAGATCTTTGAGATATTTAGGGAAAGAGCTCGGGAAAAAAGCGACGCAACTGACTTCTAACATTGTAAACCAGCGAGTTGTTTGTTAAGTCTCCCCTCTCGCTGTGAACCGGAGACATCTTTCTCCCTTATTATAGAGAGAGAGAACCTGTGGTATGTCGAATACCGGGTGAATAAGTAGCCTTTGGGGTAACTGCAAGTCTGTGTCTTTGCTATTGCTTTGCTCACGCTTGATTGCTTGGTGGCAGGTGCTGATGCTCTTTTTGCCAGTGGGTGGAGGGGGGGGGATTGTTGCTTGCTGCCATTTACAGGCGGGGGGGGGAGAGCTGGGGGAGTACTTTGGGGCTCTAATATTTAACTGTTGTTCATTCCTTGGGGGCACTCCACTGTTTTCATGGATGTTTGCAAAGAAAAAGCATTTCAGGATGTATATTGTATACATTTCTCTGACATTAAATGTACCTTTGAAACCTTTGAAATATGTGTGACTGGGGCTAGTTAGAATCTGTTCAACAACAGTCTCCTACCTCAATTAAATTGCATAGTGTCTCAAATAAACTAAGGGAATCCCGCTAATCTTCCTGATTAGTTTTTGTTCTTTAAGAGTTGCCTCAAATAAGCAGCTGCCCTGATTAACCAAGGATCCAATTAATAGGAATCCATTACACACATAATTTAATGAATATTGTAAATTTATACGCTTCTTTTTCTCATTACATAGAAAATGTGAACTTGTAAACTTGTGATGCCATCTCCGCCTTACAGTAGCACTTGAGAAATTTGTATGGACAGCTTCCATTATTAATGTAGACACCATAATTTAAGATTGCACAAGTTGAGAGAAGTTAGCATAAACACCTCCACCCTTAAAGGCTCGCCAACCTGATTAATTTATGGAGTATTACACAATACAAGTGTGCTTTCTGATGGTGTAAACTTACATTTGCCTGATACTGTTCCAGGATCACGTGGCCTGGAAACTCAGGCTCTGGAACAGAAGCAAACTCCTTGATAATATCCTCAAGGGCTTGTAGTCCGGCCATTCGTAACTGGTTGCTGTGGTCAGTGGCAGCCATGAAGGCCATACGGATAAGGTCAGAAAGGTGCAACACCAGCAGGTCACCTGCATAAAAGACGAAAACATTACAAAGTTACAATAAAAAATAAAAAGCATTAGAAGTGCTCAAGTGAGGTAGTGTTCATAGTCCGTTCAGAAATCTGATGTTGAAGGGGAAGAAGCCGCTCTTTAATGTTGAGTGTGGGTCTTCAGGTTCCTGTACCTGATCGTAGTAATAAGAAGAGGTCACGTCATGGATGGGGAGGGTCCTCAATAATGAATGCCGCCTTTTTGAAACCTTGCCATTTGAAGACGTCCTTTATGGTGGGTAGGCTAGTGTCCAAGATGGAGACTCACACCAATTTTTTTGCCCCCCCAGAGTGTAACTTTGGAAATTCCTTCCCTGGAAGCTCAGCATTGATTGCATTTAATCAGAGGTTAATAGATTTGCTGATATTCAAGGAAACAATGGATGGGGAGAAGAACAGCTGTGATCAGTGAGGCCAGATAGCCTACTTGTGGCTCATTCTTATCACTAGTCGTGCATCTCGAGATGTTTCACTGGAATGTCAAACAAAATTTGACAGCAAACCATAGAAGTTGAAATCAAGGTAGGTGTCTGAAACCTGAGCCAAATACAGAGGTTTCAAAGATAAAGTGGCAGAGAGAAAGTTCCAAAGTTCAGCACTTAAGCAGTTGAAGGTTCAGTGAAGCAATGGTACAGTGGTGAAAAGTTCGGACTGTGCAAGAGACCTGAAATGGAGAAGTGCAAAGAGATTGTAAGAAATTGAAGGAGATTAGATGTATGAAGTGCCAAGGCCTCTGAGGGACTAAAACAAGATTGATTTATTGTCTTTAATTGAGACATTAACAGATCAGGATCCAACAGAGGTCGATCAACAAAGGGTGAATGGCACTAGCATTAAGAAACACTGTTTGGCATGAATTCAGATTTACACATGGCAAAATAAGGCAGGAGAATGTGGAAGAAATGGATAATACAAAAATGAAAAACTACTATTTGCAAAGTGCAGAAGATAATGGATAATTCTGATGTTATAAATGATGGCCAACATCAATCAGGTTGATCCAGAGACTTTGCAGAATTATTTGTAGTGGTCACCAGCCTGTCAAGTTACACCACGATGGGTTACCAGATGGGACTTACTTTTGGGATTCTTGTGTTTCATGGCCCTGGCCTTGGCGAGATTGAAGTGTGCCTCGTCTGTATTCTCACACAAAAGGATGATCCGACAGAGACACTCAGAGGCAAACACACGAGTGGCCCACCTCGGGGCAACACAAGGCTTGGATTTCTCCTCCTCGCCTGTGCCAGCGAACATAATCTCATCGTCTGTTTCATCCTTCTTCTCTCCATCTTCATCTCTAGTTTCTTCCAACTGACCTATAGCCCCTGCATCTGTATAGTTGGGAAAAGGAAATAAATTAGACTGGATGCAATGTAAAAATCATTACTTCATTGTGCTCCACACCACTCCCTTCCCAACACCTCCACCCCTCAGTCACGTTGATCCAAATGCAGAACAATACTACTCTGACCACTGAAATGCGGCTAATTACTATGAGACATTAAAGCGAGCCCCCAACTGCCCTGCCAAATGGGCACAAAAATTCTACAACCATATTGAAAGAGGAGCAAAAGAATTCTCCCAGAGAGTTGGCCAATGCTCTTCACTCAATGCACATTAAAACAGATATTAAGGTCATTATCATGAGGCTGCTTGGCAGCTTACTGTGTGTAAATTATCAGCAGACAAAGAATTAATACTGTTCTTTTGAAACCCTCAGCAAGTAGAGGAATTATCACGCGCGGATAAAAGCTTGGTCCAAAAAGTTATATTATGAGATTTTCCAATAAGCTTCCACTGAAGACGGCACCGAGCTGCTGCCTCTGTCAAGGTTCTGGCTCAAACTAAGTTTTTTTTAGGGTGTGTAGGGATGGTTTGGGGGCAGAGAGCGGAATTAGGGATTGGGTTATGATTCAGGGACAGGGATGTGGGGGAGTTAGAGGTCATGCCAGAGTCCAAGAGCTACGTAAATATTCCAGTTCCTACAAAGGATTTATGTCCCACTATCACAATTTTTATAGATACAAATATAGCCCTGGTGAAAGGCTGCGGCTCAAAGTGTCCAGCGTTTATTCCCCTCCATAGATGCCGCCTGACTTGCTGAGTTCCTTCAGCATTTTGTGCACATTGCTCCATATTTCTCAGTTATCTTTTTATTTAGAGAGACAGCACAGTAATAGGCCCTTCTGGACCAACGAGCCCATGCTGCCCAATTGTAGCCATGTGACCAATTATACTACTAGCCTGTTTGTCTTTGGAATGGGGGTGGAAATTGAAGCACCAGGACGAAACCCACTGGGTCACAGGGAGAATGTACAAGCTCCTTCCAGACAGCAGTGAAATTGAATCCAGGTCACTGATGCTGTAGTAGCAGCACGCTAACTGCTACATTACCGTGCCACACATATTTGCAGAGTAGGGGTGTAAACCAAGATGAATAGTTAAAATACAGATTAGCAAGATTCCACTATATGTTAACACGGGGTTGATGGGCTCCTCCTGTTCCTATATCTCTAATTTGCCAATTTATACTGTACATGGCTTCATTGGCTGCGTGAAATAACAAGGGGGGGGCAGGGGCGAAAGAGGCCAAGGAATGGAAATGAATACAAATGTTATATTGTTTTTCCATGACCACAGTCACCACGTACCTGTTGATGCAGCCAAAACGTCTTTGCAGAGCTTCAGCCAATGGGAAAGCTTTTGAACCGCCAAGGATGAAAGCATGTGACCCAAAGTGTCATGAATGTCAGCACACAGCTTGCGATCTGTCTCACGGTCCAGCATTCCAAACAATACCCCTTCCAGGCCCATCTCTGTGATATTTACATCTAAGGCAGAAGATACAGATGTTAATTCCCTCAAACAACAGGAATTCTGCAGATGCTGGAAATTCAAGCAACACACATAAAAGTTGCTGGTGAACGCAGCAGGCCAGGCAGCATCTGTAGGAAGAGGTACAGTCGACGTTTCGGGCCGAGACCCTTCGTCAGGACTAACTGAAGGAAGAGTGAGTAAGGGATTTGAAAGTTGGAGGGGGAGGGGGAGATCCAAAATGATAGGAGAAGACAGGAGGGGGAGGGATAGAGCCAAGAGCTGGACAGGTGATTGGCAAAAGGGGATACGAGAGGATCATGGGACAGGAGGTCTGGGAAGAAAGACAAGGGGGGGGACCCAGAGGATGGGCAAGGGTATATTCAGAGGGACAGAGGGAGAAAAAGGAGAGTGAGAGAAAGAATGTGTGTATAAAAATAAGTAACAGATGGGGTACGAGGGGGAGGTGGGGCCTAGCGGAAGTTAGAGAAGTCGATGTGCATGCCATTAGGTTGGAGGCTACCCAGACGGAATATAAGGTGTTGTTCCTCCAACCTGAGTGTGGCTTCATCTTTACAGTAGAGGAGGCCGTGGATAGACATGTCAGAATGGGAATGGGATGTGGAATTAAAATGTGTGGCCACTGGGAGATCCTGCTTTCTCTGGCGGACAGAGCGTAGGTGTTCAGCAAAGCGGTCTCCCAGTCTGCGTTGGGTCTCGCCAATATATAAAAGGCCATATCGGGAGCACCGGACGCAGTATATCACCCCAGTCAACTCACAGGTGAAGTGTTGCCTCACCTGGAAGGACTGTTAATTCCCTCATTGTTACTACTATGGAAATTCCTGTTGGACTGTTTTCACTTAATACCTCTTGGGTGTCAGGGTTTTAAACAGAGACAGGCGTCCCTGCAGGAAATGCCTTTAAGAGTTCTCCAAAAGCAAATGTAAGAACAATGCATGCAATGAATTACACTTAGTAAACTGGTATATGTTGAATTATAGGAGTTATTTTGATTGCATATCCAGAGAGAAATCAATTTCATTAGCAAGGGTGATGGCTATTAACTGTGATGGGATCCTGAATTACCCCTATGAACTGTGCTTTTGAAAAGAGACAGAGTTACTTAACACCGACATGTTGTTTGTAAAAGAGAGAGAGAGAGAGATGAAGATTAACTGTGGGACTGTCACTTTAAGGAACGAGAAAGAACTGGTTAACTGTTGGATTTCTGCTGAAGTGGACATAGCACCGAGCAGCTCGCAAGTTGCCATGGTGACTGAGAGCGTTATTAAATGGACAACTGATGTTATGGTTTTCGGCAGGTTATTGACACTTTCTTCAAGGATTTCTGCTTGCTTGCATTTCTTTTAGAGAGAGAGGAAGGAGGGATTATTTGAATGACAGGTGGTACCCAGTGCGGTGAGATAAATGGGAGGTCAGATGATACAGACCTCAGACACATGTTCTGGATACTGAATGAGCATTGTTGTGCCTGCAGAAAAAGTGGGTTTTGGAGGATCGATCAGGTGGATCGATCCATCGCTCTTGCAGTGGAAAGAGGAAAAGGGTTGACTGGTGGGGAGTTGTCCATGTGTCCACCCTCGCCTGGGGGAAAGCTCCACCACAGAAAACCGGTCCCCTTTGTTAAAGTCACAGTCAGTGACTTTTAAAGGATTTCGAAGGACGAGAAGATCGACGGCGTCAGCTCACCTGAAGACTCAAATCTCTCCCTCTCTCTCTCTCTCCATCACTACTCAACTTAATACCACCAACTGAACTGAACTTTACTCATCATCGTAAGACTGTATCTTTTTACCCCTAGACTTAAAGGAGCTTGGTTTTTCATACATATATTTCCACACTGATATACTTACATATATATACATATATATATATATAAAAAAATCATTGTTAACCTGTTTGATCTATCTACATTTATATTACTGTACTGCATAGTTACTAATAAATATTATTAGTTTATAGCAATACTGGACTCCAAAGTGTTTTCCATCTCAGCTGGTTCTTTATTCCCGTCACGGGGTTCGTGACATAACTGAGGGATATTCAGTACAGTTGACAAAAGAATCAAAGGTAAGATGTTCGTATAGAATTTTTTTTGTGCAGAACTTTGATATAGTCTGCATTTCTCAGTACGATCATTGAACATAACAGCACAGTACAGGCCCTTAAACTCACGATAATGTGGTGACTTTTACACCTACTCCAAGATCAATCTAACCCTTCTCTCCTACGTAGCCCTCTGTTTTCTATCATCTATGTGCCTATCTAAGAGCATCTTAAATGCTCCTAATGTATCTGCCTCTACCACCAGCCTTGGCAGGGGGTTCCATGCACCCACCACTCTGTGTAAAAAGAATTTATCTTGATATCTCCCCAATACTTTCCTCCGTTCACCCTAAAATTATACACCCCCCTATTAGCCACTTCCACCCTGGTTATGCACTCGATCTGTGCTTCTTATCATCTTCTACACCTCAATCCAGTCACGCCTCATCCTCCCCTGCTCCAAAGAGCAAAGCCCTAGCTTGCTGAACATATCTTCACGAGATGTGCTCTCTAATCCAGACAGGATCCTGGTAAACCTCCTCTGCACCCTTTTTAAAACTGTGGAGCTCTCTGGGAAAAACAGGAGGGTGGGATTAATTGTGTAATTCTTTCAAAGTGCTAGATGGAACAAATGACTTTAGTGTAAAGGAGGAAAATGCTGTGTGGTCTCCAGTCAAATCATACTTTATAACATCATTATGCTATTGGTGTTGACTGCTTCCAGTGATGTCTTGGGAAGCAGGTAATAGATCTGAGAACTAGTTTAAGACCCTTTCATAGAACGGTTACAGCATGAATGGAGTGCTTTGGGCTCATCAAGTCCATATCAGCTCTTTGCAAGAGCAATCGAGCTAATTCCACTCAGCCTCCCCCTTCCTTGAGCCTTCAAATTCTTTCCTTTCTGTTGCTTATCCAGCTCCATTTTTGAAAACCACAACTAAACCAGTCTCCATTACCATTTCTGAATGTAGATTTCACATCTACCTTCTTATGCCTGTACTGGGTTCCATGGAGCCTTGTTCTTGCTTCCTCCACACCAATGGGTATAGTTTCTCTTTATCTAGTACCGTTGGATTGGGCTGTAGAGTTGTTATTTTCTTTGTAATTTAACTTCATGCTTGTATTTTACATAATTACTCATATATGTTATTGTTTAGTGTTTTTCAGTAGTTGCAGTTGCCTTTGCATAGAAACATAGAAAACCTACAGCACAATACAGGCCATTCGGCCCACAATGCTGTGCTGAACATGTCCTTACCTTAGAAATTACCTAGGGTTACCCATAACCCTCTATTTTTCTGAGCTCCATGTACCTATCAAACAGTCTCTTAAAAGACCCTATCTCATCTTTCTAGAAACTTCTCAGTTTTAGTGGCAGGTATCCATAGGGACTATGCTAATGGTTAATTTAAGCAATGGAACTTTAACGGAATATGTCTGTTATCAGCGATTTGGTATAAGAGGACCAAACCACGTTGACTGTCTCTCTCTCTCTCTCATTTTGTTCATTCTCCTGCCAATAGGCTCTGTCTTTTCTCCCTCATAACACTTCATAAGAACGATTGTAAGCAACAAGTTTTATGCCTCATTCTCGACTTGTGAAGAACCTTGAATTAAAAACCATCAAGATCCACATACCTTAAAACACCTTTATCAAACCCCCTTCGTGATCTCCTCTGTTCTACGAACAACTTCAGCTTCTCTCATCCATCAACATCCCCACTGCTGGAATCATTTTGCTGAGTTCCTTATGCATCTTTTCTAAAACTTTTACTTCCTTAAGTATAAAACCCAGAACCGGACACAATGGTCAAACCAGCATTTAATACGAAGATTGGTTGTAATTTGTTTGCTCTTGTGATCTATGCCTCTATTTGTAAACCATACAGTTTAATATTTCTTTTTAACCCTTTTCCCAACCTGTCCTGTCACCTTCAACAGACTCTGCAGAAATATCCTAAGTCTCTGCTCCTTTTTTTTGTGTGGAAAAGTGCCCAGTTTATATTGTCACCTCTATCCTCCCAATCAAAGTGTAACACTTCACCTTTCTCAACATTAAACTTCAACTGCCATCTATCTGACCATTCATCCTGTCCTCAGCTCCGCTAAGTCTGGTACTGTACCAGGCTCCTTAAAGTTCACGACACCTGCAAGTTTCTATGTAGTCAGCAAATTTGAAAACTATGCTTTCTACATCCAAGTCCCAGTCATTAAAATGCATTAAGTAACACTATGGGTCTTTGTACAGATGCCTGGGGAACTCCACTGTACACTTCCTTTCAGTCTTACTATTTCATTATGACTGCTTCTTATTACTTAGTCAGATTTCTGTCCAGACTAGGACAGGATCATTTTATTCCATGGGGGTCAACTTTACTGACAAACTTATGTGATACCTTATCAAATGCCTTTTGTTAGTCCCTATCTATTATATCAACTACACTTTCTATTCCTGTTATATGTTGCCTTCCTGTGCTAATACCCCCTACAAATGGACTAAAACATCCCCCCACAGCAAAGTGTCTGATGGTGGATGGTGCACTCAATCCTGTCCGCACAAAGTGTCTGATGGTGGATGGTGCACTCAATCCTGTCCGTACAAAATGTCTGATGGTGGATGGTGCACTCAATCCTGTCCGCACAAAGTGTCTGATGGTGGATGGTGCACTCAATCCTGTCCGTACAAAATGTCTGATGGTGGATGGTGCACTCAATCCTGTCCGCACAAAGTGTCTGATGGTGGATGGTGCACTCAATCCTGTCGTACAAAGTGTCTGATGGGGGTTGATGTGCACTCCATCCTGTTGTACAAAGTGTCTGATGGTTGAGGTGCACTCCATCCTGTCAAACAAAGTGTCTGATGGTGGATGGTGCACTCCATCTTGTCCGTACAAAGTGTCTGATGATTGTTGATGTGCACTCCATCCTGTCGTACAAAGTGTCTGATGGGGGTTGATGTGCACTCCATCCTGTCGTACAAAGTGTCTGATGATGGTTGAGGTGCACTCCATCCTGTCCGTACAAAGTGTCTGATGATGGTTGATGTGCACTCCATCCTGTCGTACAAAGTGTCTGATGGTGGTTGATGTGCACTCCATCCTGTCGTACAAAGTGTTGATGGTTGAGGTGCACTCCATCCTGTCTGTACAAAGTGTCTGATGGGGGTTGATGTGCACTCCATCCTGTCGTACAAAGTGTCTGATGGTGGACGGTGCACTCCATCCTGTCTGTACAAAGTGTCTGATGGGGGTTGATGTGCACTCCATCCTGTCTGTACAAAGTGTCTGATGGGGGTTGATGTGCACTCCATCCTGTCCGTACAAAGTGTCTGATAATGGTTGATGTGCACTCCATTCCGTCATACAAAGTGTCTGATGGGGGTTGAGGTGCACTCCATCCTGTCTGTACAAAGTGTCTGATGGGGGTTGATGTGCACTCCATCCTGTCCGTACAAAGTGTCTGATGATGGTTGAGATGCACTCCATCCTGTTGTACAAAGTGTCTGATGGTGGACGGTGCACCCCATCCTGTCATACAAAGTGTTGATGGTTGATGTGCACTCCATCCTGTCATACAAAGTGTTGATGGTTGATGTGCACTCCATCCTGTCCGTACAAAGTGTCTGATGGTGGATATGCACTCCATCCTGTCCGTACAAAGCATCTGATGATTGAGGTGCACTCCATCCTGTCGTACAAAGTGTCTGATGGTGGACGGTGCACCCCATCCTGTCTGTACAAACTGTCTGATGAGGGTTGATGTGCACCCCATCCTGTCTGTACAAAGTGTTTGATGGTGGACGGTGCACTCAATCCTGTCCATACAAAGTGTCTGATGATGGTTGATGTGCACCCTATCCTGTCTGTACAAAGTGTCTGATGGTGGCTGAGGTGCACCCCATCCTGTCCCACCTCTCCATAACTGGTTCCAAAGCGTCAGAAATCAAAAGTTTCTTCTGCCGCATAATTTCTCCAGCCGCATGCAATTCTCCAATTTCTATACTCACAGGAGCAACAGAATGTGAATTACATCGTACAATAAGCCTGATGAGCCATGTGGCAGAAATTATTCTCAGAGTAATCATGATGAAAGCAAGATGCTGTATAAAACCAGAAATCAGTAAAGAACAATGCAGCTTTGGGGAAACACTGGAACCAGAAATGCAATTTTCATGCTACGGATGATCTATGAACGAGCCATCCAGGTACAAAAGGCGTCTACCTATGTTTCATTGACCATCCAAAAGCTTTTGACACTGTCAGACAGCAAGATCTTCTGGAAATGCTTCAAGATCTTGACATAGATGGGGAAGATAAACGTTTCTTAAGAAACTTATACTGGAACCAGACAGCATCAAACAGAATAGAAGGAGAAGTGAGTGAGTATGTGAATATCATGAGAGGAGTCAGGCAAGGTTGTGTCTTTTCGCCAGACTTATTCAACCTGCATAGTGAAAATATCTTGAGAAGTATCAAAGACATTAAAGGATTCACAATTGAAGGCTATAATATAAATAACATCAGATATGCTGATGACATCGTACTAATAGCTGACTCAGAAACAAAACTTCAAGAACTACTCACTATAGTGACAGCAGAAAGTAATCGCAGAGGCGTCTCAATCAACACCAAGAAGACAGAAAGCATGGTCATCTCCAGAAATACAAACATCCCACAATGTGTGATCAAGATCATTAATACAAACATCAAACAAGTCAACAAATTCATATATCTTGGCAGCCTAATAACAGGTGCAACACAGATATCAAATACAGAATAGCAATGGTGAAAGAAGCTTTCCAAAAAATGAAGACCATATTAACAGACAGAAAGATGAGCACGTACACTAAAAACAGAATACTGCAGTGCTACATTTATTTTATCCTGACTTATGGAAGTGAATGCTGGACCATTTCTCCAGCAATGGAAAAGAGACTGGAAAAGCAGCTGAATTATGGTTCTACAGGAGAATGTTAAGAATATCATGGACCAGAAGTTCTCAGAAGAGCCCAGATCACTCATACCAACAATAAGAGAAAGGCAACTCAGATTCCTAGGACACATCATGTGGAAAGATGAACTAGAAAAATTCATACTCTCTAGAAAGATTGAGGGGAGCAAACCTAGAGGAAGACCTCGGCTTATGTACATCAAAAGCATAGTCAGGTGGCTACACATCGAGGAAATGGAAGTCATCCAAAAAATGAAGGATACATCTATATGGAAAACCATGGTCATCAAAGTCTGCGTCGGATATGGTACCTAGACAGGTAATTGACAGCACAGGAAGTAATCCAGAAATTACCACAATCTTCTTTATATGTTTCCAAACAAAAATCTCTTTTCAGGACCTCAAATCTCCTCTACCCACATCACTGGCACCGTTATATTTTTTATTTAGAGATACAGCACAGTAACAGACCCTTCCGGCTCAAAGAGCCTGCGCTGCCCAATTACATCCTACCCCATACATCTTTGGAATGGGGAAGGAAATGGGAGATCCCAGAGGAAATCCATAGTGTCATGGCAAGAACGTACAAACTCCTTACAGGCAGTGGCAGCAAAACTGAACCCAGGATGCTAGTGCTGTAATAGATTTACTCCAATTGCTACATGTAATCCATAATATAAAACTGTACTCCACTCACTTCATTTTACTGAATCAGTGTCTTTATCTGGAGATAATATTCCAATTAAGATAATAATTAGCTTTATTTGTCACATGTACATCAAAACACTGCGAAATGTATCATTTGCTTTCATACCAAATCAGTGAGGATTTTATTAATCTTAATATGTGCGGGGGTAGCATGTAAGTGTTACCATGCTTTAGGCAACAACATAGCAGGCCCAGAACTCACTGAACCTAAACTGTACGTCTTTGAAACATGACAGGAAGTCGGAGCACCCAGAGGAAACCCACATGGTCAGAGGAACTCCTTACAGACAATAGTGGGAATCGAGTCCCAATCATCCAGCTGTTGCCCTAAAGCATTACTCTTACCGCTATGCTACCAGGCTGCCCCACGGTCATCATACATTCTACCATAATCTGGTCACGGATACCGTTGCCATAGATGGCAGTAATTTTGCCAAAAGTATTTCGTTGTGACGCATTCTTTGGAACAATACCAAAAACCCCACCCTTCTTCCATTTCATAACCAAACACAATGGAGACACGTGAACATGACATGTTCTGGTTTTAAGTATCCACACTGAGCTACATTCCGAGATCCTTCTCTCCCCAGCTGGGACATACTCACCAATGCCACTGCTTTCCTTGTTTCCGGAACTCTGTGCAAGAGTCATGGCATAGGCGCAGACTTCAGCTGCTTCTCTCTGAGCGAGCTGACGGAGGCACGCAACCGCGGCTCTTCGGAGCAGCAAGTGAGAGCTGCACAAGTGGACCTGTGGAAGGGAACGGACATTATCAACCAACTAAAGTATCTGGCACTGTCCACCTCTGCTGATGCTGAGGGTTTGGGATGGAAAGGACAGTAGACGTTCCCTATTGGGACCATAGCTAGCAATACATGAATATATGTTTGTACATCTGACTATTTAAATCTATATCCAAATTACTCATTTTTACATCAAATTTTATGGCTGAGATAATGACCGTTTGACCCCACTGCTTTGTGTTGTCTATTTACATTCAATAAGCTTCCTCTCAGGCATAGCAATACATCTTTGCATTCCTCAACCTTCTCTCAACCTTATTAATCATGTTTCCTCTAACTACATCCATAACACTCACTTTGTGTGCCCACATTCCCAGTGTCTGATAAAGAAGCCTTACTTGAAATCCTTGTTGATCTATTAATGACCATCTTAAAATTAAGATTAGCTTTATTTATCAAAAATTGTTGCAATATTGATACAGTGAAATCCGTCGCTTGTGCCAACGACCGAGACAGTTGAAGGATGTGCTGGGGGCCATGCTTCCGATGCCAACACAGCCTGTAAATTACTATCCCTAGCCCATACGTCTTTGGGAGGTGGCAGGAAACTGGAGCACCCGGAGGAAACCCACACAGTCATGGGAGAATGTATAAACTCCTTACAGACAGCCGTGGAATTGAACTCTGTTTGCTGGCACAATAATTATATTATGCTAACAACAACATTACTGTGTTTCCCCTTCCTCAAGTTTCTAGAGAGGACATGGATTCCCAGCATTCTGACCAAGAGAGGCAAATGTTCTACACACAAGCCACAACTACATCGTTGACTCAGTTCTACTTACACACAGGCTGGGCACCAGACTAGACAGATTGACGTGACGGGGTGCAAACATGTGAAGCTGCTGAAGGCACGATATGGCTGCTGCCTGAGCAAGGGAATCGGAATGATCTTGCATGATGGCACAGCCCACGAGGCAGGAAGAGCGGATTGTGGACGTGGAAGCTCCATTACCTGGAAGGAAATAAATGCCATTTAACAGCCAGGTGAAACTTTACAACTGGAGTAGGCTCTGCAATAATAACAATATTCCTACAACAGAGATGGGATACATTTCCCAAAGAATACATAAATGTTCTATAAGATTTTGTACAAAAAAAAGTTGGTAAAAATTGGAGCAATAAAGAACATGTGCCTTAGTAGCAGGTGCTATTTTCAAGTATTAGATAACACTGGTCTGTGGTGCTTCACTGTTATAGCCAATTCAAGCAACTCAATCCCTCTATAAGCAATGAGATGGATAATTATTCAAGGACTCTACGGCTCATGTCCCCAGTATTATTTTTTTTTGTGTTTGCATTGTTTGCCTTCTTTTGCACATTGGTTATTTGACAGTCTTTGTGTGTGGTTTTTCATTGACTCTATTGGTATTTCTTTGTTCTATTGTGAGTGCTGCAAGAAAATGAATCTCAGGGTAGTATATGGTAAATTTACTCTGAACTTTGAACCAGACAGAAAATAAAACTGCTTGTTTCTTTTCCCCTCTCACCCCTCAACTTATTCTGGCCTTTGCTCTTCCTTTCCAGTCCTGGTGAAGGGTCTGGTCCCATAACATTGACTGTTAATTTCCCTCTGCAGATGCTGCCTGACCTGCTCTATTCCTCCAGCATTTTGTGTGTTTCTCTGGATTTCCAGCATCTGCAGAATCTCTGAGTTAAAATAAAACTGCCAATACTGGAAACAAACAAAATAGTTCTGAAGACAGGGCCCAAAACGTTAACTGTTTTCCCCGAGATGCTGCTGAGAGTCACCATCATTTTGTGGGATGACCAGTCCGGCTCCAGCAACGTTTGAGACAACTGGACTGGTTGAAATGTCAGAATTACCCACTGGGGTTTCTGCAGATAACTTCAGAGGGCAGACATAACAATGTTTTATCTCAATGAGTTGACTCTCAGCATAATGATGGATCTCAGTGTTCAAAACTTTCTACTTAAGATTTAAAGATAAGCTTTGTTTGTCAGCTGTACGTTGAAACACACAGTGAAGTGCGTAGTTTGCATCAAATCAAATCAGGGAGGATGTGCTGGGGAAGTATCGATAGAATTCTAGAGCCAACATAGTATGCCTACAACCATTGTTCCCTCTAATTTCTTTTTTTAACAGCTGCACAGGCCAATTGCTCTGAACGGGAATTTATTTATTTATTTATTACAAGGCCTGACAACTGTGTGGCACGGTAAATGTTTTTTTTTCCTGTAATATGCATACGATGAATATTTAGAATGAAAATTGAAAAATCACATTTGATTTATTTACTACTTGAAGGGGATAATGAAATACAGTACAACAAAGAAAAGCTTTCACATTTTGTAAACTTTTTCTCATCCATCTTCATTCCTGCTGCGTGGCAATAAAGGGTATGTGCACAGGAGCATTCTAGTGCAAACAACTTACTTACTATCCCTTTGGGATGTGGGAGGAAACAGGAGCACCTGGAGGAAACCCACATGTCACGGGAAAAACATACAAACACCTTACAGATAAGGGCAGAAATCAAACCCTGATTAGTGGTTGCTGGCACTGCAAAGTGACTATGGTAACTGTGATGGCCTTGGTTTAGAGCTAGAACCAACAAATCTTCTGAACAGTGCAGTAAATCTCCTAACTGGGGCCTGGTTGACTCAAACTATCAGAAGTTAGAACTTTGCTGTTCCCAGAAAACTTGTAAGATAATTTGTTGTTCTGTAACAGATTCCTTCAGTTGTTTCCATCCCTGCTAGCCTACCTTGAAGTTCTGGTCCAACAGTGGTGATCAAGGCTCCTAAACAACGACCCAAACACTGGTGCACTTCTGTGTGTGATGGGGGAACAGTCAGCAGCAGTGTTAGGACAAGCGACAGGGTAGGCTCCACGTATCCACGGTACATGGGGCCACTTGAGTCCACAATAAGTGCCAGCGAGTGAAGAGCCCAAGTCTGAAAGACGTAAACACATTCAGCACTGACGCCACCACCTAAAGCAGAAGTAGCGTACGTATTCAGACTTTGAACGAATTTACCTGTACTTCATGGGAAGTGCCGTCCTGCGCAAGAGCCAAAAGAATGCTGACACTTGTCTTCAGATGCTGCCCTGAGCCAATTCCACCAACATAACGATGAAGGCAGCCGAGGGCAAGTGAGTGGCCCGTTCTAGACACCACATCTCGAGCCGACTTCAACCTGTAAAATAGGAACCTTTCAGGTAAAACACTCCTACACATCTAATAACAGAATGCTGGAAACAAATAATTCTAAAATTAACTTGGTTCGTTGAGGCTGTATAGTGCAGCTTGCTACAGACCCTCAGTAATTCCATACATTGTGGATTAACTAGGTTCAGGATTTAAGCCTTCAAGTTTATTGTCATTCAATCATACACATGTGTACAGCTAAATGAAACATCATTCCTCAAGGTACACATAATCTTACACAACACACATAGTTACAATCCAGCAAATATGGTCACAAGATAATATTAGCACAAGCCCCTGAGTGGCATGTCTTGACAGGTTAACATGATGTGTGGGATGCATGTTTATGCAGGACAGTATAATGTTACTGGCACTATTACAACCTTGATGACATGATCAAATTGCTTTTATTGAACATATGTAGGAACAGGAGACTGATTAGCTAATCCCTTTGACTAGTTATGGAAGTGTCTGCAACAGTATGTTACATTCCATTTAGTTGGATGATCATTTTAACTCCAACTCCCTTGGTTTTGTAATCCTTGACTTCCTTCCCCAACAAACGACTACCATTATCAGTTTGCAATTTTTTAAAATTGATCCTACCCCTACTACCTCCTTGTATTTAACCAGTTCAAAGTGTACATATATGTCACCAAATACATACCTGAGATTCATTTTGTTGCAGGTATTCACAACAACACAAAGAAATACAATAGAATAAATCATAAATGACACACAAAGACTGACAAATAACTAGTGAACAAAGACAAAAAAAAGGGACAATAAATAAATAAATAAAATACTGGCAACACAAGTTGTAGAATCAGGTCTATAGATTAATAAATTCTTTCCCTAAATCACTCCCTGCTTTTCCTCCTCTAAGATAGTGCAAAAAAATTCTCATTATTGTCATTATACATTAAATTCTGCAGAAGGAAAATTATAATTTCAGATTCTTCTGGCCCAATGTGCCACCCAATTACACCCAGTGACCAATTAACCTGCTAGCTAACCCATACGTCCTTAGAATGTGGGAGGAAACCAGAACACCCAGAGGCTCAGTTCCCTCTAAACTGTGTGTGCACGGCTGCGCAGAAATGTTCCCGCACACGCCGCCTTTGTTGCGCACAGCTGGAATTTTTGGTTATATATTGTTAATGCTAATATAATTTTGAAATCTGTTAACATAATTGTGAAATACTGTGACTGTGTTAATAAAAATAATAATCTCAAGTGATAAATGTACCTTTACTTTGAAACATATTAGAGCTTCAACATATTTACATTCTCAGTGTTTCAAGTTACAAAATGTAGCTCATTGTTAAAAAAAAAAGTGGCCTGCTGAATGCTGATGCCATCTAATCAGAAGACTTTACTTTTGTCATTGTGCTTGTCTGTAGTTGTGACTGCCTGACATGGTTAACTTGTGTTGTGAATTGTGGCTTGTGCTTGTTTGATGTGAAAAATTCTATATTCTGACCTTTGCAATAGGTAATCTTTCTATAAAATCCCAATCTAATAAGAATTCTTTAATTAAAAATTATTAGAACAAGGTAAAAAATTTGATTCTATAAAATCGTTTGCATGGCAGTAGTTATTTTATTAGAATTATAAATTTTCAACTTATCTTGTTAAATTTTTCAAATAATATTTTTTTAGGATCCTCAAATAATAATTATTATTTTAGTACCCAAGGATGTCAAAAAAAGCAGAAGAGTTAAATGCTTTAAAGAACAAAGCTTGTACAAAATTTAAGGTAGAATGGCTTTTGCAATTCACATACTGAACTATCGTCTTTGTATTAAAAACAAAAAATAAAAATTGGAGATATTTTTACATATCAAAATACTTGTGCTGTTGTGTGGAAGCAAAAGTTGAGGCACGTTCAGTAGTGGAAAAAATGGGAACATTGGAAGTTAGATTACTTAAAACGACATCTTAACCAGAGAATTCATATAGATGCAGTTACCAAATTATGCAACCAGAAGAAATGTGGAATTTTGCATGTGAACTGAAACTCCAAAAGAACATGAAACAAGATGCGTGAAAGAAGCCCAAATCTAACATGGTCAAAATGGGAATTGATAACATTATTTTAGCAATTAGAATTAATGCTTCTATGCATTCTGTGCGAGAAATTCATGCATGTGGCCAAATATGTAAATATACCAGATTTGGCACAACGAGAACTGTGCATTTGAATATGTTGAGTGCATCAATTTAGTGCTTCAGAAACAGATAATGGAAGAATTGTGGAAATCTGATTTCCATACACTAATTGCTGACAGAAATACAGAAAATGATAAATTTTGCATTTTAAGTTTCGTCTGGAAAATGAGGTGCCTATAAGAGTGCTCATGGGCATTTGAAACCAACTGCATTTGACACTATCACTACTATTGACTCAATAAAAAAATATATCAACAACAATCTTGATATCCAAAAGATGGTGATGTTCATCACAGGCAGGAAAAATTATGCTTGGAAAGAATAATGGTGTGGCAGCATATCTTCAATGATAAATAAAGCATCTGGTTGAGCAATGTTGGGTTGCATACAAAAATGACTTGGGATTAAACGACGCATGGAAAAAAGCATCAATTATGCAGGACAAGGAAACACTGCTACAAACAGTTTATACAATGTTCAGCAGGTTGTTGTTTAAAAAAGGACAGTTAGAAGAATTAGCTAATGCCACAGAATGTCATGTTATGTCATTTAGACCCCCAAACGAAGTAAGATGGCTGTCAAGACATCTTCCTGTAACTGCTTTAATGAGGAATTATGAAGTTTTGATCCAGTATTGCAAAGAGCAAATTAATGAATGTAACAATCCTATCAGCAACTACTGCCTGAAGATTTTGACAAATCCAGAACATTGAGTAGCATTAACTGTCCTTAATGAGGTCTTAGAAGACCTGGCATCTCTTTGTAAATTCCTTCAGAAAAGCTGCATGAATATAATTGAAGTACTACAGTATGTAAAAGTAAAAATTAACAAGTTACAGTCACAGTGTCTTGGCTATACTGTTTATTGGAGAGACAAAGTGAAAGATCTGCTCCTACCTATAAATTCTATTATTCTGTTCATTCAGCGTGTGTGTATAATCATTTGGATAATAGATTTCCTGACGTTGAGCTAACAGAATGGCAAGCTTTTGAGCCTGCTGCTTTTGCGACCTCAACCAATTTTGAATTTGGACAAGAGAACGTGTACGGCTGACAAAAAAAAATACTCAGCTACTATTACAAACTATGACAGAAGCATTGCCTCAGAAATATCACATGATTAGAAACAAAGAATTTGAAGAACTGTCAATTCTTGTTGACATCCTTGGAACATTTCAACCTTCTAGTGCTGAGTGCGAATGTGGATACGCTCTTATGAATTCAATCAAATGTAATTCCAGAAACAGACTAGAAGTAGAACATTTGGATAATCTATCTTTCATCTAGATTCAAAATTAATCAAGACAGTGTTCTAGACAATGGATTTACAATAAAGACAGATAACAAAAAGTTTATGAAATGTGTAAGATTTTGTTTGTTCTACTGTATTTCATGATACCCTTCAATTACATTCTTTTTTGTTGCTGTTTGGCACAATTTATTAGTTTTTTTTGTATGGTTGAGGTTTGATGTTCTTGCCGTTTGCATGATGTGTTTTTCTTTATGCAGGGGAGGGGTGTTTGATGTTTTGCTTTGAACGAGTTCAATGTGAACTTTTTTGAACCTTTAAATCAAAAGTAAGTGATGTTTCAATTTTCATTTTAAGCATTCATAGTATGCATATTACACAAAAAACATTTAAGGTGCTGTGCAGTTTTCAGGCTGCGTACAAATTTCCTACTCGGAGCAAGGGTTGGCCCCCACAGCTGTAAAAAAAACTTAAAGGGATCATTGCCCAGAGGAAACCCACATGGTCCTGGGGAGAACATACAAACTTCTTAAAGGAAGCAGCAAAATTGACCCTGCATCTCTGGCACAGTAACAGCACTAGCGTAACAGTATTATGCTAACCAATATGCTATCATTTCTACATCTACTTAGAATAAAAGATGTAAATGTTGGTCACTTAAAACCCAAGACATGGAGATTAACGATGGGGAAAGGCAGAGATGTTTAAATATTTTATGCCTGTCTTTGCAGCAGGAGTCACAAAAAGGTATACAAAACAGGTAATCTAGGAGAGCAAGGAAATTAAATATTAATTTCACGAAAGAAGAGGTGTTCAGAGAGTGATGAGATTATGTGCCGACAAACTCTCTGGACTTAATGAGATCTAAAAAGGGACGGCTCCTGAAAGTGAAGGCATTGGTTAAAATCTGCCAAAATTCTCTAGATCATAAAAAGACCATGAGACATTGGAGCAGAATTAGGTCATTCTGCCCATCGAGTCTGCTCCACCATGGCTGACTAATTTTCGCTCTCAACCCCATTCTTCTGCCTTGCTCCTGTAACATTTGATGCTATTACTAATCAAGTACTTATCAACCTTTGCTTAAATATACCAAGTGACTTGGCCTCCACAGCCATCTATGGCAATGAATTCCACAGATTCACCAGCCTCTAGCTAAATAAATTCTTCCTTCTCTCTGTTCTGAAGGGATGTCCTTGTATTCTGAGCTGTGCCCTCCAGTCCTGGACTCTCCCACTGTTGGAAACATCCTCTCCATGCCTACTCTGTCCAGGCCTTCCAATATTTGGCAGGTTTCAATCAGATCCCTCTGCATTCTTCCTGAGAGTACAGACCCAGAGCCATCAAATGCTCCTAATACATTTAACCCTTTCATTCCCAGGATCATCCTCATGAACCTCCTCTGGACACTCAATAGACTCAAAACTGCAAATGCAGTCAAGAAATGCTGGAATCATTATTTAAGGCTGTTGTGGCAGAGCAATTATAAAATTATATGTAAAATTATAAACTATAACAATTATGTAACAATTACATAAAATTATATACAGTGGGCACGTGGTCAAGTGGTTAAGGCATTTTGACTAGCGACCTGAAGGTCGTGAGTTCGAGCCCCAGCCGAGGCAGCGTGTTGTGTCCTTGAGCAAGGCACTTAATCACACACTGCTCTGCGACAACACTGGTGCCCAGCTGTATGGGTCCTAATGCCCTTCCCTTGGACAACATTGGTGTTGTGGAGAGGGGAGACTTGCAGCATGGGCAACTGCTGGTCTTCCATACAACTTTGCCCAGGCCTGTGCCCTGGAGAGTGAAGACTTTCCAGGCGCAGATCCATGGTCTCGCAAGACTAACGGATGCCAACATGACTTCATGAAAATAAAATTTGTGTTTGATAAGTTTATCTAACTTTTTTGAGGTGGTAACTAGCATAGGATACAATGGATCACTGTTTCTGGATTTTCAAAAGGCACTTGATAAAGGTGCATGAGATAACGGCTGATTTGATTGAGGGTAATGCAATACAATGGAAAGAGATCAGTTAACAGGAAACAAAGGAGAAGGATAGCAGGGGCAATCATTAACTAATTACAACCTATGGCTGAGAAAGAGGGATTGATAATTTTGCATTCATGTTTGGCAATTAGACCTAATGGGCAGGAAGGCAAGTTGAGAGAAGGACAAAGTATCTGCAATGGATATGGATAGGTTCGCTGAGCGGACTGAAAATGGCGTACAAGGGGAAAACAAAGAAACTTGTTAGGTGGCCCACCATGTCAATATCCCTGTGTTCCCTGACTGCTCAAATACATTGCTCGATGTATTTACTTCTAGCACAACTCCTGGCAGTGTGTTCCAGGCACCTACTACTGTGTAAAAACACATTTCCTTGTAAATCTCCTTTAAACCTCCCCCTCTCACCTTCAACCTATGCCCGCTGGTATTTGACTTTTTCACCCTGAGAAAAAGATTATCTATCCTCTCACAATTTAATAAATTTTAATTAGGCCACTCCTCTGTAATCTAACCTTCCCTCCCACACAGCCCTCCGTTTGTCTATCATCCATGTGTCTTCCAAGATTTTCATGAATATCCCTAATTTACCTGCCTCTACTACCACCACTGCAGGGCAAGCACATACCTACCATTCTGCGTAAAAAAATACTTAGCTCTGACATACCCCACCCCCAAATACTTTCCTTCATCACCTTAGATTTATGCCCCTTCAAATGCCACCATAGCAAGTATCCATTTCTTGCAATAAATTCCTTTGGAAAAATAGTAACAATGAATAATGGCAAATAGGATTTTGAGGGGAGAGGAGCAAAATGGGCGAGGCAGTGGGAGCGTCAATAACTGAAGCTTGTATGTCACAACTGCAAGACCATACTTGTCAAAACTGTGCTGTGCCATCCTGGCGATGAAGGTGGCCTCTCCGACCACTTGGGCCATCCTTCCCAAAGCTTCACCAGCAGCGCATCGCAAAATTGGATTAGGGTTGTCAAGAGCCCCCATAACCAGCGCCAGGGCAGACTTCCGTACCTCATCGGGGCCCAGGGTACTCTTGTTCTCTGCTAAACCCTAAAACGAAGAGAAAAAATAACTAATTTATAATGGCCTCTGCAGCTTCACTTTCAGGGCAGAATGAAATGATTACACTGCATCACAAAATGACTCAATAAAAGAACCCTACCTTGAGTGCACTAAGCACAGCAGTGAAGATATTAATCTGTACTGCCTGTTGACGAACACCTTTTGCCTGTTTGATGCACTCAGCAAAATGATCCAACATTTGGAGCCTAGATAGATAGATAGATATACTTTATTGATCCCGAAGGAAATTGGGTTTCGTTACAGCCGCACCAACCAAGAATAGAGCATAAATATAGCAATACAAAAACCACAAACAATCAAACAACAAGATGCAAACTATGCCAGGTGGAAAATAAGTCCAGGACCAGTCTATTGGCTCAGGGTGTCTGACCCTCCATGGGAGGAGCTGCAAAGTTCGATGGCCACAGGCAGGAACGACCTCCCGTGTCGCCCAGTGTTGTATCTCGGTGGAATATGGCCGGAGTCCAACAGCAAAAAGTTCAATATCCAGTCTACAAACACGTTCCTCGATCACAATATGACCCGGATTGCACCATCCGTTGTTAACCAGAACAGTAAGCCCCCAACTCCTTTACGCTTACCGCTCTCAGTGCACTTCTGGTCAGCCCGAATGGTCTGGAAGCCATCCATGGAAAAGTTTTGATCGGGTATGTCCTCGTGCAGCCCCGTGCCAGTAAGACACATAACATTGCACTCCCGAAATGTTCTCTGACGCCTGGCTAGCGCTGTGAACTCGTCCATTTTATTACCCACCGAACTGCTCTTCTCCGTAAGTCCCTGTTGTCTCGACCCGGTCCTCTTTCCTCGCCTTTCAGATCCCCCTCTGCATCCTCTGTGTCTTTTCCTCCAGATTTCAGCCGGGGTGTCTGTCGCTCTGTTCGTTAAACCGGCCGGCATAAGCGCAATCAGCTGGTCCCTGGAATAAACAATGCGACCATGCTTCTGCCCCGCTAATGAGACGTGTCGGAATGTATCTATTTCCAGTGCTAAAAACCCAAATAAAACTCTCTCTACCAGCATGTTAGAGAGCGTGCAGCTTCAACGTGTTACCGTGAAAAAAAATACAAAAAAAACGTTAAGTTAAAAAAGTAAGAATACAAGTCGGAACGGCTGTAACAGGCTGCATGCACGACCGGCGCATGCGCACTATTCAAATGGAAAGAGCAACTTATCAAATGGCATCTTTGGGATGAGACTTAATGTTACCAGTTATTTAACCAATGTTAGTTAACCAAGAGTAAGGGGCCCAGAACAGATTCCTGAGGCACACCACTGGTCACCAACCCCCATGCAGAATATGACCCATCTACAACCACTCTTTGCCTTTTGTGGGCAAGCCAGTTCTGGATCCACAGAGCAGTGCCCCCTTTGGAAAGCAAAGTCCCCTTGGAATGTAGCAGCCACGTATCTATTTTCTGCCGGTCTGTATTGTATTTTGTGTTGCACATTTATTATGGGGATTTTGTTACACGGACGGGGTGTGATAGAAGCAACTGAGTATAGTTAAGTATTCACGCTTTGTCTTTACGTCAGTTTAGACTGGTTAGAGCCAAAGATGAGCCACAGAGGGGCAATTTCTTTTGCTGGCTGTTAATTTCTCTATTTCGCTAACTTCACTAATTCAGATTATGTTAATTTAGTTTGACCGCTTAGTTACGCTAATTGGAACATTAATTTCGTTACATCACTACTTTTAGTTTTGTTAGTTTTTTTAAAAAATTGCTACAAGATGATTCCTCTTTGCTGGTTTTGTAATAAAAGATCGAGCATACTTGTTTTGATCTGGAAATTCATTATTTTAGAAGCATGTCATACAGTGTCAACCCCCTGTACTCAGTCTCTGAGCGGTTTCGGTTTGCGTTCAAGTAACCGCTACACCAGAGCAGCACACACAAAATGCAGGAGGAACTCAGCAGGTCAGGCAGCATCTATGGAGAGGAATAAACAATCAATGTTTCAGGCTGAAATCCTTCATCAGGAATAAAACAGTGGCTTTATTGCTCAGAAAGTCTTATTTATTATGGCAAACATGACTGGGACTAACGCTAGGACATAGCACAATCTCTGCAAATAGACAATGAGTTGTGGACACAGCTCAACACATCATAGAGACCAGGCTCCCCTCCATGGGCTCAGTCTACACTTCTTACTGTCTCAGTAAAGCATCTAGCATAATCAAAGAGTCCCACACTCCCCTGACATTCTCTCTTCACCCCCTCCCATCAGGCAGAAGAAATGCATACCAATAGGCTCAAGGACAGTTTCTGTCCTACTGTTAATAAGACTATTTAACAGTCACCCTACTACAATAAAATGGTCTCTCAATTTCACAATCTACTTCGTCATGACCTTGCACCTTATTGTCCGCAAATGATTTGCAAAACAAGATTTTCCACTGTACCTCTGTACATGTGACAATAATAGTACACCAACAGACCAACTATTCATGAAAGCACTAAGCTCCAGTTTCCTCACTCATTCCAAGGACATACAGGTGAGGCTTAGTGTGCAGAGAGCATGGCGATACTTGCAGGCAGCTTGGCACGTTCCTCTCTGATTTGATTGAAGCAAATAATGCAGTTCACTGTATGCTTTGATGTACATGTGACAAATAAAGCTAATCTTAAAAGATAATTTTCTTCACTATATTATATGCATCACCTCAGGCAGACACACGTACTTAGTCCTCAGGAAGGGCCTTGGCCCGAAGCATCGACTCGTTATTTCTCTCCATAGATGCTGCCTGACTTGCTGAGTTCCTCCAGCACTGTGTGTGTGTTGCTCTGGATTTCCAGCATCTGCAGAATCTTGTGTCTTTACAGTATGAGTGCATGCTTTACACAATTTGCTCACTATGTATTGAGCACAATAAAAATCATCACGGAATGAAATATCGGCCTCAGCACTCTCCATATATAACCATATAACAATTACAGCACGGAAACAGGCCATCTCGGTCCTTCTAGTCCGTGCCGAACTCCTACTCTCACCTAGTCCCACCGACCTGCACTCGGTCCATAACCCTCCATTCCTTTCCTGTCCATATATCTATCCAATTTAACTTTAAACATTAACATCAAACCTGCCTCAACCACTTCTGCTGGAAGCTCGTTCCACACAGCTACCACTCTCTAAGTAAAAAAATTTCCCCTCATGTTACCCCTAAACTTTTGCCCTTTAACTCTCAACTCATGTCCTCTTGTTTAAATCTAACCCACTCTCAATGGAAAAAGCCTATCCATATCAACTCTATCAATCCCCCTCATAATTTTAAACACCTCTATCAAGTCCCCTCTCAACCTTCTACGCTCCAAAGAACTCTCCAGAGTGCTTGGACTGAGAACTGATTAGATTTTGTACAATGGAGACACAAAACTTGCAAATTTGCCATACCTTGCACACTGCCAAACTAAAGCAGCTCAAGGTCTGGGTACTTGAATCAAATCCCCATTAATAACTAGGATTTTAAAAAAAAGTGCAAAAGAAAAGGCCTTTCATGGCAACATATGAGAGAAAAAGAAAGCTGCTCCTACATTGTCGATTACAGGGGCATGAACGAATAGTCAGAGATCAGCACGGTTCTTGTTATAATATTGTTGGCATTAGTGGAGGTCAACAGGTTATTAATTGGTAAGGGTGTCAAAAGATCCGGGGAGAAAGCTGTAGGGGTTGAGAAGGATAATAAATCAGCAATGATGGACTGGTGAAGCAGTCTCAACGCTCCAAATGGCTTATGTCTTATGGTCCTGTTAATTCATTGACGCTTATGGTACTGCCACAATTAGTTGACTGATTCTGGAGGCCGCCTGTGCTGAATATGGTTGGTGTGTTTGGGAGGAATAGCTTTTTCAGTAAAAGCAGTTATACTTGGTGAACCTCTCTACATGAAGATCAGTATACAAAACGATCAAGGCTGGTGTTCATTTGCAGTTTGCAATTCTCAAACATGGAAAATTAATGGACGGAGAAAAATTTATCCAAGGATAACCCTCTGTGCTCCAGTCTCCACGGGTACTAAACACGCAGTCCCACAAAGGATGAAATCGAGCACTTACCTATGTTTGAAAGATACATGTGGGAACACCACACCAAAGAGAGCCACGGAGGCATCAATGACCGACACACCAAGGGGCAGAGGACCAGGCACAGCTTCGCCTACAGGGATACGCAGGTAGATTGAGGATGGGTCATGCTCCAAGGCCCCACTTCCAGATGCACTGTTTGGTTGGAGCTAAGAAGGAAAATCCAAGGAGATTTCTGTTAGCTATTCTCTATCCAATTGAAAAAGTTCTATTAGGAAAGTGCATCCCTTGAAACATTTAATCTGTTTCTTTCTCTTCAAATGCTGCCCAGCCAGCTTTACACCAAGCCACCAAATGGGTCTAGCTTAGACGATGTCTTGATTAACATGAAGCAGTTTGGCCAAGTGCCTGTTTCCTGTTTCATTTGAAGAGGCTTGGATACTGAGGGAAACACTTCAGTTCTTCCAAACAGAAGAGATTCTGCAGATGCTGGAAATCCAGTGCAACACACAAACTGCTGGAGGAACTAACAGGTCAGGCAGCATCAATGGAAATAAATAAACAGCCTCTATTTCAGGCCAAGGCCCTTCATCAGAACTGGAAAGGAAGGGGGAAAGATTCCAGAATAAGGGGGTGGGGAGAGGGGAAAAAGTACATGCCAGAAGGTGAAGCCAGGTGGGTGGGAGGTAGAGATTACGTAAGAAGTTGGGAGGTTATAGCTAGAAAAGGTAAAGGGCTGATAAAGGAATTGATAGGAGAGGAGAGTGAACCATGGAAGAACGGAGGAAAAGCACCAGGGAGAGATGATAGGTTAGTGAGAAGAGGCAAGAGGAATGCCAGAGTGGGGAAGTGAAGAAGGGGAGGGGGGGAAGGGGAAGAAATGATGACTGCACTGGCGCTGCTTCATGCAGCCATGCTGAGCTTGTCAACTTCATTAACTTTCCTGCAACTTCCACCCTGCCCTTAAATTCACTTGGTCCAATTCTGACACGTCTCTTCTCTTCCTCGATCTCTCTGTCTCCATCTCTGGGGACAAATTGTCTACCAATACCTTTTATAAACCTACCAATTCCCACGGCTGTCTTAACTATACCTCTTCTCACCCTGTCTCCTATAAAGATGCCATTCCCTTTTCTCAGTTCCTTCGTTCAAAGTAAATTTATAATCCAAGTACATATACGTCACCACTTCCAACCTTTAGATTCATTTTCTTGTGAGCATTCACAGTAGGTACAAAGAAACACGATAGAACTAGTGAAAGACTGCACCAAACAGGATGGACAAACAGCAATGTTAAAATTCAAAGCCATTGTATTATATGGCTATTGCAAACAAAAAGATTAATAATAACAACAATAATAATAAATAAGCAGTAAGTATTGACAACATGAAATGATGAGTCCTTGAAAGTGAGTCCACAGGTTGTGGGGACAGTTCAGTGAAGTTACCCCTCTTGTTCAAGAGCCTAATGGGGTAATAATTGTTCCTGAACCTGGTGGTGTAGGTCTTGAGGCTCTGGTACCTCCCTCCTAATGGCAGCAGCGAGAAGAGAGCATAGCCTGGAGGGCGAGGGTCCTTGATGATGGGAGCTGCTTTTCTGTGACAGCACTCCACATAAATGTGCTCAATGGTGGGGAGGGCTTTACCCATGTCTCCATCGCATCTGTTCCCAGGATGAGTCTTTCCTTTCCAGGACATCAGAGATGCCCTCCTTCTTCAAAGGACAGGGGTTCCCTTCTTCCACCATTGATGCTGTCCTCACACACATCTCCTCCATTCCCTGGACATCCATCCTCACCCCATCTTTCTGTCTCCTTAACAGAGATAGAGTTCCTTGTCCTCACCTACTTTCACTCCATAAGCCTCCACATTCAACCCGTTATTCTTTGCAACTCCCGCCATCTTCAATGGGACCCTACCACAAAACACATCTTTACCTTTACCACTTTCGCAGCAATCACTCCATTTGTCCCTCCTGGCACTTATCCCTCCGAGCAGCAGATGTGCTACACCCACCTATTTACCCCCATTCAGGACCCCAAACAGTTCTTCAAGGTGAGGAAACATGTTACTTGTGTAAATATTGTGGGTCGTCAACTGTATCCAGTGCTTCCAATGTGGCCTCCTCTACACTGGTAAGACCTGATGTAGATTGGGGGACCTCTGTCAAGCACCTTCGCTCTGTCCACAAAAAGCAGGAATTCCCAGTGGCCAACCATTTCAATTCCAATCCCCATGCCCATTCCAACATTTCAGTCCATAGCCTCCTTTTCTGCCACAATGAGGCCATTCTCAGCCGGGTTGGAGCAGCAACACCTCATATTTTGTCCAGTAGTCTCCAATCTGATGGCAGGAACATTCATTTTCTCCAATTTCCAGTAACTCTCCCCCCCACCGCTTCATTTCTCCACTCTCCCTCCCTCTTATATCTTCTCACCTGTCTATCACCTCCCCATTTTCCCATGGTTCACTCTCCTCTCCTGTCAGATTCCTTCTTCTCCAGCTTTTCCAACTGTCACCTCTCAGCTTCTTACTTCACCCCTACTCCACCCACTTGGCTTTTAGCTTGTACTCCTTCCCCTCTGTCACCTTCATATTTTGGCATCTTTCCCCTTCATTTCCAGTCCTGATGAAAGGTCTTGACACAAAACGTTGACAGTTTATTCATTTCCATCGATGCTGAGTTCCTGCAGCATCTTGTGTGTGTCAGTTCTCCCAGACATGTTTAAATCCATTCGAGAGCAGATGGGACCTCAGACAGATTCATTCAAAAAACAGCACCCCCAATAATGCAGTGTTCCCCGAGTGTACTATACCACTGAAAGTGCCAGCCTATATTTTATCACCATTAACAAACTAATAATCTCAACTATGCCCTGATCTGCAGCCCAAAATCCTCCTTTATGACTTTCGAGACCTTATCCTTACCTTTAGACATCAAAGTCTGCAAACTTCAAAAGCTCTCAAATTCTATTACTCCTCTAGGCCTGCAACTGTCTTTTGTTATGACTTTGTAACGTACCAGCAGCAGGAGATAACAAATTGAGTCGGGTATTAATATTAAAACCATTATATTTATTTACATCTACTCAAAAATATAGAAATCCGTTCTCAACAAATCTTACTCAGGCACAGTCTTAAAGTGGCAGTTCAGAGAGTTCCAGAAATTCACGAAATAGGTGAGAGGAGAGACTTGTGGATTCACAGTGCAGCGACGAGGCGATCACGATAAATTCCACAGATTCCACGGCTAGCGAACGAACGGTTACCGAAGATCCCAGCCGAGGGATACTGTTCCGAAGTCCACGAAGAGTGATTTCACCAAGTGACTGCCACGAAATCCACACCCATGGATCACACAAAGGACAGACACGTCTCCACAATGCACAGAGTGCCGCTGATTAACCCAATCCTTTGTAAGCAATAGAATTTACCCTTCTCGATCATAAGCTGTTCCCGGATACTTTGAAGCCTGCAATCTTCACTCTCTCTCTTTCCTTCGACTCCTTCTCAGCACTGTGCCCACATTTCTTTTATACCGTCGGCATATGTCATAAGGTAACGCTCACAGAAACAAAACTGTGGACCCTCAGTAAAACAAATCTGGGAACACGTGATGCCCACAGTAAACGAAACTATGGACTCCCAGGAAAACCAAACTGTGGACACGTAACACTTTACTTTCCTCCATTCTCATTTCTCCTTCAGTCTTCACTCTTCCAAGATTCCCCACCCTGGTCCCAACAGAGGCCTCAGCTTAGTCTCTAACATTCCCAACTCCATAAGCTCTGAGCCCAGCTTGATATTTAGTCCTTTCTACCATCACATCTCGCTGCCCATTTCTTTGACCAGAATATTAACTCTTGTCTTCAGAGTGCATAATCTACCTGGACTCCTTCTTCTTTAGACCGATTTATTACTACAACTTTGTCAATCTAAATTTCGCAGCTTACTTACTCTATCCTTCCTCTTCTAAACACTCATTGAGGACCTAGCCCAACACTGTCATCAAACCTGCTGATTTGGGTGGTACTGGTGTTTGGTGAACTAACCCCTACCTCACAGAGAATGAACTTCAGCTCACGAACATGAGAAAAATCTGCAGATACTGAAAATCCAAAGAAACACACACAAGATGCTAAAGGAACTCAGCAGGCCAGGCAGTATTTATGGAAAGAGTAAACAGTTGACATTTCAGGCCTTCATCAGGACTGGAAAAGAAGGGGTAAAGAGTCAGACTAAGAAGGTGGGGGGAGGGGAGGAATAAGTACAAGGTGATAGGTGAAACCCGCAGGGGCGGGGAGATGAAATAAAGAACTGGGAAGTCGATGGTGAAAGAGATAAAGGGCTGGAGATGGGGGAAACTGATAGGAGCAGTCAGAAGACCATGGAGGAAAGGGAAGGGGGAGGAGCACCAGAGGGGAAGTGATGGGCAGGTAAAGGAGATAAGATGAGAGAGGGAAACAGGAATGAGGAATGGTGAGGAGGAGGGGTGCAATTTCCAGAAGTTCAAGAAATTGATATTCATGCCATTAAGTTGGAGGGAGGCTACCCAGATGGAATATAAGGTGTTGCTCCTCCAACCTGTGCGTGGCCACATCACAGCAGCAAAGGAGACCATGAACTGACATGATGGCATGTCAGAACGGGAATGGGAAGTAGCATTAAAATAGGTGGCCACCAGGAAACCCTGCTTTTTGTGGCAGACAGAGCGAAGGTGCTCTACGAAGCGGTCTCCCAATCGATATGGGGTCTCATTGAAATACAGGAGGCAACACGGGGAGCACCAGAGTGGGAGCAAAAGCTGTGGAGGGAAAATGTCTCTAGCTAACACAGTCAAGCTCTGGCTGATACTCTCCCAAAGGCTCACCTTTTAAGGCTGGATTGAGTACTAATATGACAAAGCTGTTAACACTCCCACATGTATCCTTTAAACACGTGGATGTAATCTGATAAAGGGTCTCAGCCCAAAATATTGACCATTTATTCCTCTCCATAGATGCTGCCTCATCTACTGAGTTCCTCCAGCATTTTGTGTGTGCTGCTATGTAATCTACTTATATAGATTTGACAACCAAGCACATGGCTACCTGTAGGATCTTTGGCTGTATAGAACTTGGCTGATTTTTTTTTTTGTTCTGTAGTCAAAAGAATTCATTTACAACAGTCACTATGCTTCCAAGAGGTGCTTTGATATTTGCTTTCAGATGTCCCAAAATTAATAAGGATGCTTCAGAAAGTTTGCCTTCCCAAAAGATGTTCTATCTAGCCAAATTTCTACAATTGCTATTTGTTAATTTTATCAGGAGTTCTGACAAGCTCTGTCAGCAAGCAAGAGCATGTTTTGGTGAACCAGTTTCTAACACACACCACCCCCACACAACTCACCTGATCCTCAATGGATTTATGGTCAGTTTCTTGAAGCCAGGAACCAAGGAGGACACTGTCATCGTAGTGACAAAGCGAGCGTAGTAGTGAGGTGGTGGTGTTGGCGGAATTGTCAGTCAATGTAAATTCTGCAACCAGTTCTCTAAGCAGAGCATTGAAGCTTCCTAAGAGGAATTACAATTGAGTGGTAAAAATTACCTATGATTCTCCACAGCATATTATACCAAAGTCAAAGTACATTTATTATTAAAGTATGTATACCATATACAATCTTGCGATTCATCTTCTTGCAAGCAGCCACAAAACTAAGAAACACAATAGAATTCTGAAAAACCACACTCAAAGACTGTCAAATATCAAATGTGTGAAAAAAAGAACAAAATGTGCGAACAATAAAAAGGTAAACAAATAACACAGAGATCATAAGCCACAGAGTCCCCGAAAGTGAGTCCACAGCGCTGCAGCCAGTCCAAGAACATGATGGCTACAGGCCACAGCTATAGAGTCAGTTCAGCGCTGAGCTAAGTAAAACTGAAGATTGGTTCCTCCTTCTCCCTTGGCCTCAACGACTTCATCTTTTAAATCTGACTTTGCACTTAAATTGGCTAAATGTTGGATCATTTCTCAGGCCCAAGGCCCCGCTGCTTCAACCCAGCCTGAAGTCTGCTCCAGTGATGGATGCTGCAGCCACATCTGCATTCTCATGAGTCCAGTTCACTAAATCCTTCAGGATACCATAAAAATACTAGGTCTTAGACTGTTCAAAGGCATGATCTCCCAAAGGGAAATTACAAGCTGCGGATTGCAGTGAACATAGTCCAAAAAATGTATATTTAATAGAATAGTTAATAGTTTTTTTTAGCTGTCTGCAAAGTATCACCATGTTGTGCCAGCACCATGTTGGTGTGTTCCATCAATAAATCTTACAATGATTATTTCTATGACGGCCTGGTGATAGAAGGCAACATTTTGCAGGGCAGCTCACAAAACCTCTGGATATATTTCTGAACTGTTACCTCTGCAATCCGTAGCCTGTAATTTCCTTTTAAGAAACACTTCTGAACTGTCTAAATGAACTAGCAATCTTACGATGTCCTGTAGGACTTTTTGCACATTGGTTCATTGTCCGTCTTTGCTTGTGTGCAGCTTTTCATTAATTATATTGTGTTTCTTTGTATTTACTGTGAATGCCTGCAATAAAATAAATCTCAGGGTAGTATATACATACTTTGATAATAAATTTACTTTGAACTTTGATCTATCCAGTTAATTTATTCATTCAGTGATACAGCACGGAACAGACCCTTCCAGCCAATGAGCTGCGCTGTCCAGCAACCCTTGCCTAATCACCACACAATTTATGATTACCAATTAACCTACTAACTCCTTGGACTGAGGGAGGAACCGGAGCACCTGGAGGAAACCCCCAAGTTCACAGAGAGGAACGTACAAACTCCTTACAGATGATGTCAGAATCGACACCCTGAGCTGTATAGTGTCATGCTATTCTCTAGGCTACCATAGAACCTTACAGTACCTCGATATAATTACTTGTGCTGCTGTGCATGTAGCCAGGTCAAAGTCTCTTGATTCAGTCATCATTAAGTACTTAGCACAATCAAACTAAAACTATAGTTAACATTTAAAGCCATTGCATTGAATGGCTACTGCAGGAAGAACAGCTTTGCAAAAATATGGTTAGCTAACTTCCAGAGTGCACAGAAAATGGATCAATTATCAAACCTGACTAGAGAAAGATTAACTGATGGAACATTCAAGCATTGTTGTGGATGCAAATTCATTTGTACCTTTCAAAATTAAATCAGATAAACATTTGAAGGTAATACAAATATGCAGGCGCTTGGGGAAACAATGGAGCAATAGGACTGAACAGATCATTCTGCAATGTGGTAGTAATACGATCACTCCAATCAAGTATGATGTTCTCCTACAGGGTTATCTATTGTTGGGTTCTCAGAGGCTGTAGAGGCTGCTCCGGGATCCATGTATACTGGGGCAGTGTGGGCAAGAGCAAGTTGTGGCTGTGGTTAGTGGCAGGGTCTAATAGCAAGTTCTACATGGTACTGACATAGGTTTAGTGGGCTGAATAGCCTTTTGTACTGCAGCGACTCTGTGGTTTAGTTAGTTCAATACAGTCCAAGTCTCCATGTTGTGAAAGGGATACAAAAGCAAGCACACCAAAATGGACTCACTGGATGGTCCCTCAATTGAGAATTCGACCTGTCAGAAGGATTAAACAAGAGCAGCCCCTATTCTTCATTAAATATAAAGAGAAGGCTAAGCTCACCAAAGTATTAATAAAAAGGGATCTGACAACTGCAGATGTAATCAAGATTTTCCTTTTGTGAGGGAATTCAAAACCAAACACCTTAAGAGAGATGACAGTGACCAATAAATCACATTAGAAACCAAAATGCTCAGTAAAGCTCAACAGTATAGATAGCATCTGTGAATACAGAAACACGTCAAGTTCTAGACCCTTTGCCAGAACTGGGAAAGATAAAACTGGTAATTTTAAACTGCAGAGAAGATGGCAGGAGGGATGGATAGGACAAAAGGAATCTCTGTGAGAGAATGAAACTAGGTCAAATGTGTTACTGTACCAGTTAGAGGCAGATTATATGTGCAGCTAATACGCAGGCTCTGGATCATGCACTGAAGGTCAGGCTGTATTAATGGAGAGAAACATTGAGCCAAAAATCACTGATGGTTGACTGGCAGAAATGGTGGATTCTAACATAGGCACTAAGAGTTAAGTAAAGTTGAAGAATTTAGTATCAAGGACAGAAGGCATGTAATAGTGTAGTTAGCCACGGCCAGCTCGAGTGAGAGAATTAGCCAGGCAACCAGACTTGATGGGGATGCAACACTTGTCTCTTTTCAGTTTTTCAACGTTCTAAAGTGAAGCAGAAATTCATTGTCACTTCTTCATTCTCATGAACTGCAGTTGCTGCTCATTATGTTGTCTTTGTTAGATTCAAGAAACCATACGCAGGTTGAGTGATTGATTTATGGACTATTGGCAGAAGCAACCATGAACTTCTGAGGTGACTGCCACTTTAAATCTGACCTATTGCAGATATTCTCCTCATCCTTTCGATTCATCCCACTGCCTTCTCCGCAGCTTAAAGGCATCTCTAAAATTATCTTTTAACTCTGTTCCTCTTTCCAGAGATGTTGCCTGACTTGCTGAATATTTAGAACTTGGCACCATAGGCACTAAGAGTTAAGGAGAATGGTTAAGAAGGACACCATAGAAATATTTAAGGGGAATTCAGATAAATACAAGTGATGCATCCCTCCTGCCATCTCCTCTGCAGTTAAAATGACCATTTTTATCTTTCTCAGTTTTGGCATTGGGTCTGAAGAGTTATTTCTGTTTCTGTAGTCACAGATGCTGTCTATACTGTTGATTGTTTTCAACATTTTCTTTCCTAATGAGACTTATTGGTCACCATCGTCTATCCAGTGAGAAGAGTATGCTGAAAGGGTAGGAGTCAAGGGAAAGTGAGGTGAGTACAAACCCCTGCATTTATCAGTTAGATCAAATAGTCCATTTCAATGGGCTCTCCAATTAATTTCAATTCATGTGAAGCTATATTCATATAGACATGTAAAATAATAGCTTTGAAAAGGAGAGCACCACTCCATGATTACCTTCATAGGTCTTTGGAGGCAGTAGAGCCAGAATATCATAGAGTCGTAAATGCACCATTGCTGCACTTGCCTTTAGCTGAGCTCCATAAGCCTTTATGACTGATGGGATGCTGGGGAAGAAAGAGCTTGTGGTTAAACAAAGGGATTTGGTTCCACTGAGCCCTACACGATCTCACATATTTTTTTAGATCCAATGAATGACTATAAATCCAATCACGTTCATATATTGACCTTCAGCTTTACCTTGGGCTGGGCCAGAAATTAACTCAGAATTGAATGAGTACTGTGAAAAATAATGGCCATCATCAATAACCATCTGGCCAGTAGATTGCAAGTTGACTTCAGAAACTTTACATCCTTATTGTCAAATCCATTTCCTTCAGTCGTAGTCTCAGACCTTGTGATGGAAGGAATGTCAGTAATACAGTGGCTGAGCTGTGGCCCGCCATTTCTTTTCTGGTAAGATCTTGAAGTATTAATCTTGCTGTCTCTTACAAATATCTTTCAATAATCTCTGTTTGCAAAATCTTACATTTTAGCCTTTGTATGCTGTCTCTATCAGCCTTTGATCCTACAATATTCTTTGTACTTCCATATATTCATTCCTTTACCCTCCAACCATCAAGGTCATGAGCCAGCGTGGATAATTTCACTCATCACAACTCTAAACTCATTCCACAGCCTACAGACTCACTTTCTACAACTTGTATTCTCAGTATTATTTATTATTTGCAGTTTATCTTTTGCAGATTTGTTGTTTGTCAGTCTTCCTGTGTAGTTATTTTTCCATAAATTTTATTGTATTTATTTTCCTGTCAATGCCTGCAAGATAATATATGGTGATACATATGTACTTTAATAAATTTACTTTGAACTTTAATTTTAATATTTTACCTTTTCCCTCTTCTTTGTTGATCATAATTATTTTGTTTAACTAAAAGATTTCTTACCCCTTGGAAAAAACATACTGATTGTGCATTAACCCAAGTCGCCTTTGAATATTATCCTTTGATTGTAGGATTATGAAGTCTAGAACCATTTGCAATCAAATATCTGCCTCATCCTATTCGGGATAGCATTCTCAAAATTAACAATGTTGGGTCAGGTTAAGCTTCTCCAATTATCATTGAATTCGATCATTTGATTAGTATTGGATATCTTCATTGATGGATTAACTAAGTCTGTCTCAATACTACATGTGGTAAAATTTGCTGTAGGCAGTGGAATTCCTTCACTACACCTTCAAACCTACACAAAATGCTGCATGAACTCAGCAGCTCAGGCAGCATCTATGGAGAGGAATAAACAGTCAATATTTTGAGTCAACACCCTTCATTGCAACCTGACTTGAAAAACATTGATTCTTTGTTCTTCCCTATAGACAAGTTCCTCCAGTATTTTGTGTGTGTTATTCTGGACTTCCAGCATCTGCAATATTTCATGTTTACCTTCAAATCCATCTCATTTGCCAGATCTGCTTCTTTACATCCTGAATTAGCTTCTAAAATGTTTCCACATCAGGGAAATCACACAAATATAAATTAGTAGTTTAATTTAAATATGTTTAGTTGTACTAAGATTTATCCCAAACATTCACGAAGAAGTACTCACTGAGACAACATCAGCATGGCACATTCAATCGGAGTCATTATTCTGCGAATCACATCATCGGTGAGAAGTTCAGGACAGTGGGCAACAAAACTCCTCATGGCTGCGTAGAAAGAGCAAGGTTTATAAAGACAAATTCACTGCTTTTGTACACTACACACACACACCTCAACACCTCCCTGCCCAGCACTGAAGACACATAAGACAGAATTAGGTCATTCAGTCCATCGAGTCTTCTCCACCACTTGATAATGGTTGATTCGTAAAGGTGTCGAAGGTTATGGGGTGAAAACAGAAGGATGGGGTTGAGAAAGATAATAAATCAGCCATGATCGAATGGTGGAGCAAACTTGATGGGCCAAATGACCTAATTCTGCTCCTTGTCTTATGACCTTATGGTTTACAGGAGCTAGGCCGAATGGCCTGCGTTAATATTTTTAGGTTCTACACAATGCCTTCTGAGTTTAGGACACTCATAACCTTGAAAGAAGTTTAACTTCCCCTCATCCATCACTACCTTAAAAAAAAGATCATTCACTTCATTACTGCTGTTATGTTATCCAGAATGGCACATTTCCAAGGGTACATGAATCGAATAACGTACTTCACTCATTGTAAAGTGCTTTATTTAAACTACCTTTTAAGAGACATGGAAGTTACTAAATAATTCAATCAGTAAAGGAATCTAGGGAAGGAAGTGAAATTCCTCAATAATATTGTCACTAAAATACATTTCCTTAAAAATTAATTGGGAGCTACATGCTTTTTACATTAACTTTGTCTTTTCAGGAAGAGCTCTATTTTGTTTGAAGGTAGAGCTTACCACACAAAGCACCAGCTCGGCCCTCCAGGGTCACTTGCCATGTAAAGGAATCCCCTCGAGCCTTCTCAGCCTCGAGCTCTTTCAGGGAACGTGGAAAAACATTGCGCCACAGCAGCAGCATCTTGGGGAGATGATATCGAACCACTGAAGGACCTAGAAAAGGTTAAAAATGCCACTTCAGCTTGACAGTGCAGCATACAACCAGACAGTAATGAACATTAATCTACTCAAGTTCCTAGCTCAATATCCTCAGGCCTACACCCCAAACGATTCAGAGAGTTAAGTTGCTGAACCTTTTCTGCAAAATTCACAGATTAAAAGTTCTTAGACTTCTGAATTACTATGAATCAATATTACCTATTCATCACTGAAGACCTTCAAATACAACCTTAGACCATATCCTATCGATTTTCAAATAGGACTTGAGACCCAGTTAAGTCCCTGACATTCAGTGTGGTAATCAAGCCAAGTTCCTGAGCAGGTCAGTCTAGGCTACTGGAAGAGCAAATCAATGTTCACAGTAAATTTATTATCGAAGTATTTATGTCACCACATACCACCTTGAGGTTTATTTTCTTGCAGCCATTCACAGTAGAACAAAGAAATACAATAGAATCAATGAAAATCTGCACACAAAGGCTGACAAACAAGGTACAAAAGAAACCAAACTGTGCAAATATAACAAATAAATAATACTGAGAACAAGAGTTGGAGAATCCTTAATAACAAGTCCATAGGTTGTGGAATCAGTTCAGCATTAAGGTTATTCACACTGGTTCAGGAGCCTGATGGCTTAAGGGCAATAAATGTTCTTAAATCTAGTGGTGTAGGAGCAAAAGGCTTCTGTATTTCCTGCCCAATGGTGGTAGTAAGAAGACAGCATGGCCTGGATGGTGGGGGTCCTTGCTGATGGATACCGTTTGTTTGTGGCAGCGCTCCCCGGTGCTTCACAAGCTCTACTTTCCCCTGAGAAGATATTTATGCTGCAAACCCTGCATTGTGAATGCACCTGCACTTAGGATAACAAACCTTTTCCACAGTTATGAGGAATTAAACATTTCTCTTGTGGGCTGGGGGGGGGGGGTGAGTAAGGAGCAATGAGTGATGCAGCCGATGAAACATTTTATCTATTGACCCAGAATGCTGGATGCCAGGGTAGTTTTGTAAAATGAAATTGACCAGTCTCAACTCATTTCCAGTAGGTTGACAGTCCATAATTGTACTTCAAACTTTATTTTTATATACTTTATTCTTATAATTATTGAATGTTGTTGTTTTTTGTTGCATGTTGTGCCAACACACCACAGCAAATTCCTAATACATATAAATGCATATTGCAAATAAAGTTGATTCTGATCCTTGCACAGTGCTCATCTGAGGCTGGCACAGGGATGATTGGACAGTATGATAGTGTGGTGGTTAGTGAAATGCTATTACAATGCCAGCCAAACAACATCCAATTCCACCCGTTTCCAAGAAGTTCTCCCTTTGGCTATGTGGGTTTCCTCCAGATGTTCTGGTTTCTTCACACATCCCAAAGACATCCGGGGTTGGTAGGTTAATTGGTCCCATGAGTGTAATTGGGCAGTGTGGGTTCATTGGACCAGAAGGGCCTTTTACCATGCTGTATCCCTAACTAAAAATAAAATAAATAAGTTCTATGCTCTGGAGAGCGGAAAACACCTGTAGGATGGAGACATGACAGTGCGATGTTAAACCCGACTGCACTGCACTTACCCAAAGCTGCTAACTTTCAAGTCAACATTTTGCAGAAAAGAACAAAGGCTGGGAAAGTCATTGTTCACCATTAAGATTTTTCCAATAAGAGGACAGATCAATAACGTGAAAAAAATAACTGGTAAGTACTAATACCAAAGGTTAACACATGCTACATACAAACCTAGGCTCATCAATGCTCCCAGAAGAAGCCATCCAGCTTGTGTGCGTTGCAGTGACAAGCGACTGTTCTGCGATGCTGTGCGCAACAGGTCCTCTGCAATACTCACTACCATCTGCAGGGGAATAGAATGGAGCAAGACAACTCTCACCACAGAACTGCAACACCAGATATCATACAAGCCTGCAGAGGAGAATCTCAGGTGTGTGAAGAGACTAAACTAGGATTGCTCTCCAAATGCCAGAGAAGATAAAAAGGAAAAGCTTTGATTTTCTCTGTCATATGAAGGACAATCCTAGTGAAATGCAATTGACCAGCCTTAATTCACTTCTAAACAGGCCCTGAAGGGCCTCGGCCTGAAATGTTGACTCTTTATTCCTGTCCATAGATGCTGCGTGATCTGCTGAGTTTCTCCAGAACGTTATACAAGACCGAAAGACAGATATAGGATATGCGTATGGCGTGCTGGGGCCTTGGTATCAAATGACACCACTGACCCCGTACCCTGTCATCTATCCCTGTTAAGGGAGCTCCAAGAGCTTGTCAGCCAAGGTAATGGTGGGGTGGGGGTTTGCACTGAGGGAGGCAACAGCCCAGTCCATCACACAAACCAGCAACCCCTTATCCCTCCATGAACCCTGTCTACAATTCCCTGAAGGGTCTCAAAATGTCCACTCTTTATTCCTTTTCTTAGATGCTGCCTGACCAGCTCAGTTAGATCATAAGACATAGAAGCAGAATTAGGCCATTCCATCATGGCTGATTTGTTAGCCCTCTCAGACTCATTCTCCTGCCTTCTCCCTGTAACTTTTGACACATTGACTAATCACGAACCTATCAACCACTGCTTTAAATATATCTAATGGCCTCCACAGTCATCTGTGACAATGCATTCCACAGGTTCACCACCTTCTGGCTAAAGAAATTCCACCTAATCTCTGTTCCAAATGGATGGCTGTGGCTTCTGGTCCTAGACTTATCCACCAGAGGAAACATCCTCTCCACATCTACTCTATCTGGGCCTTTCAATATTCAATAGGTTTAAATAAGATTCCACCTTTCTTCCAAACTTCAGCAAGTACAGGCCCAGAGCCAAACGTTTCTCATACATTAACCCTTTCAATCCTTGAATCATTCTTGTGAACTTCTTCTGGACTGTCTTCAATGTTGGCACAGCTTTTTTCTTAAATAAGGGGCCCAAAACTGCTCACAATACTCCAGGTATGGGTTGATCAATGCCTTATTAAGCTTCAGCATTATATCCTTCCTTTTATAGTCTAGTCCTCCTGAAATGAATGCTAACATTGCACTTGCCTTCCTTACCAATGACTCAACTTGCAAATTAACCTTTAAGGAATCCTGCGCAAAGACCCCAAGCCCATTTGCATCTCTGATTTTTGAATTTTCTCCCCTTTTAGTAAATAATCTACGCCTTTATTTCTTCTACCAACGTGTACAACCATACATTTCCCTACACTATATTCCATCCGCCACCTATTTGCCCGTACTCTCAATCTGTCTAAGTCCTTCTGCAGACTCCCTGCTTCCTCAACATAACCAGCCACCCCCTCCCCCCATATATCTTCGTATTGTCCATAAACTTGGCCACAAAGCCATCAATTATGTCATCCAAGTCATTGATATATAATGTGAAAAAAAGCATTCCCAACACTGACCCCTGCAGAATACCACTGGTCACTCGCAGTCAACCAGAATAGGCCCCCTTTATTCTAACTCTTTGCTTCCTGCCAGTCATGTAATCTTCCATCCATTCTATTGTCTTTCCTGTAATATCACGGGCTCTTATCTTGTTAAGCAACCTCATGTGCATCACATTGTCACGGCCTTCTTAAAATCCAAGTAAACAACATTCATTGACTCTCCTTTGCACATCTTGCTTGTTATTTTCTCAAAAAAAATACCAACAGATTTCTCAGGCAAGAGTTCCCCTTAAGGAAACCATGCTGACTTTAGCCTATTTTAATATATGCCTCCAAGTACCCCGAAACATCTTAATAATGGACTTCAACACATTCCGAACCACTAAAGTGTAGCTAACTGGCCAATAATTTCCATTTTTCTGCCTCCCCCTCCTTCTTAAAGGAATGGAGTGACGTTTGCAATTTTCCAGTCCTCCAGAACCATTCCAGAATCTAGTAATTCTTGAAAGATCATTACGAATGCCTTTGCAATCTCTTCAGCCACCTCTTTCTGAATTCTGGTGTGTCTATTTGGTGCAGGTGACTTATCTACCTTCAGACTTTTCAGCTTCTCAAGCATCTTCTCCTTAGTAATAGCAACTGTACTCACTTGTGCCCCCTGACACCTGAATTTCTGGCAGACTACTAGTGGCTTCCACAGTGAAGATGGGCACAAAATACTTAAAGTTCATCCACCATTTCTTCATTCCTCATTACTATCACTCCAACGTCATTTTCCAACTGTCCGATATCATAAAGGCCTGTTTCTGTGCTGTAATGTTCTATGGTTCTATACACATACACACATGTGTGTGTGTGTGTGTGTGTATACGCACACACATTATACATATTATTATATATTAATTTACATATATTATATAATATGTGATATATAATTCAGCTGGTCAGGCTGCATCTATGCAGAGAAATAAACAGTCGCTGTGTTGCACTGATACCCGTCATCAGGACTATAAAAGAAATGAATTTATTTTTAGTAATTGCCTGTTGCACAAGGTTTACAGAGGCTGGCACTGAAATGACCAACTTTAAGAGGGAGAACCATCCCGAGGATTGGAGAAACTGTTTCAAGCAACTGGATGGTTAGTCGCTAACCGGAGGGGCTGAATTAAGGTGTTTGACAATACAGGCAGAGAGGAGATGGAATACTTTAAAGCAATGAGCTGCTTTCATCTGGAATACTTCATTATGGAAGCAAATACAATAAGAATATTTGAAAAAACAAATTCCAGACTGTGGGCAAGGAGCACGGGGAATGCAACTAATTCTAATTGTAAACACACGGGCTCCATTGTTCAAATGGCATTCATTTCGAGAGAACTAAAATATTAAAGCAAGGGTGTAATGTTGAGGCTTTATAAGACACTGGTGAGGCACTTGAAGTATTGAGAGCAGTTTTGGGCCCCTTATTTAAGAAAGGATGTGCTGACTATGGAGAGGGTTCAGAGGAGGTTCACAAGAATGATTCTGGGAATGAAAAGCTCATTGTATGAGAAGTGATTGATGGCTCTGAGCCTTTACATACTGGAATTTAGAAGAATGAGGCATCTCATTGAAACTTATCAAATACTGCAAGGCCTAGATAGAGTGGATGTGGAGAGGATGTTTCCTATGGTGGGGGTGGGAGGGGGGTCTACCAATGTTCCCTCTATGGTGTGCGCGCAGACAGATGTTTTGTTACTAGCAGACAAAGGAATTTAAACTGCACACAAAGGGTTGTCACCATCTACCTCGTTGGCATGTTAAGTATATTTCACAACTATACACAATCACATTTCCTTTTCCGGTTTCAGATGCGGACGGTGTTGACACCATGCAGTGTGTGATGATTTATCTGGAGATTTTAGAACTGGCTTATTTATATTGCATTTATTGAAGAAATTATTGATTCCCTGTGTTGAATTCCAAAGCTGGAAAGGGTGGGAAGCGCAGAAGAACTGCTAGTTCATTCAAAGTGGAATGGCTCAATAGAGCAGCAGAAACTGCTACACCAAAAGCTCATGAGCTCAGGAACATGCAGCTACATGAATTGTTTATGCACAGTACAGAAACTGCTGTTACCTGCGTGTATTGTTGTAATGCAAAAGTTGCTGCAGAATTTGCAAGTGGGAAGAAATGGGCTGATATTTGGAAACTTGACTTTTTAAAGCTTCGTTTAGCAAACAAATCACATATGGACAGTGTGCAAAACCTCCGGCGAGAAAATCCTTCAATACCCGCTACATGTGTTTTGAGAGAGTTCAGATGAGTGAGAGTGAAAACGATCAAACCCAGAGGAGATCGAAGTTCTTATTGGCAGTATTCTTCTAGTTGTTAAAATAAATACCTCCATATATAGAATTCAGTATGCACATGTTGTTGGTAAGGGGCAAAAAAATTGCACAACACAAGATTTTTGCACACCCTGAACATTACAAATTAGAGGGAACATCGGAGTACATGACCAGAGGGCACAGCCTCAGAATAGGAGGCTGTCCATTTAAAATAGAATTAAGGGGGAACTTCTTTAGCCAGAGATTGGTGAATCTGTCGGATTTGTTACCACAGGCAGCTGTGGAGGCCAAGTCACTGGATGTATTTAAGGTGGAGGTTGATAGGTTCTTGATTAGTCAGGACATGAAAGGTTACAGGGAGAAGGCAGAAGAATGGGATTGGGAGGGAAATAGATCAGCCATGATGGAATGGAGGAAAAGACTTGATGGTTCAAACGGCCTAATGCTGCTCCCATGTCTAATGGCATTCTCAGGCCAAGAACTTGATGAGATTAATGGGCAAACTGAAATAAAACTAAAACTATTAACTTCAATACTCCCTCAGTACTAATTTGTGCTTTAAATAAGAATCAATACAAAAACACTAACTTTAATGAAGCTAAGATTAATTCCGTGTTGTGAGAACTGTGGCAGAAAGCAGGATGCTCTAAGATCTGCTGGGAGAAATCAGAGGATTGTATTTGTAGGAGGAAAAGGAATGGACAGTGTTTTGGGTCGAACCCAGCATCAGGGTTAAGAGTGAAGAGTGGAGATGGGCAGTATAAAGTGAAGAGACAGAGTGGCTAGAGAGGGACCAGAGGTGACTGGAGGATTGAAGAGGGCCAAAAGATGACAGGCTGATTTATCCAGGCCTTTGCAAGTCACTCTAATTCCTCAAAAATACAACCAAAATTAGGATTAATTCTCGTTTCTTTAACTAATCTCCTTCAAGCTGCAGACCTCAGTCTTAACAGAAAGGGGTAGCACTTAAAGCAGTCCCTTCAAATCCCATTGCACATAAAATTCAAAGAACGAAATGACACGTTGGCGGAGTAAAAACAGATTAAGACTGAAAAGGAGTCGGAGCAGCCTGGATGTGGTGAGTGCTCTCAGGAGCTGATACACATGACCAGAAACAGCCTGTACACAGAGTAGCTACCATCACCACTTCAAATTGCAGTGGGTGTTACAACACCTGATTCCATTTAATATAAACATTAGCCATACATGCAGTTGTAAACATTAATTTGGAGTGCTTTAAAATGGTAATAGTTCTTTCAAAATAAACTTTTAAATGGGACTCTCTCACAGGATGACATTTGAAAATGCAGTATCACTTCACTGGAAAAAGTGCCGGGGTTATGCTGCCAGGGGTGGTGGTACAGGCAGATATATTGGGGATTCTTAGTTAGGCACATGGACAAAAGAAAAATGGGAGAGCAGTGCAACAGCAAAGCATTAGATTGATCTTGAAGTAGGTGAAAAGATCAGCACAACATTATGGGCCAAAGGACCTGCACTGTTGTTAGTGTGTGCCTACTGCAACCTTCTATTATAGTCTTCACCACGCTAGATGTCTCCAAAAGTCATATAATGGTTTCACAACCCAGTCAGGACATCTCTGAGAGTGCAAGAACCAATGCTGATCACCCTTTTATACAGTCAAATGAGCACCCTCAGACATAGAACATAATTAGACCATTTGGCCCATTAAGTTTAACTTGCAGTGAATTCTCAGAAGAGGCACAAAATAGAAACCCCACCCAGCCCCTCGGGGGATGTGAAAGATCACACGGTATTAGAGCAGTATTATTTTGGTTGGGAAACCAAGGAACTTATTAACTTATTCCTCAACCAACGTCATCATCAACAGAAACTGGCAATTGTCGTGCTCTTGTTACAGACCTTATAGTGGATTCAGCAGCAAATCAAACACAAGAAATTCGGCAGATACAGTACTGAAAATACGAGCAACACACAAAGTTCTAGAGCAAGTCAGGCAGCATCAATGGAGGGGAATGAACAATCGATGTTTCAGGCCGAGATCCCTTTCTCGAATGTGATCCCTCTCCATAGATACTGTGCGACCTGCTGAATTCCTCTAGCATTTTGTGTGTGTGCGTTTAGCGGCATCATGTTTCTGACATTATAACGTTGACTATAATAAAAAATACTCTGGGATATTCCAAGGCTGAAGAAAGGACCTTTACCTTTCCTTTGGCATGCGGAATTCCAAGGGGACACTGGTGCACACTACCCAGCAATGCTGCCATCGCAAAGCTGTATCCGGTGACAGCTTCTGGTGATGTCTTCAGATTGTTGATGCATTCTGCACACCTATCCAACAGCGGGGTCAGCTGGTAGGGCAATGCAACAGCAACACAGCGCAGGCACCAGGCTGCACCCAGCCTGGCTGCCGTACTGGGATGCAGCAGTACAGAGGTCACCGTCTCCAGAAGCCCTTTCAAAAAAAAGTTTCCATTTAATAACTCAATAAAAATTCTCTGGACAGGTTCTAAATACTAGATCCTTTATTACAACATCATCAATTTGTTTGCTATCAACTTGAAACAAACCTCTCCTGCTCACAGTCTCACTCACATTGGTGATACATAACATTTTTACTGCATTACCAAAGATGGAGATGACAATTAAACCAATCACATCAACAGATAAGTCATAAGCTTATTTTTAAACACTCAAGTGGAAAAATCCAAAATTTCACCTGTTAAAGCTTTAAGCTCTTGAACTCCTGCCTTTCTTTTCCCTCATGGCATTTTAAAACTTAAATCCCATCAACATTCCACTACAGAGATGATTGCAGTGCTTTACTGCACCAGCAATCAGAGTTCAATTCCCACTGCTGTAAGGAGTTTGTATCTTCACCCCATAATGGGCATGCTACGTGACGACAGAAGCACGGTAACACTTGCAGGCCGCCCCCAGCACATCCCAAGACCATGTTGTTGATGCAAAACAACACGTTTCACTGTATTTATTGAGATACATGGGACAAATAAAACTAGAAGAAATGAAAAGGTGGACTATTTTCTAAATGGAGAGAAAATACAAAAAACTGAGGTGCAAAGGGACTTGGGGGTCCTTAGGCAAGGTTCCCTAAACATTAATTTGCAGGCTGAGTCTGTGGTAAGGAAGGCAAATGCAATGTTAGCATTTATTTCCAGAGGGCTAAAATATAAAAGCAAGGATGTAAAGTTGAGACTTTATAAAGCACTGGTGAAGCCTCACTTCGAGTATCATGAGCAGTTCTGGGCCCCTTATCTGGGAAAGGATGTGCTGAAACTGGAGAGGGTTCGAAGGAGGCTCATGAAATTGATGCCAGGATTGTCATATGAAGAGCGTTTGATGGCTCTGGGCCTGCATTCACTTGAATGCAGAAGCTCATTGGGTGACCTCATTGAAATCTATTGAATGGTAAAAGGCCTTGATAGAGTGGACGTGGAGAGGATGTTTCCTATGATGACAGAGTCTATGGGACATCCTTTTAGAACAGAGATGAGGAAGAATTTCTTTAGCCGGAGTGGCAAATCTGTGGAATTCTTTGCTACAGGCAGCTGTGGAGGCCGCCTTTATGCATAATTAAGGCAGAGGTTGATAGATTCTTGTTTAGTCAGCACACGAAGGGATACAGGTAGAAAGCAGGAGACTGGGGCTGAGGAGAAAATTGGATCAGTCATGATGAAATGGCGAAGCAGACAAATAGCCTAATTCTGCTCCTATATCTTATGGCCTTATCTTAAGTCTGGTTCAATGGGCAGCCTTAAACATTCCCCCTCCAGCAGTCTGCTTGAGTTGATTTCCCTTTGCACATCCCCATTACTATACCACTCTCTCGTCACCTTACTGAAGATAAATCCATAAATCCCAGTGTCTGTCCAAAGATATGCCTCAGATATGCTGCTGACCTGCAAGGGCCAGACCACTTTCCCTGTCCATCTTACTCAAGTGTCCTAACTTGGCAAAACTATATTTCAAAAGCAATTCATTAACTGTGAAGCAGTTTGGGACTTACTGAGATTGTGAAGTTTGGGTGCAGATTTTATCATGCTAGAGGCGCACTATACAGCAATACAAACCTCCTTCCAAATCGAGAGCCCTGCCTGTTATCCACCCGACCACTTACCAATGGAGGGTTCCTGGATAAGAGGAGCGGCAGTGGCACTCAGGCTCTGGACTAGGCTGCCAAGTTCCTGTAGGGCACACACCATCACATGCTGGCTCGCAGAAACGTCAGCGGCCCCTGACTTGTCATTATTGGCGTCATTCATCACAGATTCTGTCACGACAGAAACAAAGCACTGACTCAGGATAATTACCATTGATACACATTCCAAATATCTGTGCTCCCCACAACAAAACAAAAATACAGGTTGACAAGTTATGCAATTAATCTAAACCACAGCTCTATCAGTAAGTGGGTTTTATTTGCAGTAAAAAATGAGAACCATGAACAGTAGAGGCACTTGACATTTGAAACAACTGAGAAAAGTCAGTCACACTGATGTAATACAAAAAGGTCCAGATTATCCGTATATTTCCTAGGCAACAGGTCGTTATTGGACCACATGCAGTTTTATAACAAACCAATTACTGGTCCTGTAACAGAACCACTGGACTATTGCACCTTGGGAAGTTTAATGAATCACCCAATTCAAACAGGGGTTTCTGAAGTGAAGCAAACTGCCCCACAGGTCTGTTCTGCCACAAGAAATAGTCTATTCAGCACTGTCAGCTTACACCAATGTTTTCCCTCCATAGAAATAAACATGGAATTGTATTGCAATAAAGCAGGCCATAGCTTCTGGCTCAACTATTCTCCCTGGAAGTCCATTTTATTCTGTGTGAAAGCATTCCTGCCTTACTCTAAATCTCTAACATTTAATCGTGTACCCCATGGCCCCATGTTTTTCATCAACAGCTGGAAACAACTGTCCGCTGTCAACCTTACTCACCCTTTCAGATCTTGAATAAAACCTACCCCATATTTGTAGTAACATGGTACTGAAAATCGATTCATCTTTTACCAGACTACTCTTGTGCAAATCAGTGCCGTACCTTGTCTAAAGAGTCAATATACTTCCTGTAGCGTGCTGCCAAATAATGCAGTACCTGGATCATTACATACAGATACTGTCTTACTTGGAATATTAAAATTGGAATTTGGCTCCTTCCAGCCTGCCATGACCTGCTATTTACCTGCCTTACTTCCACATCGCTAACCTCACACATTGCACATTGAGCCCAGGGGGCCAGGGAACTAACTGCCAGGACTCGTTGTTTCTTGGGTCATCTCACACAACTACACTTGGAGACGCACCTGCTCCCAGAATTTTATCACCTGATCATCACTGCCAATCCGCATTCCTCCCCCCCCAAACCCACCCTTAATATTTTTTTTTAAGGGCCGAAATATTAATCAGGAGAAAACAGAAAGAGATATGTAAATACCTGGAAGGGAAAACATATAAATGTCTCTGGAAACAATGACAGCATGAGTGAGAATATGAAAGCATCTGCTGGGGGCCAGGTTACACTACTGGGGGCACTGAGGCAAACAAAGAAATGAAATGCACAGGAGACGAGGGGTATGGACAGACAGAGAGGAATGCAAACTCATGGAGCCAGTAAGAGTAGTGTGTGAAAAAGTGAAGATATAGCAGGAAACAGAAACCATAAATGGGTAGACAAAAGGGAAGGCCAGGCAAACAGCAGAAATGCATCGAAGAGAAAGTTAGGGAAAAACAAGCTGGGAACATTTCGGTATTTTGGAAGGGTGATATAAAGAATGAAATGGAAAGGTTTGGAGGATAATCATTGGCACTAATGACTGATGACCCTGCCAGGAAATCAAACACATTTTCCCAGGTGTAGCAGTGATTTACTTGTACCCCTTCCACTTCAGTATAATGCATTTGAAGTTCACGATGTGGTCTTGTCCACATTTGAAAAATCGAACACAAACTGGGTGCCTGTTTTACTGGACACTGACGCTCCACTTGCAAGGGTGACCCGATCTTCTATTTTGAAGTGTCTTGAGAGGGGTCTTGGTCCAAAATACTGACTGTTCATTCCTCACCATAGATGCTGTCTGACTTGCTGAGTTCCTCCAGCATTTTGTATGTGCTACTCTGGATTTCCAGCATCTGCAGAATCTCTTGTGTTTATTCAATCCCGGCTGCTTTTTATGATCTTCTACTTTCTTGCCAGTTTAATTTTCCACCCTACTCCTCCTTTCACCACTCTTTGACTTCTCGGATGGTTTCAACAAAGCTCAATTTAGGCTCCTAACTCATCTTCTGACTAGGCACACAGCAGCCTTCTGGACTCCACACCTCATTAAACAACCTTAGATCATTAACCATTCCAGTCTTGCATCATACACTTTGTTCTTCTCCCTTCTTCTGACATCTCAGATTTCATTCTATTCACGTTTCTTTCTAGGCAGCACCCCTTGCATCATCCAATCTCTCATTTCTCTGTCCTATCACAGACTTGCCCTGTTGTCTTTTCTGTCTCTTCTCACCGCCCCCCATACCTCCCGCAAATTAAAATTAGGCTCATTTCTAATATTTTTCCAATGCAAGGGTTTTGAAACATTAGCAACCTTTTTCTTTACAGAGACACAAGAGACTCCAGGTGCTGGAACCTGAGGCAAAAAAGCAAATCACTGGAGGAGCTCAGCATCTATGGAGGTAAGGAATAGTTGACATTTAGGTCAAGCCCCTGCATCAGGACTGAGACAGTAGAAGAATGATGGCCAGGATGAAGAGGTGAGAGGGAAGGGTTCAATAGGGGCTCCTGGGTGACAGATGAAGCCAGGTGAGGTGGGGGATGATGGGCAAGTGGAGCCAAGTGGGCAGGTAAAGACAGAGGCTGTAAGGTGATAGGTGTGATCATATGAGGGGCAGATGGAGGGAGAAAATCAGAAGGCTAGGCCAAGGGAGAAATCCAAGTGGACGTGTATATGGGTGATGGGCAGTTGGGACCAGACAGGGTGGGTGGAACTGAAATAGGAAAGTCCTGTATTCATACGAATAGGTAATAGGCTCTCCAAGTGGAATTTTAGGTGTTGTTCTTAAACGTTGTTCACTGCCTAATATATTTTTATCCATTTCTACATCAACGTCTGTCTCTAAACTCTCCCCTTCCACACCCAATTCCACCTGCCCTTCATCCCTCACTTGGTTTCACCAAATATCTACCGTTGCAGCCCATCTCAGCCCTTCCTCGCTCTCCTTACATTGGCCAACTACCCCCTCAGTCCTGACCATCCTGTCGCCTGCACACATGCTGCTTGACCTGCCGAGTTTCTCTCTCAGTTTTTTTTTTAAACTTTCTATTTATTTTGCCTGCTTTGTTGAGTAATTTAAGCATTTTGTGTTTTCTACAATGCAGTGGATTCCAGGTAACTGGGACACATTGGGACCAGCACATTTTGGCCCAATTAAGCAGCTGCTCCAACTAGCCGTGGTTTCATGGAAATAGTTAGAAGGTTAAAAAAGACAAACTACCATTTATCTGAGTAACAATCTAAGTACTTAAATGAAATACAGAACAAATTAGAACAGCAGCGCCATCTCTACAATATTATAAAACTGAGTATTAATTCTTAATAATAATCGGAAGAATTCATTCACGTCACGTTCTTTTGACTGTAAATGATCAAAATCAGCGCAGACACTTAGTGCAGATAATGGACTGCTTTCATACAATGCCTTTGATAACTGCATCCTCCAAATCTTCAGTTTCATTATAACATCGTCAATATCTTCAAATTCTACATAATTCGTAACTTGTTGGAGTAGAGAAATCCTTTCATCTTCACTCCTTGTCGTTTCTGGCATCTCCAAGCCCGAATGGTTGGAACGACAGTGAGCAAAACAATTCCAAATTGTCTTACTGCTATTTCTCTCCAACTATCTATGACAAAATCTCTGCTTTTTGAACACAAACACATACAACTGACTCTATTTAAAAACTGATCATTCTAAGCACAGTGTTGTGTCTTACAGCCATGCAAGTGCAAGTGACTGGCGCTAGTTAGAAACTGTTCAGTAACAGTCTCCTGTTCCAGGTAAGGGCCATAGTGTCCCAAATTAATTTCTTAATTTAGTTTTTGTTCTTTAAGAGTTGTCTCAAATAAATGGCTGTTCCGATTAAATGATGGCCCAAATAACTGGAATAACTTCCAAATAACTTCCCTTTCAATATTTTTAACTTTAGTTTTGATAGCCAATGGGGCGAAGATCGATCATAATTATAAAGAAATTCACTCACTGTGCATGAAAACTGCCAAAGTAAAGACAAATATTTAGTAATAGGCTACCACTATATACAAGTTCACTGTCTATGAACTTGCAGACGGTGCTCAAGGTAGGAAATAACGCTGGCTCAATTCCAGCACAGACGCCAACTCCAAGGATTCAAAGAGTCATGAACTCCATTAAAAATTTTCTGAAGTGCAGGTTTCCCCCCCCATCCGAAGGAAGAGCATTCCTATGAAACGGTTCGTAAGCCGAAATGTCGTAAAGCGAAGAAGCACTTACTATTTATATGGGAAAATTTTGTGAGCGTTCACAGACCCAAAAATAACCTACCAAATCATGCCAAATAACACATAAAACCTAAAATAACAGTAACATATAGTAAAAGCAGGAATGATATGATAAATACACAGCCCATATAAAGTAGAAATACTTTTCCACAATCATTACTGAACTGTTCTCCGTAGCGAAAATCTCACGCAAGCGCCTTCGGCAGAAAATCTCACGCAAGCGCTGTTGGCAAGAACACTCTCTCCAGTAACTTTTAAGCTATGAAGCTGCCAAATCATACCAAATAACACGTAAAAATACACAGCCGATATAAAGTAGAAATAATGTCTGTACAGTGTAGTATCACTTACTGGAATCAGGAAGACAGCGCCGAGCACACGGATGATGGTGTGTTAGGCTGAGTCGGAGTTTGGGTGGTGCAGTGGCCCCCACCCTCCAGGCTGCCGAGCGATAAATTACCGCAAAGTACGCAGGAGTCCAGCGGTAGCCAGGAGGCACCCAGCACATCTTTCAGCAAAAAGCCAAAATAAACATGGTAATTAATTAGGTGCCGCCCGGCATGTAACTGTCGGCCCAGATCAGTGCTGATTTCCGATTGCGTCGTCTCTGATCCGGGCCGACAATTACGTGTCGGTGGCACCTAATGAATTAGCATGTTTATTTTAGCACTTTTCTTGAAGATGTGCTGTGTGCCTCCCGGTTACCGTTGCATTCTCCGCGAATCGGTATCTGTCCGCGGCCTGGGGGTTGGGGTGGTGGGACACTGGGGTGTCATCTCATCACCGTCTGTTTCCATTAGGGCAGGCAGGTCATCTTCTATCTCTGCCTGCCTCGATGTCGAAGGTCGAGGTTCGTCACCTGCTGTGGCTGATGTGGAAGGCTTGCTTGACTGCTGAGCCTCGCGCATTTTTCTATCACACAGTTCTTTGTAAGGACTCAAACCATCCTGCAAATATCCCCTAAGCCAATGTACCCCTTCAAAATTAAAGTCGTACTTTATCATTACTCATTCAGTTTCGATTGTTATCCTTTTTTCTTCCAATTGCATCAGCTCTTCATCTGTCAGTTCTTGGTCATGGGATGCCAAAACCTCTTGAACATTATGTTTGTCAGCTTCCACAAACCAAACTCACTTTGTCCTAACTTCGTTCACCACGATCGAAACACTTAATTATGTCTAGTTTTACACTAAGTGTAACACCCTTATGAGCTCTTTTAGGCTTTTCCGATACCATAGAACTCGTGTTGCAAACAGCTGCTCACAGGCGCGTGTTAAAGCAATGCCGTTCCGATCCGGGGTAGAGCGGCTGCTCGGGGCGTGCGCTGCCTTTTATCGTGTGCTGATTTTTTCACGCGCGCTGCTGTTTTTTTGTAACAGTGAAAACACTTTATGAAAATGAAAACAGGGTACTAATGTAGGTCTTTCGTAACAGTGAGGTTTCGTAAAGCGAATGTTTGAAAAGCAGGGGACACCTGTATATTAAAATCTTCAAAATCTCAAAATAAATCGTCGTTGCTGATTAACTGGTCTCTGAAAACTCTCACTCGTTCCTCAATCACAGTTTGGCATGTGGAAAACAGCCTGGCGCCTATCACCACACTGCATTGAAGTCTGAAAAAGGAAATGCCATTTTTAAACAGAAATTGATTAGTTGGATACATATATAGACCAACTAGTAACTTTGTGTATATGCAAACTCCTTATTTGAATGATCAATCACCAATCACACCAATACTGTATAATACTAATTATAAAAGCCAATAGTACTTCAAAGTCAAGTCAAGTCACTTTTTATTGTCATTTCAACCATAACTGCTGGTACAATACACAGAAAAACGAGATGTTTTTCAGGACCATGGTGCAACGTGAAACAATACAAAAGCTACACTGAACTACGTAAAACAGCACTAGACTACAGACCTGCCCAGGATTGCATAAAGTGCACAAAACTAGTAAAGTAACTAACCAATAGTACGCATCACCCTAGAATCCTTTGTTGCATCCTTATCTTGGTATGCTAAGTTGCTCTGGACCCATGTTGTGCAAAAGGGAAGCTATGATCTTCAAAGAACTGACTTGCCTGGGCTGACTGCACTTTATCCGTACACTACTCTTGCTTGGACATTATCTTAACCCCTTTCTTGGCACAACTTCCACAAAATGTCAGCATTGTCCTACTGCAAATAAAACATGGAAGCAGCAGAGTGACTTCCAAAAGGAGATAGTCAAGCAATATAGCAGAGGTGTGGAACAATTTGGAAAACTCTTCCAAAGGGCAGGCATCGACATGATGTACCAAATAGTTGTTCTGTGTGTGGATTGCATGAGTAGATGGTGATCATTAGATAAAGGTGATTGTTAAAACTAACATCCGATAACAAGTCTTCTCCTTACCCACTGCCTTCATCTGCTTGGCAATAGCCTGGCAAATCTCCTTTGCAGCTGCAATCTGTGCTTTCTCACCCAGCAGGCTGCCCACAGTTGCCCGAAGGATGAACGACACACATCGCCGGGAATACACCGCTTCCACATGGCTTTGGGTTGCCCGGGGATGTGAGACAAGCTCCAGTACGTGGGTGAGGAAGATGGCAAAATTACGCTCCAGCCACTGCCCTCCGAGAGTGGTGACAAATACAACGTAGGCCTGTAACAGGGAGAGAGAAAGAAAATATCAAAACGGGGATCAGAAAAATACCCTGCTCTTCCTGTTCCAGATGCATTCCCTTCGTCACTCATCCTCAGAGGAATCAGACTGAGCAATTTCAAGTTCCTGGGTGTCAAGATCTCTGAGGATCTAACCTGGTCCCAACATATCAATGCAGCTATAAAGGCAGCAAGAAAGTGGCTATAATTGAATTACTTATTAGGAGTTTAAAGGGATTTGATTTGAAAACTTCTACAGATGCAGTGTGGAGAGCATTCTGATAGGCTGCATCACTATCCGGTTTTGGGGGGATGGGGTGGGGGGGAAAGAGCTACTGCACAGAACCGAAAGGAGCTACAGAAAGTTGTAAAATTGGTCAGCTCCATCTTGGGTACTATCATCCATAGTATCCAAGAAGTCTTCAAGGAGCGGTGCCTCAGAAAAGCGGCATCCGTTATTAAGGACCCCCATCACCCAGGACATGCCCTTTACTCATTGTTACCATCAGGAAGGAGGTACAGAAGCCTGAAGGCACACACTCAGCTATTCAGGAATAGCTTCTTCCCCTCTGCCATACGATTCCTAAATGGATATTGAACCCATGAACACTAGCTCACTTTTTTTAAAAATAGTGCAAAACTGAAATAATTTTTTTATCTAACTGTTTAACATACACATATACTTATTGCAACTGAATTACTTATTTATCTTTCCTTTCTATATTATCATGTATAGCATTGAACTGCTGCTGCTAGGCTAGAAAATTACACGACACACGCCAAGAATAATAAATCTGATTCTGATCCCTTTGTTAGCATGAAGGAACCGGAAGTAACTACCTGGCTTTACCAGTGACACACATTAGAAAGGTGCTGATCATAAAAGGCTAAATTCAGCAGCAAATCAGTCTTGCTGAAGGGTCTAGTTACTGCCTGGCCTGCTGAGTTTCTCCAGCATTTTGTGTGTGTTGCCAGCAAATCCAATGGTAATTATTCCTATTGTGATATTAGAACAAAGAAAACTACAGCACAGAACAGGCCCTTCGGCTCACAATGTTGCACTGACCTATTAGCCTCCTCTGAGATCAATCTAACTCTTCCCTCCACTTTTCTATCAGCCATGTGCCTATCTAAGAGTTTATTAAATGTCCTTAATGTATCTGCCACTACCACCATCCCAGGCAGAGCATTCCACACAACCACCACTCTGTAAAAAGCTTAACTCTGATAATTCCCCAACGTAAACTTTCCTCCAATCACCTTATGGTCATGCCGCTTCGTATTAGCCATTTATACGCTGGGAAAAAGTCTCTGGCTACCTACTCAATCCATGCCTCTTAAGTTGTACACCTCTATCAAGTTACTTCTTATCCTCCTTTGCTCCAAAGAGAAAAGCCCTAGCTCACTCAACCTGTCCTCATAGGACATGCTCTCCAGTCCAGGTAGCATCCTAGTAAACCTCCTCTGCACCCTTTCTAAAGCTACCACATCTTTCCTGTAATGAGGTGACCAGAATTGAACATAATATTCCAAGTCGCAAACACGAGAAAATCTGCAAATGCTGGAAATTCAAGCAACCCACACAAAATGCTGGTGAACGCAGCAGGCCAGGCAGCATCTATAGGAAGAAGTACAGTCGACGTTTCAGGCCGAGACCCTTCGTCAGGACTAACTGAAAGAAGAGATAGTAAGAGATTTGAAAGTGGGAGGGGGAGGGGGAAGATCCAAAATGATAGGAAAAGACAGGAGGGGGAGGGATGGAGCCAAGAGCTGGAAAGTTGATTGGCAAAAGGGATACAGAGCTGGAGAAGGGGGAGAATCATGGGATGGGAGGCCTAAGGAGAAAGAAAGGTGGAGGGGAGCCCAGAGAAAGATGGAGAGCAGGCAAGGAGTGATTGTGAGAGGGACAGAGCGAGAAAAAAGGGGGGAATAAATAA